>NC_043972.1:21985981-22648481 GCF_902148855.1 Sphaeramia orbicularis
GATGAGACCCCAGAGACTCAACTGCATTTATTCACCGTAATCAGCCAACAGGAACTGAGAGCAGAGAGTTTGTTTTCCTCACAGACATTTTAAGCTGTAGCATCATCCAGTGCTCTATCAGCTGATTGGTGACACATCCTTGTATCTAAAGACAGAGCTGGCCAATTTGCACTTACTCTGAAACTATACGCACAAAATTCTCACACATTAAAAGATAATGTTGCCTTTGATCTGTGGGAAACCCTTTTTTTTTTGGATAGTTGCTCCAAAACACAGCAGATGTCAAATCTTCTGTTTGTTTAGGGTACAGTCATGGCCAGTCATTTTGGGGATGACGCATACAGATTTATGATTAAATGTGATTTATTTGTCAATAAAGGTTTTTGAAATTAGTTCATTTCACAAATTACTAGTGATGCTGTAAGTCATTTAAACCATAATTTGTTCTCATGTTCACAGATTACACATTGATGTACTCTACGCTCAGAATAAAATCTGTACATCTTCACCAAAGAGTCAAAGAATGTCCCCTCTCGTGCTAACCTTTGACCTCACATGTCTTTGTCTGCTGCCAGATCAAGGTTTTGGTTTGAATCCAATTTGTGTGGTGGGAAAGTGGAGACGATGCCAGCTGGACCCTCTAACAAGTATTTGGGTCCATCTGATAATAAGATCTCAGGGTGAAATTTTGACATCTACAATTTCAGGCTTTGATTGACAGGTGTAAATGACAGTTTACAGTTCTTTATAAGCTTCTGTTTATTGAATAAAACATTTTTTCCAGCTTTAGTTGTGCTTAGTAAGTTACACTGCGAACATAAAATGACATTGTTTAGGAAATGTTTGATAGAGTTATAGCCTTTCTGTTAGCATAACGTCACTCTGTTAGCTTATGTTACCATGACTTTACTGTTATTTAATAAAATGCCTAAATACAGGCTGTTGGCACAATTTATTCACATTTGCATCATGTTTTCCATTACTTAATCATAGTATGCAGCATGTTAGCATAGTTTACATTTATTAGCTTTAAGTGTACCTGTAGGCTAATTAATAAGAAATCACAGCCAGTTATTACTTAGAATTAGCTCCAGTAACTGTTTGACAGGCTGTGCGTTAAAACATTCAGCAGAAATTACTTGATGGCATTTAATATGTCCACAAACCAATGAATAATGTCTCAGTGTATATGATGATGTAACAGCAGTGATATTTGGTTCTGAACATTTATCCACATTAACAAAATATCTTGTTTGTGTTTCTTCCTGGGCCTCAGGTGGGTCTAGGTCAGGTCATGGAGCTGCTGAATGACCTTCTGCTCAGCCTGCAAAGCCTGCTGGTGGCACTGCTGTACCGTACAGAGAACCTACGGGAGGTGGGCCTGAACAGGGTCAGAAGTCAGGCTGTCCTATTGGCGGAGCTGCCTCCGATCCGTCAGGTTCTGGAGCTGCCAATTCAGATGCAGCAGCTCCTCGGAGACCTGCAGGAACTGTCCAAGCTCCTGGTGCAGCTGATTATCAATGCCACACCACTCTACAACATGGTGAGTGGGAGGGGCGGGGCTTCTGACACACCTGAGACACCTGTTTCAGAGACAGTATGCCATAGTAAACAGAACCGGCTAATAGGGTCCCTTTGCTTCCCATCTTCAAGGCTAATGATGTGGCCACACCAACGTCCCATCAGTGTTGGCCTTGGTTGATCACTGGACTGTTACTTGTTATTTTTTTTTACAAAATGTTTATGACTCATAACAGGCATTGGGACCTAATGCTAACAATGCCAATGGTGGTGCTAATTTAGAATAATCGTCAAATGTAATGTAATGCTAATGCTAAAGACACTAATGGTAGTAATAATAATGGATTAGATTTATATAGCGCTTTTCTATGAACGTATACTCAAAGCGCGTACAGAGGATCCATTATTCATTCGCTCTCACATCCTCCCTCTGGTGGTGGTAAACTACATTTGTAGCCACAGCTGCTCTGGGGCAGACTGACAGAAGCTTGGCTGCCAATCCACACCTACGGCCCCCCCGACCACCACCGAACATTCATACGCATTCATACACCAGTGTGAGTAGCAGCACTGGAGGCAAGGAGGGTGAAGTGTCTTGCCCAAGGACAGAACAGCACATGGACTGAGCAGGATTCGAACCACCAACCCCTCGGTTAATGGATGACCCACTCTACCATCTGAGCCATGGCCAAGTACTAACTTGGAAATGGAATGGAATCTAGTGCTAATGGAAATGGAATCTAGTGCTAATGCTAAAAATGCTAATGGTAGTGCTAACTTGGTATAATTGTGAAATAGAATCACAAAGTAACATTTTCACGTTCTCTTGTTCTTTATCTGTTCATCACAGAACTAGAAATAGAATTATAGCACTCCACCCACACACAGCATCACCAACACAGGCTCCAGAATGTACGTGGTATGGAAATTTGTCAGGTTTTAGCAGTATAACCATCGTGCATATTCTATCATATAGACTCATTGTCTGTCTATATTTCAGTGTCACATGTTATGTTTACTGTTGTGTTAGAGGAGCTTTAATACCAGAGTACAGTAAGTTGCAGAGATGAAGAGATTTCCTGTAAACACATAATGGTGAATACTGCTGATGCTCTGGTTGGAGATAAAAGTAAAGACTTCATAATAACTAAGCTCTCTGTTTCTGACTGCGTTGAGAGAATCTTGATATTGACTAGTCTTCACATGAGTCAACATTTTTGTATCTGTTTGTTTCGTTGTCTAAACCATCCACTGTCATAACTCTGTTTGGCTTTTTGTGTGAATACAGCTTGTCCCCCACATCAGTCTTCCTGCTAAGTTAAGCCAACAGTTTCTACTTCCTGTTGAAGTAATGATCTGTCTGTCGGTCTGTCTACCAGCTGCAGCAGCCGTCTCAACAGGAATTGGAGGACTTCCTGAATCAGCATGACTTCACAAACTCCTCATCACGCCGCAACTCCTCTAACAGCCTGTTCCTGAAGGCCATGGATGGTCGTCCTCGCCGCCGCAGGAGTCTGTATTCCCTGGCCAGCCGTGCTCCTCAGGGCTCCGACGGATCCAGTGGCCGCAGATCCAGCATTAAGCGGGACTCTGTGGACAACGACACCCTGTCCACCCTGTCCCTCCCTTCCGAAGGCCTTGTGCAGCGCCGTCCATCCGCTACCGAGCTGCTTCTCGCTCCGCTCAAACAATTCGTCACCCAAAGTCAAAAGGCCTTCGAGTACCTAACCCCCAACTCACCCGAAGACCCGAACAGCACTGCAGACAACTCTTAAATGCCCCACCCCCAAATCAATCACAGTCTCCTCTCCTGCCCCAGCTGGTTTTAGTGTCGGCATACGTGTTCAGTGAACGGGCTATTGGAAGATTAGTTTGAGATTTAAAGAAAATATCAAACACAATGAAGTTCTGTATTGACACATCTGACATCCTTCAACAAGAAAAAAGAAACTTCTTCTAAAGTTCAGTTTTGATTCTAAGGGCAGGGGCCACTGTTCTTTACTCACCACAGTTACACTGATGTCTGCATCAGGGTAAACTGAGACCGAGTCGTGTAATGTAAATTAAAGTGATGTGGTGGAGGTTGGACAGCAGGGGGGTCATTCCATAGAAACTCATAATTGACGACTTTAATCAGTTCATGTCCTGGATTTTGTTGAATAGATTCCTGTGTTAAGTCGTATACAGTTGACAGCTGACAGACCTGAAATTTCTGAGCAACATGCATCAACAGCAGATTATTTTTCAATGGACAGAGTTGAAATTTGTTCTCAACAATTAAAAAAACTCTAAACATCACTTGTAACATGGATTCATAGACATAATATTTGATGAAGTTACATAAAACATGAATGGATTTGACCCATTTATCATAAAAATGTGACATTCACTGATCCCTCCAGGAAATAACTGAACAAAATCTAGGACGTGCAGTGGAAAAGTCCTGGATTCTGGATGAGTTGGACTGAAATGAGCAGCTGAAGGAACACTGAATGTTAATAATGTTATTATATTATTGATCCCATGGTTAAACAATGAACCTGCTTCATCTTATCAAATTTTATTTCTCTGCTGTCTTTGTCTTATCTGATTTTTATCTCAATAATACTTTTCAGATTCTAATGTTGACAACACACTGCAAAATCACACTCATGTCTAATATAAATGTAAAAGACTCTGTTCTGTCTTATGTTATTGTCAGTATCTAAATAAAGCTTATTGATCCTGCACCTTCATCTCAGTGTGTTAATGAAAAAGAAAATTAGCCAGATACATAGTTTGATTCTGCTTTATTAAAACACATCTGACATGAACATTTACACTAATATGACTCTACATATCACAACAAGTCACAAGAGGTTGTTTCACATCAATATGTGCAGATTTCTCACAAAAGTGTGTAAATATTCTTGCAGAAAAATGCAATACAATAAAAATAATACAGTCATGTATTATCAGTAACATTATCTTAAAGATCCTGAATTCACTTCCTGAACCTGCAGAAACTCACTTTTATACTAAACTCAAAGTTCAACACAGTATTTGATCATAAACTGTAACATCAGTGAACTCCTGATGTGATGATTAAATTCAGTCACAGATTGAAATCATAACCGAAGTCTGAGTTTTCATTTTCATTAAGTCTTTAAGTTGTTTTGTTTTCCTCAGTTTAACTTGTCTTTTAGTTTCAATTTTAATTTAGAGGATTTAACTACTCTTAGTCAGTTGGTTTGGGTTTTATTTAGCTTTCGTGCCTTTTGTTTTGACCTATTAACATTTGAGAAAAAAATAAGATGACTTTCACCTCCAATTGTTTTTCATTTAGTTTGTGTATCATTTTCAGGTTTTGTCTAGAGTTTCATGTTTTTACAAGCTGACATTTTTATTTACATTTTGTCAACAAAACAAAAATTTTCACTAGGTTTATATTTAGTCTTTGCTAATAACAATAACCCTGTTTCTGACAGCTGGAAGATGTAAAACAATGACGTTAAACTCATGTATCTACACTGATTGAAACTCAACAAGAAAAATTAAGTAAATAAAACAGTAACACATTTAAAACTGTTGTATTAACAGTGAAAACCTGAATAAAACTGATGGTGAATCAGAAAAGGAATTGATACAGAGAAGTACACTGTATCAATGCGCACAAGCCAGTGAAGGTTTTTCATGGTGGGCCCAGCAGCCTCACATACTAAACCATGATGTCAAACTCATTTTAGTTCAGGGGCCACATGCAATCCAATCTCAAGTGGCCAGTAAAATCTGTATCATAATACTGGAAGGGCCCAGAGCATCTGTGTGTGTGTCGGCACGATTCTGACAAATTGAGATGTTTTTACCTGGCCAATTTGGTACCTACAGTTGAGGAATAGTCCCATCTTCACATTAAATATCTTGGCAAGTTGATAGGATCAAGATTTTTGGAGATATTACTCATTTTGGAATACAATTGCCTTATAATCATGGCAGCGCAGTACCATGCTGCATGACAGGAAATGAAGTTGAAAACAGGAATGCCGCATTTACTCCTGCAGTCCCGACATATCAGTATTAACATTGGCGCCTGCAGCCTGGGCCGCTGTTGGCGGTGGTGGTGGTGGTGGTGGTGGTGGTGGTGGGGGGGGCATGACAAATTAATGGGGCCCAGCATTCCTGGGGGACCCATCCAGCAGTGGAGTGGACCCGGAGAGTTTGAGGAATAGTAAAGTACCTTCAGTTCACAGACCACTAACCCCCCAATCTTTGACCACTTTTACACTAATATTTTATTGTTGACACACTTTACATCATGGACTGGTTGTGGCCCCTGAACTAAATTATAGCCTTGAGTGTTATATCCTCAGTGTAAGTTTGGCACTTCCCACAGGCCAGATTGGACCCTTTGGTGGGCCAGTTTTGGGCCGCGGGCAGTATGTTTGATACCACTGTACTAAATAAAACCTGGAATATCATCTGACCAGCAGAGTTAAAACACAGTGGATTAAAGTGTGGTTTTCTCCTGTGGAGTAAAAGTCCCATCCTGTCCAATCCTATTGCTCTAAATCCAAACATCGGTACAACTTTTCTTTTCCGTCATCATCTTCAATCCCAGAATCCTCCACTCGACCTGCCTCAGTCCATCCTGTCTCTGAATAACACTCTGCTATCGTTCTACTCTCTTCATAGTCTGATATTCTTGTCTAGTCGTTTCGTTTCTTGCTGAAAACGGCCGACACACTCCGGACAATGCCTCTGACCCCAGCTGTGGCCTTCCTCAGGGCTCTGGACTCCTTGACCAGTTCGACAAGACCATGGAAGACCAGCAGGACCCCGTGGTACGTCTCCGCCGCTGACACCTCGAAGAAGCCACAGCGCTGTGACATGGCCAGCAGGCGGCCCTCCTCGCTGGAGACGCTGCGGTGACGGCGCAGGTCACGTTTGTTGCCGACGATGATGATGGGAACGGACGATGGCTTCCTGTGTCGACGTATCTGCTGCAGCTGCTGTTGGACCACATCGAAGCTACCACGGTCACAGATGCTGTAGACGAGGATCATCCCATCGGCCCACTGCAGCTGTTTGTCACTCAGGGATGATAACGTTTGTCCATCCTGAAAACACAAGAACATAAAGTCACAAAATGCAAAAGAGACGAGGGCTGGGCGTATCGATCTAAATATCAGTAGTATCGATACCAAGGTGAGTATCAGTGTTGGATCAATACCAGCATGATGAGACTGATGCTTTTGTTATTTTGGGTCTTAAGGTTAAAACATTTGTGATCCAGTGATATAGAAAATGGTATGATATGACTAAACCAGTTCTTACCATAATAATGAAATAAACGTGTATAGACATGTAATTTGTAGTTTCCAGTGTGTATCTGAATAAAGGGTTGGTGAAAGTGTGTAAACATAAAAGAAACATTTGAAGCAGAAGATGATGGTGGTGTTCCTGTAGATATTCCAATGATATTGACTGGACTTGAAATAAAATATTACTTTTTGTCTGAGACTGAGACTAGACCAAGACCACACAACGCAACACAACACTAGTGTGTAAATAATCAACTTATGATGTCAGCGAGTTCACAAACAACCACTGATGTAAAAGACAGTCAACAACTGTGATTTAAAGAAGAGATCCACTTATTGCTACAGGTTTGACAACACCTTTTAACTGTTTTTGCAACAGAAGTATGTATTTTGTAGAAATGTGTAGGAAAAGTACTTTCCTAAACAACTTACTTTAAATTGAATGTGGATAAATAAAAGTATAATATAATCTAAAAGCATTGATTTTGTGTGGCTTCTTATTTTATTCAGAATCACACCAGATTTAGCGATTGAACACTTTGTCACTGTTTTTAATATCGTCCAGACATGACCTCTGATCACATGACCAAACTGACACCACATCCATGAAAACCACAGATGAAGGTCATGAGAAGATACTGAACAGCATCTCTCACCTGTGAGTCCCAGATGTTGAAACAGATTTCCTGACCATCGATTCTGTCGACTCGACTGTAAACAGACTCTGGAAAACAAATAAAAAAAGAGGTATTACGGTTCTTATATAAATATATTTTTTCATTTGCATTTAATTTAAGTTAGATTAACTGACTAGTTTTAGCTGAGTTTTAATCTTCATGGCATTAAATATGACATCACTTATTTCCTCAGAATTTGCTGCCCTTATGTCCTTATGTCTTGTGTATTTCACACAAACCCTCAGATTCATTATGTTTTTGTTAAAAACAGAGGGGGTTCTCACCAATGTCTCCATATTCTCCAATGAATCTCCTGGTCAGAAATCTGACGGTTAGAGCTGCAGAGACAGAACAAACATAAAACACATTTATTCACGAATAACTAAAATACAAGTGTGACAAGTATGTGAAACAGGCAATATACAATCTATATGTACATTTTCAATATACATTTACTAACACATCTAAAAAAACATAAAACATGAACACATTAGACCAGGGTTGTCAAACTCGTTTTAGTTCAGGGGCTACATTCAGCCCAATATTATTTCAAATGGGCTGGACCAGTAAAATAACAACATAATAAACTAGAAGCACTCGGAGAGTGCAGACCTCCGCCAAGGCTGATCAGTGGCCCCCCCCGTGGGCCCCCCCACCCCCGATCACCACCAAAATTTAATCATTTCTTCCTTATCCCACTTCCAACAAACCCTGAAAATTTCATCCAAATCTGTCCATAACTTTTTGAGTTATGTTGCACACTAACGATCAGTGACACCCCCCCCCCCCCCCCCCATCACCACCGAAATTTAATAATTTCTTCCTTATCCCATTTCCAACAAACCCTGAAAATTTCATCCAAATCTGTCCATAACTTTTTGAGTTATGTTGCACACTAACGGACAGACAAACAAACAAACAAACAAACAAACAAACAGACAGACAAACAAACAAACCCTGGCAAAAACATAACCTCCTTGGCAGAGGTAACTATAAATAATGTCAACTCCACACTTTTCTCTATGTTTTGGAGTGGAAAAAAAGGAAAATTACTTTATGAAAATGTTTAAATATCCCGTGAATAACAACCAGAAATTTCCTATGACAAATAAGTGCAATTTTAACATGATTATGTCTCTGTTTATCATTTAAACACACGCATTACAACATACAACCCTCTAGGATCTACGACACAAAACATTTAGTGACAAGCAGAACATTGTTAAAATTTTACTGCAGTTCTCTTAAAACATTTCAAGTTGTTCATATTTGTTCAGCTTATTCACATTTTATTGTGAAAGGATAGTTTGTAAATGTAAACATTTTCATGTAAATTTACTTTTTTTTTACACTAAAACAAAGAAAAAACTGGAGTTGTCATTATTTATACATTATTGTGATAGTATTTTACTGGTCTGACCCACTTGAATTGGGTTGTATGTGGCCCCTGAATTAAAATGGTTTTGACACACTTGATTGTTTATATCTTCAGTGTAATTTTTGCATTTCATAAATTCATCACCAGGGCCAGATCGACGCACATCATAAAACATAAAACTAACAAAAAACCTGAAATTAGACTGAACACATACACTGGACTAAACCTGAAACCTCCACACAGTGGATCCAGCTCAGATGAACATGAACAGACCTGACTTGCCAACGTTGTGAGCTCCCAGCAGCAGGATGTTGGCGTCCACTCTCTGCTGGTTCCCCTCCATCACCTCCGAGCGACCTTTGACCTCTACTACCATCAGGACAGCTTTGACTGGACTGACTGCTTGTGCTCTGTGACTGGTGTTTAAATGCTCAGAGGGCGGAGCCTTGGAGCCGTTAGTTTCACTCTGATTGGACAACATGTCAACAGTGATAATGAGTGTGTGACTTAAACAATATTTGTGAGTCCAATGTGTTTGCATCATTTAATTGAGGTTCCAATATTTCATTTTATATATCTACATTGGAAAGGTTTTTTTTTCTATTTACATTTTGACTTTTTCTATTTGAAGTCTGGTTTTTTTTTCATCCACAGTGTATTTTGTATATGTGGTATATTCTTTCTTCCCTGTTTTACTTTCTGTAGTACAGCAAGAAGCACCCACAGTTTTAGTGTGATAAATTTTTTAAACCCTATTCCACTGTAATGCACACTGTAAGTAATAATACACACTGAAAGAAGTGACACTATGAAAATACTGCACTTTAGTAAAACCACAAGTACACCATGTACAACTATGGATAAACTCCACTAAAATTTGTCAGTTTAAATAAAATTCAATCTGAAACTTCTTATACACTTGCAAAATTAAATAAAGTTTGTTTGAACCAATGCACACTTCTAAATTACATTATCACTCTCACTGAACAAAGAAACACACAGTCTCTGTTCAGGCAAAATGAGTCTGTTTTCTGTCAGTAAACAGCTCCTCCTGCTGGTGTTTTGGTGTCTGATCAATTCTACTTTTCCTTAATCACTAAGACACACTTTCACTCCATTTCCAAAAACCCTGCATGGACACCGACACAAAACTCAAATCTACACACCAAAACTAAACAGAAGAAATCAAATACACATGTACTACTCAATGCTCACCACTCCACTGGTCAGATCTGTCCAAAATACTTTACTTAAAACCTGCAACCACAATGAAGAATTGTACTTATTACTTTGAAAAACTTGTATGTTTTGTAACAGTGAATGAAGTAAATTGAATGACAAAGAAAATATATTTTTGTGTTCATTTTAAAGTCACTGTTGTCCATCTCAGCTTAATGTAACATTGATAACAACTCTAAAAGTAAACACAAAATTTCACTTAAAAAATTTAGTAAAGATAAATCCCAATGATTTAGAACATTTAAGCAAATTTGCGTGAAATTTTTTCACAAAATCAGATAACATTTGAGAGCACATTTAAGTCAAAGATTATTTTTTTTAACTTAGACAATGATATATATATATATATATATATATATATATATATATATATATATATATATATATATATATATATATGTATACTGTATATATATATAAATAATAAAATGCATTACTCCTTGACCTTTAAAACTTAATGGGGACACCACTAACTAACTACCTAACTAACTAACTCTGTTACATTTGTCCAGGATGATAGGTGGCTTGCTTTGTGATGTTTTTGTTTTTTTTGTGTTTTTGTTTTGTTGTACGTGTGTTTTGTATATGTTTTGTTCTGTATAGAGCAGTTTCATGATGACGTAGGACGTATGCTGCTCGTGCACCTTGGAGGCAGAAAGTCCGTGGAGTTCGTAGCAAAGCACTGACTGCCAGTGTGAATGATGCTGTCGTCTGTGCCGTGGGTTGTCAGAATAGAAAGAACACACAGAAGGATTTAAACTTGTACAGAATTCCTTCTGGCAAACATCCCTTCCAGAAAAATCGGCGAAAATTATGGGATAGTCAAGCCCGGATTAACCATATGGGCAACTGGGCAATTGCCCAGGGGCCCGCGACCTCTGAAGGGCCCTGGGTAGCTCGGGCATAACGAAAATATCTGGTTATCTTTTGCTTATAAATGAAACTGTCCGCTGCCCGGAGCCATTGCACTGCACAGAAACCCTGCTCCTGCTGTCTGTGACCGTGAGCTGAGACCCTCTCCTCATTGGTCAGTCCAAAAAGCGAATCAGCGGTGACGCAAATCAACGTGCGTGCACTGAGCGGGATGTGAGACGTCAAGAACTACGCGACATACGCGAATCAAACATTGCAAACATGGAGAAGCAGCTAAGTGGGAAGTTTAGTATTGGTCAGATAAGTATTTCTTTGAGAGAAATTGACGGTTTTCCAGATGTTTATATCAGTGGCGATTTCTCATAGACTGCAAGGGAAGCCCGGCTTCCCCTAAAATGATGAAAATTAAATGGTTAAATATGTACGGTTGTGTTGACATTTTATTGACTACAAATGTGTTAAAACACGTTCATCTCAAAGATGAGTTCGTTCAACTCAGCTTTATCACAAACCAACGGACGCGATGTTGGTCACTTCTCATACATTCCCGTTGCGCTGTTTACTCCTCCATCTCTGCTCAGTGCATTTGTCCGTAGACTGTGTCCGTCTACTGAACGGGACTGAATGGAACAGTTTTTTTCATTGCGTCAAAACTGGACGGTAATTGGATAAATGCCACGATGTTGTCCCGCCCCCGGACACCGGGTGTCTCTGCGGGTGAATGGAGCTGTGGGCGGAGCTCGAACGGGTATGCCAGAATCCCACGTGCTGATTGGAGGATCGGTCGAAAGGCTGAATCCCGTTTGACTGACAGCTGTTTTCAGATCTACTCCTTCACTGACACAGTTCATTTTAATACCGTCACACATTCTGCTGGGAAATCAAGAGAGAAAGTACTACGAAATTACTCGTTCATTTTTTGCACTGTAAATAAAACACACTCATTGGACTTCCTTGTTTCAATTTAACATAGTTTCAGCGTTTTCTTGTTTCAGTTCCATAATTTAATCATTTCTTGTTCGAGTTTAATATCGTTTTGTAGATAGTTAAATCAATCAAACTGTCGGCTAGGTCGGAGTGAAAGGAGCATCTGTAGTTTAAAAAAGCTGAAGTCTAACACCCACAACACAATGGGCCAAGGCAATCTAAGCAGCCTAGGTCTACTGGATATTGAGAGGACACTGGTCCAGTCCCTGAAAAAGACGCCTACTTGGTACGATAAGGTTACTGAGCATTTTCTTAATTCTTTTTTTTTTTTTTTTTTTTTTATGTAAGCAGACAGTGAGCTTCCCCTGTCTAAAAGACGAGCAGCCGGCACTGGTTTATAGTATTTAGTATATGTAGTATTTAGTATTAAAATGTTTAACCCTTGCCTTGACATGCCTTGAATTGTGATGTGTTTTCTGTTTAAAAGTTAGACTGGGACCAAAATGTTTATTTTAGCAGATTATACTGCAATATATTTATTTTTTCCTTGTGGTGGCTCCATGAAAATGTTGAGATATGTTTATTGTTGAGAGAAAGCAGATTTCAAGATGTTTACATTGCACTTACTTTAACTCTCTTGTTGAATTCTGAGGTGACAAGGGGATTTCTGTTTAAAATTCATATCTGATTCTATCAGATTATGTTTGTGTTTTGTCTGTGGGCTTTTTCTGACGATTCAATACATTTGTGTTGGCAAAAAGTGTTGTTAAATAAATACTGGATACTTTGGAAATGGTTTATTTATTTTTTGTGAAAATGGAGGACACTTCCCTCTCTTTCTAATGTAGTGGATCAATTTTAGATTATACTGATGATGATGTGTTTTGTTTTCATGTCATCATATGCAAGTGAGTGGCCTTGACAAGAGGCTATAGTAGTGCACTTATAGTTCTACGAGCATTTACACATTTGTACATCAAAATGCAATTGATAATAGTTAGATATTGGAGTATGGGGTATGTTTACATATATTCCTGGAATTTATTCTGTATTTTGCCAGATTATAGGGATCCTGGGGTTGTGATGATGGGGCCCTTGAATATTGTTGCCCAGGGTACAATGAAGTGTTAATCTGGCCCTGGTTGCAGGCATTAAGACGGGAGAACTGGTCTGAGGAGGAACTTCAGAATGCTGGTCTGTGCAGTGCACACTTCAGATCTGTGAGTACTGGAGATCTGCCCACCCGTCTGTGACAGTCTGCTTTTCTACTAGGGGACAGCCTATCCCGATGTGGTCAAGTCAAATTATGTGGCCGTGAAAGAGAAGATGGGATGGGCTTTTGGACAGAAACAGTTAATGGACGGTTTTAGAGCTAACATATTCGCTCATTCACGAGTTCCAGGGGAGAGCCTGGAGGTGTATGTGAGCCAGCTGGTAGCTGGCATTGGTGTTTTTGCCTCCAAGTTGCGCGCGCATCACTGTTGGTAATAAACATTGAAACTCATCTATAAAAACAATTAAAAAATATAAAAACTATTGTTGGCATTTTTTTGCACTACTGCTGTAAAAAAATAAAAAATAAAAAAAACAAAACATGTAAATAATTGGTGTAAAATGCAGTTTGTCATATTTTCATGGTCATCAGATATGACCCATTTGGACGTTCAGAGGCTCTTTTGTTACTATGGAAACACTGTCATCTTCTACAACCACCAGTAAAACCCATGGAGTTTAATCAATGACAGTGGGTGGATTCACTTAGTTCATGGTCAGTTAATGATATCTTTGCTTAAAAGTTCCTCCCCCCCCCCCAATTTTTTTTTTTTTTTTTTTTTTTTTTTTACAGAATAACCTTCAAATTTAATCTGATCTTCCATGAACATCTGTGTCATCAGTAAATTAAATACAGGAAAAAACATTATAAAAAATGGTGATCAATCATTTAAAAAAGATAAAATCTAGAGGAAAATTCATCTGGGAACTGCCACAAAAGAAACATTGGGTCTTTATGGGTTAAGAAAAGATTCATGTCCTTATAAAAGAAAAACATGGAAGTAGTATTTTTGCATTTCTAGTATGTTAGCATGTCTGTTCATTCATTTATCTGGTAGAGAAGCGTCACAGTGAGATGTTGCATATTTTATTGTAAATTCATGAAACGTGTCCACACACACTCGTTCTTTGCGATGATGTAATGTGATAACATTAGTGTACACTAACTAGAGCTCACTGAGTGGAAGTGGATGCACTGATGGACTTCTTGTACAAGTAAACAGTCCCACTGATGAACTGGTCCTCCTGAATGTCCTCTCCATCTCCACCACACTCTACATCTGGGTTTCGAATGTATCTGTCGATCTGTTTGGTGCCCTTCAGACCCCACAGTCCCTCCTCCTCCATCAGCTGCTGCTCCTTCTGCAGATTCTCCGTGTATTCTATATGTATAGGTCGCCGATAGTTGCCTCTTGCGATGCACACCAGACCTCCTGAGAACAACAGGAAGTAAATCGAAGACAAGAGAGTTACTTCTCTCCTAAATGCATCTACTGACACTGGGGACTTGCAGGCACACACTAGTCCTGAACTGCAAAAACAAAGCTAAAAAAAAGTGTTGATGATAATAGATTAAACTTTATATAATATATGTCAATATATATTTAAAAAAAACCTCACAAACAACACTTTGGTATGAACAGCCAAGTTTCTATAGCTATCAGAAAATGCTGTGGAATAAAATGCAAAAAAAAATACATGAACATACTCAGGTAATGTACAAATATCTCAGGGTTGTACTTCAGTACATGCTGTGTGTACATGTTATAATGACATTTTCATCCCCTGTTGGTTACCTGGTTTTGCAGCCTTACAGAGTTCCCTGATAACATTGACTGGTACAGAACCAGGATAAAAAGCACCTGCAGTGATCACCACATCAAACACACCTGAAACCACATAAAACACTCATTTAACTACCACACATGACGAATGATATTTAAAGATGCAGTTACAGTTCATCTCAACTTCTAAACATTAAAAACCAGATATGTTTTCAGTCTTTGAACAGATTGTGTGTGATTGTTTTCAGTAAGAAACATTGTTAAAGCAGTGTATGACTTTCATCACAATTTTTTGTCATATTTGTAAAACCCTAGTGAATGGAGCTCCACGCAGCTGCAGTAGCAAGAGGCAATGAAGCTGTTTCAATGTTTGTTGCTGCTGCAGCCATAATGCGACTGCATGGAGTTCCGCTTTTCACAATGCATATCGGGACAAATTTCCGAAAATGCCCGAGTTACCTACTGGCTCTGTTTGTAAATAAATGGTTTGTTTATGGTGGAGTACACTTGGAAATTGTTCAGCGTAAGGGAAGAGATTCATGTGCGTAATCACAGAAAGATTTACGGATTTGTGATACTTAGGCCATGACTGGGGTTTTACAGATTTGATGAACAATTGGTGACGAAAGTCATCCGCAGCTTTAAATAAACTTCATCAAAAAGCTGATCCACCTTTTCAGTTAAAGGGGGCGCTGTTAACCTGAAAAGTCTCTTGCTTTAAAATTAAGGCCACCACAAAAAATAAAAGCATGGGCTGAAAATTTTTAAAGCTTTCAGCTAATGTGGCTAATGCTAAGGAAGTGACATTATTTATCAAAAACAGTAGAGTATGTGAGCTGACTTTAACCAGGGTCTGAGACTGTGATGTTGTTTTCTTTGTGTGAATGAGACCTGGAATGACTTGGAACCTGTACTTCAACATGCCTACAAACCGTTTCCTCAGTGTGGTGCAGGAACATTTTATCTGATGAAAACTGCAGCTAACTAAACAAACATACGACTGTGCAAAGTGTGTTGAGGTGGGAGGGTGACGTACCAGTCTGTGCAGGAAGTGGTTCAGTTCCCAGTAAGGCCAGTTTGAGGTCCTGATACAGACCAGTTTTAGCAGCGAGCTCCAGCATGCCTTTACTGCCATCCACTCCCACAAAGGACCTGAAGCCCAGTTCTGTCATCTGGACACACAACACCAACACAATCAAACTCATTTCAATTTCTGAATCACTTCCTGCTTTGTTAGTTTTTCCTTCTGTTGTTGCAGATTCACATGTGGATCTCACCAAGTTAGCAACCATTCCAGACCCACAGGCCACATCCAGAACCAGACTTTCCTCAGGACGTCCACAGAAGTGTTCAGACAGGAAGTCCACTGCCAGGTATGCCCCTCTGTAGCTCAGCAGTTTGTGATCCTGAAAGGATAAAACGTATTTCAGCTGCAGCCACTTTTATTCTAATGTTGTTGACAGTTGTTATTGACCAGAAATCTAACCTATACAAACCCACCTCTTCATAGTTTTCTGCCCAGATGTTGTAAATTTTAGCCTTCTCCTTTGGGTCTGTTGTGCTGCAGGACTTAATAACAGTGTGTGCATCATGAATAGTCCTGCTGCTGGTGGACATGATGAAGAAACAAGTGTACACCTGTCACAGGTGAGACACAAACAGTGACAGGTATAGAGATGTCATTTGTTTAATTTTCACATCAGGGCTAGTGTTACCTGTGTGCAGGAGTGTTTACTTAATTTAGATCCAGGTCCAAGAAACAAACATTATGAAAATTACTAGCTTCACTTCATAAACAACTGCAGACTCTAGAGACTCAAATCAAATCAAATTGTATTTATATAGTGCCAAATCATAACAAAAGTTATCTCATGACGCTTTACATGTCGAGTTGGTCAAAACCAGACTCTAAGCCAATTTACAGAAACCCAACAGAATCCTCCAAGAGCAAACACTAGTGACTGGTGACAGTGGTGAGGAAAAACTTCCCTTTAACAGCAGAAACCTGGAGCAGACCCAGACTCCTGGAGGATGGACGTCTGCCTTGACCAGTTGGGGTTAAAGAGACAGAGTAAAGGAGGCGAAAAAGAGAGAGTGATAGAGATAGAGACTGGGGGAGAGGGGGAGAAGGGTAGAAGGGGGGATGTAGGGGGAGACACATGGATGCAGTTGATGCACAGATAACTGAACTAGAACTGTTAAAAACTGAAACTTTTTAAATTTATTATTATTATTTTTTTATTTTATTTATTTATTTATTTATTTTTTTCAGATAGGAGCACAATTGTACTTAAAGGTAAAGGTTATGTAGGCAGAAAGAAATGAAGATACTATGTCTTGACATATTTGTTTTATGTTTTAACATATTTTGGATACTTTGTAATAATCACTTCATCTCATACTGATCTCCTGATATGGTTCATTTTATGCCTCACAAGATGTTAAGGTAAAAGCTTACACTATGCCAGAATCACATTATTCACTACATGTATTGGAACTGTTTGATTATTCTGAAGTTATTAAAGGTAATGAACCTGCATATTAAAAAACAAAACAACAAAAAAACGATATAACAAACAATGTTTTTCAATGGGAGGAGATATAACGCTATAGTAAACTATAGCCATATTTGTTTTACAATGAAGGTCCCATTAGAATATGGTAAAATAAGCATAGACAGGTGGACTTCCTATGAAACATTGAGAAACATCGTAGCATTGGGTAACAAATTCCACAGTTGCAGGTTGACGCCAATAGATCTTTGACTTAATAATTCACAAAAATGTAGTAGCCAGAATGAGAGAAGCTGTTAATCAGCATCAGGGGACCTAAAAATCACCAATTCAAAGTAATAAATAAGTAAACCTCAGGTTAGCACTGTTCAGGATTATTATTGACCTGAAATGACTTTTTCAACACTTAATAATTATTAATGTAATACTAACATTTTTAATATGTAAAAAGGAATCAGCCATGAAGCAGTATTCATGTTAACCCTCAAAGACCAAAAACATCAACTGATGTAAAATGGAAAAAACAAATCAAAGATGTTTCTACTCACTTGTGGAAGGATCAAGGTGAGGACCAGGTAAGAGCTTCTGCGCTGTGACAAACTGAGTTGTAAGTCAAATATATAGACTCAAATTTTGCCCCAAGTCATACAAACCAGTCTGACTAGATCACCTGTTTCTGCGGTGCAGGTTACAGATTTCAGAAGTTGCCATAGTAAACCATGAAACACTGTCATCTTCTGCAACACTGATTCAGCAATAAAACCCGTGTAGTTTGATAAATGACTGGTTAAATACACTTATCTTTATGTTCAGCTATTGATAGATTTTGCTGAACAAGTCAAGTTTGGATAACCTTTGAATTCACTGAGATCGATAATGTCAGTGAATTGAATATAGAAAAATATATTAAAATATTTTCAGTCAAAATGCGGAGGATAATATAATAAATGATGACAAATCACTTAAACCAGTGTTACAAAAGATGCTGCACAACAACATGAAGGTGATTCAGAGCCTACTAGATGAGAGTTCACTAATAAAACAGACAGAACAAATTGCAACATGTCCTGCATTGTTGGGTGAGGTTGAGGTGAGTGGGAAGATGAAGAAGACTAGTGTTAAGTTAACTGGAGTCAGGATGTCATTCTGTTTTCACAGAGGCTGAGTTCACACTGCAGGTCTTAATGCTCAATGACTTTTCACTGAAATCTGATTTTTTTTTTTGTTGTGGTTTTTCATGTTGTAATGTAAATCCTTCCACCAGACTTGTGTGTGAACAGTCTATGATCCTCAAGTGACATTACACGCAGCACACTGTGTTTATGGAAGTAAATAGAATAGAATAGAATAGAATAGAACTAATGACGTTCATTTTGTCTTCTGTTAATGTAATTATACTTGTCTTTTTTCTTTTGTTCAGACAAGGTATAGTTTTTAGATGTTACCTGCTTGAAAGTGTCAAGTAGGTATTGAATCTATTGGTTGAATTGTCCTGTAAATTATTGTTTGTTGTAACTGTGTGGGATAATTGTATGTTGTAACTATGTGTTGTGTTTCATGCTGTCTCTTGGCCAGGACTCCCTTGAAAAACAGGTTCTTAATCTCAGTGGGGTCCTTTTCCTGGTTAAATAAAGGTTAAATAAAAATAAAAAATAAAATAAAACTCCTGCGTTGCCACAGACCCCTCCCTCAGACTCATTATCACCTTCACCTGCTGGCACCTGTCACACCTGGAGCAGATTTGCATGAGGAGCCCATAGAAGCACCTCCTCTGCTCTGGTCCGGTGCCAGATCACTGCTGCTGCTGTCACTGCTTCAGACCTCCATAGACGTTCATCCCATTTCACTTCAGAGCCATAACCTGGACTCTCACCGTCCTGATCCTGTCTTCCCGTGGACTCTGATGTTTTCAAACCCAGATTTGGTCTCATTCTCATGTATTGTTTTATATTAATAAACCCATTTTCTCCTTTCAGCCCCGTGCGTATGAGTTCAGTCTTTCACTCAGTCGTGACAGTAACTGGCTAAAACCGCAACAATGTTGAGCTGTTTCCTTTTTTACTTTTGTTCAGGCACCTCAAACAAATTCATGGATTGTCTCCTGGGCTATTTATATTGTTGAAAGAAAGCACTTCATGCAAGAGCACTTTATAAGCATCTATATAGTATGTAGTTGAGTACACTTTAAAAAAAACAACTAGTCATTAGATGATGTTTTTTGTTTTTGTAATCATTTTCACCGACCTAAAAAAAATTAAATCGAAATATTAATTCCATTTAATGTTGAATATTAACCCCCATTAAGTGTTAACATATTAACTCCATGCCAGAGTTCACATAAAATGAATTCCAGGCGAGAGTGTTTTATTCTACATGAGATTAGTTTTTGTAACTCCCAGAAGAGTTAAATTTTAATTCCTGAAAAGAGTTAAAGGATCAACTCTCTGAAAATAGTTACTTTAACCCTGCTCTAGAGTGTGTTCCATGGTCTCACATATACACTTAAATCGAGTTGATTTTAACTCCCATGGAGTTTATTCCAAAGACCAGAATTTGCTGTGCAGCCTTTAATTGTGTTTTTATTGTTTTAATTGTGTCTTATTGTGATATTGGTTTTACTGTGCTGATTTTCACAGCCTGTCATGTAGCTTTCTTTCTTTCTTTCTTTCTTTCTTTCTTTCTTTCTTATTTCTTTATTTGGTTGTTTATTTGTATTTATTTATTTTTATGTTAACAGACTTCATCACTTTCATTTTGATGGACATACACAGTGTAACTCATGTGCAGTATCTGACCTGTAAACAGGGGTGTGGTTTCTGGGCACATTGGTTATTTTTATCACTTCTTTCTATCAGATTTAACCAGTTTCATTGTGACCAACTGACAGGTCACATTTTAACTCCCATTAGTTTCCTTTTGACAAACCTGATAAACATCACATGTATCTGTCTGTTTGTGTTGTTTAATTTAAGGCTATTTGTGCAAAAAGAGCTTGGAAAAACTATTCATACATTTGCACAGATTTTTGTATAGCTACGTTTGGGGCGTTTGGGGTTTGGGGGTTCACCCTAGACAAGTTACCAGTTTAGATTCCATCCTGGTGAAAATAAGCATTTGCTGGCAGTATTAATGATTCTTCATCTAGGTTTTATTTTATTTCATATAGTTAAGCATTGTTCTGATAAAATAAGAAGGTTTGATTCATTTTCATTTAGGTTGACTTATGTTAACATACAATTTGTTCAGTTTCTGTTTTGTTTTTTTGTTTTTGTTTTTTTTTACAGGATTTGATGTCATTTTCACCATTTACTAGCTGGTTTGTTGTCATGATGCAACAGTTTTAGGTAATTTTATTTATTTATCTAATTTTGTTTGATTTTACAGGGTTTGATGTTATTATAGCTTTACTTATTTAGGGTTTGAGGTTATTCTAATTGTTTTAGTGTCAGATTTTTTAGGACTTAAAGGTGCGGGAGACTTTTGTGACCAGTTTTTCATCAAATCTGTCAAACCTCAGTCATAGCCTAAGTATCACGAATCTGTAAGTCTTTCTGTGATTACTCACCTGAATCTCTTGTATCACGGTGAACAGTTTCTTAGTGCCATCCACCATAAACAAACCATGTGTTTACAAACAGAGCCGGGAGCTAACTTGGGCATCTTCGGAATTTTGTCGCGACGTGCATTGTGGAAAACAGAGGTTCGCACAACCATCTAGCAGCAGCAGCTGTTACAGACACGAGCCAGAAACGGCAGGAGCTCCCTTCCCTCTATGCATACTCCTCCAGCCATTTCAGCCGTTTCTGCGTCGTGTTTGTTTCATCCATATAACATCATATGGTTGCGCTGCCACTGCTAGGTGTTCTGATTGTTCTGTGTTACCAAGTGAACTCTCATCTAGTAGGCTCTGAATCACCTTCATGTTGTTGTTGTTGTTGTTGTGCAGCATCTTTTGTAACACTGGTTTAAGTGATTTATCATCATTTATTATATTATCCTCTGCATTTTGACTGAAAATATTTTAATATATTTTTCTATATTCAATTCACTGACATTATCAATCTCAGTGAATTCAAAGGTTATCCAAACTTGACTTGTTCAGCAAAATATATCAATAGCTGAAGTGTCTTTAACCAGTCATTTATCAAACTACACGGGTTTTATTGATAAATCAGTGTTGCAGAAGATGACAGTGTTTCCTGGTTTACTATGGCAACTTCTGAAATCTGTAATCCCCTATGGGGCGCCGAATGTAAAAATTCAGTCACTGTTTAAAGGTGACGTTTTGTGAACATTTAGCTCACTTTTCTCACATTTAGCTCATCTTTCTTTAATTTGAGACACAAATTTGTGTAAAACTACGGAAGCGTATTGCATTCACAAAAAAAAAATAATTTCGGCTCTGTTTTTCTGAATTAATGAGATAATTATCTCATAATTACGAGAAAAAATAAGTTAAAAAAAAATCGGCGCTGTTTTTCTGAGTTTATGAGATACTGTTTCCTGAAAAAAAAAAAAAAAAGCTCTGTTTTTATGAGTTTATGAGATGCTGTTTCCTGAAAAAAAAAAAAAAAAAAAAAGCTCTGTTTTTATGAGTTTACGAGATACTGTTTTCCGAAAAAAAAAAAAAAAAGCTCTGTTTTTATGAGTTTACGAGATACTGTTTTCCGGAAAAAAAAAAAAAAAGCTCTGTTTTTATGAGTTTACCAGATACTGTTTTCCGGGAAAAAAAAGCTCTGTTTTTATGAGTTTACCAGATACTGTTTTCTGAAAAAAAATAAAATGTGGCTGTGTTTCTGTGTCAGTGGGACAGTGGTCCCTGGTCCAGGCAGGAGCTCCTTCTATCTGTGCTGCTGAAAGCCTCTCGGGGGAGCGTGAAGTTGTTTCCGTTCTCGTAACCGGTTCCGATTACGGATCATGGAACTAGTTTCGTTCACAGAAATCAGAACCAAGCCCCGCTTTGTGCACGGATCAAGCCCTTCAAGCACACCGGCGCTCATGGTATGGTCATACTACACAGGACAGGGGGGCGTGTCAGACCTGGCACGGTCGGACCCGAACTGGATTACAATGTATTATGTACGGACCTCAATCAAGAGAGAGCATATATGTTTGCGTTATAATGCAAAACTATTGCGTTATAACGCAATACTTTTGCGTTATATCGCAATAGTTTTTGCGTTATAACGCAATAATTTTTATTTTTTGCATGTCCCCTCCCGGGCTCCGTATGTAAACTCATAAAAACAGAGCTTTTTTTTTTTTTTTTTTTTTGGAAAACAGTATCTCGTAAACTCATAAAAACAGAGCTTTTTTTTTTTTTTTTCGGAAAACAGTATCTCGTAAACTCATAAAAACAGAGCTTTTTTTTCTTTTTTCCGGAAAACAGTATCTCGTAAACTCATAAAAACAGAGCTTTTTTTTTTTTTTTTCGGAAAACAGTATCTCGTAAACTCATAAAAACAGAGCTTTTTTTTTTTTTTTTTCAGGAAACAGTATCTCATAAACTCATAAAAACAGAGCTTTTTTTTTTTTCAGGAAACAGTATCTCATAAACTCCGAAAAACAGCGCCGATTTTTTTTTTTTAACTTATTTTTTCTCGTAATTATGAGATAATTATCTCATTAATTCAGAAAAACAGAGCCGAAATTATTTTTTTTTTGTGAATGCAATACGCTTCCGTATAAAACTGCATGTTCTTTAGATTTGTTAAAAATGTGTACAAATGAAAAAT
Source organism: Sphaeramia orbicularis (assembly GCF_902148855.1). NCBI lineage: Eukaryota > Metazoa > Chordata > Actinopteri > Kurtiformes > Apogonidae > Sphaeramia > Sphaeramia orbicularis. The sequence continues at coordinate 22,008,982 of NC_043972.1, forward strand.
AAATCCTAAATCTAAATGTTAACTCTAAATCTAAATGTTAAATCTAAATCCTAAATCTAAATGTTAAATCTAAATCCTAAATCTAAATGTTAAATCTAAATCCTAAATCTAAATGTTAAATCTAAATCCTAAATCTAAATGTAAGATCCTAAAAAAAAATCCTAAATCCTAAATCTAAATGTTAAATCTAATTCCTAAATCTAAATCTAAATGTTAAATCTAAATCCTAAATCTAAATCTAAATTTTAAATCTAAATCTAAATCCTAAATCTAAATGTTAAATCTAAATCTAAATCTAAATGTTAAGTCCGGCTAGCGGTAGTTAGGCGGACCGACCAAGTTAGCGGTAACTCTGTTCATGAAGAGCTAAAAAGTTGAAATTCAACTGCTTGACTTACCGTTTGTGGTGTGGACTGTACCGGTGGAGCAATGCCCTGAAGGGCAGCCCGTACGCCGGCTATAACTGCCCTCTCAATTTCGGAAGATGGGAGCGAGCCCGCCATGTCTCTTCTTTCTGCTGTCGGTGATGTGGGCGGGGCTGAGGCAAAGGGTGTGGGCCAACCTGCCTAATTTGCATATTTTCTAAACATTTAGCTTTACACTTGGCGGGGATTTAGATTTAGATTTAACATTTAGATTTAGATTTAACATTAGATTTAAGATTTAGATTTAGATTTAACATTTAGATTTAGGATTTAGATTTAACATTTAGATTTAGGATTTAGATTTAGGATTTAGATTTAACATTTAGATTTAGATTTAGGATTTAGATTTAGATTTTACATTTAGATTTAGGATTTAGATTTAACATTTAGATTAGATTTAGGATTTAGATTTAGATTTAACATTTAGATTTAGGATTTAGATTAAGATTTAACATTTAGATTTAGGATTTAGATTTAACATTTAGATTTAGGATTTAGATTTAACATTTAGATTTAGGATTTAGATTTAGATTTAACATTTAGATTTAGGATTTAGATTTAACATTTAGATTTAGAGTTAACATTTACATTTAGATTTAACATTTAGATTTAGGATTTAGATTTAACATTTAGATTTAGAGTTAACATTTACATTTAGATTTAACATTTAGATTTAGATTTAACATTTAGATTTAGATTTAGGATTTAGATTTAACATTTAGATTTAGAGTTAACATTTACATTTAGATTTAACATTTAGATTTAGGATTTATTTTTCATTTGTACACATTTTTAACAAATCTAAAGAACATGCAGTTTTACACAAATTTGTGTCTCAAATTAAAGAAAGACGTACGGTGGCCCAGAGGTGCAACAGGCCAAAAAATTATCCACTAGACGAAAAAAATTATCTACTACAAGAAAAAAAAAAGAGAACAGCCTAAAAAAATTATCCACTAGATGAAAAAAAATTATCTACTACAAGAAAAAAAAGAGAACAGCCTAAAAAAATTATCCACGAGATGAAAAAAATTATCTACTACAAGAAAAAAAAGAGAACAGCCTAAAAAAAAATTATCCACGAGATGAAAAAAATTATCTACTACAAGAAAAAAAAAGAGAAAAACAGCCCAAAAAAATTATCCACTATAAGGAAAAAAAAAGAGAACAGCCTAAAAAAATTATCCACTAGACAAAAAAATGATCTACTGCAAGAAAAAAAGAGAACAGCCTAAAAAAATTATCCACTATAAGAAAAAAAAGAGAACAGCCCAAAAAAAATTATCCACTAGATGAAAAAAAAAAAATCCCCTATAAGAAAGAAAAGAGACCAGCCAAAAAAATTATCCACTAAAAGAAAAAAAAGAGAACAGGCAAAAAAAAAAATTATCTACTAGCCCAAAAAATTATTCACTATAAGAAAAAAAAAAAAAAAAGAACAGGTGAAAAAAATTATCTACTATGAGAAAAAAAAAAGAGAGCAGCCCAAAAAAATATCCACTATAAGAAAAAAAAAAAACATCATCCACCTTTTCAATTACTGGGGCGCTGTTTTAAAGGTGTCTTGCTTTAAAATTAAGGCCACCACAAAAAATAAAAGGATAGGCTGAAAAATTTTAAGGCTTTCGGCTAATGTGGCTAATGCTAAGGAAGTACCCCACCGGAAGTGGAGGTTGTGCGCTAAAAAATAAAGTTATTTTAAAATATAGATATTTCCATTAATATAGTTTGCAAAGCAGTTAAATGATTAAATACGGTTCCAGTGTCTGCTCAAGGTTAGGCATGGGCGTTAAATGGTTAAGGTTAGGGTTAGGGTATGGTTGGGGTTAGTTTTCAGTGGTAAATGGCCCTTGTGTGCACTGTGTGAAGGTTCGTTGCTAAGCTAATGCTAACGTGAAAAGTTGACGGCAACTTTGTGAACTACCAGTGCGAGTAAACAATTGTGTGATTACGGTGTTGAATTGTTCAACTGCCTGACATTCAATATCATTTTTGATGAATATTCGCTACAAGAAGTTCTAAAATTATTTTATTTTGAGAGGAGGAGAAGAGGAGCTTCCTGTGGAGCTCCACTATCATGGCATTGCCCATTTGTTGAGAGACAGCGAGTGCATATTGCGGCACCGACACCTGGTGCCGTGGCACCTCGGCTGGTGCCGCGAGGTATCGTGGCACCTCGGCTGGTGCGGCACCTCAGCTGGTGCCGCGACGTACCGCGGTACCACGGCTCGGTGCCAGGTACCCCAGCATGGCACCGCGTACCATGGCTCGGTACCACAGCTCAGCTCGTTGCCAGGTGCCGAGGCACTGCGGTACCACGGCACACATCTTTATCTCCACAAAATGTCCTTCTTGATCTAGTGTTAGTGAAGACACTCCGTTTGAGTTGAGGAGGAGAGGTCAACCTGCAAACAAATGGGCAATGCCATGATAGTGGAGCTCCACAGGAAGCTCCTCTTCTCCTCCTCTCAAAATAAAATAACACAAAGTTGCCGTCAACTTTTCGCGTTAGCATTAGCTTAGCAACGAACCTTCACACAGTGCACACAAGGGCCATTTACCACTGAAAACTAACCCCAACCATACCCTAACCCTAACCTTAACCATTTAACGTCCATGGCTAACCTTGAGCAGACACTGGAACCGTATTTAATCATTTAACTGCTTTGCAAACTATGTTAATGTTATGTTCTCTTTTTTTTTCTTACAGTGGATAATTTTTTTTGGGCTGTTCTCTTTTTTTTCTTGTAGTAGATAATATTTTATCATCTTGTGGATAATTTTTTTAGGCTGTTCTCTATTTTTTTCTTGTAGTAGATAATTTTTTTCATGTAGTGGATAATTTTTTTTAGGCCGTTCTCTTTTTTTCTTATAGTGGATAATTTTTTTAGGCTGTTCTCTTTTTTTTCTTGTAGTAGATCATTTTTTTCATCTAGTGGATAATTTTTTTAGGCTGTTCTCTTTTTTTTTTCTTATACTGGATAATTTTTGGGGGCTGTTCTCTTTTTTTTCTTGTAGTAGATAATTTTTTTCATCTAGTGGATAATTTTCTTAGGCTGTTCTCTTTTTTTTTTCTTGTAGTAGATAATTTTTTTCGTCTAGTGGATAATTTTTTGGCCTGTTGCACCTCTGGGCCACCGTAAAGATGAGCTAAATGTGAGAAAAGTGAGCTAAATGTTCACAAAATGTCACCTTTAAACAGTGACTGAATTTTTACATTCTGCGCCCCATAAATCCCCATAGCAGAAACAGGTGATCTGGTCAGACTGGTTTGTATGACCTGGGGCAAAATTTTTGCCTAAATATATGTAACTTACAGCTTAGTTTGTCACAGCGCAGAAGATCATACCTGCTCCTCACCTTGATCCTTCCACAAGTGAGTAGAAACATCTTTGATTTGTTTTTCCCATTTTACATCAGTCGATGTTTTTGGTCTTTGAGGGTTATCTGTAAGTCTTTCTGTGATTTCTCACCTGAATCTCTTGCATTACGGTAAACAATTTCTTAGTGCCATCCACCATAAACAAACCATGTGTTTACAAACAGAGCCGGGAGGTAACTTGGGCATCTTCGGAATTTTGTCGCGACGTGCATTGTGGGAAGCGAAGGTTTGCGCAGACACCTACCAGCGGCAGCGGCAGCACAACCATATGATAATATATGGATGAAACAAACACGACAGAAATGGCTGGAGGGATATGCATAGAGGGAAGGGAGCTCCTGCCGTTTCCGCCTCGTGTCTGTAGCAGCTGCCACTGCCAGGCGGCTGTGTGAACCTCCGTTTCCCACAATGCACGTTGCGACAAAATTCCTAAGATGCCCAAGTTACCTCCCGGCTCTGTTTGTAAACACATGGTTTGTTTATGGTGGATGGCACTAAGAAACTGTTCAGCATAATGCAAGAGATTCAGGTGAGTAATCACAGAAAGACTTACAGATTTGTGATATTTAGACTATGACTGAGGTTTGATAGATTTGATTAAAAATTGGTCACGAAAGTGTCCCGCACCTTTAATGTCATTTTATTATTTTTTTTAGATTTGATTTCTGATTTTGTCAAGGGTTTGGTATGATTATAGTTGTTGTTTTTAGGTTTTTATATGTTGGTATGTTTTGTGTTTTTATTGTGATACTGGTTTTACTGTGCTGATTTTCACATCCTGTCATGTAGCTTTAAATGTTGTTTATTTATTTTCTTTCTTCACTTTGATTTTGATGGACATACATGGTGTAACTCATGTACAGTATCTGACCTGTAAACAGGGGTGTGGTTTCTGGGCAGATTGTTTATTTTATCATTTCTTTATCATGCAAGACCAGTCAGAAAGTATCATTATGGCAGACATGCCATTTAATCAGTTTTATTGTGACTGATGGAAACATCACATTTGAACTCCTACAGGTTTCATTTTGACAAACCTGATATCACATGTATCTGACTGGATAGACTTATGTTAACACACAGTTTGTTCAGTTTCTGATATTTTTCCATGTCACTTTAGCTGTTTTTTGTTTAGTGTTTGTCAGTGTTGTGGTTCATGTGGTTGTATTGGTTTTTTGTTTCATTAGGATTCGAATTTTGTTTTACAGGGATTGATCTAATTTTAGTTGCTTCATATTTGGTTTCAGGTGTATTTTTTTTAATGTCTTTTTAACTGAGTTTTCCATTTTTGCTGTTTTTCAGAGTTTGATTTCATTTAAAATGATTTGTATTTAGGTTTTAATGACATTTTAGGAGTTTTTTTTTTTTTTATTTGGTTGCAGATTTTTTTTTTTTTTTTTTTTTTTTTACAGGGTTTGATGTCTTTTCAGTTGTTTATTTGGTTTCAGATGGTTTTGGCTGGTTTTTGACATGCCCAGTATACACATTTGTTTGGTTGAGACAAAACAAAATGTTAATAGTTTTTTTTTTTTTTTTTTCATTTCAGTTTCAGGTTGATGGACATACACGATACATTCCTGAAAAGTGAAAAAATACATTATTATTACTATACACTGGCACTGTTAATCATTTTTCCTCTAGTTTTGGCTTTATTTGGTTTGTTGTGGTTCTAAATATATCAATAACATTTTTTTAATCATATTGATAGATTAAGGAGGTTTGTTTCATTTTCATATTTACTTGCTGTGCGCCTTACTTCCCTCTTGACTTTCATTTTGAGTTTCATTTTAACTCCTCTTGGTTTCCTTATTACAGACATACAGTACTTTAAAAGGGGTGAGGCTTCAGGTTCTGATTCATATCACTTCTTTACTGGGTTTGTGCAATTATACAAAATAATCAGCATAGATAATGTGAGTCTTATAAAAGAGGCTGTGTTACAGTTTGAAAACACAAACCTGGTTCTGCTTCTTGACTGGATTCATCAACAAGTAGAAATGACTTGATTGTTGGACACGAGCATCAGCTAATAGTAACTATCTTTATCTGCAATGTGACACTCAAGCCACTGTTTTCTATACTGCATACATTTCCAGCGGTTAAGCTCTGTGACTGATCATGTAGAATTGTAATGTTACTGAATTTGAATGGATCTCCAGCTTAATGGAGATTGAGAAATTCTTTAAAAATGATTAAGTGACTGGGGCTTAACATTAGCACCTGCCACAGTGGATTTCAACCGCAGCATGTGATTACTGAGCAGACAAGATAAGATGTGCTGGCAAGATCCTGGGAGCCTGTCTGCCTGACATACACACACATATACAACAAACACTGCAGGTTGAGGGCAGTTTTCATCATGAAGGACATCCATCATTCTGACAACAAATCAAACCAAATCAAATAAGCTTTATTTGTTGCATACACTGTCATACATTGTACAACGTGCAGTGAAATATATTGTGTGTCACTTCTCTGGATACTTACACACAACCAGACAACAAAAGGACAACAGTATAAAGAAACAAATAAACTAAGAAATATATGAATGTAATATGAATATAAAGTGTATTATATGTGCATAAAGTGAATTGTATGTGCTTAGTGCAATGTGCAGTTGTAAGAGTAAATAAAGAAGTCAGTGTTTGTTAAAGAATGCAGATGGCCTGAGGAAGAAAGCTCCTCCTCATCCTCTCAGATCGATGGTGTGGCTGTACTCCCTCCAAGCTAGAACTGAGAGGCTGTAAAAGAACTTTTTTCCCAGGCCATGTGACTCATGAACATGACATGGGGTTTTTTACTCGTCCATGTACGAAAACTTCTCAATGATTCAAAGACGTAAAGATTTTTTATTGTCAATTCACTAGATACACAGGACAGACAGAGAATTGAGATACTGTGTCTCTCTTACCTTATTAAATACCATTGCAATGAAAAAAAAAAAAAAAAAAAAAAAAAAAAAAAAAAATATATATATATATATATATATATATATATATATATATGTGTGTGTGTGTGTGTGTGTGTGTGTGTGTGTGTGTGTGTGTGTGTATATAAGAATATATAAGAAGAATAAGAATAAATAAGTTGTATAAAGAATAAACTATGATTGAATATAAAGTCTATCTATCTATATACTATACTATACTCCACCCACTTTGAGGCTCCAGACTCTGGAGGAGGGGCGTGGCTCGTGTCATGGCAACCTGAGAGACGCTGTGTATTCTGACTCCAGCCACACCCCCCATCAGCCCCAGCAGAGGGTAGCGACCTTTGACATCAGTATAGGCTGACGTCATGGACTGCAGCGCTGAGTGAACCAATGGGAGGTGGGACACTCTCAACATGGTGCTCATCTGAAAATGGAAACAAGAAAAACATTTGATTAAAATGACAAAAAAATATATCAATGAAAAATAAATTAAATAGTATTAGACTTATACAGTTTTTCATTATGTATACAATCACAGGTTTTCCGTTCTGTTCTATTTTAGTCTTTATATAATTTAACACTTTTGTTAAATTGTTGATTCTGGTTTAAAGAACAAATAGATGATTGTCATTAAGAAACCTCCCTAAAAAGGCCCAGAAAAATATCTATCTATCTATCTATCTATCTATCTATCTATCTATCTATCTATCTATCTATCTATCTATCTATCTATCTATCTATCTATCTATCTATCTATCTATCTATCTATCTATCTATCTATCTATCTATCTATGCCAGGTGTGCAGTCATTTCCACATCATGGCTGTCAGTCCTAACCCCATTCACAAAGCCCAGCTCGCCTTTCAGTCGTGCAAAACTCCAGCATACTATGACATCTGGGCAGACACTTATGAAGAGGCAAGTCTGTTTGGTCACAAATTATGTAAAAAAAAAAAACAAACAAAAAACACCACCATTAGGAGACTCAGCAACTGCAGCTGAAACACATTTTACTCTTTCAGGATCACAATCTGATGAGCTTCAAAGCGCCACACCTGGCTGTGGACTTCCTGACCCAACACTTCTGTGGGCGTCCTGAAGAAACTCAGGTTCTGGATGTGGCCTGTGGGACGGGCTGGGTTGCAAAACTGGTGAGATTTACATATGATTTATTCATAGCTTGTATACAAAAAGTGGATGACACCTCTGTGGCATCACTCATTGGTTTTGTCAGATGTTATGCTGCGTTCATGTGCCATAGGAATTATGGTAAATACTAGTGACGAACTCAAAAATTGCACATGAACGCCACCTCACATTGTGTTTTCCACTGGACAACTGGGGAAAAATTTGATACACGAGCTGCCAAGATGAAAATAACCTTTGAACTGTTCAACACATGAAGACCAATGAGGGATTCCGCGTGAATGATAACCAATGCTTTTATTAACGTTCTGCTGCTGTTAACTGATGATTTTGCACATTTAGATTAGATTAGATTAGACTTTACTGATCCCACAACGGGGAAATTCAATGGTCAAGGCAGGAACAGAAAAAAAAAAAAGAAACAGCAAGAAAAAACTGTGCATGCATAAAGATAGTGCAAAATGACCACAATATTTAATAATAATAATAATAATAATAATAATAAAAATAAAAATCTCTAATGACTATATGCATATTTACAACAGAGTGGAATTACAACATGTCAGACTGAGTGGATTTATAGTATACAATATTAGCAACAAAAAAAAACAAACAAACTAGAAAAGCACTTGGAGAGCACAGACCTCTGCCAAGGCAGATCAACCCCCCCCCCCTCCACCCCCCCGATCACCACCAAAATTTAATCATTTGTTCCTTGTGCCAGTATCAACATTTCCTGAAAATGTCATCAAAATCCATCCATAACTTTTTGAGTTTACTTGCTAACAGACAAACAAACAAACAAACCCCGATGGAAACATAACCTCCTTGGCGGAGGTAGACATCATTGTAGCAGAAGAATTAACATGTCCAAAACTGTTTTATCTAAGCAGCAGGTCATGATAAATTGTGTGTCAGCACTTGAAAACAACACACTTGTATTTTCAAATTCACAATTGGACCACTTTTCTTTGAAGTGGCGCCTGATAGAAAGGAGCTCAGGCACACTGGGCATGTCTTGTTTTACCCTCTGACGGACATGATCCTAGGTCTGTTGTGTCCACAATAGACCAGAACAACTGTCCATTTAAAGCAGGAGTGTCAAACTCATTTTAGTTCAGGGGCCACATTCTGCCCAATTTGATCTCCAACGGGCTGGACCAGTAAAATAATAACAGTGAAAAAAGTAAAATTATATTATGATCAGGTTTACATCTACAAAGTTTCCTTAAAAATCTAAATAACATGAACAACTTGAATTGTCATAAGAAAAACAAGTGCAATTTTAACATTTTACCAATATTCTGCCTCGTTTTTATCAGTTTATCATTTACACATGTGCATTACAACTGCACAAAACATTTAGTAACAGGCGGAATATTGGTAAAATTGCATTTACTTTTCTTAAGACATTTCTGTTTGTTCAAGTTATTCACATTTTTTGTAAAAGTATAGTTTGGTAATGTAAACATTTTCATGTAATTTTACTTTTTTACACCAAAAAAACAAAGAAAATTTGGTTATTATGATAATATTTTACTGTTCTGATCCACTTGAAATCTAATTGGACTGTATGTGGAACCTGAATTAAACTGATTTTGACACCACTGTTAAAATCTTCAGTGTAAGTTTTGCATTTCACAAATTCATCCCATGGGCCGGATTGGACCCTTTGGCGGGCTGGATTTGGCCCCCGGGCTGCATGTTTGACACCTGTGATTTAAAGGATCATTTCATTGAGTTTAATTGATTTGGGGTGTCCGGAAATGTTTTTCCACCACTATATGTGAAGACATGAGAGTGAAAACAGGTTTGCGTCTCACTGACAGCAGCTTACAGAGTACAGAGGAAAGCATTCAGAAATACACATTGAACAGCTGGTTGTGTTGGTGTTGTGTGTCCAGATGACAGAACTGGGCTTCAGGTCCTTTGTGGGAGTGGACGGCAGTAAAGGCATGCTGGAGCTCGCTGCTAAAACTGGTCTGTATCAGGACCTCAAACTGGCCTTACTGGGAACACAACCACTTCCTGCACAGACTGGTACGTCACCCTCACACCTCAACACACTATACAAAACACTACACAGAAAATGTTCCTGCACCACAATCAGGCAACAATTTATAGGCATGTTGAAGTACAGGTTCCAAATCATTCCACGTCTCAGTTACAGTCTCAGACCCTGGTTAAAGTCAGCTCACTCCTGCTTTACTGGTTTTGACAAATAACATAAGAACATGTTGGACAGTCTCCTTCAGCAAACCTCAGTGATATTTGGCACCAGTTTTAATGCAGGTGTCTGTTTTTTTTACAGCTACTCTGAAGAAAACCCTGTGTCTAAGGTTCTGATTACAAATAATGTCTGTTCGAAACCCCACACCATGTAACACACACACACACACACACACAAACACACACACACGCACGCACACGCACACACGCACACACACAATGTAAATTTCTGTCAATTTCCCTATGGGGTGAATAAAGTATCTATCTATCTATCTATCTATCTATCTATCTATCTATCTATCTATCTATCTATCTATCTATCTATCTATCTATCTATCTATCTATCTATCTATCTATCTATCTATCTATCTATCTATGTCCATATTAACAGTCACCCTCACACCTCAACACAGTCTACACAATCACACAATTACTGACATAAAAAGGAAACACATAAACACCAGCTGCTGTTTCTATTTATTTGTCTGTTTGAAACATGATTTGAGCCACGTTTAATAATTCATGGAGTTGATGTAATTTCAGGCAGGCAGATAAAATGTGTTGAGCACAATTTTTCAGATGAATTTGGCGGAACCCATTTTCCAGAAAAGCTGGGATATTTTCATAAATGGGTAGTGTGGTGATATAGTTGACAGCATTTCCATCTCACAGCAAGAAGGTTTGCCTTTGTGTTGAGTTTACCTTTTCTCTCGAGACAGGGTGGGTGGTCCTGTTTAAAAACAATTATTTATTGTGGGTCTGAGGTGGGTCTTACTTGGTGTCAGGTGTGCTAGGTGGGGTTACAGGTGTTTTCAGTTGAGTTTAATATCGTTTCTGCTGTGTTTTGTGGGGATTGGTGTGGTCTTCATGTGGTGCTTTAACCAGTGTTGTTACAAATTATTGACATATGCCGAGTCACAAAAATTAAAAAAGAGGTAATTAAATTTTTATGTAGTATATTGAATAAAACAACATCATTTTTCTGTCTATTTCCCTTCAAAAAAATATGATGAAAACATGGCATTTAAAGGACGATCATGATTTGCAAAATTCAGTTAGAGTTGATTTATGTATTTTATGCACAAACGGTGACGAGTGTGAGAATTTTGGAATACTTATAATGTATATTAACCAGTATCTCTACTAATCATCGATATATGCCAGGCTGCAATACTCCAAAAATAAGTCCAATGTTTATATAGTATATTGAGTTTTCTTTCTTTTCTTTTTCCTTATTTTTGCATTGCATCTAAATTACAAACATGGTGTTTAAAGAGTTAAAAAATGACAATTAATGAGTATTTGGCACTTTTGTTTATGGCTCAAGTTGATGAAATACAAAAAACATTTAAAAACTTTTTTTTTTTTTTGGTGTTTAAAAAGGGCCTGTTTGGGCCGGGGAATGGAGGGTTAATGTACTGTGTCTCTCTGAAGTTTTCTCGTGTTAGTTTGGTGGGTTTGATATAGTTTTATGCGTGTTTTATTTGGTTTCAGGTGTGTTTGATGTGGTGATGATTGTTGGTGCTCTTTATCCTGGTTTTGTACCAGTCAGAACCATCAGGGAACTCCACAACGCTGCCAAACCAGGTAACAAATAACTGACAGAACAAAGTAACTACATGTACACACATGCTGTACTGAAGAACAACTATGACATGTTTGTACTTTATCTGAGTAGGTTCATATGAACTATTATGTTTCTAGTCAACTACTATTCTGACTGATTTGGAAGTACTATAAAAGTGTAATCTATACTTATTGGTCTGCAGGGGGATTCATTGGTCCTTTCTTATTTATTGACTGTAAATATTAAACATTTGCTTTATTTAGGACCTCACTGTTTAGTATTTCCTTGTAGGTTTTGTTTAGTTTGCTTTGTGCAGAATAAACATGAGTGTTTAACAAAGCAGAGGCCTTTTGTTTGCAGGTTAATGTGATTGTCTTTGAATGACTTCCTGTTATTGTAGGGGGCCTGGTGTGCATAGCTAGAGGAAATTATCAGCGTCCTGCACATTTTGATTACAACAACGATATGCACAGAGAGATGAAGCGGATGGAAGAGGAGGGGCTATGGAGTCTAGTGGGAACCTCACAGTCCGACAGATACTTAGCAGATCCACGTCCCAAATGTGATGGAGACGGAGAAGAACAGTACATCAGTGGGACTGTTTACCTGTACAGGAAGTCTGTCTAGTCCAACCACTCAGTGGACCAGTAAATAGGGTGGATGCACTTAACTCATAGCTGCTTGATCTGAAGTTTTACTGTAAAGTGAAAATGACACTAATGTGATAAAATGAAGCTCTGAAAAACAAAAAAATAAGGTAATGCTGATAACTATGTGATTGTCCTACACATGTTTGACATTAAATAGAATACTGACCCCATACCTGTGTGTCCTGATGTCTCTTTATTTTGGTTTCAACATGAGAGAGTGAAAAACATGTTAATTTCAGCACAAGCCAAGAGGGAAATAATTACAGGATGTTCTACACCTCTCCAACTGCATCAGTGATCAATATTAGATGATGTCAACTTAGAAATGGGGTTAACCAGTACCTACTTTTAATACTAATGATAATAGGGTGTAGTCATGGACTCAGACCTGAACTTTCAAAACCACATTAAGACCATTACAAAGACAGTTTACTACTACTGGAAGAATATCTGTAGGATTAAAGGACTTATTTCTCAGCAGGACCTGGAAAAACTGAGTGCATTCACCTTCAGTCGATTGGATTACTGTAATGGTGTCTTTACAGGTCTGACTAAAAAGTCCATCAAACAACTGCAGCTGATCCAAAATGCTGCTGCTCCAGTCCTCACTAGAACCAAAAAAGTTGACCACATCACACCAGTTCTGAGGTCTTTACACTCACGTCCTGTCTCTCAGCGGATAAATTTTAAAATACTTTTGTGAGTTTATAAAGCTCTGAATAGATCAGGGCCCAAATCCACCAGTGACCTCTTTTTACTGTATGAACCATCCAGACCACTCAGGTCCTCTGGCACAAGTCTGCTCTTTGTCCCCAGAGTCAGAGCTAAACAGAGAGAAGCAGCTTTTAGATTTTATGCTCCACACATCTGGAACAAACTACCAGAAAACTGCAGATTTGCTCAAACTATCAGATTGTTTAGAACAAGGTTAACGACTCAATTGTTTACAGCTACCTTTAATTAGAGTATGTTTTTTTTTTTTTTTTTCAGATCTAATACCTGCACTGCAACTCAAAATTTTAACAGTTTTGATGATTTAACATTAAATTCTTAATTTTAATCAAGACTGTTTTTAGCTTTTGTTTTAACTGTCTCTTATTCTTGTTTTAATTAGTTTCTTTCCGCCCCTCAGGTTTAAAAAGTGTGTGGTATACCAGGTTTAAAGGTGCTAGCAGGCAGTTTGGGCCGCTGACAGGGTTTCACAGTTTGTGCAGGGGGAACAACGGGATTGGGCTTCAGGTTTTTCACTGGGCTTCAGGTTTTTCCAGGATAGCAGGGTTAACCTGCTGTTCACAGAGAAGCTGTTAACAACTGGTTGAGCTTCTGGAATTCTTTGAGTCCCTGGGGGCGCAAGTCACAACGAGGCAGGTAACCCCAGGGGCGGAAGTTTTCGTCAGAGTGGAGCATCTGCTCTACACTTTCCTTTAGTTTAATGTTTTATTCTGCTATTGTCCCATGCAATTTTGTGTGTTTCTATGTCTTTGTAAAGCACTCTGAATTGCTGTGCGTATCAATGGTGCTATACAAGTAAATTTACCTCGCCTTGCCTTGCCTTGCCTAACACCTTTGTCCAGAAAATCTATGTTTGTGTGTTTTATTGCGGCTCTGCACAGAGGATTCACACATTCACGGAATGCAAGTACAAGGAATGAACAACTCAATATGTACAAACAAAGGCTTTATGGGTAAAAAGTAAGGAGAGCTGACATTACAGATAAGGAGAGCTGGTGCTAAATCTTTAAAACAAAACCAGTACTAGGATGTAGGGGACATGACAAAGCAAGAGCTAGCAGCAAGATCAAGGTTCAGCCATATACAGGATATATAATAAACAAAACAAGAATTACACTGTGTAACACAAGCAGTCGAATGCAGCTTTGAATGACCTTTGAAAAACCTCCTGACAGACAGACAACAGAAAGCCATTCAGAGACAACTGATCACACAGATACACTTATCAGTGTATCTGCGTAAAAGTTCAAGGTACAGGTGTCCTAACTCTTCATTTTTTTTTTTTTTTTTTTTTACATAAATTACATGAGAAAACTATGTCACGGAAATTATATATGTAAATGGTAGTCATTTGTGCTGGTGCTTGTTTGTTTAAAGGGTGAACTGATGAAAACTATAATGATACAATCAAATAGCGCTCAAACCCATCCAGTCGATGCATTTGAGTAAGAAATGAGATTGAACTGGGAAGCAGCATTCAGGTATCACTTTTACTGATGGATCATTTAAAGTGGATACAGAACTGTCATTAAATCTATAGATAGCATGATGTCAACTTACTCAAACAAAAACCAAACAGACTTGATAAATAATAAAAACTTACAAACACTGCAAAACCATAAGAAATCTGTGACCAATCAGCTGCTGTCGTCATGCAGAAGTAACCAATCAGAGCTGTAGAGAATTGTAAACACTGGTGGTTCAGAGCAAAGTTTGAAGAAAAGTTTATTAGTGAAGTGTGAGTTGTCATTGATTTCTCTCCTTCAGTGTTTATGTCAAACTGGTACACTTGACTTTTTACCACAGAAGCAGATATTATTGAACACAACTGCTGATGTCTTTGACGCTGCTGTAAAGATAACCTTTCATCATGGTTGGACACTTTAACCTCATTTAGCTAATTTCTATTTTTTATTTTTTATATAGCACATGTGGGTCCTGTTGCTGGTTTGCATTCAGTATTTAGTTTATTTGAATAAATCAGGGTCAGTGCTTTCTATGTGTTTGCATTCAGACATGAGTCCTCTGTATTTTAACCAAAGTGACTCTAATGAGGCTTTGATGCAGAAGAAGAAACAGGCTCAAAAGATGAACACTTCACTGACTGTGGGACAGTTTCACAGACTGAACCTCCTCATATAAGGTATGTTTTCTGTTTGACACTGATCTGCCTTTTATTGCCTGTTTATAATTTCAGTATCAAATGGATGAAACCACAGAGTTAACGTGTCTTATCTAGTTTGGTTAAATCAAATATCTACTGTGTGATTGTTACACAGGTAATGAATTTAATTTTTTTTTTACAATTGCTTCTTTTCATCTATACATTATTTCCTTCCTATAAATGTCATTTCTGTCAATGTATAAATTCATATTTCATTCTATAACTGTTTCTCTAAAATATCACAGCAGGTATTTAGAAACTTTCACCATATGCTGATGACATATTCACATTTTTGTTTCAGCTTTTTCTGCTGCTGATATTTCTGACGATAATATAAATGATATTTCTTCTGTCAGACATGAAGACAGGACTGTTTTTCCTCCTGCTGTCAGGTGAGGACACCTGTATGACTCATGTGTAGTCAGTGTATTTGCAATGAATATTCCTAATTGTTGTGAAATACAGTTGTACTGAACCGTTTTCTGACCTAGTCTTATCCACATGTCTGAGAACCGTCTTGTGTTTGTGTCGTTCAGGTGTGGTTCTGGTCTCCTGCAGCTTCACGAGACACTTCCACTATGTCAATAAGCGGCTCACCTGGTCTGATGCTCAGCTTTACTGTAGAGAGCACTTCACAGACCTCGCCACCATCCAGGACTCTGATCAACTCGCCAAAGCCAACGTGGTGGCAGGGTCTGGAGTGGTCTGGCTCGGACTGTACAAACACTGGGAATGGACTGTGGAGCATGAGGGTGGCAAGCCGTTGACAGGGTTCAGAAACTGGGGCTCTGGAGAACAATTTAATAAACCTTTTGTGGTGATATCTGGAGATGGGAAGTGGAGCACCAGAGGACAGGACCAGCAGTATCCAGTTATCTGTTACAAAGGTGAGCAGCGTTCAATAGTTTTCAATATTTTATCTGTCAATTTAGTTTTCATCTATTGACTACACTTCTAAATTTAGTCAGCATGTATTTGTATTTTTTTGTCTATTAATCTCAAATGAATTATTTTTATTGATCAAGGATCTGATTCCCTGTAGATGCAGATCATCAGTCACCAGTGCTGGGAGTAACATGTTACAAAAGTAATGCATTACAGTAATGGATTACTTATTGCTGTAATGCAGTAGTGTAAGGCATTAATCAATTTTCGGTAATATTTGACTCAGAACATGTTCAGTAGCACTTGCGTTACAACACACATTTTGCCCGTAATTTAATCAAAGGGAAAACAAAACAAAAAAAAACAAAACAAAACAAAAACAGCAAGACCGCGAGACCCTAGGGAATCAAGAATGCAGCAGGAAAGTTGTGTTTCCTGTTGGTGGTCAGCAAATGGGTGAAGATGGCAGAGGATAGTACAGGACGTATGGTCTGTCAGGGGACGGTTTGAGTCTCCGGATGATATGAGTCGCATATGAGGTTTTTTTTTTGTTTTGTTTTTTTATCATCATTAAGTTTAATGTACAAAACATTCATGGTATAAATTGTTTTACACTTCAGAACAGGAAGGGGTACAAAGGGCATAGAAGGGATTAACCCCCCCCAAAAAAACAAACAAACAAACAAACAAACAAACAAATTAAAATGCTCCCAAAAACCTAATTCATAACACAAATGAAGATAAACAGAGGCTTGGGCTCATTAATTCGCATTTACTTAAGTTTTAATCCAGAGGCTTTAGAAAAATATCAATTATTTGAAGTATCTTTGGGATCTCAGATAGCTGCCTCATAAAGATGGTTGTATCGTCAGCTAGCTGCCTGATGGTCACAGGAATACCAAGCACATCAAGGGGAGCCATGTTTGAGTCTCTAATGAGAATAGAAAGCATTTCTGTAGCAGTTATAAAGAGAAAAGGAGAGATGGGGCAGCCTTTTTTGACCCTACGATGAATTGCAAAATGCTGTGTTCTGCCTCCAGGTAAAGAAATTGAGCTGTTAGCATTATCATAGAGGGATTAGTAATCCACAGTAGTACTGTTGTGTAGATGTTCTGGTATAGTAGGAACTGTGACGTTTTGGCACCGGTCAACACTAAATGATTGAATCACAGCCCTATGTTGTAAACACCTCCCTGTAACTCAGTCACTCATTCTGATGTACTCTGGCCTACTCAGGCCGTGACTCTGCTCAGGCTGTGAATGTGCGACAGGCTGCAGCCGGTGCTATTTAGTGGAATTCATTACTTAGGAGACACATTTCAATTTCAAAGAGCAATAGATGATCAACTTACCTCCCAGTAACATAAACACAAGGAAGAAGTGGGTTTAGCGCAGAAAGTGTACCCAGCGCTGGAGCCAGGTCAAACCCACCAATAGAAACTCTTCTCTCATCCATCATTGTAGGCCCCGCCCACTAAGTGCAGTTTAACTAAGCAAAACTTTTGAACTTGCAAGAAAAGAGGACTGATTTTCAAGCAAAAGTTTTTAACTCACAAGCAAAGAGGACTGACTTATGAGCAAAATGATCTTTTTTTTATTGCTACTTATTGTTTGTTGCTCTCAAATCTCTTTTTTTGGTTGCAAATCTATTCTGTTTGATTGATTAATAAAGAAACAAATGTCTCTCCATACAGGCAAGGGGTATAGTTTTTGGTTCGGTTTGCTGGTAGATTTGGAAATCTACAAGCCAAAAAAATAAATAAATAAATTTACCGCCCTGACATGTTAAGTGTCCTGACAGTTTTATTTTAAATATAAGTTACAGACTTTGTCAGATGCATAAGAAGCCTGTTTCTCTTTTATTGTAATTAATGACATGTTTAATATTGTAAAGGATTGGATTAAACTATTCAGTGATTCAGTGGATGAGGTAGAGTAGTTTACATTAGAAAAGAACAAAATGTCAGACATCAAATTTGAACCTTTTGTGTCTGTTTTTGGTCTGCTTTTGTTTTCTTTCAGCAAAGACAGATTCTCACTTTCTGGTCCCAGACCTGTTGAACTGGGGTGATGCGAGGAGACACTGCAGGAGCATGTCCGCTGAACTGAGCATTATCAGAGACCAACAGGAGAACATGATCGTGGCGGCACTGCTGACCAATCAGGATAAAGGTTTTAGCTACAGCCAAGCCTGGATCGGTCTGTCAAAATCCCGTTGGAAGTGGTCAGGTGGGGGCAGGGTGTCTTACACAAAGTGGTGGAGAGATCCGGTAGGTGTTCAACTACCACAGTGTGTGGTGATGTACAACGGCAACTGGTACATGATAAATTGCACCTCGAAATTCTACGTCCTCTGTTACACAGGTGAGTGACACCTGTCAGACACAAGTGACGTCTCTTTGTCCTTCACTTTATCCATTTCTTGTGCTAATTTGCTCAGATCCTTGTATGCTTATTTCAGACACATTATAAATGAACTGTTATGTTTTGAGTTATTTGTCGACTTGACCCTCAGTATTTCAGAGTACAAATTAGAGAGTAGATGATGAATGGGAAAACTGTGGGACGTCCCTCCAGAAGGAGGACCAGAAGGATCTGGACTCAGTGGGTTGTGTCTTGTTGTGTCCTCAGATGTCCCACACATGGATGTTAGGTCTGTGAAGATTCAGATGAGTCAAGGATCTGCAGATCTGAATGATCCAGCAGTGCAAGACTCCATCCTGCAGCAGGTCAGAGGTCAAGCCATAGTTTGCATAGTTGAGAAATTCTCATGTGTTGTTATTTTTATTGCGGATTTCAGGGTTTTTCTTTTTTTTTTTTTTTTTTCTTTTTAATTTTTTTTTTTTATTGTAGTTTAGTTTTTGTTATTTTAATGAATGTATATGTTCTTTTATTCATAAGAACTGACTAGTTTTTGTTGAGTTTTTATCTAATACATCCTGTTGGAGGATGAACTGAGTTTCAGAATCAAATTAGAGCTGAAGTTGATCCAGTTGATATAAACACTTGTGTTGATGCTTGTGTTTGTAAATGTTTCAGCTGAAGCAGAAGCTGGAGGAGCGAGACCTAAGAGCGGTGAAGCTGAGGTGGAAGATTCAGCCTGATGGGAAAGTTTTCCACAAAGAGGAGGAGGAGGAGAGGGTGTCCCCCAGTGGTGACTGTGAGGACATAATCTGAGTCATCAGCCTGACGACTAAAAGCAGCAAACACTTATTTTTACACTTTGGAAAAACTAATTATTTTTATCAAAACAATGTAAACTACTATAACTTTTTCATCTTATTCTTATTTTATATTTAGTGTTAAATAGTGAAGTTTAGAAATTAAATGTGTAAAAGGGTTTAAAGGTTTTGTTTTGTTCAGTGACATGTACATTCTGTCTTGCACCTCAGTGTAGATCAGAGGAAAATCGCCAAAAAAAAAAAAAAGGAAAAAAAGCATATATTGTACGTCCAGATCAAGGTTGTTAAACTCATTTTAGTTCAGGGGCCACATTAAGTCACACAGTTTGTTCTAAAGTGGGCTGGACCAGTAAAATAATTGCCTATGAATAATATTTTTCTCTTCGTTTTAGTGTGAAAAGTAAAATTAAATTATTAAAATGTAAAAGTGAATAAGCTGAACAACCATGAACAAACTCAAATTTCTTCAGAAAAATAAGTACAACTTT
Organism: Sphaeramia orbicularis; assembly: GCF_902148855.1. Taxonomy (NCBI): domain Eukaryota; kingdom Metazoa; phylum Chordata; class Actinopteri; order Kurtiformes; family Apogonidae; genus Sphaeramia; species Sphaeramia orbicularis. Next base: position 22,028,764 of record NC_043972.1, read on the forward strand.
AGCAATATTATGCCTCAGCATATTGTGCATTACAACTCACAGATCACTGTGACTCTACACTGTGGCATATTACTGCTAACAGTTTGGAGACTGGGATTTGGCATTGCCATTATTCATAGGTTATTTTGCTATTACTTTACTGGTCTGACTCACTTGGGATGATACTGGGATGTATGTGGCCACTGAATTAAAATGAGTTTGACACCAGCCACACCTGGTTCAATTAATGATCACCTCATCATCATGCTCTGCAGAAGTCTGATAATGATGTAATGGCTTCCAGGTGTGATGGAAGAGGGAAATATCTAAAACATGCAGGATACCGGCCCTCAAGGATCTGAGTTTGACACCACTGCTCTAGACCATATTCAGTGTAAGTTTTGCACTTTGCAAATTTATCTTTTGGTGGGATGGTTTTGGCCCACATGCCGTATTTTTGACACCCCAGGTCTAGATCAAACTCATGCAGACATTTGTGTCCAGTGGTGAAAACAACAGCAGTGCTTCTACATTTTATCACTTTGTCACTTTGACTTTAAAAGTTGTTTCTTTGTGGTTCTCGTCCCATCTGGTCACTTTCTCATGCTTTGGTCAAAGGCCCTGTGGTGTTAGTTTTCTTCACCATGTGAGACTAGCAGAGTGACTCACTACTCCCTCTAGTGGTCACATAAATCCACCTGTCTGTGTAAATATATTAATTTCATCTCTCTACAATCCAATACATCGGCATTGGAAAAACTTCAGAGCTCTTTATTCTAAACAACCTTGAGATAATTAGGTCATATTTGAACATATAGCTCCTTTAATCTTGTCATTTGACTTCAGGTGACAAACCTGCATTTCAGCCATATGTTAGTGATAACACATTTCATTCCAGATGGAAGTAGAATGTGCTGTACAAAGTATGAGGTATAAGATGTGGTCAACAAGCTTGAATCATACCATAACTGAAGTGAAATTTTGCTTACTAGAAAAATAAAACCTAGTCTTTACAAAGAAAACTGACCGAAACTATGTTGTTTATTCTCAAAACAAACACAAATAAAGTCTATTCATCTCAAATGTGTTTGTTTTTTGTTAATTTGTTTCATACGTTGGTCATGTATTTTAGTGGCTATTACATCTATGTTTCAGGTATTTAGCTGCTGCAGTTTTCCACCAGCAGCTGGCAGTACATTACATTAGTGTTTCCAGTCTTGCATCAAAGAAGAGAAAGAAAATAACTTTGAATATGACTGTTGAATAGAAGAGTCTCATAGTGGAAGGTGATAAAATCTATGAAACATTTCTTAAGAGTGAAAATCCCATATGATGTACCTGGAAATTCCAAAACCATATTTCCCATGAGCATCACCTGTTTATCTACATGTTCAAGACATGGATGGATTTGATTTTAAGATTCCTCAAATATTAATGGTTCACAATGGGCAAGAATAAAATATCTTTGCAGAACATGGACCTTCAGTAAACAATAGTTTTGTGAATTAGATTTAATATCATGTATACTTTCAAACTGATCTTTTAGAGCTTCACCAAATAACCCGAGGAAGTGAATTTAACTCAGTTCAACCAAATAGAATAAACTGGACTCAAATCATAAACTAACTAATGTAGTGAAAAACATACTGAACATTTCAAAACTATAAGAACTACTTGTCAAAAATAACCACCCTGGTAGTTTGTAGAAGAAAATACTTGTAAAATGACAGTATTGATAGAATTATCTAAAATACAGGAAGAAACTGTATGTATGATACAAATTCAGAAAACATAAAATAATACATTGCAAAGAAAAAAATCAAAATAACATCAGCTGAAATAAGATCAGATGTGCTTTTATGATGACACAGCTAAGAAGGATTGTCTCATAGAAATATCCAGAGGTGAAAACATACTTCAGATGGTCTCCCATGCAAGATGCTGAGGAAGAAGAATTTTGATTTATGTATTAAATGCTTCCATCTGGAATGAAATATGTTATCATCAACATATGATATAGGTTTGTTGCCTGAAGCCAAATTACAAAATTAAAGGAGCTACATGTTTAAATATGACCTAATTATCACTAGGTTGTTTAAAGAGCTCTGACGTTCTTCCAAAGATGCCAATGTACTGGATCGTAGAGACAGAAATAATAAAACCACACATGATGAGGAAGTACATGGATCACGGTCTGTGCTCTGAAAGTCTGTTTCATTGGCTAAGCAAGTTGTCAATCAGACCTGTCAATGAAAGCCCAACATGATATCAGCAAACTGACATACAAATGTATTGCCTCCATGACTTATTTAATTGTCAATTCAGTTGTCTTCTAATTACTTCCTGTCATTGTCAGGAGGTCTGGTGTGCATGACAAGATCCAAGCACACAGGAAAACCTGCAGCCAAAGAACAAGTGGTTCCAGGCACAACAAACCCCGCCCCTCGTACGTATTGTAGCTTAGTTTGGTATCGATCCAGCTGATGTCATCATGTCTATGCATGTGCTGATGTCAGCATATCAACTGCCTCTATATATGTGCCAAGTTTGAAGTCAATTGAAACAAAATTGATAATATTATTGATATTTGAAATTTCGCCCATTCTAAGTAAGTGGGAGAAGAAAAAACATGTAAAAAATTCATTACAAAAGTTGAACTTTGACCTACTTTTCCCAAAATGTAACCACATCTATCCTGAGTCACTGGCAATCTCTAAAACCAAATTTGGTATGAATTCAACTAATAGTTTTGCTGCTACAGACATTTGAAATTTCTCCCATTATAAGTAAACGGGGGAAAAAAAGTATATTAAAAATTCATTTAAAAAATTTTAACTTTGACCACCTGTTCCCAACATGTAATCAGATCTATTCTTGGTCACTGGCAATATATGAACCCAATTTGGTATGAATTCAACCAATAGTTTTTCTACTAGAGTGTTAACAAACAAAGAAATAAAAACAAACAAACAAACAAACCAAACCCAAAACAATCCCCCTTACCTCCCCTTCAGGGGGTGGAGTAATAAGAATCTGCACAGAGGGCTTCAGCTGATGGAGGAGGAGGGACTGTGGAGTCTGATGGGAACCAAACAGATACATGGAAGACCCACATCTGCAGTGTGACAGAGATGGACAGGGTATTTAGGAGAAACAGTACATCAGCAGGACTGTTGACCTGCACAGGAAGTCCATCAGTCCATCCACTCAGACAGAACTCATGTTTATCACACCAACACTCAGAGCCTGTGTATGTGGACAGGACTCATGATTGTACAATAAAACATTAAACGTGTTACTGTGACTCTTTATCTGTCTACCAGCTGAGTGGTCATTTTAACAGGCCACATCTGACTGTTATTATGCTAATGTTCGTACTGATCATCTGGATTACTGCAATAGCATGTTAGATTTAAGGCATCACCACAACACCATATTACAAAAGAATACCACCGTGACTCTCACCATAAACTAACATGAACACAATATGAAATACTGAGCTTTTTAAATATGTATACAACAATAAATCAGTGCAGCAGAAAGCACGTTCTATATGTAAAGAGAAGTCTTTTGTGCTGGTGGTGGTTTGTTTAAAGGGTGAGCTGATGAGAACTATAATGACACCATTAATCAAATAACACTGAACTCATTCAGGCAACGCATTTGAGTAAGAAATTAGATTGAACTGAGAAAGCACCATCCAAACTTAATTTGAAAAGTCTCTTATCTTTCTGATCCAATTCCAAGTAAAAAAGAGAAGGGATCACTTTTACTGATGGATGTTTATAGAGTAAATCATTTAAAGTGGATACAGAAACTGTCATTAAAACTATAGCATGGTGTCAACTTAGTCAAACCAATAACCAAACAGACTTAAAAACTTGTAAACACTGCAAAACCATAAGAATTCCATGACCAACCAACTGCTGTCATCATGCAGAAGTAGCTAATCAGAGCTGTAGAGAATTGTGAACACTGTGGCGGTTTAGAGCAGAGTTTGAAGAAACAATTCTTAATGGGGCGGTAATGCACCTTAATGCAAGGTGCCACCCGCCGTAAAAACAAAAGAAGAAGAAGACGAAAATTCTTAGTGAATTGTGAGTCTCCTCCAGTGTTTATGTCAAACTGGTACACTTGACTTTTTACCACAGAAGCAGATATTATTGAACACAGCTGGTGATGTCTTTGACGCTGCTGTAAAGATAACCTTTCTTCATGGTTGAGCACTTTAATCTCATTTTAGCATTTTTTTTTTTTTTTATAGCACAGGTGGGTCCTATTGCTGGTTTGCATTCAGTATTTAGTTTGTTTGAATAAATCAGGGTCAGTGCTTTCTATGTGTTTGCATTCAGACATGAGTCCTCTGTATTTTAACCAAAGTGACTCTAATGAGGCTTTGATGCAGAAGAAGAAACAGGCTCAAAAGATGAACACTTCACTGACTGTGGGACAGTTTCACAGACTGAACCTCTTCATATAAGGTATGTTTTCTGTTTGAGACTGATCTGCTGTTTATTGCCTATTTATAATTTCAGTATCAAATGGATGAAACCACAGAGTTAACATGTCTTATCTAGATTGGTTAAATCAAATGTCTACTGTGTGATTGTTATACAGGTAATGAATTAAATTTTTTTTTTTTTTTTTTTTTTTTTTTACAATTGCTTCTTTTCATCTATACATTATTTCCTTCCTATAAATGTCATTTCTGTCAATGTATAAATTCATATTTCATTCTATAACTGTTTCTCTAAAATATCACAGCAGGCATTTAGAAACTTTCACCATATGCTTATGACATATTCACATTTTTGTTTCAGCTTTTTCTGCTGCTGATATTTCTGATGATAATATAAATGATATTTCTTCTGTCAGACATGAAGACAGGACTGTTTTTCCTCCTGCTGTCAGGTGAGGACACCTGTATGACTCATGTGTAGTCAGTGTATTTGCAATGAATATTCCTAATTGTTGTGAAATACAGTTGTACTGAAACGTTTTCTGACCCACACTAATAAATTTTACCGTTAAATAACAGTAAAATACTGGCAGCTAGAGTTGCCAGCATGCTACTGTTATTCTACAGTATCTCTACTGTAATCTACAACTACAGTTTCTTACCGTAAAAAGTATTACGGTACTGGGCTGTATTTCATATTCCTTTTACAGTAAAATACTGTTAGCCACAGTTGCTGCATTTTACAGTAACTACCGTATTCCAAGAAACAATATATTACTGTAAAATGTATTTAATGTAATATTTACAGTATAACACAGCAAAAAGCTAGGATTTTAACATTTCAAATTACATTTTAAAAAACAAAATCATGAACATTGCTAGAAAAAGCTCAAACAAGAGATGACCTTATAACATTGAGCTTTTATTAAATTCACTGCAACAGCAGCAGCATTGTGATGGAGCTTGGTTGGAGGCCTTCACACACAACATGGCTTTCATTGCTCATCATCCAACTTCCAGATGTGACTTCATCACCTGCAACTGATGGAGACAAGAACTGAGGTTAATGTCCCAAAACAGTATCAGATATATTGTTTACCAAGAACCTATGTAGTCACTGTAAGGTATGAAAATTGGTTAGGATGAACCCAAAATTCTGAGGGATACATTTATTCTATACTTTTTTCGTACTTTATTTAAATTTGGTATCATAAGTTATACTGCTACCACTTACGGCTGTTTTTGTCTTACAGTGGCAGACACTGTCATGGAAGGGCAAAAGCAGTTATTTTATTACTCAGATACAGACAGACAGCTAATAGGCAGACTGAATGACAGACAGACACAGACTGACACACATCCACACATAAACACATACATACAGACACTTCCAGCAGTATTAGTCTGGGACTGGCTGGAGGGTCAGGGTGAGCTCAGTATCAGCTGCAGTGGAAGACATTTGGACAATGGTATATCAGTTATGAATGACACTGTGTTTATAGAGCTATAAAGCATACACACATTAAATAATGCTACACATCCTATACAAACTGCCCAACAAAGAGGGAAAAATTAGCCTTAGTCACTTACTTTTATTAAAACAGTGGTTAATTATAGCAGTTAATATGGATGTCCAAGTTTGTAAATTCCACTTTACAGATTTAATGTTTTAGAAATGTAATCCTGGGGCAGTGAAAACCACGCAAATTGACACGCTGTTTAGTTTAACTGCGTCCACTTCACAGCTAGCTAGTACGCTTCAACTTAAATTAGCTGCATGTTAGCTACATAAGGCTAACACCCCCAAATATGAAGCAGTATTACACCGCCTGTTACACTGCGCAAGTTGCGTCCAGTGTGAACGCGGTTTATGGAGGCAGTTTAATGTTTAATGAACCCAAAATGCCACAGCATGGTGACAGTTCCACTGATAAAATCACATTTACCTGATAAATGAACAACTGGAGCAGGATGGAGCGATGGCAGTGTAGGTAGAAGGATGAAGGATGTGTTCATATTTTTAAAAGTAAACTTAAAACTTATCTTTTTAGGCTAGCTTTTAATTAAACTCTTACTATAAATTTTACTTTGATTGCTTGTATTTTTATTTGCAACTGCGGGACTGTGGGGGGTTTTGTTGTGAAGCACTTTGTGCTACATGTAACATGTATGAAAAGTGCTATAGAAATAAAGTTTGATTGATTGATTGATTGATGAAAGCATCAGGTGGCCTCTGTTCCACTGCTGGATGGTCCGGGAGAAAAGAGTCATTTTTTCTGTATTTATTTTTTTCCTTCTGTTTCGTAAAAGAACCACTAACCTTTGATGCAGTAAGTCTATAGTTAACATTCATTAGATTGAATCTTTTTCTAAAGGAGCTGGTGGGACTTGATGCCAGATGACTTTGTTCAGAGCAGTTCTGGGCGGACAGCAGTGGAGGAACTGAAGAAAATACTGGAGAATACTGTACAATTTTACAGTAGCTTACTGTTTTAAATGTCCTCCTTAAAGACCTCATTATTTACAGCATTATACTGTATTTACAAATAACAGTATGATACTGTACAAAATTTACAGTTTTTTTTTTTTTTTTTTTTACAGTAATTTGTTACAGTGTAGTCTTATCCACATGTCTGAGAACCGTCTTGTGTTTGTGTCGTTCAGGTGTGGTTCTGGTCTCCTGCAGCTTCACGAGACACTTCCGCTATGTCAATAAGCGGCTCACCTGGTCTGATGCTCAGCTTTACTGTAGAAAGCACTTCACAGACCTCGCCACCATCCAGGACTCTGATCAACTCGCCAAAGCCAACGTGGTGGCAGGGTCTGGAGTGGTCTGGCTCGGACTGTACAAACACTGGGAATGGACTGTGGAGCATGAGGGTGGCAAGCCGTTGACAGGGTTCAGAAACTGGGGCTCTGGAGAACAATTTAATAAACCTTTTGTGGTGATATCTGGAGATGGGAAGTGGAGCACCAGAGGACAGGACCAGCAGTATCCAGTTATCTGTTACAAAGGTGAGCAGCGTTCAATAGTTATCAATATTTTATCTGTCAATTTAGTTTTCATCTATTGACTACACTTCTAAATTTAGTCAGCATGTATTTGTATTTTTTTGTCTATTAATCTCAAGTGAATTATTTTTATTGATCAGGGATCTGATTCCTTGTAGATGCAGATCATCAGTCACCAGTGTTGGGAGTAACATGTTACAAAAGTAATGCAAAACAGTAATGGATTACTTATTGCTGTAATGCAGTAGTGTAAGGCATTAATCAATTTTCAGTAATATTTGACTCAGTACATGTTCAGTAGCACTTGTGTTACAACACACATTTTGCCCGTAATTTAATCAAAGGGAAAAAAAAACAAAACAAAACAAAAACAGCAAGACCGCGAGACCCTAGGGAGTCAAGAATGCAGCAGGAAAGTTGTGTTTCCTGTTGGTGGTCAGCAAATGGGTGAAGATGGCAGAGGATAGTACAGGACGTATGGTCTGTCAGGGGACGGTTTGAGTCTCCGGATGATATGAGTCATATATGAGTTTTTGGGTTTTTTTAAAAAATTTTTATCATCATTAAGTTGAATGTACAAAACATGCATGGCGTAAATTTTTTTTACAGATCAGAACAGGAAGGGGTACAAAGGGCAAAGAAGGGATTAACCCCCCCCCCAAAAAACCAAACAAATTAAAATGCTCCCAAAAACCTAATTCATAACACAAATGAAGATAAACAGAGGCTTGGGCTCATTAATTCGCATTTACTTAAGTTTTAATCCAGAGGCTTTAGAAAAAAATATCAATTATTTGAAGTATCTTTGGGATCTCAGATAGCTGCCTTATAAAGATGGTTGTATCGTCAGCTAGCTGCCTGATGGTCACAGGAATACCAAGCACATCAAGGGGAGCCATGTTTGAGTCTCTAATGAGAATAGAAAGCATTTCTGTAGCAGTTATAAAGAGAAAAGGAGAGATGGGGCAGCCTTTTTTGACCCTACGATGAATTGCAAAATGCTGTGTTCTGCCTCCAGGTAAAGAAATTGAGCTGTTAGCATTATCATAGAGGGATTAGTAATCCACAGTAGTACTGTTGTGTAGATGTTCTGGTATAGTAGGAACTGTGACGTTTTGGCACCGGTCAACACTAAATGATTGAATCACAGCCCTATGTTGTAAACACCTCCCTGTAACTCAGTCACTCATTCTGATGTACTCTGGCCTACTCAGGCCGTGACTCTGCTCAGGCTGTGAATGTGCGACAGGCTGCAGCCGGTGCTATTTAGTGGAATTCATTACTTAGGAGACACATTTCAATTTCAAAGAGCAATAGATGATCAACTTACCTCCCAGTAACATAAACACAAGGAAGAAGTGGGTTTAGCGCAGAAAGTGTACCCAGCGCTGGAGCCAGGTCAAACCCACCAATAGAAACTCTTCTCTCATCCATCATTGTAGGCCCCGCCCACTAAGTGCAGTTTAACTCGGCAAAACTTTTGATCTTGCAAGAAAAGAGGACTGATTTTCAAGCAAAACTTTTTAACTCACAAGCAAAGAGGACTGACTTATGAGCAAAATGGGTTTTTTTTTATCGCTACTTGTTTGTTGCTCTCAAATCTCTTTTTTGGTTGCAAATCTATTTGAGTGATTAATAAAGAAACAAATGTCTCTCCATACAGGCAAGGGGTATAGTTTTTGGTTCGGTTTGCTGGTAGATTTGGAAATCTACAAGCCAAAAAAATAAATAAATAAATTTACCGCCCTGACATGTTAAGTGTCCTGACAGTTTTATTTTAAATATAAGTTACAGACTTTGTCAGATGCATAAGAAGCCTGTTTCTCTTTTATTGTAATTAATGACATGTTTAATATTGTAAAGGATTGGATTAAACTATTCAGTGATTCAGTGGATGAGGTAGAGTAGTTTACATTAGAAAAGAACAAAATGTCAGACATCAAATTTGAACCTTTTGTGTCTGTTTTTGGTCTGTTTCTGTTTTCTTTCAGCAAAGACAGATTCTCACTTTCTGGTCCCAGACCTGTTGAACTGGGGTGATGCGAGGAGACGCTGCAGGAGCATGTCCGCTGAACTGAGCATTATCAGAGACCAACAGGAGAACATGATCGTGGCGGCACTGCTGACCAATCAGGATAAAGGTTTTAGCTACAGCCAAGCCTGGATCGGTCTGTCAAGATCCCGTTGGAAGTGGTCAGGTGGGGGCAGGGTGTCCTACACGAAGTTGGGGGGATATCAGGCAGATGTTCAACTACCACAGTGTGTGTTGATGTACTATGGCAACTGGTACATATCACACTGTGGCTCGAAACGCTATGTCCTCTGTTACACAGGTGAGTGACACCTGTCAGACACAAGTGACGTCTCTTTGTCCTTCACTTTATCCATTTCTTGTGCTAATTTGCTCAGATCCTTGTATGCTTATTTCAGACACATTATAAATGAACTGTTATGTTTTGAGTTATTTGTCGACTTGACCCTCAGTATTTCAGAGTACAAATTAGAGAGTAGATGATGAATGGGAAAACTGTGGGACGTCCCTCCAGAAGGAGGACCAGAAGGATCTGGACTCAGTGGGTTGTGTCTTGTTGTGTCCTCAGATGTCCCACACATGGATGTTAGGTCTGTGAAGATTCAGATGAGTCAAGGATCTGCAGATCTGAACGATCCAGCAGTGCAAGACTCCATCCTGCAGCAGGTCAGAGGTCAAGCCATAGTTTGCATAGTTGAGAAATTCTCATGTGTTATTTTTATTGCGGATTTCAGGGTTTTTCATTATTTTTTTTAAAATTGTAGTTTAGTTTTTGTTATTTTAATGAATATATATGTTCTTTTATTCATAAGAACTGACTAGTTTTTGTTGAGTTTTTATCTAATACATCCTGTTGGAGGATGAACTGAGTTTCAGAATCAAATTAGAGCTGAAGTTGATCCAGTTGATATAAACACTTGTGTTGATGCTTGTGTTTGTAAATGTTTCAGCTGAAGCAGAAGCTGGAGGAGCGAGACCTAAGAGCGGTGAAGCTGAGGTGGAAGATTCAGCCTGATGGGAAAGTTTTCCACAAAGAGGAGGAGGAGGAGAGGGTGTCCCCCAGTGGTGACTGTGAGGACATAATCTGAATCATCAGCCTGACGACTAAAAGCAGCAAACACTTATTTTTACACTTTGGAAAAACTGTAATTATTTTTATCAAAACAATGAAAACTACTATAACTTTTTCATCTTATTCTTATTTTATATTTAGTGTTAAATAGTGAAGTTTAGAAATTAAATGTGTAAAAGGGTTTAAAGGTTTTGTTTTGTTCAGTGACATGTACATTCTGTCTTGCACCTCAGTGTAGATCAGAGGAAAATCGCAAAAAAGAAAAAAAGCATATATTGTACGTCCAGATCAAGGTTGTTAAACTCATTTTAGTTCAGGGGCCACATTAAGTCACAGTTTGTTCTAAAGTGGGCTGGACCAGTAAAATAATTGCCTATGAATAATATTGTTCTCTTTGTTTTAGTGTGAAAAGTAAAATTAAATTATTAAAATGTAAAAGTGAATAAACTGAACAACCATGAACAAACTCGAATTTCTTCAGAAAAATAAGTACAACTTTAACAATACTATGCTTCAGCATATTGTGCATTACGACTCACAGATCACTGTGACTCTACACTGTGGCATATTACTGCTAACAGTTTGGAGACTGGGTTTGGCATTGCCATTATTCTTAGGTTCTTTTGCTATTACCTTACTGGTCTGACTCACTTGGGATCACATTGGGATGTATGTGGCCACTGAATTAAAATGAGTTTGACACTCTGGACCAGTGGTTCTCAAATGGGGGTACGTGTACCCCTGGGCGTACGTGAGATTTTAAAATATATTTAAAAAGTAGCATCCATGCAAAAATCCTTTAAAAATAATTATTAAATTAATTCAGCATTTCAGGAAAATACATAAGTTCATAAAATTAATTTTATATTCAGTAGGTTATTCAGTTTCATCGTCCTAAAAACCCAGAGTCTCCCCCATACCAGAATGGTTCCACCCAACCTGTCATATGCCACCTAGCATCACCTGTCAGTCACTTGAAAACTCAAACATTGGAGTCGTGGTAGAAGCGTAATTCTTTTGAAAACACGGAGGGACAACTGGCAAAGAAGGCCAAACCAGAGCCGGCAAAATTCCAGCTGTATCTTGAAGATTATGTTCTATTTGGATTTACGCCCCCAAGTTGCACCCCACCCAAGGCACTGTGTTTTTTCTGTGGGGAGAAACTAGCTAACAGTAGCATGAAGCTAGCACATCTGCAGCGTCATCTGAAGACAAAACATGGACGTCATGTTGGTAAGCCACCTGACTTTTTTAAGAGGAAACTGTCTGAATTCAGATCATCTCATCTCATGTAGACAAATCTTTATTTATAATTAATTATTTCTTTTTGAGAACAGATCTTTACTATGATCCCAAAGGAGGACACTTTATGTTGATAATTATTTTTATGGGCACAAATCTTTATTTATAATTAAGTTGATTATTTCTTTCTTTTTTTTTTTTAGTTATCTTTTTTATTTCCAAATAGTTCAAGAGAGACCACTACAAATGGAGTTCCAAAGTTGAATAAATCAGATACTGATGGCACAGCACTCTGTTTTAAGTCATTTTTTTCAACCAAAAATTCTTTGTGCTGGTTAGGGGGTACTTGGCTGAAAAAATATTTCACAGGGGGTACATCACTGAAAAAAGGTTGAGAATCACGGCCCTAGACCATATTCAGTGTAATTTTTGCACTTTGCAAATTTATCCCACAGCTGGATTGGAACTTTTGGTGGGTTGGTTTTGGCCCACATGCCGTATTTTTGACACCCCAGGTCTAGATCAAACTCATGCAGACATTTGTGTCCAGTGGTGAAAACAACAGCAGTGCTTCTACATTTTATCACTTTGTCACTTTGACTTTAAAGTTGTTTCTTTGTGGTTCTCGTCCCATCTGGTCACTTTCTCATGCTTTGGTCAAAGGCCCTGTGGTGTTAGTTTTCTTCACCGTGTGAGACTAGCAATGACTCACTACTCCCTCTAGTGGTCACATAAATCCACCTGTCTGTGTAAATATATTAATTTCATATCTCTACAATCCAATACATCGGCACTGGAAAAACTTCAGAGCTCTTTATTCTAAACAACCTCGAGATAATTAGGTCATACTTGAACATATAGCTCCTTTAATCTTGTCATTTGACTTCAGGTGACAAACCTGCATTTCAGCCATATGTTAGTGATAACACATTTCATTCCAGATGGAAGTAGAATGTGCTGTACAAAGTATGAGGTATAAGCTGTGGTCAACAAGCTTGAATCATACCATACCTGAAGTGAAATTTTGCTTGCTAGAAAAATAAAACCTAGTCTTTACACACAAAGAAAACTGACTGAAACTATGTTGTTTATTCCCAGAACAAACACAAATAAAGTCTATTCATCTCAAATGTGTTTAGTTTTCGTTTTTATTTATTTGTTTCATATGTTGGTCATGTATTTTAGTGGCTATTACATCTATGTTTCAGGTATTTAACTGCTGCAGTTTTCCACCAGCAGCTGGCAGTACATTACATTAGTGTTTCCAGTCTTGCATCAAAGAAGAGAAAGAAAATAATTTTGAATATGACTGTTGAATAGAAGAGTCTCATAGTGGAAGGTGATAAATCTATGAAACATTTCTTAAGAGTGAAAATCCCATATGATGTACCTGGAAATTCCAAAACCATATTTCCCATGAGCATCACCTGTTTATCTACATGTTCAAGACATGGATGGATTTGATTTTAAGATTCCTCAAATATTAATGGTTCACAATGGGCAAGAATAAAATATCTTTGCAGAACATGGACCTTCAGTAAACAATAGTTTTGTGAATCAGATTTAATATTATATAATCTTTCAAATTGATCTTTTAGAGCGTCACCAAATAACCCGAGGAAGTGAATTTAACTTAGTTCAACCAAATAGAATAAACTGAACTCAAATCATTAACTAATGTAGTGAAAAACAAAACATACTGAACATTTCAAAACTATAAGAACTATTTTTCAAAAATAACCACCCTGGTAGTTTGTAGAAGAAAATACTTGTGAAATGACAGTATTGATAGAATTATCTAAAATACAGGAAGAAACTGTATGTATGATACAAATTCAGAAAATATAAAATAATACATTGCAAAGAAAAAAATCAAAATAACATCAGCTGAAATAAGATCAGATGTGCTTTTATGATGACACAGCTAAGAAGGATTGTCTCATAGAAATATCCAGAGGTGAAAACATACTTCAGATGGTCTCCCATGCAAGATGCTGAGGAAGAAGAATTTTGATTTATGTATTAAATGCTTCCATCTGGAATGAAATATGTTATCATCAACATATGATATAGGTTTGTTGCCTGAAGCCAAATTACAAAATTAAAGGAGCTACATGTTTAAATATGACCTAATTATCACTAGGTTGTTTAAAGAGCTCTGACGTTCTTCCAAAGATGCCAATGTATTGGATTGTAGAGACAGAAATAATAAAACCACACATGATGAGGAAGTACATGGATCACGGTCCGTGCTCTGAAAGTCTGTTTCATTGGCTAAGCAAGTTGTCAATCAGACCTGTCAATGAAAGCCCAACATGATATCAGCAAACTGTCATACAAATGTATTGCCTCCATGACTTATTTAATTGTCAATTCAGTTGTCTTCTAATTACTTCCTGTCATTGTCAGGAGGTCTGGTGTGCATGACAAGATCCAAGCACACAGGAAAACCTGCAGCCAAAGAACAAGTGGTTCCAGGCACAACAAACCCCGCCCCTCGTATGTATTGTAGCTTAGTTTGGTATCGATCCAGCTGATGTCATCATGTCTATGCATGTGCTGATGTCAGCGTATCAACTGCCTCTATATATGTGCCAAGTTTGAAGTCAATTGAAACAAAATTGATCACTTTATAGACATTTGAAATTTCGCCCATTCTAAGTGGGAGAAGAAGGAATATGTAAAAAATTCATTACAAAAGTTGAACTTTGACCTACTTTTCCCAAAATGTAATCACATCTATCCTGAGTCACTGCCGATCTCTAAAACCAAATTTGGTATGAATTCAACTAATAGTTTTGCTGCTACAGACATTTGAAATTTCTCCCATTATAAGTAAATGGGGAAAAAAAGTATATTAAAAATTCATTAAAAAATTTTGAACTTTGACCACCTGTTCCCAACATGTAATCAGATCTATTCTGTATCACTGGCAATATATGAACCCAATTTGGTATGAATTCAACCAATAGTTTTTCTACTAGAGTGTTAACAAACAAAGAAATAAAAACAAACAAACAAACAAACCAAACCCAAAACAATCCCCCATGCCTCCCCTTCAGGGGGTGGAGTAATAAGAATCTGCACAGAGGGCTTCAGCTGATGGAGGAGGAGGGACTGTGGAGTCTGATGGGAACCAAACAGATACATGGAAGACCCGCATCTGCAGTGTGACAGAGATGGACAGGGTATTTAGGAGAAACAGTACATCAGCAGGACTGTTGACCTGCACAGGAAGTCCATCAGTCCATCCACTCAGACAGAACTCATGTTTATCACACCAACACTCAGAGCCTGTGTATGTGGACAGGACTCATGATTGTACAATAAAACATTAAACGTGTTACTGTGACTCTTTATCTGTCTACCAGCTGAGTGGTCATTTTAACAGGCCACATCTGACTGTTATTATGCTAATGTTCGTACTGATCATCTGGATTACTGCAATAGCATGTTAGATTTAAGGCATCACCACAACACCATATTACAAAAGAATACCACCGTGACTCTCACCATAAACTAACATGAACACAATATTAAATACTGAGCTTTTTAAATATGTATACAACAATAAGTCAGTGCAGAAGAAAGCACGTTCTATATGTAAAGAGAAGTCTTTTGTGCTGGTGGTGGTTTGTTTAAAGGGTGAGCTGATGAGAACTATAATGACACCATTAATCAAATAACACTGAACTCATTCAGGCAACGCATTTGAGTAAGAAATTAGATTGAACTGAGAAAGCACCATCCAAACTTAATTAGAAAAGTCTCTTTTTTTTTTTTTTATCAAATTCCATGTGAAAAAGAGATAGGTATCACTTTTACTGATGGATGTAAATGGAGTAAATCATTTAAAGTGGATACAGAGCTGTCATTAAATCTATAGCACGATGTCACCTTAGTCAAACCAACAATCAAACAGACTTGATAAATAATAAAAACTTGTAAACACTGCAAAACCGTAAGAAATCTGTGACTAATCAGCTGCTTTTGTCATGCAGAAGTAGCCAGTCAGAGCTGTAGAGAACTGTAAACACTGGTGGTTTAGAGTAGACTTTGAAGAAAAGTTTATTAGTGAAGTGTGAGTCGTCATTGATTTCTTTCGTCAAGTGTTTATGTCAAACTGGTACACTTGACTTTTTACCACAGAAGCAGATATTATTGAACACAGCTGCTGATGTATTTGATGCTGCTGTAAAGATAACCTTTCTTCATGGTTGGACACTTTAACCTCATTTAGCTAATTTCTATTTTTTATTTTTTATATAGCACAGGTGGGTCCTGTTGCTGGTTTGCATTCAGTATTTAGTTTATTTGAATAAATCAGGGTCAGTGCTTTCTATGTGTTTGCATTCAGACATGAGTCCTCTGTATTTTAACCAAAGTGACTCTAATGAGGCTTTGATGCAGAAGAAGAAACAGGCTCAAAAGATGAACACTTCACTGACTGTGGGACAGTTTCACAGACTGAACCTCCTCATATAAGGTATGTTTTCTGTTTGACACTGATCTGCCTTTTATTGCCTATTTCTAATTTCAGTATCAAATGGATGAAACCACAGAGTTAACGTGTCTTATCTAGTTTGGTTAAATCAAATGTCTACTGTGTGACTGTTATACAGGTAATTTAGATATACTGAGAAAATGTGATTAAAATTGTACATTTATGAAAGATATTTGATGGATATTTCCATTTCTGTTATAACGTCATGCATTTGCAAAAAATAAAGTAAAAATGTAAACACAATAACTTGTCATTGATATGCCTATAAAGTCCCATTCTGAAATGAAAGATGAATTTAATTTTTTTTTTTTTTTTACAATTGCTTCTTTTCATCTATACATTATTTCCTTTCTATAAATGTCATTTCTATCAATGTATAAATTCATATTTCATTCTATAACTGTTTCTCTAAAATATCACAGCAGGTATTTAGAAACTTTCACCATATGCTGATGACATATTCACATTTTTGTTTCAGCTTTTTCTGCTGCTGATATTTCTGATGATAATATAAATGATATTTCTTCTGTCAGACATGAAGACAGGACTGTTTTTCCTCCTGCTGTCAGGTGAGGACACCTGTATGACTCATGTGTAGTCAGTGTATTTGCAATGAATATTCCTAATTGTTGTGAAATACAGTTGTACTGAACCGTTTTCTGACCTAGTCTTATCCACATGTCTGAGAACCGTCTTGTGTTTGTGTCGTTCAGGTGTTGTTCTGGTCTCCTGCAGCTTCACGAGACACTTCCACCGTGTCAATGAGCAGCTCACCTGGTCTGATGCTCAGCTTTACTGTAGAAAGCACTTCACAGACCTCGCCACCATCCAGGACTCTGATCAACTCGCCAAAGCCAACGTGGTGGCAGGGTCTGGTAGGGTCTGGATCGGACTGTTCCGAGACTTCGAATGGACTACGGAGCATGAGGATGTCAGACTGTTCACAGGGTTCACAAACTGGCGCTCTGGAGAGCAATGGAACTACAGGAGTGTGGTGATATCTGGAGACGGGAAGTGGAACACCAAACAATGGACCAATCAGAATCCATTTATCTGTTACAAAGGTGAGCAGTGTTATCGAATTTTTATCTTTCAATTTAGTTTTCATCTACTGACTACATTTTTATAAATTTCTGTAGCATGTATTTGTGTTTTTTTGTTTATTAATCTCAAATAATTCATTTTTGTTGATCAAGGATCTGATTCCCTGTAGATGCAGATCATCAGTCACACATTCAGAACAGCTGCTGTGAGGCAAACGGTTTACATGGCTCATTAGAGACAGAGAATGTCAGTATTTTCATCAAGTTTAATATTTATTTTATGTACAGTAAATATGTTATTTACCCAAATAATTAGACATGAGTATTGCATCCCCTTATATTAGTTCCAATGTTAACTTACACACTGCTTGGTGGTTCAAACAAAAACTTTCTCATAACAAAGAGTAGCTTGTAGATTTGCAAATCTACTTGGCAGCAAAAAAATGTACAGCCCCTGTGAAGATTTCTTCTAATTTGCAAGTTTGTTCACACGTTGAGTGTCCTGAAAGTTTTATTTTAAATATAAGTTACAGACTTTGTCAGATACATAAGAAGCCTGATTCTCTTTTATAGTAATTCACCATATTTTTAATATTGGTAAGGACTGTGGATTACATCAGCTGGATCGATGCCAAAATAAGCTACAATATGTGGACGGGGTGGGGTTTGTTGTGCCTGGAACCACTTGTTTTAAATATAAGTTACAGACTTTGTTAGATACATAAGAAGCCTGATTATAGTATGTCATCAAATTTTTAATGCTGGGACTGGATATTTTTAATATTGGTAAGGATTGTGGATTAAAATGCCCAGTGATTCAGTGGATAAGGTACATAAGTTTATTTTAGAATAGAGCAGAATGTTAGACAACATCACTTGTGGGTTAAAATAGGCAAACTGAGCAGAACTTGCATGGAAAAGTCTTTATTTCTCTGAATTTGACCGAAGACTACAAATACAGTCCAGACTCTTTTGCGTGTATTAGCTGAATACATCCTTTAGCGTATTAGGATGGACAGACAGATGATTATAATGCACATGTAGGAGGTAAAAGAATACACTCAAAACAACGTGAGAAGAAATTGTAGCTTCTTTTTTTTTTTGCTCCATTTTCCAAGTGATCAAAACACAAAAGAAGTGAAGAAATGGAATAAATCATCTACTAGGAAGTTTTTTCAGGGAAAGTTGGGGGTTTAGGGATTGTTTTTTTTCTGCATGTAATTTTGTTGAAAACGCACCAAACCCTTTCAAAAGCCTGGGTAAACTTTAACTTCCTGGTAAAGTACCTGCGGTGGAAAAGGGGGTATTGGCTTAAACTGCAAACTTTCATGTCTGCTCTTGGTCTGTTTCTGTTTTTGGTCTCTTTCAGCAAAGACAGATTCTCACTTTCTGGTCCCAGAGCTGTTGAACTGGGTTGATGCTAGGAGTCGCTGCAGGAGCATGTCCGCTGAACTGAGCAGCATCAGAGACCAACAGGAGAACATGATCGTGGCGGCGCTGCTGACCAATCAGGATAAAGGTTTTAGCTACAGCCAAGCCTGGATCGGTCTGTCAAAATCCCCTTGGAAGTGGTCAGGTGGGGGCAGCATGTCCTACACAAAGTGGGGGGAAGATCAGGTAGATGTTCAACTACCACGGTGCGTGTTGATGTACAATGGTGACTGGTACATAGCCCACTGTGGCTCAAAACGCTACGTCCTCTGTTACACAGGTGAGTGACACCTGTCAGACACAAGTGACGTCTCTTTGTCCTTCACTTTATCCATTTCTTGTGCTAATTTGCTCAGATCCTTGTATGCTTATTTCAGACACATTACAAATGAACTGTTATGTTTTGAGTTATTTGTCGACTTGACCCTCAGTATTTCAGAGCAGATGATGAATGGGAAAACTGTGTGACGCCCCTCCAGAAGGAGGACTAGAAGGATCTGGATTCAGTGGGTTGTGTCTTGTTGTGTCCTCAGATGTCCCACACATGGATGTTAGGTCTGTGAAGATTCAGATGAGTCAAGGATCTGCAGACCTGAATGATCCAGCAGTGCAAGACTCCATCCTGCAGCAGGTCAGAGGTCAAGCCATAGTTTGCATAGTTGAGAAATTCTCATGTGTTGTTATTTTTATTGCGGATTTCAGGGTTTTTCTTTTTTTTTTTTTTTTTCTTTTTTAATTTTTTTTTTTTATTGTAGTTTAGTTTTTGTTATTTTTATGAATGATAAAAACTCAGCTATAACAAGTCAGTTCTTTTGAATAACAACTGACTACTTTTAGTTGAGTTTTTATCTAATACATCCTATTGGAGGATGAACTGAGTTTCAGAATCAAATTAGAGCTGAAGTTGATCCAGTTGATATAAACACTTGTGTTGATGCTTGTGTTTGTAAATGTTACAGTTGAAGCAGAAGCTGGAGGAGCGAGACCTAAGAGCAGTGAAGCTGAGGTGGAAGATTCAGCCTGATGGGAAGGTTTTCCACAAAGAGGAGGAGGAGGAGAGGGCGTCCCCCAGTGGTGACTGTGAGGACATAATCTGAATCATCAGCCTGACGACTAAAAGCAGCAAACACTTATTGTTACCCTGCCCCCCGAAGGGGAAGCACGGGGTATTGTTTTTAGCTCTCTTTGTTTGTTTGTTTGTTTGTTTGTTTGTTTGTTTGTAAACACTCTAGCAACAAAACTATTGGTTGATTTCATACCAAATTGGGTTTATAGATTACTAGTGACCCAAAATAAATGTGGTCACATCTTGGGAAAAGTTGGTCAAACCTCAAATTTTTAATGAACCTTTTAAAATCTTTTTTTCTTCCATTTACTTATAATAAGGAAAATTTAAAATGTCTATAAAAACATCAATTTTGTTTCAATTTACTTCAAACTTGACACATATATAGAGGCAATTAATATTGTGACATCAGCAGAGCCATAGACATGATGACATCAGTTGGATTGATACCAAAATAAGGTACAATGCGTAAAAGGGGCAGGGTTTGTTGTGTCTGGCACAACTTGTTTTTGTTATTATTGGAAAAACTGCAAATACATCTATCAAAACAATGCAGACTACTAAGACTCCTTCGTACCATAGAGACAGTGTGTATTCCCTGTGGAATATCTGATGCTTCCTAAATGGTGATCTTTAGAGATTAAATATCATTTTAAAAAACGTTATTTTCTAAATATATTTGATTAGATTTTCCTACATTTTGTATGTTATATAAGAAGTCAAATTTGTGAGCATCTCTGACCAGGCTTTTGCACTTCAGCTACTGATTATTCTTAAGCAATTAATCTATCGGTTAATATATAATAAACAAATCAGATAGCATCTACAGACAATATGTGCACTGCAAGTCTTCAACAAATTGTTGTACCACTAACTCATGAACAATTAAAGGTGTAACTAACAAACAACCTAAAAAAATAAAGTCAAATATTTTTAATGTTTGTGTGAAAGCTAAAAAGTTAAAAGGAGTTAAGTGATGGTTGCAGTGAAGAAAAGTGAACATATAGATTTTTTCTGCCTTTTCATCCTCGTCTCTTCTGAGCTACGCTCCATGTTGTTTATGTTGACCCTTAGTCGTCTGCAAGCATATGTTTGTAACACTGTTAGTCTGTCCACATGTTTTGCTCTTACGTACACTTTTTGTGGGTGTTTGCGCATCCTTGATTCTGAATACATGAAATTATCTCCTTAGATTTAGCCTCAAATTCCATTCTTTGATCAAAACTGTAAAGAATAAATAACACAGTAATTCCTTTGTATAGACCAGTTGTTTTCAGTCTTTCTGTTGGGCCCCCCTTTGGAGGATGAAAAATCTCCAGGCCCCCCTCAACTCCAGCAACATTGTAACGGTAGCGCAATTATAACTGTCATTGAAAGAAACATATTGTAACAATATTTCTTGTGTTTCCTTTAATAATTTGTGGTGCAAATTAAAAATAACTGATTTTTGCGTGAATAATATAAATAAACTCTCTCAGTCTTACAACTATGACAATAAAGTTACTTTTTTTTAGAACAACAAACTAATTTTGGTAAGAGAGATAAACATTTAAACAATATCAGTGGCTGCAGTGGTTCTGTTTACATTGCACATCTCAGAACCTTAAAGTGCAAACTGTACAAAAACAGAAACATTGCACATTTTTCATTTCCAGTCCAATCCTTGTCCATTGTCCAAACCTTAACTCTTTGTCTAGTCTAGTGACAGATCACCATGGCAGTAGATTTGTTTGGTGTACATCCCTAAAATAAGTCCATGGTGCTCCAGCGCTAAAACATTAGATCCTCCTGCTACATGTTCTAACCTGAAGAAAAAAAAAAACACCCAGGAGTGATCCCATGCCCCCCCTTCGCATCCCCCCTGGGGGCCAGGCCCACAGTTTGAGAAACACTGGTATAGACCAAGACAAAGGATGGGACATGAGACTTTTGAAAGACATCTGACTGAAACTATGCTGTGTGTTTGCAAAATGAATTATTTATGGTTTCATCATTGTCCATATACAGGGGTTGGACAAAATAATGGAAACACCTTTAAAAAATCAACAAAATATAATTTAATATGGTGTAGGTCCGCCTTTTGCGGCAATTACAGCCTCAATTCTCCGAGGTATTGATTCATACAACTTGTGAATTGTTTCCAAAGGAATTTTAAGCCATTCTTCAGTTAGAATACCCTCCAACTCTTTTAGAGACGACGGCGGTGGAAATCGACGTCTTACTTGAATCTCTAAAACTGACCATAAATGCTCAATAATGTTGATGTCTGGGGACTGTGCTGACCATACGAGATGCTCAACTTCATTAGAATGTTCCTCATGCCATTCTTTAACAATTCTAGCTGTATGGATTGGGGCATTATCATCTTGAGGTGAAGGTGTTTCCATTATTTTGTCCAACCCCTGTATTTCATACATAAGCTGTGTACGTGGATGGATATTACATCTATATTCTAATTGTTTAGCTGTTTCAGTTGAAAAACTATGAAGAATTTTAGGAAAACTGATTTGGTTCAGGTGTGGTTTAGGACCGCTGAGAGATACTGTCTCATTATAAATGTGAAGGAAGAAATGTGATTTATGTACTAACTGTTTGTATTTTTGTTATTCTATTTATATTCCAAGGTTTCAGTGGGGTCTTAAAAAGTCTTAGAAGTCTTGAATTTACAAATCTGCATTTAATACCTTAAAAAAAGTCTGTAAAAGGTTTTAAATGGTAGGTCTTAAGTTATGTTGCCATAAACATGTTTGCTGTATTGTGAGTAAATGTGTCTGTTAAATGTCCAGACTGGAAAGAAAGTAACATTAGTCTACTCAGTTCCAGCTGTTCCAACCTGACATTTCATATTGAAATTAGGAACCAATTATCTCTAACTTTGCAGCCACCAGTGAGAAATGACTTGGAACGGTGGGAATCAAGGCATTGGAGGAAATAAGTACATTTTCATAAATTCTAGGAGTCATGCATTTTTGCCAGTATGGCTGTGAAATGGGCATTGAATTCTGTTCTAAATAGTCATAAAAATTCTTAAATTTAACTCGTAGAAACCTGTAGGAACCCTGATATTAATAAATACATGTTACCAGCAGCTACTAAAAGTTAGCAAGTTTTCTGTTGCTGCTTGTTGTGTCTCCTTCCTCCTCCCTGTTCTGTTATTCCAAAACTTTTTTCCACTATTATACCTCCCATATGCACTTTAATAGGTTAATAAAAAATGCACTGACCAAACATTGAATGGTTTTTATCAAAACTGGAAACAACTTTATTCACATATTAACTGCATCATGAGAAGGTTTAACGCAACATTCAGACTGTTAGTATCAAAACATTTTAATGATGAGATGATCACATGTATAATAATGAAGGGTTATATTTCACAAAGGTCTAAGTCTGAAAGAAAAGATGTTTCTGTCATCATTTCTATATAAAAAACAAACCAAAAAAAACATGCAGTCATTCATTAAAACATTGTTTAAATTCAGCAAAAAGTCACTTTTCCTTTTAATTCACAAGAAAGTTGAATCTGTGTACAGAGGACCAAAGGTGACAAAAATGAGCAAAACAGGCAAATAATGTGGAAAAACAGTAAAAAAAAAAAAAAAACTTATCAAGAAATAATTTTGAAATGTGTATTTTTGTACAATCGATTTTTCATGTTTTATGAATTCCTTGAATTATATTTCATTGTTGCATAGGTATAATTACTCATTTACTTCATTACTTCACGTCTTAGATTATTCTTTTTCTTTAGGTATTTGTGCATTTCTTCTTTTTTTTTTTTTTAAATAACATTTTTGATTAGTTTTTCATTTGTTTGTCATTTTGCCACCACACAGTTGTGTCTAGGGGATCACAGCATTGTAGATACTAATACATTTACTTACTGTTTTTGGAGATTTTTTTTTTTTTAATAATCTTGTTATCCTGCAGAATGCTATTTGTAAATTGTAATATCATCTAAATTCATTTTATTTATTGGATATTGTTAACAAATGCCATAAGAAGTTTTGCTCTTACTATTTGTCTTTTGTGGATTTATTATTCTCATTTATTAAAAGCAGCATAACACAGTGTGGAATCATGGGAGTTTTTGTTTTTGTGATATGGTAGAGGTCATGTTCACAGACAAGGTAAATGTCGTTCATTCACATTATGTCTTTTCATTCTAATAAAAGAAAATAGACGATTCAGTGAATATTACAGATTTCTCTGAATTTGAAACATCATTGGAAATATTTGATGAAATGTCAATGCGTATCAATAAAAAAACAACATAAAATAGATCTGGTTGATTTTTTATATTTAAATGTGGAAATATGACTTAAAATGTGGCTTTAACTTGTTTTGTTCTACATTTGATAACATTTTAGGGATTTATTTTTAGATTATTTAGCCATTTTATCAATATCTTTAAATCATTAATAATTAACTTCTGTCTAACTTAATGTAAAATTACAAATTATGGTAATTAGCCAAGATTTTTAGTTGTCATATTTGTTTTTGATTTCTGAGTTCTTTCTTGGTTTAGTTCAATAATTCTTTTCCACCTTTTATTTAATTATTCCGAAATTATTTGAGTATTTTGTGTTTATTTCTTTATTTTATCTGGGCTGACTTGTTTAACTGATATATTTATATATATTTTAATGCATCCTCTTTGGTCCTCCATACATGCAGACTCTAACAGCTTCATAAACTAACTGAGGAGTGAGACTCTGCTGTGTTCCCGGGCCTGGCGGTCCTGGTTCTGGTCCCACAGCACCCCCTGTGGTGCGTTCAGGTTCACTGCAGAACACAGTTGCACTTGATGCTCTTGTCTTTGTGTGTGGTGTCGAACAGCCCGACGGCCTGTTTGTTGATCAGATTCCAGAAGTTCTCGAAGGAGATGTCCTGACCGCTCTGGACCCCCATCTGCTGCAGGACCTGACCCAGACCTTCCTCATTCTCCACCGTCTGCAAACAGGAAACACAGAGTCAGTCATCACATACACATGGATACAGTTAGAGGAAAACACTGGGGACAGTTACATCAGACATGAAGCCTTTCACAAAGCACCGGCAGCCAAAACCCAACCATGGAAAACTTGACCGTCATCATCGGACACTGTGGTTCAAACCCAAAGCATCCATTTATGTTTCCTTTAGACCTGAATTCACAAAAACACAACATGAAATACCATAAAGGCTTATCCTCCTCAATATAATGTTGAATTAAATACACTTTGTTGTGTCTGAAAGGCTCTTTTTTGTGCATTGTTTTACATATTTTTACATATTTTTTGTCATATCACATTTTTCACATCAATTCATCTTATTTCTTTTACGTTGGTTTTGTCTTGCTACTGTTTGACGACTGAGGACTTTCATCTGCATTCCCCAACGCTTTTCCACTGAACTAAAGATAAGATAAGGTAAGAAAAGAAAAGATAAGACTTTATTTATCCCACCATGGGGAAATTTCACAGTTTACAGCAGCAAAAATACAAGCAAGTGCAGAGAAAAAGGTAGAAAAAACCACAAACAAGTGGAAAAAATGAAAATATAAAGAGAAAAATAACACATTTGGTATTATATAAGTGTTTATATAAATAAAGAATTAGAATTAAAAATGAAATGAATATCATTTATATATTTACATCACCGTGACTGCACATGTACATGGTCTGATGGCTGTGGGGAGTAACTTGCATTTAGAGATAAAAATATCAACATTTGCAGATCTTTACAGTGTTACCTAATGCATCGTAAACTTTACTTCCAGAATTATTTCTTTCATTTTTTTGTTAAGATGCACTATCTTTGCAAACCAGGTTATTTAGTCTGTGTGGATTCGAATCATTGTTTGTCAAGACATGAGTACTCACCACAGGCTGTGAATATTATGCAGGAAAAAAGCAACATTTAATTGTTTTCAGCACTTTTTTTTTTTAGCTTTCTGCAAATAAACACATCATCTCATCAAGTTGAGACAACATCATGTGACAATGAAGGACACATTTCATGTTTATTAGTATCACCACAGATGAAGATGATCAACTGAAGGATGATGTGTGGAGCATCTTCACTAAAAAAACAGATGATCAGGAATGTGAGCATCACATGAATCAGATCCACTTTACACTGTGTGAGTTTATTTATCTCCACAGTGTGACTATGTTTTTGCTGTCATTTTTTACAGCCAAAGAAGGAAAACCTGTTGAACATAACAGAATCAAACTGGCAATTTTTAACAAACTGAAACTTCTGCCCACATAGTAGTTCTTTCCAATTAAATATCAAGTTTGTCCATGCTAAGATTGTGTTCAGCTGTGATAACTCGTTGCTGATGATGGGTTCAGGTATGAAATTTCCAGCAAGCTCTGAAGTCAGTGAGTTCTTGGGACTATTATCTTCTTCAGTGCAGTATGTTGATGTGAGTCATTAATTTAAGAGATGATTAGAGTGCTGATAATATCCCCACACAGATTAAAACCCGGGGAATTCCCACTCACACATACTCCAATACAATATGCATAAAGATCCTACAGTTCCATGTGAGCAGTAGAAACAGTATGAATCAGAAACCAATGCCTGGACTAAATAAAAGCACCATTCATATAGACGTGAAAAGCTTGTCTATCGTAAATCAAAAGTGTCTTATTGTTTTGTAAAATGTGTCTGTAGCATAAATACTTCAGCATCAACATGCAGATTATTTTATGACAGTTTCTTTTCTAGGATTGTGTTAAATCTTGTGGTCATGTCCTCCAATCCAAAGTGATGAGTGTTTTCGTCTGCCTGTGACCACTAGGGGGCAGCAGAGGAGAAGACTCATCTTCAGTTTGATGAATCAGTTCTTTCACACTAAGTTAGTTTCATATTTCATCACATACATTTCATCACTATCAGTACAACGCCTACTAATCCGATTAGAGGCGTTATATCCCCGTATTTTTATTTTACTACAGCTTCATACGTCGACTACATTTATCAGCTTTAGTTCCTTTTCAGATTACAGTTTTGCACTTTTAATAAAGGAAAGCAATTGGAACTCCTCTTGATAATAGAACATAATACATTAATATTAATTGAAATATCAGCTAAACAGACACATAAATCTACAAATACTTTGATGATAAATTGACAATTTTCAGTCATTTTTAAGATAACATAAGATAAGTAGACAGAAGAAGAATATTATTTATATTACTTGTTCTGTACATACTGTACATGCATATTATTTACATATTTGAAATGAAGTAAAAGTAAAATGCTCAAACTTTGCAAAATGTTGCTTATCAAACATGAAAAACCGCTGCTTATCAGTCCAATCTGCGACAAAATGGACTAAATTATCATTTTTGCTTGATGAAAAAGGTAATTAAATGCACACGTTTGGACTGTGGGGAGTTCCAACCAGCATACTGTAACATGTACAGCAGTAATATACAACGCACATGACACTTAACAGCAAAACTAATCACAAACATGAGATAAACGACTAAGACACTGACAGAGGATAATACATGCATGCTTTCACTGGAGGCAGGTTTACTCTTTTTAGCTCTGCATGTTGTAAAAACTGAACAAACAGGCCTGGAAGCAGGTCTGAACCTGCAGCAGGAGAGGGGGTTGACGGGACTAAATGTGTTATGGGTGGGTGGGTGGGTGTGCTGTGATTGGTGGACGGTACCTTAGCGAATGCAGGCAGCTGTTTGGAGACCATGGTCTGGAACTGGGTGGTGTTCATGGTCGGGCCATTGTCGGCTGCTTTGTGGAACTCTGTGACCAGTGAGTTGATGGCCAGCTCCAGGTCTGAGTACTGAGAAAACACACAAAAATCCACAATCAATGCACAACACCACACCCAGGATTAGGAACATTTCCCAGCTCAGAACATCAAATTCTTCTGTATTTACTCAGTTTTAAGCTCAGAGTGTTACAGTGAAGGTTTAGCGCAACAAAAGTTCAATAAATTGTGTGACTGTGCAGTAAAAAAACATTTAATTTCATCTTCAGAGTGTCCTCTGTCCCATTTTTAGATAAAATATTTCAGTGTTTCGTTTCACTTCATGTACATTTTGATACTGACCTAACATTTTATCATTTAAAGGTCTTGAATGTTCTACATTCTCTAGATTTGTGAGATGTTCTGTTTGTCATGCTCTGACCATAAAGAGGAATTTAAAACCCAAGTAGCTGTCTTTGATGTCATTTTCATCTCGTAGAGTAAGAAGGCAAATTGTGCTCATTCTTTAATTGATTTAATTATTGGAGAGGAAATCAGCAAAAAAGCAGTTGACAAGAAAATTAGGAACAACTTTTTATCTTGTTGTATCTTTTGTATTGCTTGTGTCTTGTGTGTTTTATGCCATTTTAATCTTTTTGTATCACTTATATTATTTTGCCTTGTTGCATCTTTTGCATTGTTTTTTGTTGTTGTGTTTTTTTGTGTCATTTTCATCTTGTTTTTTTCCTTTTATCCAGTTTTGTCTTGTTGCAACTTCTATATAGTTTTGTCCTGTGTCTTTTACATCACTTTCATCTTGTTCTCTTGATATAAAATAAAAATAGTGGATAATTCCCCTTAAATGCGTTTAAAACTAAAACTAGAAACTTATCATCTCTTTTCAATAAGCTAATTTATTCAATAACCTCTCAGGGCTTAAAGCACTCAGTGTAAACGGTCCTGATTGTTACAAGACACTGAGGTCATGTGAAAAGAATCTACAATAGTGTTCGTAGATACAGACTGACGGCTCCTGCCCTGTCTGTAGAGTTTCAGTTGATATGTTTGTCACATTGCTTGGGATGCCTCCACCCCTGCTTTAAGACCCCAGACCCTCAGACTATGCGTCCTAAACATGGGTCTGCACTGTGTTTCTGGTTTCCACATGTTTGTCTCCAGCTGCAGACACTCCCTCAGCTGGAATCTCTGGAATCTGGAGCAGCGTTGGACGTCTCCAGTCTGAGCACAACGGTATTTTTACAGCCGGAAAACCAAATCTCTGATAAATAAAACATGAGAGTAGAAGACGTCTTACTCTGCAGAATGGGTGCTGCCTTTTTCAGTTTAACAGACTACACTTCCCAGAATGCCCCTAATGACCTGTGGTTTTAGTTCAAACTTTACCAAATGAAAAAACAAGAAATATATGTAGGCTAATTATGCTGGAAGATTATCATCACAACAATCTGATTATCTTGAAGGTGGAACCCTTTTTTATTTTTTTTCACCTGGCAACTCCTTATGTTAACACAGGGTCTTTGTTTTAATTGGCTGCATTGCAGTTTGGCAGCCAATCAGAATGCACCATGATAAGCGGTTAGATTTGTCTTTATTTGTATTGTTTTGATCTCCAGTTAAGTGGAAGAATTGGCAGTTAATGATTTACTTAAGTCTTAAGTTCTGAGCGTTACAGTGAAGATTTGTGGGACCAAAAGTTAAAATAAAAAAAGTGATAATAGACAAGTTTAATAAATAATAATTAAATAAAAAGTAACAGATGTTTTTATCCAAGTACAAGATAACAATTTAAAAGTTTAATCTGTCTGGTTGTTCGTCTGTATCTTATGTCAGTCCAGTGATAACCTTTGTCTGACGGTAGCTGGGATAGGTGTAATTAAGGCTTTAATTATCAAATCAATGTAGTTAAATGGTAAATGGGTGAACTTATATAGCACATTTTCTACACCTTAATGGTGCCCAAAAGTGCTTTTACAATTCCTCACATTCACCCATTCCACACACAATTCATACACCAGTGGGCGGCTGCTGCCCATGCAAGGTGCTGCCAGGCCCTACTGGGACCAATTTAGGGTTCAGTGCCTTGCCCAAGGACACTTTGACATGTGGACAGTCAGAGCAGGATTCAAACCACCGACTCTTTTGGTCACTGGATGACCGGCTCTACCAACTGAGCCACAGTTGCTTAAGATCACAATTCATTGAGACCATATTTTAGACACTCCACGATTTATTTGTACCACTCTCACTCTACTTCACTCTTTAAAAAACCTATATTTTGTACCAAATAATGTTATTTTTTGTTTTAGAATGAACAAAACTTAAGACAACATTAATTTAATTAAATGTAGATGACATTTATTTTAAGTGCTAGAGAAGGGCACAAAAGTTTCTGTCATCCATTGGTTTCTGAACCGTTGTTTTGAAGCCTGTAGTTTCCATTTAGCCATCACCATCATTGCTGTTCTGAGCCAAAGGTGACCATATTTGGACAAAAGGGGCAGGACAACAAAAAAATTGACTGAATATTTTTAGAGAAATGTTTGATCTAAGGGCAATACGGTGGTGCAGTGGATAGCACTGTCACCTCACAGCAAGAAGGGTTAGATTCCAACCAGGGACCTTTCTGTGTTGAGTTTGCATGTTCACCCCGTGTCTGCGTGGGTTCTCTTCGGGTACTCTGACTTCCTCCCACCACCCAAAGACATGCACTGATAGGTTAATTGCACAGTTAAATCTGCCCATAGGTGTGAATGTGAGAGCGATTAGTTGTTTGTCTCTATAGGTCAGCCCTGTGATGAACTGGCGACATGTCCAGGGTGTACCCTGCCTTCACCCATAGGAAGCTGGGATAGGCTCCAGCACCCCCTGTGACCCTAGTAAGAATAAAGCGGGTTCAGAGGATTAATGACTGAATGCTTGATCTAAGTCTGTGAGACCAGAGTTGCTAACACATGTTGGCTAAGGACAATACTTTATAAGCAGATGTTACCAAATGTTAGCAACGGAAATGCTGGCAAAAAAATAAGATCTTGTTGGGCACAACAGGGGTGGTTGTTGACTGTGTTTTCCTCGTAAATGCAGAATGTGCAGTTGGTGTAATCAAAGTAAAATACAATGTTAACAGCTGCTGAGGCACACTACCAGTAGTACTCAATGTTTACTTTGTAGGTGGAGAATCAGTTGACAGTTTGTCCAACAGAAAACTGAGTTCTTTACAAAACAAAACAAAACAAGATTTTACTTTTATTTCAGTTGCTAGATACATATTCTGTTGCACCCCTGTCCAAATTTTCAATACACTAAACAGACAAAAACAGAAACAAACTACAGACTATGGATTAAAGTCATTATAACCTAAGGCTAATGTGAAGACCTTTTTGGGGTGTTGTGAGATTATGTCCTTGACTTAAAAGAAAATAAATAAAAAATAAAAAATAAAAAAAATCTCTGAACAAGAAAGCTATTAAAATTAAACACAAAATGAAAAACATATGATATATTTCAGAGGCACTCCCTGCTTTTGTTATTGACCCCTTGATCCCAAATTCTGGCACAATACTCAACATATCTGTCAGATTTGTAGAGCACTCTCAAATCCACAACGCTTTCCAAGCCAAAGAGAGTCAAATGTTGGAACACTTAACAAAGTAGGGCGTTATCTTTAAACAGTGATAGTCATGGCAGGAAAATGATGATAGTTTTTAATGCCTGGGCTGATTTAGTCTGAGCATACAGTGAAACAGCTGAATGAGATCAGGGCTGTTGTTGAGAAAGAGGGCGGTGGCTGCAAAGCTGTAGTCTGCTCCCAAACTAATATCCTCATCAAAAACTACCACAAAACAATTTGACTGTTTGTTTTCATCTTGATACAGATTGATGCTTTGTCTGCACATGCCACCTTGTTTTTACTGGGCATTTACACCTCAGCTTCTGTTACTGACAGCTGACTTAAATGTTTAGAGACTGTCTTGGAGATTACAGCAGAGTTTTAAAGAGATAATGTTTGTTTTAAAGGCTAAATCTAAAATAACACCACTTTCACTGATAGACAGGAGTTGTGATTAGCCCTCTACCATTAAGTAAATTAAATGAAGGGAACTCAGTTAGCCTGTGCAATTATTTAAGGGCTAAAATTATATTTTTTCAGACTATATCTTTTGTCAATGCTAAAGTCATGGTTGGAAACTCTTTATCAAAAGTTGATAAAGATAGTCATTAGCTAGAGTGCTATAGTCATGGTTAGCTAGTTAGCCCTCTATAGCAGTAGCGTAATAATGAAAATGGAACACTGACAAATTACAGGCTGTAAACACTGTAAAATACATATTAGTTAGGTAAGCTATTATTAAACTGTACATTTTTGTAAACCAAATGTTTGTTGAAGCAATGGCTTGTTAGGGATCAGCTATACTTTAGCTACGACTAAAGTCATGGTCAGCTAGGTATCCTGTACAGTTTTGTTAAAGCTAAAGTCAGGGCTATATATTAAACTAATGTCAGAGTTATGGTGAGCTTCTTAGTAAACCTCTTAGAAAAGGCTTCAGTTGTAGTTTGTTAAGCTGTGCATCACTTTGCTGAAGGTTAGCAAGATTAGCCTCTGCCAAGAAATGCTTAAGAGGAATACTGATGGCTTATAAATTACTAAAAGTGCTTCATGTAAGTTGTATTGGAGGAAGCTATATGAAAGTTAACTGCGCTATGTACATTTAAAGTTAAAGTTGTGGTCTGTTAACATGAGCATTTCTTTGCTAAAGTAATAATTTTATCCTCTATTGTCTATACTTTAAATGCTAAAAATGGTGGCTAACTAGTTAGCCACCAAACCTTATCAATGCTGCAGATGTGGTTAGCTAGTTAGCTGATACACTTATCATTTATTGCAGAAGGAGGAGTTTTGTTAAAGTTAGCTACCCTTACAGTTTTCATCCCTTGACCAACTGGCTGAAGGGGTACTGTAATTGTTTTATCGTCTGTCTATTCTGGCCGAGGGGTATTTGCACAGCACCTTATGTTTAAAGCTGTGACTCACTTTTGTTTATGCTAATGTTATGTTATTATCTATTTGCTAGTTGGCCACTATATTTATGTTAATGATTGGTCAGTCTTTGTGTTGTAGAGCTGGTAAAGATGGAGCGTTGACAGCTCATGTACACTATAATAATTAAAGCTATGTTTGGTAGAAGTTGTAGATGAAGGTGTTTGGAGCATTGCAGTAAAATGACAGTGAAATGACAAATCCAGGCCAGTCGAACCGCGCCCCTTGGCTTCAGGTAAATTGTCTCTGTATGAGTAAAGATGAAGGAGACCCAAGAAGAAAATCAAACACTGCACTTAGACTAAAAACGTGTCAATAGGTTTGTACTCAAAAAAACCACATTTAATACAAACAAACAAACAAACAGATCTTTGGTGGAGCATTTTTGGTGACATTACCATTTGTATTAAATTTAGTCAACCAGTTTTAACCAGTTACGATGTGATCTAGTTGCTTATGTATGGTTTAATGCTTTAAATATATTTATGGGTTTGTTTGTTTATTTATTTTTACAGTTTATCTGCATTGTTGTTAAAACAGCCAACTGCTTGAGGCATCATTTATAATTACTACAGCTTACAACTGCAACATGAAAACATGACTATCACTGAAATCCAGGGCATTTAAAGGAAGTTCAACAGTTTTATATCTATTACTAGTGTAATTTTGGCTTGAGCATTCAGAGCTGCTTTCAGTTTTACTTAAAACATGACACGAAAATGCAAAAATCCACCCACATAATCAATAAACCTTGACTTATACCTGTGACTTCTTACACTTGGATCAAACAGATCACGCCAAAGCTGCTTCCACCGTGTTCAAATCTGTCCACTGTCACTCATACGAACATCACGAATCACTCGGGTGTTTCCGCTCATTTCCGTCGAACCGATGTCCGTATTTTAAAATCAATTTTAACTGATCGATATGCGATCGATTCGTGTTCAGTCCTCTTACCTTAGTCGCCATCTGTGCAGGTTTGGTCCCCCCAAAAATTACCGAAAACACACGGGAGGAGAGCGACGGACGACGAGAAGACACTGACAGAGTTTAAGAGCGGGTCCGCCCGAAGCAAAGGTAGAGAGACACCGAGAGAGAGAGAGAGAGAGAGAGAGAGAGAGTCCTCCCACTTACACACACTGGAAGCACACAAACACACATACACACACTCTGTTTGCACTATCTCACTGTTTGTAAACTTTGTCACGCTGATCTCCAGCTTTGTTTCTGTTTTCTGTAAAGTTTCTTTGTGTTTTAGGCTGTTAACCTGCCACACCCACACACCCACACCCACTGGGATCTGATCAGTACAACCACTCCACTGCTGGACAACATCTGGGAACACCTGGACAGGTTCAGGTCCCTAAAATCCAGGTTCATTCAGGTCTATTGGGGGTCACTGGGAGACACCTTTAAATATGTTCTTTCAGGGTTTCTGTTAGTCATTAAAAAGCATTAAATAGATTTTGTGAAAATTAAGGCTTTAAGTGGTATTAAAAAGCATTAAATTCAATGTCCAGAGGCATTAAAAAATTAAATACACTTTATGGAAAAAAACATTGTTATTCACGATTTATTTTGATTACATAAACATTTAATAATTTTGATTGGAAGTATAGTGTGATGATTGGCAGGCGGAACCCTTTCATTGTCTATTGTTTATGGCAGATACACAAAGTCACAACACCAGATGCTTGGAATGCAACATGCTGTGAGCATGTTCATGCCATGGTGAAAGAGTGGAGGGAATATTAGCAAATGTCGAAAAAATGGGAAAAGGCAAGTTTCAGCAGAAGTGATAAGAGGAGGAACTATTCAGAATCTGGTTAAAGCCTGTCAACGGTAAACTGTCATAAACTATATATAAAACTGTATCTGTAGTTCGACATGGACATTAAATTTGTTTGAAGTGGCATTAAAAAGCAATAAATTAGATTTGCTGATACCTGCAGAAACCCTGTCTTTAAAAAGATGTGTTGATTCTACCATTCCCAGAGGGTTAATTGTTAACCTTTACAGTACCTCTGAGGAACATTCACTGAATGTTCCCAGATCTGGGAACAGGTTTAAGTCAAACTTTTCCAGCATGAGACCCAAGAGGCAAATGGCAGCGTTTCACAGGGTCTAGTGTAACATCTTTTCCACCCTTAGCTAATGTTAAAGATGTTAAACAATATTCAGAGTGGGACATTATACATACATATCAGCACATTTTTCAAATGTATTTTATCTCTTTCAACTGGCAACTGCATAAAAACAGATTCAAGACCCATTTTGTGTCCACACCTGGTTCCTAGAATGGTAGCTCTAACTCTATGGAACATAACTTGAACAGTTTCTAAAGATTCCTCTTGAATTAAAAGGCCTTTTGGACAAACTCTAAAGTACCTGTAGGTAGCATTCCTTTAGTGTGTGAATCTGTTTTTATGAATTTCCATGCTGATGTTTGGGATGAAAATCTATGTCAGACATTCTTAGTTTTCACATAATTTTAGACTCATATGTGGTTCTCTTCAGGCTTAAGTTACAAACATTGGATGACATACTTTTGGACGTATAGTCAGTTTTTTTTTTTTTTTTTTGACATAATGATTCTTAGACCATAGCGTGTGTTGAAACAGTTTAATAGAGCTTCAGGTTCTGCTGTAAATAAAGCCAATTTCAGGTTTTTATTTCATGCTTTAATGTTAGTATTTCTGCAAGAGGATCCTAGACATAGGAACCTGGTGAGTCTTGGTGGTCTTGGAGGGTTTGAGAATTCTCAGGTTGGTCTATGATGACTGTGATAGGGAAGTTGTTCTGGAAGTTTCTGTTCTCTGATGAGGAGTCTGAGTAGGAGGCATCACTGTCGTCTGAGTCCGATGTGTCCTGATATGCCATGTCTGCTTCACTGACAGAGACCAGTGTGGGAAAACACATACTCAATGTCTGAGACTGGATTTAGACTACACTTACCTGTTTATATAGTCAGTAATCATGCTTCCATTAAATTTTTTATGCACATTTTGAGGTATCATATGTTTTGAAGTAACATGTGAAAAAACTTCTCATAATGTGAGATGGGAACACTTTTAGATCACATGACTGATCAGCTGATGTGGTGCAACAGGTGATGTGGAAAGATGAAGAGATTGAATTATTCCTCAGCTTCATCTATGAAAACATTCTTACGTAGAACAATAACAGAATGCTTGACTTCTTGCTCTACTTGTTTACTCCACCACTGCCTGAAAGCCAGTTTATGGAAATGACACTAATCCACATTTTCTTTTTGCAGCAATTCAAAAGTTTGCTTCTAAAGGATGGAGATAATAAAGTACACATAGTTTGTAAGAAGAAAAAAAATGACACGAGACAAAAAAAGCGTGACAACAATGTGTTGATGTCCTGATTTTACCTGAGGTCAGAGTGTTCGTCGACCTCAGCTCTGTCATTTTCATCATCTGCGTTGGCGCTGCTGTGTGAGCGCTGAGTTGTCCTGATGCATGTTGCCACGGTAAGCTTCCTCTCCATTGGGCCACTGTTTTTGGGGTCAGTGATGTGCGGTGAGTACAGGGCCTCTGTCCCTAACCGCAGCTGCTCGTCATCACTGGAGCCACTAAAGAGAAACAAATGGAGCCTTTAACCACCGTAGACCTGAAAAGAGTCACAGCTTTAACCCCTTGTAAACCATTGTTGCAAATTTGCCTCAGTTTTCCACTGTTTTTGTAATGAGGTGCTGCTCAACACTCTTTATGAATGTACATATGTGACCTGATTTCTACGATCCCTGACATTTATGGATCAATTTCTCTAACAGTATTATTAATTTGATGACATTCTACGGATTTTTGGATCATTTTTGTTTTGTTTGGATTGTTGACTGGAGGAACTGATCAATAGTAGCATCAATAAAATAATCTACATACCCCAGACTGTTTAATTACTATTATGACAATAACGCCCAATGTCACTAATTTGCATCATAGCTGTTGTATGTGCTATATTCAAATGAACAATCTCCAGTTCTTTTTAGCATCTCGGTCAATCAACCAGTCAATCAAATTTCATTTGTATAGCGCCACATCATAACAAAACTTATCTCATGACACTTTACATTTAGAGCTGGTCTAAATCAGACTCTTAACAAGCCAATTCACAGACATCCAACAGAATCCCCCTTGGTAACAGTGGTGAGGGAAAAAAAGAAGAAAAAGTGCTTTTACTCCTTAACAGCAACAGCACAAATTTTTTTTTATATATATAGTAGTAAATAAATGTAGGCAATAAGGGGTTAAGACTGCACACGGTGATGGAAATCTGTTTGAACCTTATAATGATCTGTAGAATCTGAAACAGACTGGTAACAACTTATCTTTGAAACACACACTAATAATGTGAAACAGGAGCATAAACGTCATAATTTATTCTCAAATCAGCCAACACCTGTACAGATGAGTGTCTTCATGTGTGAAGTTTCCTACTAAGCCTCAAACTTATCCTTTGTCATGACTAATTGATTTCTTCTGAGTCAATGTGTAAAAACAGAACCAGGTTTATGAACTTCAAAAACCCAGTGATTTAAAAAAAAAAAAACACTTCAAAAGCTCACTCTAAATGTGTGAATCCACATGAAATACGCGAGATTACAAAAAATCTGCAGGTATCTTATGAGAAAAAAACCCAACAACTGTTCAGCAGGAAGTTGAAAACACTCACAGCTCCTCCTCGCTGTCTTCCTGGAAGGTCAGAGGTCGCATGCAGACGACACATGTGTTTCCCAAACTGTGGAAACATGGCCGACAGTACAGGCCTGTGAAAACAAGACGACAGCAGCAGCTCGTAAAACTGACAGAGAAGAAGAAGAAGAAGAGAGGGGAAAAAAAGGACAAAGAGATAAAGAACAAAGATGAAATGTTCAATATGAGAAAAATATGAGCGAGAAATCAACTCAGGGACAATGCAGGAAAG
Source organism: Sphaeramia orbicularis (assembly GCF_902148855.1). Taxonomy (NCBI): domain Eukaryota; kingdom Metazoa; phylum Chordata; class Actinopteri; order Kurtiformes; family Apogonidae; genus Sphaeramia; species Sphaeramia orbicularis. The sequence continues at coordinate 22,066,318 of NC_043972.1, forward strand.
TACTGTCTGTATATGAGACACTTTTAAAAAGACTCTATTAATAAAGAACTTACAAGGCCAGAAAACTACAGTAGGACAGACACAGATGAAAACCAGGACAAGAAGAAGAGGCAGGTGATGAGTACACATGGACAATGACAGAAAATTAAGCACAAACCCTGGACATCACAAAAAAAACTCCTCCAAAATCTGTTTCCTTAAAGTCTGGACGTTTTGTATTATGTGTATTCTTTCACACTCATTTTTCAACTTCTATAAATCAAGGCTTTGCTCAAAATAAAAATAGTATTTAACAAAAACCAAACTAAAAGACAAAACTATTAAAAAAAAAAACTTTCTAAATTTACCATATGACCCTGGCTTTACATTTCTCCACACCTTGTTACTGAGAAATCTGTGTGAAAGAACTACAACTCCCAAGGTGCATTTCACCCTGAGCTTCACAGTGTTTTCTGTCTGTTCTGTCTGTACGGTGTGTTTGTGTCAGCTTTGTCCTTGTAGTTTAAGCCTCCTCAAATTAACCAAACTGTGATGACCTGTGTTTGACCCCGGACAGCGACTGATCACAGTAAACAAACAGCTGTTTGAGGCTCATGTGGACATTGAAGGGTTAAACCAGAGCGACGCCTCAGGCCACAGCTCAGGTACAGTTACAGTGTGTTATCGGAGAGACTTCAGCTGAGTCAACAGGAGGGAGACGTACCACACTCCCTCTGGACACACAACCAATACACCATTCACATACACAATAAGCACACACAATGACTATACACTGAACACACACCCACACCTCCACACTGAATACACACCGAAAGAAAAACACACTGGATACACACTAAAGTCACTGTGCGACTCAGCCCTCAGTCACTGCAGGAATTTATTTGCTGACAGTAAAATCTGATTTAATATGAAACCCAGACAAACTGCTCAACCACAGAGGACACAAGAGTTTCGTTCCAACAAGTTTTGAGTGAAAACTAAATTGTCTGTGAGAAATAAAGATTAATAATATATACCTCGACCACACTAACACAAACATTTCACAAAATAGACATTAGCGTTTGTATTTTGGCTTCTCATCTACATGAACAGTATGGATTGCATGTGTGTAAATCAAGGAGTTTATGAAACAATGGACCTCATGCAGCAACATTCTCTTTCTCTAAGATCTACAAATACACTTCTGCCCTTGACACTTTAAAAAAGGTTCTATGTATGTTTGTGTATGTGTGTAAACAGCAGTGGGAGGTCACATACCAGAACGCACTTAGGCATAACTAAACCACCAACAAATCAACACTATGTATCCAAAGACTGTACCACTCATTAAAGAAGTGATATTTTGCTTTTATTTTAAATGGAATTATGCATTTTAAAACATTTCCCTGCAGTCTACATTAACTGTAAATGCTATGCTTGGGTCTGAATTCTTTATTAATTCACCTCCACAGGTCCATCTTCAACCCTATTTCTGAGTAATGACACCAGAAAGATCGTTTTGAGCGCTGGCCCTTTAAATGCAAATGAGCCACTTCTCGCCCCACCCCCACCAGGTTGTTGGCTGTGCTGCTCTGTCCCGTTCAACCAACAACTGAACATTTTAAGTAGTTTGCTCGAAGTTTGGACATATTTTCGGTATGGACTACAGCTGCTGCTGCTGACAGACAATTATGTCGTACTCAGAGAACTGTTCATCAGAAGTCTTGACCTTATATGTGCAAATGTTGTCATGTAACTAGTTATAGACGTAACAAATTAAGCAGGAATTAAAACGGGTTGTAGAAATCCACTCGGTTTTTGCCAAAATGAATATAAAGATAGCTTTGCAGCACCTGGAGGGTTCAAATTCAAACTTTATGAACTGTTAGGGTCCAAATACACAAATAAATGAACCAAAGACTAATAAAAGTGGGTTTAGCTAAATATGAGCCCTTTGAAGTATAAAGCTCATTGTTTACACACATCTGTATCATGGTATCATCACATTTTGTTCTTCTTCAAACTAAGACTCAAAGATCACAGCTTACTTTCTGTGTCTTATAATCTTCACATTGCATCAACTGATAGTTTACATTATAGCTCTGTTAGTTTGGCTCTGTTTTTAGACAGAAAACAACCACAGTAAAACCACACACTTAGCAAAGATAATAACATTACGTAATAACTCCATTCTTTTCATTTAGAGCTGTGTCCAGTGGTGAAAACAACAGTCCTTCTAGCTTTTATAACTTTGTCACTTTGTTTGACTCTAAAAGTTATTTCTCAGTGGTTCCCATTCTATCTGGTCACTTTCTGATGCTTTGGTCAAAGGCCTTGAGGCGTTAGTTTTCCTCACCCTGGGAGAGCGGCAGAGTGACTCAATACTCCCTCTAGTGGTCACATAAATCCACCGGCCTGTCTGTAAATAAGTTCAACTCATATCTCTAATATCCAATACATTGTTGTCTGTGTCACTTCATTGCTCTTTATTTCAATTCCAATTGTAATTATTGAGTTTATCATAATTTTAGGTCATTTTTAATGATTGAAAGTAGAAATGCTACATATAGCTCTAAAAAAAATCTCTACATTGAGGACTCTGTGACTGCAAATTAATGAACTAAAGCCTCTCATGGATTCACCTATAATTGTTCTGGTCTGAAAACAATTTTAGTGTACAGGTAGCATTAGTTTATGATTCACAATGAGTGTACCGGTGCATTGTGGAACGCTGCATGTGACCACATTCTCCTCATCTGGACTGAACTTCTCACCACAGGCCAAACAGGTGACAGATGACAGACCCAACAGGTGAGACAGGTGAGCACCTCCAGGTAACCTGACACATGACATAAAGGAGAGGTCATAGAGAGTGAACCACAGCTCTGTTTGTGGTTTTTATTGTATCTGTAGGAATAAACACAGGTCCAGTTCTGTCATGTCTGCTCCCAGACTGTGTCTGGATTTGTCTGTCTTTTCTGTTTTGTCTGTCATTTCCTGTTTTATTTTGTTAAGTTTCCCTCATGTGTCATGTCTGGTGTCTTTACTTCCTTTCCCTGATTGTTCCACCTGTGCTGATTACCTGACTCCTCCCTGATTGTCTCCACCTGTGTCCAATTGTCTTCCCGCCCTCTTGGGAATTTAAACCCTGTGTCTTCCCCTGTTTGTTTGCCAGTTTGTGTTCTACAACTTGTTGTGCTCACTTACCAGCGTTTTGGATCCTGTTTGTTTGTCTGTCTGCCGTGTTTGACCCATTTTTGTCCTTCGACCACTGATTCAGCTTGTTCCTATCCTGCCTGCTCGTCATCGACCTGGTTCGTGTACCCGACTCCGTCTCTGCCTTCTCCCTTTAATACCTCAGCCTCCACCGATTACCTGTGCTTCGACCTTCGCCTGGATTACTACCGTGAGTCTGCCTGTCCCCCATGTACCGTTGCTTGTTTGATTGTTTCCCCGTGTATGACCTGGCTTGTTTTTTGACCACCCTCTGTTTGTCCCTAGTGGGGATTCCGTTGGGGTTTTCCTGGCTCGGCCAAGCCGGTCGTCAGCCGTATCCACCCGCAGCCCAGACGTTTATTCCCGGACTCAGTGACATCACAGAATTAACATTCTCTCTGTGTTGTATTATTTCACCTGTTAAAGTGTTTAATAAAAACACTCAACTTTACTTGTTTTTTGTGGTCTTGCTTTTGGGTTCAGCCTTTGTACTTAGCCTTTCACAAGTTCTTTCTCAGAAGAGGTTGAGACAATGGTTTATAGCGGAAAACTCTAAATAACAGATAAATCTACTGCTATCATGTTTGGAATCTTTCACTTCTAAATTATAAACCAGAAAACTGTTGAAATGAGCATCCGAGTCAAAGAAATAATAAATACATAATTACCCAAAATAGAGGGGGGGGGGGAAGCAATCCTCAATAAACATAGAACTGAAGATGAAACTGTGTCTGACTTAATTTTTGTAAAATAAATTCTAATGCGTCAGTCTATTTCAACTCAGCAAAGTAGTCAGTAAATTAATATATTAGTGGTGTTCAACATGATGCTGTGTGTTTGGTGTTAGGCCACAACAACTGGATGACATCCTGGAGGTTATGTCCATTTCTGTATAGACCAGGGGTGTTGAACTCGTACACATACAGCCCAATATGACCAGACTAGTAAAATAACATAATAACCTATAAATAATGTCAACGCTAAACTTTTCTCGATGTTTAAAGTGGAAAAAAGTAAAATTACATAAAAAAATACTGCATAAGATTTTGCTTCAGTTTATCGTTCACACATGTACCTTACAACTCACAGTGGATCTACAAATGCACAAAGTATTTAGTAACAGGCACAACATTCTGAAAATTACACTTAGCTCTCTTAAAACATTTCAGGTTGTTCATATTTGTTCAGGTTATTCACATTTTTGTGAAAGTATAGTTTGTAAATGTAAACATGTTCATGTAATTTTACTTTTTTAACCTAAAACAAAGAGATAAGTCTGGAGTTGTCATCATTTACAGGTTATTATAATAGTATTTTACTGGTCTGTATATGGCCCCTGAACTAAAATGATTTTGACACCCTTGGTTGTTAATATCTTCTGTGCAATTTTTGCATTTCACAAATTCATTCCGTAGACCGGATTGGACCATATGGTGGGCTGGTTTTGACCTGTGGGCCACATGTTTGACATCCCAGGTTTAGAGTGTATGATCTTCTAATAGTATGACCATGGGAGTCTTTCCCTCAGTCACTGTAGGTTCTAGTGGACATGAATAAAGCATTTGTTCCTCTGATTAATCTGTATAAAAGAAAGCCTCTAACCCTGAGACCAAAAAATGAGAACTTCAGCCTTGTTCTGTTTCTGCACCTCTGCAACAGAAGCTGAAGTCTTCCTCCTCCTCCTCCTCCTCCTCCTCCTCCTCCTCCCCTTTCTACTCCATCAGCTCGCCTCTTGGCTGCTGACCTCCTCAGGGCTTTTCCCGCAGTCTTCCTCTGGTCCAGGATCTGCTGATGAAGGAACTGAATCCTCTCCTGAGGCATAAACAACAGCAATAAAAATGAAAAATGCATCCAAGAGGAGATACAAGCCCTGCATGAAGACAAAAGTCCACAGTGAAGCTGAGCCCAGAGTGAAAATCAGAGTCAAACTGAGAGTTCAAGAGGAATGTGAAGTGTTAAAGGACTGGAAAGACATTAAAATCACAATTCATCCGAGATTTTCAGATAGTATCAACAAGTTTTCTGTGACAATTTCCTGTTGTATGTTTCACAATAAAAGCCTTGTGAAGAAATGAATAAGTTCTGCCTGAAATACAATGGTGTTTAACTACATTTATATATATATATATATATATATATATATATATATATATATATATATATATATATATATATAAATAAAAACCTAACAATAAGACATGATGCAACAAGATGAAAAGAATAACAAAATCAAAGATAGATAGAAATTATGTTTGTCAATTTCTATCTGTGGTCAGATAGTGGATTTTCAGACCCTGTTTAGTTAAAGGGGTCATATTTTGTAAACCCACTTTTATTAGTCTTTGGTTCATTTATTTGTGTATTTGGACCCTAATAGTTCATAAAGTTTGAATTTGAACCCTCCAGGTGCTGCAAAGCTATCTTTGTATTCATTCTGGCAAAAATTGAGTGGATTTCTACAACCCGTTTTAATTCCTTCTTAATTTGTTGCGTCTATAACTAGTTATGTCATGACATTTGCACATATAAGGTCAAGACTTCCGACGAACATTTCTCTGAGTACAACATAATTGTTTGTCAGCAGCAGCAGTTGTAGTCCATACTGAAAATATGTCCAAACTTAGAGCTGATTACCTAAAATGTTCAGTTGTTGGTTGTATTAATGAACACAAGTGGCTGAACAGGACAGAGCAGCACAGCCAACAACCTGGAGGGGGCGGGGGCGAGAAGTGGCTCATTTGCATTTAAAGGGGCTGCGCTCAAAACGACCTTTCTGGTGTCATTACTCAGAAATAGGGTTGAAGATGGACCTGTGGAGTTGAATTAATGAAGAATTCAGACCCAAGCAGAGCATTTACAGTTTATGTAGACCACAGAAAAAAACAAAATAGAGCTTCTTTAAGTCTTCAGGTAAATGCAAGAAAATATGGCTCTGATTTTCACTCAGTCAATATATGAACCCAGTTTCATGAAGGCTGATGTATCACACACACCCTGTTCATTTTCAGCATACGGGTTAACAACAACACACCTTGTCAGTGTCATGTTTCCTTCTTACTCATTCAGCCAATGTTTAATGTGTTGTAACGGCTGCTCACGAGCCTCAGAGCAATGCACTGATCAGTTGCACTAATCACAACCTGCACAGACTGTATCTGAATGAATGAATGAATAAATGAATGAATGTATGATTGAACTGACAGTCCATGCAGAGTTTGCTCTGTTAAACTGAAGTGAGAGATGAATGAAACCTGATCGTGTTTTGTACGTTGTGTCACCAGCCTCTGTTCACTGTGTCCTTTTTGCTTCCAGCGCTTTCTACTGAAACTTGAATTCTCTGCACTTATTGTGCCAAGAAATATAAAACCCTGCACTGAACCACAAAGCTGCTCTTTACTGATATTCTGTCTTATAGCTAAAACTCATTGGCTATGTTTACAGGCACAAGTAAATGTTCAAATTATGGCTAGAAGACAATATTCCTGCTAAGCTGTTTGCATGGGTAATGAAAATATCAATTACAATCAATTTTCCATTTTCATGTATCTGTGCACAATCCACTTAACAAGAACCATTTAATTCTTTGCAGCTAAACAGGATTTTGCGACGCCTCTATGTTTATTCCTTCATCACCTTAAGACAGCTTTATGATGTTTAGTCCAAGTTTCTTCAGTGAATACAATGACAAATTCAATTTTTAAAAAAATTTTATTTATAAATTGTAGCATTTTACATATCACACAGTAAGACAAAAATACATAAAATGAACTAACATAAAAGAAACTAGCACAAGATTTAAACAAAATACTTATATGACAAATTCTATTTTAATTAATCTCACTCAAACACACACAGTTTGAGGTCTGTACTGTAATGTTTTTAACCCACACTAGAATAATACTAGTGGTGGATGGAAATAATACATTACATATCACGGTCTGACTTTCACTCTAACAGCCCTTTTGTAAATATTTCTTCATTTGGATGGTGTTTCTCTTTCCTGTTACCTGTCAAACATCTCTCACACCTGAGTTTCAGTCTCAGGTGAATCTGTTCAGACCCGTCTACTGTTTCCTCTCACTCCATCATTCTACACATTCTTCTGATTCTTCTGCTCTGTGACCTTTCACCTACAACAGCTGCTCACGGTTATTACACATTTATTATACTACTAATATACAGCTAATGATGTTAATTATATTGTCAATATATAGGATTGTTATGTTAATTATACCATTAATAAACTGGTTAATATGTCAACAAAAACAAGGCTAAAACTAAATAAAAGATCAAATGTTTGGTACAGTATGAACCTTGAATAAACAATGGTTTTGTAAATCATATTTGATGTTGTTCATTCCTTTATCCAACCTTTTTCAGCTTCTGTAAATTAAGGCATTTCTCATAAAACCTGAAAAATTCAAACTAATGGTAAAACTAAAGAAAAACTTAACTAAACCTCATTAGTTCATTTAAATAAAACTACATATGAAAATTGCTACTACCACAATTTATGAAAACTAGTCTTGTTTTAGAGATGAAAAGACCATTTTCACAGCAGATATTTGGATTTAATTCCATTTGGCAGAAAATGAACAGGTGTAATGTTCAGCCATTCTTTTACATTGGTAAATAAATTCCTGGTAATAAACATTCCTAGGAATGTTGGTGGAAAAGTAGCTGATGTTGTATTTTATTGTATTTTGCTGGAGGGTTCTATGGTACTGATGCTGTCACTTCACTCAGGGGTATGTGTGTGTGTGTGTGTATGTGAGTGTGTGTACTTTCTGGTTGTAGCTGATCAGCTGCCTGTTGTTATTGTTTATACTCTGGTGTGTTGCTGAGTGGTGTTGTTAGCTTATCAGCAGAAATGTATGTTTTGTGTGAAAGGTGCAGTTTGTTACTTATAATCTTGAATGAAATCCTACATTTCACTGTTGATACGTGATACAAGTGTCTGCTGTGAAAAAAAGTCTGAAGGAACTATTCATATACATACAGTGTATATTTACTCCCTTTTTATGCCAAGCACATACAGTCACTTCATTATCTTTATCTTAGTTAAGAGGTCATAATTTTGTCACTGCTGGTTTTGGTTTTCATCACATGTAACAACCCTGATGACAACTTGGTGATTTCGATCTCTGGAATCTGTCACCGCAACTTCATAACTGTGTGACGAATCTCCACACCTTGGCGTTTACAGCACAATGTGTTGTTGTTGTACAATGTGTTGCAACACTTACACTTGTTATATGGGAGTGAGTGTAAAACAAACAGAAATCACTAGATGAAGTGGTTTCAGTTTATGCTGTTCATCACCTGTTTGTGGTTATTATTGTACCTCTTTAAACATTGTGTATGTGTGTATGTTTGTGTACCATCTCTCTCTCTGGATGAAATGAAGCACAGATGAGTCGTCTGCAGCGTTGAACAAGTCCTCCAATCAGAGACATGAGCAGAGCCAGACCCAGTAAGAACCCTGAAAACCAGAAAAACCAATAGCACCAGCCCAAAATAACCAGCCACAATAAATACATTATATCTAGTTTTCATCTTGTTGGGCTCAGCTTTTCTATGTTACCGTTTCCTCTATTTGGACTGAAATCAGTCATGATGATGTGAAGGTGCACAGTGATGTAAAAAATAATAATGGATAACTCATCTCAAATGTGGTAAAACTAAAGCCTGTGTTGAAAAATATGGAGTAGTGACATTACAAAGAGTAAAAACTCTACCATGCAGTACAAAATAATGAAGTAGGTAGAGATTTTTCAGTAAAAGCATCATTAAACATTTGTAAAAGGCTGATTTGTGCTGAAATTTCTGCCCTTGACTGTCAACTCAACTACTCTCAGAGCATAAACTCACCTCTTTATAAGGTGTTCTCACCTAAATAAAAACCCTGAGACAAAGAAAACAGAAAGTCAGCCTGAGGAAACAATGTAACTAGAGCTGCAATAGCTAGTTGATTAGTAAGGAAAAGATGAATGAACATGCTTGATAACTGTGTTATGTTTGATGTTCTGTCAGAGAAACACCTGTAAAGTTTTGACTGTTGGTTAGAGATAAAAGCTCTGATTACTCTGGGAGATTATAACTAGAGGCACTTAGTTGTTTTACCCTCTAGGCAGAAAGTTATTACCTCAGTTCAGTTTTACTTATATGCCATCAATTATGATTCATGATTACCTCAAGGCACTTGACAAATTCAGGGATTTAAAAAGACTATATGGAAAGGAAAACCAACAAATCCTCCAGGAGAAAGCCCTAGGCGACAGTGGGAAGGAAATACTATTTTACAGAGGGAAAAACCTCCAACAGACCCAGGCTCTGGGTGGCGTCCATCTGCCTCAGGTTAGTGGACAGAGAAAAGAAAAGAACATCTACAGCCAAAAAATAACTTAAACATTAATCCAGAATGAAAGGAATGTGTATTTTCAACCCTTATTTCAAACATCACCGTCAGCGGCTTGTCTTTAGTAGATGATGTTTCTTCAGTCCAACTGAGATTCCAACTTCAGTGATCAGTTAAATGTCAATCATCAAATGATTTATAAATTGTATTACAACTTTTTGACAAACATAAAGTTATGAATGACCTAATCTGTAGGAAATAGAAAGTACTTTCTTCTCATTGCAGTGGTAACGTGTCACATTTACATTCTGACTGGACTGTTTTTATTTACATATACATGTATTTGTATGTAATTACTTGTATTTGCATTATTTGAGGACATGGAGACACAGATAATGTGGCCTGTTTTCTAATTCAAATGCCTGGAGGTGTATTTCCGATTAAAGTTTGTGGACACGAATTGTTTGTAAGTATCGCCCACCCGGATGCTGTCATCAGTGTTTTTGTAACTTTTGTAATGTTGGTTTAATCTGATCTCAACGTCATGTTCAGACCTGATCTGCCTGAGGATAAACCTCCTCAGTCAGTCTGACTCTCAAACCAGTCACTGAAATTCCTGGAGAGTTTCTTAAATCCACTACAGTACAGCGCTGCCACTGCTGGACCTGATCCAGCACAGAGTGTTACCACAGGAATCTGCTCTCAGTGTGAGTTCCATTCCTGTCTCCTGTAGGTCAAAGGTTACACGCTGTTTATTTGAAAACAATGTTGAAGATCCACTTGAGCTCACTGACAACGGGCAGCTCAGTTCTGGTTACACGGAGGTCATTTCAACAGTCACTCAACCTGATGGATCATATATGTGGTTTTTCTCCCTCGTTGTCACCCACCCATATCAGTGTTAAAAGGATTAGGGCCCCCTACAGGCAGCAGGAGGAATGACACCAAATATAATGTTTGCTGCTTCAGACTGTGACAGTGACAACATAAGGTTTGTTCAGATAAAACTCTTACCAATCAAATTCCTTTTATCCTATTTATCTTCTTCAACATTGGTCTTTCTCAATCTTAGAATAACACCCTAAATGTTTTGGAATTGTGGGGTAATTTTGATTACAGAGATCTGATTAAAGCTAATTTATGTTCTACATTAGCACGCATACAGATACACATAGAGCCGTTCGTCCATTCGCTGCTTTTATTTCATCTGTGTTTTCTGTCCATCTCCTGGAACCTTACAGGTACCATGCAAATGGAGAATACAGAGCAGTACCACTGGGAACCATGGGGGGCAGTATTGAGATTTAAAGCAAGGAATTTCAAGAAATGGCGGAACTTTTTGAAGAGCAACTGTGTGAGTTGGTGAGAAACTATCAACATAATTATGACAGCTAACCCTTCTCACTATCAACGTTAGTAAAACCTCCTCGTTTGGCACCATGTTTGTTTTTAATGACTTTCTTCAAAAAAAAAAAAAAAGAAAATCTCTACTCTTGGTTGTGGTACCTGGCCAGGTTGTTAATTCAGAGCAGTGCTCTCTGGTGGCTCTGGTAGATTGATTAACAAATGCTGATTCCAACAAAAGGGGCACATGCAAATAGCAAGTAGTAAGTAGGCAGTGACATTTACTTCATTTGAATTGCACACATCTCTTTTCGTATGTACCTAGAGCATAAATGAGCTCTAACTTTAAACACCAACCAGTCTGATAGCAGTTTATTATTGTTGTGATGGTCAGGTCACTTGTGGTGAGTCTTACCCAATACGAAGCATGTGGTTTGGTTTGGTGCCAATGGTTCCAACAGACACTTCCTGCTGATCACAGTGACGTTCCCTCTCTGCAGGACGTTAAATGACGCCACCAGATCCCTGTAGATGTCAGAGGCGTAGCCAGACCCATTCACCTGCAACGCCACCGTGATGGGTGCTACCAGGGAGAATGTCACTATGGTTACCACTCTGAATCCCTCACTCTGACTGAACCACTGGTCTAATGGTCTCACCTCTAGCCACGATGTCCCCTGTTGCCTGGTGGTGAACCTGATCCAGCATCCAGAACACGAGGAAGTCCAGCGCCACTAACAGCCCACCTGTTACCAGGTGTTTGAGGACGGAGGCCACGCCCATCAGCACAGCCTTCTGTTCTTTGTTCGAGAGGCGACATGACACTGTGAAACGCACAGAGACACTTAAAGTCAGGTCTCACTGGTGCACATCATATCACTTCAGTTCATTTTTTCCCAAAGGTATACTGACACCCTTTAATGTAAGTCTTGGCCTCTTGACGTGTGATTGGCAGGACAGAGGCTGCACCCACAGAGGCCATCTGTTGGTCGAGATCTTCGAACTGAGTGCTGATGTAAACGTTATCGAAGGAGAGGTCATGCAGATACCTGTGCCTATAGCGCATAGCCCTGCATATGAGAAAAAAACACAAACACAGAAGGAAATCTAAGCATTTAAACATCAGAAACATTAACAGAAACGGATGCATATCAGTGAAGAGACCTCAGGAAGGAGAAGGCGAGCAGGACGAGGCCACCGTACATCAGTGGTTGGGTCAGAGTCTGAAGCACCTGCAGCTCTGATGAAACCTCCTCCATGATGGCCTGAGTAATCTCATGCAGTGACTGGCTGTTGTTCACATCCAGGTCAAAGTTCATTGAGGCTGTGATGTTGAAGTCAAACTCCTGCTTCATTCGTTCAAATGCTGCAACTACAGCTGATGACAGAAAACGTCAAATTCAGCAGCAAAAACATTTAGATAGAGCTCAACAATAAACCTTGAATAATAAACTTACGAGCTGCCAGACGTTTCTTCAGGTGTTGAGCGATGTAAGATGGGATGGTGCAGAAGAACTCACCAGCTGAAAAACACATCCAGTTTAGCTGGAAACTAAATGTGAACAATATACTTATGTCTCACGAGCTGCACACACACACACACACACACACACACACACACACACACATATATATATATATATATATATATATATATATATACAAAACAAGTCAAATGACATCTACAAGCAATATGTGCATGGCAGTCTCCAACAAAATTGTATCTGTATTTGTAACTTACTAAGAACTTAAGATGGAACTAACATACAACTTCAAAAAATTAAGTCAAATATTTTTAATGTTTGTGTGAAAGCTTAAAACTTTAAAGGAGTAAGTGATCATTACAATGAAGAAAAGTTAGCATAAATAGACATTTTCTGCCTTTTTGTCCTCATCTCTTCTTCACTTCGCTCCATGTTGTTTGTGTTGATCCTGGTTTCATGTGCGTCACAATAATCATCCATGTGAAACACAACAGCAGAACCAATGTTTAGCGGCAGCGAAATTATGGAAATGAAGCTTCAATTCAGGGAAATTGTAATTTTTTTTTTAAATTGATTTGAGTAAATTGAAGTAATTTGATTAGTTGATTATTTGTGTCAGTTGTAAATGGAAAATGGAAACAGAGGTGAAGGTGTCCTTAAACACACCACGAGCAAGGTTGCAAAGTGGCATAAATCCATCCACGATTTCACACAGGAAGTTGAAGTCTCCCAGCAGCTCAGAACAGTCAGTCCGAGCCTCAGTAAATAGTTTGCGGCACTTCCTGTAAGGGGAGCCCAGCTTGGCATTACAGATATCCCCAATGTCCACCAGGAAGTGGAGGACGTTCCTCAGAGTGCGAGCTGGAGGGACAGAAGTCAGAGGTCTGAGGTGATTTTACACAATGAAACCAACAGAGTCTTTGAGGGTTGGGGATCACAAATTTCACTGGATATCTACAAATACATTCATATTTTTTAATATATATTTCACAATGTAAGAGTAAGGCTCGGTAAAACTGTAGGTGAAATTTAGTTGTGTTTAAGCACCCCTAATGAGTCTAAAATGCATGTCCTCACCAACATGGCGGATGCTGTCAGTCAGAGCATGGATTAGGTTTCGGACTCGTCCTGCTGCTGCATAAGCGTTACTGGTGATTTCTCTGATTCTGTCCAATGCAGCTGTAAACACAAAAAGCAAACAGCTGCTCATGTCCACATTCAGCATACACAAATGAACAGCTTCCTTTTTTTCCCTGCTTTGGTCTCCTCCACCTCCTGAGGAATATTTCTGCCTCTTTAGGTGCTACATGTTCCATCAATGCTTAAATTAAAGACTTATGGAGTTATAGAATAAAATCTGAAACCTACAAATACTTGCAAAGTAAATAAATGAATTTCTGTTTGCGGTTTGAAAGTATTGTGACTGTTTCTAAATAAAGAGGTGGAGGTGGGTGGGTCTTACAGAAGAGGGGCATGGCTGCTCTCTGCATAAGTTGGTGCGTCTGATTGGCCGCCAGCTCAGCTCCACACAGCAGGCTGGCAGCGGCTCGCTCTGTGTTTTCCAGTATGTTGGTGACCGGACCAGAGAAAAGCATTGACATAAACAGGAAAAGAAAGAAACTCCTGCCATGAGCTGAAACACAGATGAAGACTGATTATAATACATGTTTTAATATCTTTTACATTGTTTTTGTCCTGTTATATTTGGTGTATGGATTTGTAATGGGTAACAGTAATGAGTCTGTTAAAAATGCAGAGGAGACAATACCAATATTTGAGTTAAAATGCAAGGAGAAAAAGGAAAATAAACATCCTGGTAAAGCACAAATACCTGAAAATGATACTAACTACAGTAATCCCTCATTAGTTCAGTGTGAGCTGCTTTGTAGCTGCTTTGATTAGTGCCTTTAGTAAAAAGAAAGATTTCTAAGAAAAATTAAAATTCACACAAATCAGACACTTGAAAATTATATACTCATAATATGTTACTTACTATGTCTGCACCTGAATGCATCACTGCACCTCACCTGAGCACAGTGAAGGCATCATGACCATGAGATCAGCCCGAAAACCAGCTGACAGACCCATGCCAAACGCCGCCACACAGGCCAAGCCCACCGTACTGTAAAGGCAGAACCAGAGTGGCTGTTTCTGTAGGAAGAGAGCCATGGCACCGTACAGAGACGCCAGCAGCAGGCCAGACACAAACGCCACCAGGCTCCCACCGGCCTCCAACAGCTGACCTCTGACCTTCCTCCAGCAGAGGTGATGAGAACGTCTGACTGACCTGAAGAGAAGACAAGAAAACAACTAACAAATAACTCCCTAAAGGATGTAAAACATGCTTACAGAATATCAGTACAACTTTGTACAAAAAATAATTACATTTTCCTGTGATTTTAAATATAAATTCAATATAAGTCCATCAAGTTCTTTGATGATTTCTTGAATATTGTTGATTGTTGCTGATTTTCAACAAAAGACACACTGAAATTTTGTCATTTACTTTGACATGACTGGGCCATTTTTTTCCATTCCATCCTGATTTAAATGCAGAAATTGGTCAGACAGTACTTTGTTTAACATTGGTCTGTACTAAAAACATTGAACAATTATTAAACATTATTACACAAACATGAGTTATATTTTCAGCTTTGATATTAGAATGTGTTTATTTGGCATTAGCTCTCTATTGCTATGTTAGCCACCTGATTAGCTCGCTTATGAAGATAATTTTGTGTGTTTATTATGCAAGCCAAGGGGAAAAAGGCAAACAGAAAAAAATATAGTTTTGAAACAAAAAATTAAGATTTGAAAACAAAAATAAAGGTTTAAAAATTTTTAAGCTTAACAAAATCGACTGTTGTAATTTTCTTTCGTTTCAAATCTTAAAACCCTGCTTGCAGGCCAAAATATTTAAAAGTTTAGTTTTCAAGTCCAAATGTTTTGCGCCTCTACTCCCTGCTATGTGCTGTGTATCTTCCTCATTCACACCTCAATGAATTTCTGACTAAAGGTGATTTTTCAGTCATAGTATCTTTGCTTATAGTCCATTGTTGGTTCCCCTGTTGACTCACTGTCATCTACTACTTAATTGCCCGTTAGCTCTCTGTTATCCACTCTACTAGCTGCCCGTTAGCTCTCTGTTAGCCGCTCTGCTAGCTGCCCGTTAGCCACTCTGCTAGCTGCCCGTTAGCTCTCTGTTAGCCACTCTGCTAGCTGCCCGTTAGCTCTCTGTTAGCCACTCTGCTAGCTGCCTTTTAGCTGACTAGCTTTGCCATCTCAGTTACCTGTTCAGAACTCCTCTGATGGTTCGTCTGATTCCTCTTCTTCCTCTCACCTGAATTGTGACCATATGTGTTTTCCTCTGGCTGTTGCACTTCATCTCTTTCTTATATTTGTGTTTATTTCACCATTTTTTGTGTCTTCTTCATGTCACGGGTTTTATGTCTCCTGGAAACCAAACTAGAATCCAGAACGTATGTTTACGTTAACTGAACAGAAAACACCAACAGGTCAGTTTTTAGAGTTTAAATGTGCTGCAGAGAAGGATTTGACATGGATAATATTCACCTGAACAGGCCTTCTCCTCCTGACAGCAGTAAGTGTAAAAACGAATGAGCCTCTCAGTGGTTTTGTTTATTTTATTCACTTTTTTCAGCAAACATGTAGCAGCACTGTGCATTTTTATTGTTACTTGGCATAGAAACTACATTTAGCTAGCACCTCCTCCTCCTCCTCCTCCAGATGTTCTAGGGTTTCCTCCAGTTGCTCAGAGGATACTTCATCTACTTCCTTCACCTGTCCATCGGTTTTTCTTCAGCCAATCAGAGCAGTTTCCGGTGTCTCACCTTCTCTTCAGAGCTCTGTTTGGAGCCATGAGCGGCGCAGGTAACAGAAATAGCACTATTTATGTGCTTTATTTACAGCCATTCATTGTCAATAATTATAGTGTTTTATAATATTGGAATGTTTTATAATTGTAATTTTACACCATTTTCACTTGTCGTTTGTGTAGTTTAGCTGGACATATGGTTGTTATTGTGTGTTTTTATTGCAGTAAAATGCAGTGTTTTATAAGTAATGAGTATATTATTTTATTCACATTTTCATGAAACTATGACCTATTATTTGCAGTAAACAGATTAAAATTGTATATTTCCCAGAACCTTTAAAATCTTACATTTATGTATTCATTTATTCATTTTGCCTGTACTACTTTATAATTAATTTGATTATTTAACAATAATACAGTATATTATTTTTGTATAATTTTTGTATTACATGTACATTTTCAGGGAACTACTACTATTTTTCAGT
Organism: Sphaeramia orbicularis; assembly: GCF_902148855.1. Lineage (NCBI taxonomy): Eukaryota > Metazoa > Chordata > Actinopteri > Kurtiformes > Apogonidae > Sphaeramia > Sphaeramia orbicularis. Next base: position 22,083,019 of record NC_043972.1, read on the forward strand.
TAGAAAAAAATAATGAAAAACGTTTAATTACAATTAATGGTTGTATTTCATATTGTATAATCTTTTATGTGATAAATATAAAAAACTTGTTTTACCATACCTTTCCTTAGATTTTTTTTTCTTTCTGCAATTCCTCCCTCTTTCTGTCTCTCAGTTTTGTTTCTTGGGATTGTCCACAACCTCCCTCTGACCTTTGACCTCAGATTGGCAGCAGGATGTGTATTTGTTGGTGAGATTTCATGTTGACCTGTGTTATTTATGTATGTACAGTACAGGCCAAAAGTTTGGACACACCTTCTCATTCTTTGCATTTTCTTTATTTTCATGACTATTTACATTGTAGATTCTCACTGAAGGCATCAAAACTATGAATGAACACATGTGGAATTATGTACTTAACAAAAAAGTGTGAAATAACTGAAAACATCTCTTATATTCTAGTTTCTTCAAAGTAGCCACCCTTAGCTCTGATGACTGCCTTGCACACCCTTGGCATTCTCTTGATGAGCATCAAGAGGTAGTCACCTGAAATGGTTTTCACTTCATAGCTGTGCCTTGTCAGGGTTACTTAGTGGAATTTCTTGCCTTATTGATGGGGTTGGGACCATCAGTTGTGTTGTGCAGAAGTCTGGTTGATGCACAGCTGACAGCCCTATTGGACAACTGTTAGAATACATATTATGGCGAGAACCAATCAGCTAAGTAAAGACAAACGAGTGGCCATCATTACTTTAAGAAATGAAGGTCAGTCAGTCTAGAAAATTTCAAAAACTTTGAATGTGTCCCCAAGTGCAGTCGCAAAAACCATCAAGCGCTCCAACGAAACTGGCTCACATGAGGACTGCCCCAGGAAAGGAAGACTAAGAGTCACCTCTGATGCTGAAGATAAGTTCATCTGAGTCACCAGCCTCAGAAATCGCAAATTAACAGCAGCTCAGATTAGAGACCAGATGAATACCACACAGAGCTCTAGCAGCAGACACATCTCTACAACAACTGTTAAGAGGAGACTGCGTGAATCAGGCCTTCATGGTCAAATAGCTGCTAGGAAACCACTGCTCAGGAGAGGCAACAAACAGAAGAGATTTATTTGGGCCAAGAAACCCAAGGAATGGACATTAGACCAGTGGAAATCTGTGCTTTGGTCTGATGAGTCCAAATTTGAGATCTTTGGATCCAACCGCCGTGTCTTTGTGCGACGCAGAAAAGGTGAACGGATGGATGCTACATGCCTGGTTCCCACCGTGAAGCATGGAGGGGGAGGTGTGATGGTGTGGGGGTGCTTTGCTGGTGACGCTGTTGGGGATTTATTCAAGATTGAAGGCACCCTGAATCAGCATGGCTACCACAGCATCCTGAAGTGACATGCCATTCCATCCGGTTTGCGTTTAGTTGGACCATCATTTATGTTTCAACAGGACAATGACCCCAAACACACCTCCAGGCTGTGTGAGGGATATTTGACCAAGAAGGAGAGTGATGGAGTGCTGCGCCAGATGACCTGGCCTCCACAGTCACCGGACCTGAACCCAATCGAGATGGTTTGGGGTGAGCTGGACCGCAGAGTGAAGGCAAAAGGGCCAACAAGTGCTAAGCATCTCTGGGAACTTCTTCAAGACTGTTGGGAAACCATTTCAGGTGACTACCTCTTGAAGCTCATCAAGAGAATGCCAAGAGTGTGCAAAACAGTCATCAGAGCTAAGGGTGGCTACTTTGAAGAAACTAGAATATAAGAGATGTTTTCAGTTATTTCACACTTTTTTGTTAAGTACATAATTCCACATGTGTTCATTCATAGTTTTGATGCCTTCAGTGAGAATCTACAATGTAAATAGTCATGAAAATAAAGAAAATGCAAAGAATGAGAAGGTGTGTCCAAACTTTTGGCCTGTACTCTATGTATTTATGTTTATGTGCATTTTTATTTGGGAGGTCACCTGAAAATAAGATACTTAACTGTTGAATGTCATCGTAAAGAAAAAAGATTCTTTCTTTGCATTTTTGTGTCCTATGAAGGAGTAATACTAATCAATGACCCAACAGTTTTTTTTAAAATCTCAGCCTCTAAATATCTGATTTCCAGCTGTAATTATTGATCGCAGTGAATCAAATATAAATATTTAACATCTGATTTTGTGTATGTGTTACAGCTCTGTGTGCAGTGGGCGGGGCTTTGTCCTCCTCCTTCAGGTGCTCAGTCCTCCTGACATTTCCCAGCATGCTCGGCTCTCGTGGCAGAGCGTATCTGCTGCTGTTCATCCTGTCTGTGTTGTACGCAGGTAAACACACGTTTTAATACCAACAAATACAAGTGACCAACAGTGTAGGTTAATGTTTGGCCTGAGGAACAAAGTTTTACATCTATTACACATCCAAGTAGAAATCACTTCTCTATTTTGCAGTGCTGTCAGAATGTACGTGTAATTATTATACTCGATATAGTCTGAACTGTTGATTAAGTGTAATGACACAATCTTTATATATGAACCAGTCCAAAGAGTTTGTGTTTGTTGTGTTTGTTCCAGGTCCAATATCAAACATCCAGCGTAATGTTGAGACAGCAGCACTGACTTTGAGCTGTAACCTGGACCTGCAGGTTCATCACGGCAGGTTGCTGTGGAGAGACACCGTCAGACCATTGATACTCATTGCACAAGAGCTCAAGGTGACAGAACAAAACGATGCAATCAAAACGTCTTTCATGTTGTTTTCATCTCATTGTGTCCTTTATATTGTTTTGTCTTATTGCATTTTTGTCATTGTTTTTGTCTTTTTACGTCTTTCACATGTCCTGTTTCTTTCTTTCTTTCTTTTTTTTTTTTTTTTTGCTGCATTTTCAACTTGTTACATCTTTTGAGTTTTTCTGAATTCACTCCTCTTTCCTTTTTTGTGTTCAGGGTGAAAGCGCTGGTTTCCAGGTTGAGACTCACAAAATCAATGGGGAGTTTCAAAACATCAGAGATGAAGTCCTACATCAATATGGATACAGCCAATTTGAACCTGAACACACCACCAACACCACACAGGAGCAGTTCACTGCAAAGACCATGATGCAGTGCAACAGTGAGTGACAGGAGTGTAAAATCTGGGAAAACGTATAATCATGTTATACATAATTATTACACATGTGACTGTTTTCAGGTGTGGTGGATCAGGGTGTGCAGCGCTGCTCTGATTGGTTCAGCCTCAAGTGGGTGGAGTGTATGGAGGCCATTCCCGTTCCTGTCATCAACCACATCCTTTGTGTGTCCATGAAGTTTAACTTCCTGTGTGACATCATGAGAGGTGAAAGGTCACCCTGGCTCTCTGTTAATATCTAGGGATGAGGGAAAAGTATCTCACTGATTTCAAACACGTCACCCTCTTACCAACTGTCATACAAACAGAAACCTGGAAACATCAACAGCTTTCTAATCTAAGTCTAATCTCGTCAGATATTTGCATGTGCCAGGAGGGCAGAACTGTTTATCTAAACCACACACGAGTAAAAAGACTAGAACTGAATCCAGATCACAACAAACAACTCTTGAACAATAGTCAGCTTTTTGTTTATAAACTTGAAGGAGAATGTCCTAGAGCATGGGTGTCAAACATACGGCCCACGGGCCAAAATCAACACACCAAGGGTCCGTGGGATGAATTTGTGAAAAGCAAAAATAATGCTGAAGATATTAACAATCAAGGGTGTCAAAATCATTTTAATTCAGGGACCACATATAGCTCATTTCAAGTGGATTGGACCAGTAAAATTCTATCATAGAAACCTATAAATAATAATTATATAATAATATTAATAATAATAATAATAATAATAATAATAATAATAATAATAATGATAATATCAATTTGTGTAAAAAAAAGTTACATTACATGAAAATGTTTACATTTACAAACTATCCTTTCATAAAAAATGTGAATAACCTGAACAAATATGAATAACATAAAATGTCTCAAGAGAGGTAAGTGCAATTTTAACAATATTCTGCCTGCTACTAAATGTTTTGTGTCTTTGTAGATCCAATGCGATCTGTAAGTTGTAACGAACATGTGTAAATGATGAGCTGAGGCATAATATTGTTAAAAATTGCACAAATTTTTCTCAAGAAATTTCAGGTTTTTCGTGGTTGTTCATGTTATTGACATTTTTTAAAAGATAGTTTGTGAATGTAAACATATTTGTAATGTAATTTTACTTTTTATGCTGTTATTATTTTACTCGTCTGACCCACTTGAGATCTTCTTTGTCTTCTTCTTCCTCCTCCTAATCTTCCTCCTCAGTCATGACTCCATGGTGCAAGGAGCATATTCCTGTTGAAGGAAACTTCGGTCAACTGTTCGACCAAGTAAACCGTTCAGTCGACCTCCTATCCAGAGAATTCAGCACAGAACTCGTCCTCCAGGTCAGAATGACCTCTGACTTTTCTATAATACCCTGTCTCAATATGTAAGTGAGTATAATTGTTGACCCTTGACCTCTTGCAGGAGGAGGAGCAGCAGTCGGTTCTGGGAGGTGGAGTTCTGTTAGAGCATGAGTTCACTGAGGCTGTGAAGGAATCCTTTAAACAACTGACAACTACGATGGAGAGTGTGATGAATCTCCTGCAGCTGCTGAAGTCATTCACCTTCCTCACCATCTTCATCCAGTAAGATTCACGTATTCATCACTCACGCCTTTATCACCAGACACATTCATCAGTTGTGACCTCCAATATGCAAGACAACTTCCCTTAATCTTTACTTAAACCTAAGCAGGGTTCCCACGCACCCTGGAAAACCTGGAAAATGATTGACCAATTTTCCAGTCGTGGAAAACATATGGGATGAGAAAAAAGCTCAAATATCCTGGAAACAGTTAAGTTATCATGGAAAATTATTTATCCTCCCCCTGCCTTGTGACCTTGTGTACCTAAACTGAGATGAAACAAAGGAAATAGTTTTTCAGTGATTTACTGAAAATATACAAATATTTTTAGAGGAAGTGCAGGAGAGGAAGTAAGAGAGCAGAGAAAGTAGAGTTGGGAATTGTCCAGTTGAACATTGTAACTCCAGTTTGTCATGTTTGTCATGAAGTGCTACGTCGTAATCTGTGGGTGTGTTTGCATTATTATATGATACATTTGTCATAATTATTTTTCATAGATAAATTATAGCCATAGACTGCACATCAAATGTCTGAGTAATAAACACAGAAACAATCTGGGTAAATGAAAGTTACAACTGAGGTAAAGAACACTTCCAAAGAATAAGGGGGACAGGGGACTTGTCTCTGTAGTGGCTGAAAATGTCCTGGAAAAGTCCTGGAAAATAATTTCAGGAAATAGTGGGAACCTTGTTAACTCAACCTTAAGTTAAACCAATTTTAATCTAATTTAAGCTTAGGTCATTGCTAACATAAACATAGGTCAACCTAAACGTAGCATAACTTAACTTTTTTTTATTGTATAACAAAAAAAAGCAAAATTCAGTCCTCCTCCGCCTCTTTGTCCTCCTCCCCCTCTTTCTCCTCAGAGCTTTGACTTACCTCCTTCACTACAGGAGAGACATTCGATTTGATAATGTCTACATCACGTCCTACTTCAGGCAGATTGACGCCCATAGGAGGAGAGCGGTAATTCCTTCCTCCTTTTCTTCCTCTTCATCATCACCTTTTTCTGTGTGACATGTTGAGATGTGAATCATTGTTAATCTTTTTTATGTTTGTAGGGTAAACGCTGTGTTCTACCTTTGAAAAAGTCTGGAAAAAACACACCAATTAAGCCCTGCAGTCTGAAGATGCACTCTGAGGAGATCCAACAGCTGGTAACGTCTGAACCTCAACTCAGATCTGATCTGTGATCTGTGATAAAACACAGGATTCATGTGTTCATACCTGTGTTTGTTCATGTGTGTGTTTCAGACGTCTGGCGTGTTTCAGCTGCTGTCCATCTCTCTGCTGTCCATCATCCTCTTTGCTGTCGACTTCTTTCTGCTCCATGTATTGGACATCATCAGCAGACACACTGTGACGCAGTTCAACGTGACTGGTGAACATACATGAACACACACACAAACACACACATGAACACACACAAACACAATTTGTACCCTCCATGCTCATGAAATGGCTGTAAAAGATCAATCAGAATAACAGTAAAGCAGCTTGTGGATGGATGTGGCTCAGTGAGAAAAGCAGATCATACACAGACCATAAGGTTGGTAGTTCAATTCCTGACCAAATTACTCCTAGTAACTTTTGTCACTGGTGTATGAATGGGTTAGTGTCTGTGCATACAGGTGAATGTAACAGGGTGTAAAGCACTTCAAGTACCATAAAGATAGAAAGGTGCCACATAAGTGCAAGTTACAGTCAACATGGAACTACTCAGTGTCTTTCATATAATAACTTAAGACCTGAGCTGTTGCTGGAGGAGCTGATAGCTTTTTTGATCTGGATCATATAATGGAAGTAAATCTGGATCTTATCGAGTTCCGCCTCCTCCAGCACAGAATGGTGATGTTTGTTGCATTTTGTGTGTCATAAAAGTCAAATGAAATGTGACATGACCATTCAGACTAAAGTCACAAACATCAAACATCAGGCATGTGTCCGATTCAGGACCACATATGAAAGTAGTGTGGATTTGAATTTAAAAAAATTAATTTGGGCCCATTTTACCTGCTGTATGAACATAATGTTTGTCAGACCAGAGACCAGCTCTTCGATTTGGGGGATGGTTCAGATCAAACCAACAGTCTGGACCAAATGAGACAGGTTTGTAAGAGTCTCCTTCTTTACAGGTGGTCACCAGGTGGACATCAGAGTGGGTGGGGACTCGCTGATGGCCCGCCTACTGAGGAAGACAGTGACAGCCTTCAACAGCTCGTCCAGTTTTGACATCCACACTGACAACCAGGGTAAGTCTCACTTTCTCCCTGCAGGTTTTATTCATGTTTAATAGATCATAGATTTATTAATGTGTTGATAAAAGGTTAAAGTGAAACAGCAGATCACAGATGGTCAAACAGTTCAATATGAATCCGAATCATCTGGGTTTGTAAATGCATCGCTGGGTCTCAGGAGGATATGACTCATATTAAAGTGAACCAGCAGGGGGCGATGTTAACACTCTGTCTCTGTGTCTCAGTGTGTGCTTCCCCTCCCTTCCGTCTCTCTGTTTCTGTCTACATGAGCTGTGTTGGCTGCGTCCTGATGGTGGTGCTCCTCAGCTGTATTCAGGTTTACACCAACAGACTGAGACGACTCATCGCTGCTGTGTATCATCCAGAGGTAAACACACACAGTAGTTTTACTGAGTCAAATAATGAAAAATATCTTTGTGCTCTAACATAGAAAACTGAGGATACAATGCAGTGAGATGTGTTGAGAATCTTTGTTGATTCGGATCTTTGACAGATGAATGAGAATGGATTAAATAATGAATAATCAAACATCTACAATACTTTAACAGTGCAAACAGGAAAAAATCTAAATAAATCTGTTTTTCAAACAGTGGGAACTAAAAGTAAAGATCTGTTTCTAATATAACACTATACCTACACCTTCTACAGCTGAGAGAAATAAAGGTCTGAGTACTATTGAGGATATGATATATGGTAATTGGTAACATTACTGCTGAATAATAATGAGAAGATGTGTGTTCTGAGTTACTGCTGTAACACACTCCTTCTGTACATATAAACTACTCATTCTTTGGCAATGAAAATGCAACAATTCTCATTTTCAGCTGATTAGAGACTGATGAAAACATAATTCAGATTATTATATTCCATTTGTGCAGTTAGAGCCTCCTAAATCTCATACCCTGGACTTTTAATATTACTCATAGAGAGTAGAGTTTTTATGTTTTATTATTTTTATTATTTTATATGTCAGCTTTCTACTCCCACTCCCAAAGACATACACCTTAGTGCGTTTACTGATCACTCTAAATGCAGGTGAATGGGAGGATGAATCTGTTTTGGCTGAATGTTTGACACCTGCTTTAATTCAACATTTGTTTTTATTTAATAGCCTCAATACAGGTTCATATTTACACTTTCACTAGGAATGATTTGGGCGTTTCTGCACCACTGTCCATGCTCCCTCACGGGTACCCACACCACACCTTAGGAAACCCTGACATAAGCAGTAATGTGTGTTAAATCTCCTGAACTGAGGATCAGCAACTTCCCCTTTATTCCTATTCATTGTTTTTCTTCATTGGTGCTGACTCCTTGTTTTGATCTGAACATATGTTAAGGCTGTGATGTCACTTCCTGCCTTGTAGTGATGAGGAAGCAAACGGCTCAATCTTATTAACACACAGCGTAGTGTAATGCAGTGCACTGAGTGTAAAGCCCGTGATCTGCGGTGAACCTGATCTGCAGATTAATCTAAGAGCCTTATCACAGAGCTGAGCTGTGGTCGAGAGACATTCACAAACACACAGAGAGAGAGAGACTGGCATGAACCATCAGTTTCAGCTCATTAGCATGTTTTCTGTCATCAGCAGAGAACACAAAAATGCACATGTCATATGACTGAAACATTCCTGGTTTGAGTCCAGAGTCCTCTTTTCCTTCATTTGATATGAAATCCGCATTAATTGCTGAAACTAGAAAAGAAAGCTGTGTTGAAGTTCAGTTGCACCATTATGACATAAGCCTCATCTTAACTGCTCAGCTGAAATTTACAAAAGTATTGTCATAGAAAATGACATGTACACTTCCTCTGACCAGTCAGTGAAAGCCATTATTTTAACTTTTATTTCAAAAATATAGATGTCTTCAAGTCCTTTAGCTTATTATCATGTTGTGGTTGAGTAGTTGAAGACTAACAGTGAAAAAGAGGTCACATTAATCACAAAAAAACACAAAAAGGATCACTGAAGTACTGAACTGACTTACACATTAAGAATTTATTTATTTTTATTTTCACCCTGTGCGACACCAGATTTGTGTTTTATGTACAGCTGTAGCAATCAGGTAAATAAAATCAAACACAGAACACAACATTCCACCAGACATACTATTTCAGTGACTTCATTGAAGGGGTTGTGGGGTTGCATATTAATGTCCATGGATCTGATATTAATATTGATAATGATATTGTCATAACTGGTGTAAGAGTGAAGTGTCCCAATGCTCTCATCCACATGGTAAATATTAATAAAAGCAAAAGGTGACAGAAAATATGTTCATTCACGTCAAAGATAAATAATAGAATATGTTCCTCCATCAGAGGGAGAAGAGACGAGTTCTGTTCCTCTACAACCTGACACTCCAAAGGCAGATTTCCTCCTCTAACAGTAAAAGCACCAAGACTCGCCAACACAAGAGTAGGATGGTGGGCGGAGCTTCAGGTCTATGTCATTATTTTAGTCTGATTCCAGGTATTTGACATAAATAACCTCTGTCATCTCTACTCAGGAGCGTCTGAGCAGGTTTTGTTGTCATCTGTGTGGAGTCCAGGGACAGTAAGAGTCCACCTCTGTGGAGACACAATACAACCCTGGATGGACTTGACAGGAAGTTTAACATCTGACAAGACGTTCAGATTCACCTGCAGTAACAAACATGCATATAGAAATCCACTGCTGCCTCATTCAACAAAGTACAAATAAAAACTAACAGGGTGATCATTAGTGAACAGTTTCTGTCTTTTTCCAGTATTTATACTAATCTAAGATACAGTTTTAAGAACAGACACTTAAATTATTATCATATTGAAATAGGGGGGATGTGAATTAAATGTTGGGCTAAATAAGTTCATTTATACGCTGTTAAATGAAAAGTACAAACACACATTGCATCAACACAAAACTATACACCTTACAATTGAGAAACATACAGGTTAGGTATAAATCATCATCACATAACGTAAAACAAAAAAAACTTCATTTTCGTTTTACATTTTCCAAAATGGTATATTCCACCTCGATATTTAAAGAAAATGTCCACACAATCTTCATTTTACAATTATCTATGTATATCTGAGGACCCAAAATATCAACAGACGTTCATACAGACACTTGAGTTGGGCTTTTAGCTGTGGATCAAATAATAAAGATAAAACACAAAACTGTGAGTCTGAAACTGTTATTCATTCATTCTATAGTCAATAATTATCATCATATTTCATTATTAGAGTAAGAGGTAGTCAAATTTAAAGCTGAAAACCAAAACCATGTATAAAATAATTAACCTTTAATTTTCAGAAAAGATCCAACATCAGTAATCAATTAGTCACCACAACTCTGGTAATAATGTTGACCTGGTTGAGATTGAGGTTTTTGTTCTTTAGTTGACTTTTTGTACATATTAACCACTTTACACTGAGAATGAACAACATGATGTGGAGATGCCCATCATAATTTCTCCCTTTTTTAAGTTGCCTAGACCCTTACTCTTGCCCATTTTGCTGTTTCCAACACAAAACATTCAGGGTTATATCATTTAAAAAATATGAGGCTGCAAACACCCAAAACCTACCAAAGTAATGTCCTCACCTGAAAGAACAATGCTTCTTGGGAATTTAGCAGTTGTGAATGCAGTGAACGCATCACAGAACCATACTGGTCTACCCCAATAATCACTAAAATACAACAATATGTGTTCAGTCATTCACAGGAAAAACCTCAGCCTGGCTCTCCAACCAGGTCAGATGCATTTTTTTTTAAATGATGTGATGTGTGTCTGTCATTACACAGCTGCCATGCACAAGGAAATCTTTTTCAGTAAATCACATGAATCTCTGGCATAATAACATTTTGTGGCACAAGCAGAATGTTCACTAAAGTTTAAGAGTGGAATGAAATTCTGAGATTTCACTCATTCACTCCTGAAGATTGAGTTCATGGGACAAATTTGTTCAAATCTCATTAAATACAATTTTTCTTATCTGAACCACAGTAAAATTTATTTCACTCAAAACCAACATTAGCAAATCACTGTTGGAGGTGTCAAACGTCCATGAGGGAAATATTCAGGAAAATAAACTGCAACTTTGATCAGTGGTGAACATAGTGTATCGGTATTTCTTTTGGGCAACGTCAAAAGTTAATTAATGAGGTAACATAAGGCGATTTTGGTCATCAGAGCCTGTATGTTTGCTTTTTTATGTCTTTTAAATTACTTTCATGTTATTTTCATTTCTTTTTGTGTTTTGCATTTATTCATTTCGTGGTTTTTTTTGCATCTTTCACATTGTTTTTGTCTTGGCACATGCTTCAATTGGCTTTTAATAAGAGAAACTGATTGAGGAAAATAAACCATATCAGCGGAAAATGTAACTAACAGTGAACAGTAGGTGAACATGTATCAGTGATTATTCTGGTCAAACAGTGAAAGAATGTGAGGTAAATAATTCATGTTGTATGTTAAGTATGATCTGATAATCTGTGTTGTAGTTGTGGTATTTCAGACTTAACTTGTTTACAGTTTACCCTGCGCTGTGGGTACAATGTGATCAGCTGATCAGATTAAATATGTACTGATCAGTTATGTAATCAGTTGATCTGCAGCAGCAGCAGCACGTGCAACCTGAGCTTTACACTGATCCAGAATCAGTTTACTTATCAGTTTACTCAGCATTCCTGTGAGTGACATCATGACAACACCTCCGTAACCCCACGCTGACCCCAGATAGAACCTAAACTTTTGAAATTTTCTCTTTGTTGTAGTGTAAAAAATGTAAAATTGTATGAAACGCTTTATATTTGCAAACTATCCTTCCAAAAACTAATGTGAATATTGGATACTTTGTGATCACATTACATCCTGTTATTATCCTGTGTATGTGAAGTTAAATTAACCCAACCTATGGTAGAGCTGCTCAGAAAAGTATGAGAAAAGTCTGAAGTGATCATCTGATGTCAGTGAGTTGCAGCTGCAGCTCTACTGGTTTCAGAGGTTATTGGTTCTAAGTCCGGCTCTGTCGTGTGTTTTTGTGTATAGGTGTGCGTACACAATTGTGTGGACTGCATATGTAGTTTGTATGTTTATTTTAAATTTCATCCTAACGCACTGTAATGTTAACAGCACATTCCAAGTTTCTCCCAAAATGAATATGCATTATGACTGATATGGTTAAGAAAAAGTGTGTGAACCCTAGAAATTCATATTTTTCCGAATGGACAGGTTATAAAATGAGATCTGATCACCATCTAAGTCACAAGTTCAAGCATAATGTTCTTACCACATTCATGTAACAGGTAAAGTGTTCTGTTCATGAGTCTGTAATAGATAAAGCACTGAGCATGGTGAATATGATAGGGCACAATGGTGGAAGCCCCTGCTTTCCAAGAACATCACTGCATGCCTGTGGTTTGGCAAGGAGCACCGTAATCCTCCACAGCCCTACTGGGCAAATGATTACTGAACTGATGAAAATATGGCTGAATTGTTCAGGAAGAACGTGCAGGTCTTTCTGTTGTTATACCCTCCATCCAGCCCGTAGTGTGTGTGTGTGTGTGTGTGTGTGTGTGTGTGTGTGTGTGTGTGTGTGTGTGTACTAGGAACTCTAAGTTCTGCATCCTGTTATGTCTCTTCAAAACAAAAGCCGGGTAAACGTTCACGCTACAGACAAAAATGGTCGAAATGTATGTGATCGTACATCAGACACATATCTGATGCTAATAGAACATGACCAAGATCCAGAGTAAATGTATAAATCTGTATCAGTTGCACAAAAGTAATCAGTCAAAAATACAGCTTTGACTTATAAACCTTTAATTAGAAGAACCCTTTGCATGTATGTAAAGAGAAAAAAAATCGATTATGCTGATTAATCTGAACATTAATTTAGTTTCAAGTACTTTCAATATTCTTCAGGTGTTGTGTGACAGGAAAAAATTCTGTTGGGAGTCAAATAAATTCATACATTGTCCACCACAATTACACTTTATATGAGAGAACACTTCATATAGTTGTGTGATTTTTTTTTGTGTTTTTTTGTTTTTTTGCGTTATTCATATTGTGTTTTTCATAGTTAAATTTTTCATACATTTAAGAATTTACACTTCATGTGTAAAAATGTCTAGATACATTCACACCATATATGTGAAATTATTTATTACAATGTCAATAATACTTTTGTTTTACTCGTTGACTTTTATTTTGAAGTCCACTTCAGATCTTCTGTTTCCTGTTAGCTCCGTTAGCTTAACTCTGTGAAATGACGTATCCGTTAACTCTGGGTATAAACACAGATCCTCCGTTCTCCTGTAATGAGTCACTTTGGAGCTTTTGAGGACGGATAAACTAGTTTGACTGGAGTCAGACCGACCACACACCGACAGAGACCCGGACTCTGACCCCGAATCCCCGTCCTCTGACCGTGCTGTAGCCCGGTACAGCCGCTGCTCTGCCCCGCAGCTCTCTGTGGATGTTACCGGGAAAAGTGGCGTCATGGAGTCCCACTGGAGCCTCCGCTTCTCGGACACGGTGAGGTAACGTCCTGAGGCTTCAGACTACCTGTTGCCGGTGGTCGGTGACGCAGACTGAAGATGAACAGAGCCGCCGCTGCTCTGGTCCCGGTGCTGCTGCTGCTCAGCGGCCGAGCGGCGTTCACTGCCGCCCGGTCCCTGAACCCACCGCAGGATGGGGATGGAGGGGCTCTGGCAGAGACCGGACAGACGGACAGGACCGACAGTCTGACCGCCCCGGTGTCAGGTAAAGGTGAGCAGTCACGTGTTCAGTCTATAAATAGAAGTTTTAAAGGGATAGTTGGACTAAAATCAATTAAAATCTGAGCTGAAGTCAGGTACACTATAGGTGAATGAGTGTGTGTGTGTGTGTTTGTGTGTGTGCGTGTGTGTGTGTGTGTGTGTGTGTGTGTGTGTGTGTGTGAACTTTGACCTCTGGCCTGTTGCCTGGAGACAGAATAAGGCTAATCTGACAGTTAGCCTGTGAGCTAACTGCTGTAGAGTAAACCTGAAATCTAATTAAAGTTTAAAAAAAAAAAGGCCTGAGGACATTCAGTTAGTGTCATGTTGAACAGTACGAAAAACACGAGTTTAATTCACTGAAGTCAGATCTGACACATTATTACATAACATTAGAAAGTCAATATTTGATAATGAAGTGAAAAGTATTTGAAAAGAAAAAAATCAATAAAATTAATGAAGTTGAGTTTATCTGACCTGAATGTGAGCCCAGACATGTGCAGTGATTTACAAAATTGGATGCAAAGTGGTAAGGTTGAATTAACAGACCAGAGGATTGCTTATGTTTCCACTCTTACTCTAAACACTGATTTTACAGCACCGTGGTTTTATTGAGTTTGAGACAGATCTAATAACAGTCAGAAGTTTTAATCTGGTTTTAACCTTTAATGATAAACTGGGATAATTTAAGAGAAATTTGTACATTAGATTTCCTTTGAAGGGGAACATCTGTTACTTTCTGTTTTTAATAACCTATGTGAGTGAAAAACAACCATAAACTTGAACCTCAGTTCATTAAAACCATAGGCTGTATATAAAGATGGTTCTTATAATGCTGTTTCTTTCTTCTGTGTGAAAATGAAGCTCATATTCAGCGTGACAGGAGCTGCCATGTGGTCTGTGAGATATAATACGTAGCCAGAGTCTGAGCAGAGGGGATATCATATCCGCCTACTGGTTTCTGCCCATGTGTCTGCCAGATTCAGTCATCAGTTTTTATAACTTAAAAACACGTTTTAAAAGCAAACTGATCAAAAAGATGATGATTTGATGTCTACGTGATGAAATCTACCTGAAAAGACATAAATCACATTTGTGGTAAATGTTGACATGTAGGCTACTTTTTAGTTTTGCCTTAAGTGTCATAGTATAGCCCAGACAATGTAGAATTTGACATGTTCTCACATTGTCTGTCATTTTATACTGTCCATGATTTAAACATGGCTTGAATCTAACCCTAAGCTTTACATTTCATGCTGGCGATGTCATGGACATAAAGGAGGTAAAATTGAGAACTGTGTGGAAAGACTAGAGGGTTTTGTGAGTATCATAAAAGAAGAGACTGTCAGTATCTCCCACTTAAAAAGCTCACTGTCTCAACTGTCAGCTGCAGAATGAGCCAGAGATTAACTGATTAGTCATTGCTGTAAAACCAATATTGTTCCTACATTAGTTCAAACTAAAGTGAAACAAAGTCTGGCAACAACATAGGTTTTATGACACTTTTCACCCTCCGTGTTGCAAAAAGCATCTCCCAGTACTCCCAATAAACATCTGACTGTTTTCTCAGGTGGTAACAGACGCCGTTTCCTGCTGCAGAAAACCCGTCCTTTCATTCTGATCGATGGACGGAGACAAAGCCTCACCGAAGCTTTACAGGTGAGACACATACCAGAATGAGACAAACTGGGTTTAATGGTTGATTATAGTGACTCTGCTGCTTCATATCTAAAGGGAACTGGAGCTCATGGGATTATCACCATAGTTATTGATTGATAATAGTTTTTTCAAGACACAATGTTACAAAATTTTTGCTATCAGTTTAATTATGTGCGCCATACAGAGATTAAATTCACTGTCTTGTTCAGTTGACTGTGCCCGTCTCCTAAATGTATACTCTACTGTGTCATCTACTGTAGGCCACACACAAAATTATACTAATCACTGTAATTGAGGTAAATTAGTAACTGCAGCCCCTTCTCCCCTTCTGGTACCTCACTAATGAAAGAAGTTGAAATAAAAAAGTCAATTTTGTGGCACCATGACATTGGACTTTGCAAGTGGATGATACTTTATTATTCACCCAGTTTGTATAGTAACACTGTCAGTCATTTGGTGCTCCCACACTCTGAATGTAAAAGCATTTGCTGTTTTCCACTGGCATCAGCAGGTGCCTCTGGTTGAGCTGATGTCAAGTACAGAGTCTGACCACAACAGAATAATAGCATCTGCCTCTAAACACAGGAGAGAATGACCATCAGACACTTTTAGATCTCAGTACGGTTGGAAAATGAAGGTGATCCCTCTGTTAAATTCTGATGAATGTGTGGATCATGGATGTGTCTGTGCTTTTGTGCTTTGGATATGTGCTGTCATATTGGCGGAATGAATGAGGAAATGAAGCGGCCAATCACAGAGCTCCTTTGGACAGCAGCAGGAGGAGACACAGGGTCCTAGCTAGTTACTGCTGTTGTTCTGGTTCTGTTCTGCTGTTGTTATCACATGTTTACTAGTTCTGTTCTGGTTCTGTCATGTGGTTTCCATCAGTACAAACTGCCCTGCATGTTTCTTCTGGGTGGGACACACTCACTCCCTTCCCTGAAACGTATGTAAGAAACAAAAGCAGAAGTTGCTGCCCCACCTGTTGCCATGGTTACCGAGTGGGTGTGTCTCTGCCTGCCTGTGTCAGGGTCTCATGGGAGTCGTAATAGTCGGAAAGCATGAAGTATTCAGACAGTCACTATGCTGCGTTCAAGTGTAATGAGAGAAAGAGAGGAAGTTCGAGCGTTGGCAGGTTTCACCAGGAGCTTCCTGCAGGAACACAGGCTGAGTGGGGGGTGTTAGAGGACGGACCTTCCTGTGCAGCTGACAGACGGCCTGAGATCATTTCCTGTAGAAACCCCCACCCAGAAGAGGAAGAGAAGGAAACGAGGAGAAAGTAGATGAGCTGTGATGGCGTGTGCTCGGATAAAGGAGCAGTACGTCCAGATAAAAGCCCGTACTGTTGATATTATATCTCCTCTGATGCTGTTTACTTCCTACCCCCCACCCCCCCACCCCCACCCTCCTCCTCCTCCTCCTTCTGGTCTGTCGTGGTCTCAGCCTCATCCTTCAGCTCTGACTTCGTCTGGGTAAGAGACACGACCTCACCACAGAATCAGAAAGAAGAGAGAAAGTTCAGAGACCAACAACAGGAGGAGGAGGGAACAGATGAGGAGAAGTGGGTGAGAAAGGCTCCCAAAAACAGTGAGAGGGAGAAAGAGAGACCACTGAAATACATGAAAACAAGAGACACCATACATGACCCTGCACATGCCTTCATACGGCTAACCTGATTCCAACTGTTTGGGCGTCACAGTTTTATGGGTTGCCAGGTTGAATCCTTGAAGTTGCCTTTAAAGGAGCTTTCCATGGTTTTTCCCTGTAAACCGTATGTGCTTCAAGACGCTATGTCTGTAATGGAGTTGTTGTGAACTTAATGCCATATTGGGCCAGAAATCTACTTTATGGAAGCCAGTTTTTATTTGCTCCTTCACAAATTGTTTTATTTACCAGTTGACATCAAATAACACCAAAGACTAAAGTTAAACAAAACAAGTGGTGCCAGGCACAACAAACCCCGCCCCTTGCACATATTGTAGTTTATTTTGGCATCAGTCCAGCTGATGTCATCATGTCTATGCATGTGCTGATGTCAGCATATCACTTGTCTCTAATATATGTGCCAAGTTTGAAGTAAATTGAAACAAAATTGATGTATTTATAGACATTTTAAATTTTCCCATTGTAAGTAAATGGGAGAAGACAAAAGATTGAAAAAAAATCCATAAAAAATTGGAACTTTGACCTACTTTTCCCAAAATGTAACCACATCTATTCTAGGTCACTGGCAATCTATAAACCCAATTTGGTATGAATTCAACCAACCAACCTTTCAAATTTGGCTCAAATATTTAGTTGGACTCTAAGATGAGCTGATTCAATTTTGGCCAAAGGTCTTTGTGATCTCACAGAGCATATTTTGTCCATTAATTGTTAGTTATTGAGATAACTGAGCTCAGTAATCACACTTTAAATCTTTAATTATTCAGTTTAGCATAATTGAGGATGGATGTAAACAATTCAAGGCAGCAATGTGTTCTAATCCAACTGATGTATAAATGCATTGTTACAGCTCTTTTACATGATCTTAATGGTTTCATTGAACAGTAACATTTGAGTCAAATGAAGCTCCATCATGAATTTGACAGACAACTGAGTTTGAAACGATCATTTAATGGTTAGAGATAAAGACATGTGTCACCTGTTCACAGATCACTGGCCACATGGTTTCAGTTTGTCAGCTGGATCAGTTTCCTGTCTGTTTGTGTTTTACTTTGACACACCTTTGTGAATCACGCCCTCTTTTCTCTGCTTCCTGCAGTACAATTATCCAACAGCCCCCCCTCTGCTTTTGGGTGGAGAGACGGGGAATTTTGTTCATTAAACAAATAACACCCAAAATCTGGGTTTGATGGAAACTCTGACCTGCTGAGCTGACATAACTACACTTACTATCGTCACTAATCTTAACTTTTAAATGTACTTTGTAAATTTGTATAATTATGTATGATCAGAGGTGGGAAGTAACACAGTACTGATACTTCAAGATTATCACTCAATTTTTAGGAAAAGTTAATCTGTTAGTGGATTTATCAGTGCATATCACATATAACACAAACAGAACAAGATATTAAAGATGTAACAAGACAGATGCACTGTAAAGTATGCAACAGGATGGGAATGATACAAAAGACAAACAAGAAAAAAATGACATGAAAGATGCTGAAAAGCTGAAAAAGGAGCAACAAGAAAAAACTGATGATGAACAAGATGAAAATAATGTAAAAATTGCAGCAGCACAAAAAGAATAACATGAAAGATGCATCAAGATGAAAATGACGGAAAAGGTTCAAGGTGACAAAAACATGATACGCATAACATGACAAAAATGATGTAAAGGACACAAAAGGATGACAAAATGAGACAAAAATGACATAAAAGATGCAACAACCTGGCCCCACATTAACTTTTGTATTTACACTGCAGTAAAGAAGTTGAATCAGTTCTTCTGTTTTATACCAATATCTGTTCTTCTACTGTAGAAAATGATTCATGGATTTAAACACAATCTTTTTATGAGGTTTGATATAACCTGTTATAATGCCCAGTAGAAACACTCTGTAGTGAATAATGACGAGTATCTGAAATATTCTGTTCAAATACAGATGTAATCCTCAAAAATCCAGCCTAAGATTATTAAACTAAATCAGCACAGTAATGTATAATATTGTAATAATGAGCAGAAATGTCACCAA
Source organism: Sphaeramia orbicularis (assembly GCF_902148855.1). Taxonomy (NCBI): domain Eukaryota; kingdom Metazoa; phylum Chordata; class Actinopteri; order Kurtiformes; family Apogonidae; genus Sphaeramia; species Sphaeramia orbicularis. The sequence goes on from NC_043972.1 coordinate 22,102,019, forward strand.
ACCTAAACACATGATTAAAGGAAACAAAATGAGGAATCAGACAGGAAGTGTGTGCTCTTCAAACGGCAGCTCCATTAACAGACGGAAAGAGCCATTGATTGGATAACGGATGCACAGCCCCGCCCACATCCTGAAGGAACAGAGACAGGAAGTGACAGAGCGAAACTTTAGGAAACAGAGGAGCGAATGTTTGAACCAATCAGATCCTGGTTTGATGTCCTTTACCTCTTTGAATTGGAGTGATTGTTTGTTATTATTGGCTCTGTTACATCAGTTTGACCTCAATCTTTTCAGATACACACCCAACCAAAAACACAGGCCAATTCCACAATGATATCTGATTTGGTACAGGTTTGATATGAAGACTGACAATTGAGGCATTTAATCTGAATCTGCTCTCACTTCAATATTAAACTCATCCCATCTGGTCACTTTCTGATACATTGGTCAAAGACCCTGTGGTCATAGTTTTTTATCTGAGGCCAGCAGAGTGACTCACTACTCCCTCTAGTGGTCACATAAATCCCCTGGATTGTCAGCATAAATATATTTAGTTCATATTTCTATAATCTAATACATTGGTGTCTTCAGAGCTCCTTATTGCACTCACTGTAATGATACTTTTTGTAATTTTTTTTTTGATATTTGAAAGTATAACTATTACATAAACTCACAATATTTAGCCCTAAAGTCTACATGTAGTTGATTATATCAAATGTTTCTAACTTTTCTAGTCATACTTAATTCATATAAATGTTTAATTATTTTGCTTAACTATTCATTTCATTTAGTGTCCATCAGTGGAGCCGATGTAACAGATGGTTGTTGTGTTTTCAGGACAGTCATCCTGACCGACTGCAGTGTGGTTTGGAGTTTGGGGGACGACTCTACATATTGGACCTGGAGAAGAACCGGTGAGTCTGATTCACCTTCTAACACCAAAACGTATCATGGGTAGAGTCCAGTCTGATCCATAAGGTGTTTAGAGTTTTATTTTAATTTTAAGTCTGAATTGCTTTTGTAAGTCAGTTTATCTTTGACATTAGCATTTTAGTTTGTATTCATGCCAGTGTTCAAGGCTGTCTACATTAGGAATAAACCCGTAACTATAGTGAGTACAGATACTCTGATATAGTATTATTTGTTATTAATCATTCTTCCTTTTTGTGCTCTACAAAGATATCTCATTATCAGACTTTTTTTCTGCAATTACTGTAAGACTTAGGCACAGCTTGCAATCTGCATCCATTCTGGTCACCAGTGAAACAAAACTAAGACTTAATCTGAATTATTTTCTCTAGATTTAATGGACTCAGTTGCTCCAAAACTAAAATCTTTAGAGATTTTCTTACTTTATAAAAATGTGTCAAAACCCTGGTAATCACAGGAATTCTAATCACTTCTGTTGGATTAAAAATGCTATTTGTAAATGTTCATATTACTGCCTAATAATGTTTTTTCCACATCTAGTTTTCATCATGTCATTAGGTTTTGTTCGTCTGTATCTGATTTGTTTGTGTTTCTACAGAGGTCTGCTTCCCAAACCTCCAAACATCTTCTACTACCTGCCCAATGGCACTGGTGTGTCTGTCAGAGCTCATCCTGTGGTGAGTAGGTGAACACACCTTCATCCTCCTCTGTGTTGTCCAGCTGCTCCAGATATTTATTTGTTTTGTTTGGTGTGTTTTCTCTCCAGACTCACTGTTACTACCATGGCAGTGTCCGAGGATTTCCTCAGTCCAGAGTAGCTTTGAGCACCTGCTCCGGCCTCCGGTCAGTTACCATGACAACAGCCATGACAACAGCCATGACACTATTATGTAACATATACATGTACATACCTGCAGCGTCCCGATTATTATATTTTTTACCAGTTTTAACCAAGGTTCATGTTTTTGTTCCAGTATAAGGCTGTCAGGAAAAAAAAACAAAAATTGGTTGATGTATCACATTACAATGTGAAAAATTGATTGCAATCACATATTTTTCATTTTATAAGAAGATAATTTCACATATTTTCACAACATACAAACTTATCACGTTATATATTGTAACACATTATCTTGTTAAAATTTGGAACTCATATTCTCATCAGTGGAATTTATCATTTATACAGTTTCATATTTCATGCCATAACATGATAAATGGTGTCTCGTTATAAGAGGAAATTACCTTAATACATTATTATGGTAAACAACATGATAGTATGCCATAATATGGTAAAAAAAAAATCTTAATGTGAAATATCTTAATGTGTGTTTTAATGTGAAAAATCGTGTCATTACAAGAAACATTTCACATTACAATGTGAATACTGATCCTCATTTTTTTCTGATGGGGCAGAAATGGATCTTTGGATTTTTATACATTTGGTTCAGTTTTGTTTTCATGCTTCAGTTTTGTGAGTCACTGAAGAAATTTGGAGACAAACCTACACCCTGTTGACAGGTTGTTAATCCAGTGGGCAGCCTTTTCTATTTGAATGTAGAGAATTACATAAACAGAAAACATCAGAGTTCATTTATCTTCAGGTGACATTTCTCTTTTATGTTCCTCTTATTCTCTGTAAGAAAAGAATAAACTAACTAAAATGATACCAGTAACCAAATTGAAAGACTCAGAAAGAACAACTTGTGAACATTTCTAAACTTCAAGAATCTGCCCAAATGTGGACTTTAAACCCCCCGATCCGTTTTATTGGAGTCCAGAGCAGAAAACGTGAGTTCTTCAGTATGAGGACGTCATAAGCGTCCCTCCGCAGGTTAAACCGATCCAGATTATCACGCTGACCTTCAACCCATGTAGCACAGAGCTGAGGCCCCTGCTGTGGATTTGCAGATTTATGTGTGAGTTCACGTGAAAGGATCCAGTCGAGTTTGAGGTTTTTAGGGTAAGAGGGTCGATCTGCAGCCATTAGCACATGAGTGATTAACACGATTACACGTTTGATTAATCCTTTTAAAAAGAGCTTAATCCATAAAACACTGAATCAAAACAGTCACTAATGAGCAAGAAAAACAGCTCAAACACAAATAACAATATTTATGAAGCCTGAGATTTATTTCAAATATCAAAACAGGACAGGAAAAACCTCAGAGGCAGGAATGCTATGATTTAGGAATAATAAATGAAGCTAATAAATCACATTTTTTACATCATCTAAGGTATTTGCGTGAAGACTACGTTACAACTGCCACCAGTAACACTAAAAAATATTAGACTGTCTGCGACCTCCTCAGACTCACCTCAGACCTTCTCAAACCCCCCAGGACTCTTCTCAGACTCACTTCAGACCTCCCCAGACCTCTTTAAACCCCCCAGGACTTGTCTCAGACCTCCTCACACCTTCTCAAACCCCCAGGACTCTTCTCAGACTCACCTCAGACTTCTTCAGACCTCCTCAAACTCCCCAAGACTCTTCTCAGACTCACCTCAGACCTCCTCACACCTTCTCAAACCCCCCAAAGACTCTTTTCAGACTCACCTCAGACCTCCTCATACCTTCTCAAACCCCCCAGGACTCTTCTCAGACTCACCTCAGACCTCCTCACACCTTCTCAAACCCCCCAGGACTCTTCTCAGAATCCCGTCAGACTTTCTCAGACATCCTCATATCTCCCTACATTCCTCTTAGACCTCCTCAAACCCCTTTCAAATTCTTCGCAGAATTATATCAGTCCTCCTAACATCTCCTCTCAGACTCCTCAGACTTCTCTCAGACCTTCTTGAACCCCCTCAGAATCCTGTCAGAATCACCTCAGACCTCCTCACCTCTCCTCAAATCCTTCTCAGACCTCCTCAAACCTGTTTCAGATTCCTCTCAGATCTCTTTAGGACAATTTTTATGGGTATAGGATGGGACATAATTGAAAATCCACTCCTGTATGACTGTCTGCTACAAATCCAGTGCTTGTAATATATGATTACAGGTTTTCATATTAGACAACTACCTTTAACCTGTTCCTGGATGAATATGGACACATGAGTCCCAGACCACTTGAAAATACGTCCTGAGACATTGTATTTGAATGCGTCTGAGTGACCGTCCAACTGACAATGCAGTCGTGTTAGCTCTCCACTTTAATAATTCTCTGTATGCCTGATACACACCTCACTTTCTCCAGGTGTCACATGATACATCATAATTTAGGGGAAAAAAAACAAAGGGTGTATTTGCAAGTGTTGCTGCTGCTCATAGTTATAACACCGTCTTCTTTTGCTGTGTTTCTTCCTGCAGTGGTGTCATCGCCATCAACTCTACTCTGAGCTTCGAGCTGCAGCCACAAGAGGATGAAGAGGAGGAGGAGGAGAGGGGAGGGGACATTGGAGGAGCAGGAAGTGGAAGCAGCAGTGGAGGAGGAGGAGGAGGAGGAGGAGGTGAAGATGGAGTCCACCTGTTGTACTCCACTAGTCCTCTGGAGGGTGACGGCGCTGGAGGCTGTGGGGTTTCACACACTGCTGTCCCTCCCATTCACAGCTCCACACATTCACACAGGGTGAGGTTCTGGACACTGGTGGCTGTAGAATAGTTCTGCCTATGAAGGTTCCAGACAAAACGATAGAACGAGGGTGCTGAACATACGTCCGAAGGGTCCAATCTGTCACATAGGATGAATTTGTAAAGTGCAAAAGACACTGACAGTCAAGAGTGTCATGAGTCTTAAAAAGTTGTTGTGATCATATAGTTAAATGCCATAGTTTTCAATTCCAGATGCCTGTTACTAAAAGTTTTATACATTTGTAGATCCACTGTGACCTGAAAGTTGTAATGTACATGTGTAAATGAGAAGCTTAGGCATAATATTGTTAAAATTTCACACATTTTTCTTATGAAATTTCAGGTTGTTTATGGATATTTTGTAAATGTAAGATCTGAAGTTGTCATTATCTATAAGTAATTATGCCATTATTTTACTAGTTTGGCCCACTTGAGATCAGTTTGGGCTGTATGTGGTCTCTGAGCTACAGTGAATATAACACCTATGCTTTAGTATCTGAATGTGAGATATTGTTAGCACTGTTTGAAGTCTCTGTAATTAGCTTCAGTCCCTCCTTTAGCAGAGGAAACACTGGTTGATTCTTTAGCAAATGAGAGAAGACAATGACGTCCCACATTTCATGAAAACAAATGAAACTTAAACATGTTGCTGAAAGCTTAAGGTACGGAAGCATATCGGCAAGTTAAGGAAAATATATGTCTCATCCATTGCATCATTTTGCATAAGTTTTGTCTTGTTACATTTTTTACAAATATTTTACAACAAATAACTGTGTGTGTTTTTAACATTCATTCAGAACAAAGATCTGTGGTTTTGTCCATGCAGATATCTGTGGTATTCTGACTTTCACGTTTCTTCCATTTTGGTTTTATTTTAGGGAATTCTTTCACAAGAAACCTTGAACAAAGGTTCAGGTTTTTGTTCTGTTTTCTATGTCTGGTCCAGCTGGTTTTAGTTTTACATTGCAGTTTAGTGAAGAAACTAAAGGGCTTTTGCAAACTTACTTGTAGATCTAGGGGATGTGGTCATTCATGTCCAGTAAATTTAAAATGCTAATTTATTTACAGTTTAAAGGCTGATTTTGATTGTACAAAACCAGAATGTTATTTGTGGTTTTAAATTATTTGTAAGATAAAACAAAATGGAAACAGCAAAAGGGCACAACAAAATGAAAATGGTGTAAAAAACATAAACTTTAAACAACATGAGAGATGCAGCAAACATGAAACAACAGAAGGCATGTTCACCTCCTCCTGTCTGATGAGACCCATTCTGAGGTAACATACTGGAATATTTGTTGACCTCTGACTCTTGTCCTGTGTCTATTGTGTCTGCAGAGGAAGAGAGACATCCTGTCTGAGACCAAATACATCGAGCTGGTGCTGGTGGCCGATCACCAGGAGGTCAGTGTGCGTCTATGAGAATGTACATTTCATCAAACGCATTTAGTTTTTTTTATCTGGTATTTACTGTGCAACAAGCAGCTCCACTGTGTCCCTAATGAGATGAGGTTGTTTGTATTGATTTGTTTATTCATTCTGTTGGAATAGCTCTGCATAGCTTAAATGCTTTCAGATGATTAGTCCAGAGTTTAATCAGCAGATTTACTTCAGATGAGTGTGAATTTTTCCACTTTGTACCATTTCTGGAGTTTGTAGGTCACCAGGCTGAAGTAGAAGACTGTAAAATCTGTTTTTTGCTGTCGAACTTTGTTTCTATTAACTTAAAAAATAGTGTTTCAGTGTTTTTCTAAAGCAGAAGGACATCATGTAGTTTCACTTTAAGATCAGTGATGTGTTTTCAGGTCACTTATGCACAAGAATTATGACTGGAGGTGAATTTGACTATACAGAGGATTTAATGATTTAATCCTTTAGCATCACTTGTCAACATGTATAAAACCAGTGCAGTACAGCTTTAAATTATTTTTTAATCTTCTGACTATGAACAGTAGTGAATATAAATATGTGATGAATGAAAACTTGCTTATTCATTGTTTATAATAACATCTCCTTCATATGTTTCACTGTGAAACCTGACTGAATGTGAAAATGGTCCTCAGTTTCTAAATTACCAGAAGAACAACAAGACCATCATCTACCGCATGCTGGATGTGGCCAACCAGGTGGACTGGGTGAGACCTATGACCTCTGTAACCATGGCGATGTAGGATGTCTAGTTGTGCCGATTGTCATCACTGTTTCTGTTTCAGTTTTACCGTTCTCTTAATGTTCGTGTGGCCTTGACGGGTCTGGAGATCTGGAGCGACCGCGATAAGATCCAGGTTGAAAAGAATCCAACGGACACGCTCAACAACTTCCTGGAGTGGAGAACCAGAGAGCTGCTGCCACGCCTTCGCCATGACAACGCCCAACTCGTCATGTAAGACCGTAACACATTACAGGACACACACAGGTTCAACTTCAGACTGACTGTTATCATTGCGGATCATGTGATTTGTTACAGGGGCGGGTCTTTTGATGGGACCACAGTTGGAATGGCATCGCAGTCGTCAATGTGCTCCAGAGACAGATCAGGTGGAGTCAATGTGGTGAGTTTTGGTTCCCACTGAAATTAAACCATGGGCTATATACAGCATACAGACCAGTTTCTGTTTGCCTGTTTGTGTCAGGATCACCTGGTCAGTGTTTTAGGCGTGGCCTCGACCGTTGCTCATGAACTGGGTCATAACCTGGGGATGAGCCATGACACCGCAGAGCGACACTGCTCCTGTCAGAATGAACCACGGCTCGGTGGATGCATCATGGAACCTTCAACTGGGTCAGTACCAGAACCAGATCACTATCCAAGACTGTTTACGTGATCGGTTTAGTCAGACCGACATGAGGTCAGTAGAATATACAAGGTGACACAAAAAAACGGGAACTTTTTAACAATCCAATAAAACCAAGAGTGATGGAAGAAAAATATTTTATTCATAGTAATTGAAACCTTAAAACATGCCATTTAAGAAACAATGATGGAATTTTCATTTTTTAAAAATTACTTCCTGTAGATGGCATCCTCCTGTACGAATGCATTCTTGAAATCTGCTGTTGAGATTCCTCATTGACCGCTGCAACATCTCAGCAGGGATACTGTGAATTTCATCCTGAATTCCCTGTTTTAACTCATCCAGAGTTCTTGGCCGAGTCGTGTACACTTTATTCTTGAGGTAGCCCCACAAGAAAAAATCACAAACGGACAAATCTGGTGATCCAGGGGGCCAGGGAACGTTACCGAACCTTGAGATCACATGGTTACCGAACAATTCTCGCACAGCCTCCAATGATTGCCGTGCAGCATGTGATGTCGCTCCATCCTGTTGAAACCAGGTTTCTTGAACGTGTGGAAAATTGTTCAATTCAGGTGTAACGAAGGATTGTAGCATCTTCACGTAACGATTCGCAGTGACAGTGACTGAGACCCCCTGTTCATTTTCAAAAAATCCATGGTTACTAAAATGGGGGTGTGTTTACTTGCACAAGGTCACTGTCTCACAGTGCTGCCACTTGCTCATGTCTGCCAACACGCACTTCAAAAATTCCCATTTTTTTGGGTCACCCTGTATAATTAGATCACTAGAACAGTGACACGGACCACACTGATACAGATGGAGACTCTGTTACATCTTGAAGAAAATGTATCAATTTAAAATCAATATTATTATTATTATTATTATTATTATTATTATTATTATTGTAAAATCACTATTTAAAATCAGAGACAATCCTCCAGTCAGAGCCAGTACAGAGAATTTATTCATCACATACTTCTTAAACCACCAGTTACGCCTCTGAATGTTAACTCTCTGCCTTTTAATCTGCAGCTGCTATATTTTATCCAGACACATGGAGCAAAAAACTGCTGAATAAACTGAACTGTGTAAAATTTTGCGAAGTGTGCTGACTACCAGCAAACATGCACAGCGGAAGGGGTCGTCACTAAAAAATTAATAATGGAAAGTTAGTATATCATAACATCACAGTAGAGTGGAACATCAGAGGTACTTCTCCATTTTGGATTGAATGTTTCTTGAAAGTCATTTCCCTTTTATTCTATGTTCATTTTGTCTGCTACCAACAGACAATTTCTATTAATAAGAGCTACTTACATAATATACTATTAATGCTAATAACAGCTAATTTTTGTTCCATCTTGTATTTTTAATTTAATAGAGACAACATCTGGCAAAAGAATTCCTTGTATGTGTTTACATACTTGGCAAATAAAGATGATTCCAATTCTGATGCTGGTATCAGCAGAGGGACACCTTCACTTAATTGGACTGGAAACTAGAGTCAAAACCGCCAGAGTTTGACCCCTTTGCTTCTGTAACATTTAAGAAGACTTTTTACTGGGATGATTTTCTTCTCTCCTGCGTTGATGTTTTCACTGTTTGTGGATAATTCCATAAATACTGTGTTCTTGAGAACTTTGATCCTTAAATGTTACCAAATACCACAGAAGTAAAGAGGTGAAACTCTGGTGGTTTTGACACTAGTTTCCAGTCTGATTAAGTGAAGGTGTCCCGATTCTCAAGAACACAGTACTTATGAAATTACACACATAACTAATATTGAAAATATCAACTCAGCAGAGAAGAGTATCATCCCAGTCAAAATGTCAGTGTTGTCAGTCTTTAAAGGATCTCAGCAGGTCTGAGCTGTGACCTCTGACCCTCAGGTTCATGCCAGGGCAGCAGTTCAGCAGTTGCAGTGCTGCAGATCTGTCGGTCAGTCTGCTTCACGGAGGAGGGATGTGTCTGTTCAACGTACCGCAGCCTGAGCGTCTCCTGGGAGGACCGCGATGTGGAAACCTGTACGTGGAGAAAGGAGAGCAGTGCGACTGTGGCCTGTTAGAGGTATCACCTGTTACTACACTCGTCGGTCTCCATAGGAACCATAGATTAGGTTCTGTCCGATTAGGTTCCTGTGTGAGAGGGTTTTGAGTGATGTTCTGTTGTTGCTCTGTGATTGGTCAGGAGTGTGAGGATCCCTGCTGTAACGCCTCCACCTGTCAGCTGGTACCTGGAGCTCAGTGCTCCTCCGATGGCATCTGCTGCCAAGACTGTAAGGTGAGACTGACCAACATAAACACAAATACAACATCTCTGTAATATAAAACACACCTCCACTGACACACACCTAGCTGACAAATGTCCTACATAAATAAAATCAGAGGTGTCGAATATATGGCCCGCAGGCCAAAACCAGCCTGCCAGAGGGTCCTATCCAGCCTGTAGGATGAATTTGTGAAATGCAAAAATGAGATTTAACAGTCAAAGGTGTCAAAATTCTTTTAGTTCAGGGGCCACATACAGACCAATTTGATCTGAAGTGGATCTGACCAGTAAAATAATAACATATTCTATAAATAATGACAACTTTCTATTTGTTTTCATGTAAAAAAAGGTAAAATTACATATGTCTTAAAAAAATATGTGCAATTATAACAATATTATGCCTGTTATCAAATGTTTTGTGCCTTCAGAGATCCACTGTGATTTCTAAGTTGTAGTCCATGTGTGTACATAAGAAAACTGAGGTATAATGTTGTTACAGTTGTGCTTATTTTGACGAAATTTCAGGTAAATTGTAAATTTGAACATTTTCAATAATGTAATTTTACTCTTTCACTCCAAGACACATAAAATTTTAGGGTTGTCATTATTTATAGGATATTATGTTATCATTTTACTGATCTGGCCCACTTGAGCTCACACTGGGCGGTAAGCGGCCCCTGAACTAATATGAGTTTGACACTCACGCATTAAACACATTACTGACATCTCCAAAATCTGATCATGACTTTGTGGTCCTCAGCTTCGGTCCGCTGGCTCCATCTGCCGTGAACCCCTCGGAGAATGTGACCTCCCCGAGTTCTGCACTGGCTCCTCCCCTTACTGCCCCCCCAACGTCTTTGTGCAGAACGGAGAACCCTGTGAGGACAGCGCCTCCTACTGCTATGGAGGAGTCTGCACCAGCATGAACAGCCAGTGTCAGACACTGTGGGGACCCAGTAAGAAAAAAAAACTTTATACTAGTCCAGTTACTTCATAATTAAACCTATATGTAATGGCAAAGTATGCACTGGTTTAACGTGAGTCTTGTGGTGTCCCTGAAAAATGTAGATCATGTTCTAAGGAGATTTACAAGGTATAATGCAGACAGGAACATCTTGTATGATTGGATGCATTTGTCAGGATGAACATTTTAGAGCGTGGGGAAAACAATGCAAGAATCCTGTTTGTTTGGCACATAATGCTCTGATGTTAGGCTTCTGATACTGTAAGTGGCAGTAATAATAAAACCACAGAAGAAGAATAACATTCCTAAAACTGAAGATATATTAGTTTATATGGAGACTAAAAAGTTCAAACAGAGGGTAAACCACATATTTCTACACCAAATACTTTTCCCACTGTCCTCACTCCAGTTTGACTAGTATGTCTGCCCTCAGATGCTACCAGTGCTCCAGCCGTCTGTTTCTCATCAGTGAACAAACAGGGAAATAAATATGGAAACTGTGGTCAAATGGCCAACGGATCATACATCCCCTGTGCAAACTCGTGAGTAATATATTAAAGGAATCTATACTGTGTGATTTAAATGAAATAATTATCTTATCTTTGGTTTCATTCAGCATGAAATTTAAGATGCATGCTATGTCTTTTAGATAAATACATGCTTTTGTGTTTTTGTAAGGGTTGTCTAGTACATGGTGCTAATATTCTTGCAATTACACGTATGCTGTCAGGAGAGAATGGAGAGAAAATCTATAAAAGAAAATTTCACATAAAAAGATGGGTTTTTTTTGTCAAAACTTGTCATTTACAGGCTGTAGTTGAAGCTCTGATGTTTTCCTTTGAAGTAGCAATTGGATGCGTAGATAAGGAAGGGAGGAAAAAGATGACCATGACAGTACACAATTATTGTGAGCTAAACCAGGGGTGTCAAACGTAAGGCCTGTGGGCCACAACCGGCCCATTAAAGGATCCAATATGGCCCACACAATGCAAATTACACTGAAGATATTAGTAGTCAAGGGTGTCAAACTCATCTTAGTTCAGGGGCCTCATACAGACCAGTTTGATCTCAAGTGGGTCAGACCAAAAAAATACTAATGTAATAGCCTATAAATAATGACAACTCCAATTGTTTTCTCTTTGTTGTAGTGTAAAAAAGTAAAATTACATGAAAACTTTGACATTTATAAACTATCTGATTCCTTTTACAAAAAATGTGAATGACCTGAACAAATATAAACAACCTGCCATGTCTTAAGAGACGTATGTGCAATTTTAACAATATTCTGCCTGCTACTAAATATTTTGTGCTTGTGTGTAAATGATAGGCTATGGTATAAAATTGTTAAAATTGCGTTTTTGTTTTGTTTTTTTTCAGGTTGTTCATGGTTGATCATGTTATTCACATTTTTTAAAGGATAGTTTATAAATTGAAACTTGCTTATTCAATTTTATTAAATTTTTTTCACTATAAAGCATATATTAACACAATATTATTATAGGATATTGTGTTATTATTTTACTAGAGATTATATTGGGCTGTATGTGGGCCCTGAACAAAAATGAGTTTGACATCCCTGAGCTAGACTATGATGCAAGTGAATTGATGACGTAGCCACACTTACACACAGGTGAAGGAAATTCACAAAAAGAGTTTTCATGAAGAGTTTCAGGTACACATCAGGTACACACCCACATGGTTGTTGCTGGTATACAGCCCTGTGCAATGACTGAAGGATCTATGACTGTGTGTGTGTGTTTGTGTTTGTGTGTTAGTGATGTGCATTGTGGGAGGATCCAGTGTCAGGGAGGACGTGATCGCCCCCTGCTGGGCACTAACGCAGAGATTATCACAGTACGCTTCAACAACAGCGACCTAACCTGTAGAGGAACTCTCTTCCACCTGGGAGACGACGTGTCTGACCCGGCCATCGTAGCCCAAGGCACTGCATGTGGACCAGGAAAGGTCAGGGGAGACAAATATAAGTAAAATACACTGCCACCACAGAGGAACAGTTTTACAGTTATTTTTTTCCCTTTGTCTCTCAGAATAGTTGTTTTAAGGCGTTTGCTCATTTTTAGGCCTGTTTGAACCAGAAGTGTCAGGATATCTCTGTGTTCGGGGTGGACGAATGTCATGGGAAGTGCAACAGTCATGGGGTGAGTAAAGAAACCCTGTCTGGGGTTCATCGTCAGGGTTCCATGTCCTTCCAGAGGGTGGACGCCATGGTCTTTCACTTCTGTTGATCCATTGGCATTTTTCATCTGTGACAGCTCCTCAATGTTTCCAATCCAGATCTTTCTTTTCCTCTCACAACCTCTTTTTTCCTCCAGGATTTTTTTCTGTAGTGAGTTGTGTCGTCTCGTATGTCCATAGTGTATAAGTTTTTGTTTTTGTATGCTCTTTTGTTGCTCTTCCTGCGCTGATATGTTGGTCCTTTTCTCTTTCCATACTATTCTACCTTTTCTTCCGTATGACAACATCTTGAAAGCACTGATGTTTTTCTCTAAGCTGGAGATAAGAGTCCACGTTTCAGAGGCATATGTCAAAATTGGCCATATGTGGCACTGCAGCAGTCGTATTTTTATAGGGTAGTGTAGCCTTTTGGTAGTGGGCATTTTTTCCATTTTGTTGAACGATGTCTGTTGTCACATGAGCTTTATTTCCTGCGTCTGATGGAAATATTCTCTTTTATTTTGATTCCAGCTTTAGTTTCACTTCAAAACATATGTCTTTACAGGCTCAGAGCTTTTTTTTTTTTTATACATATGCAAAGTGATTTCATCCATTCCATTACTGAAAATGACCAAGTTGGACCCAAAATATTGTCTTTCTCTGCTATTTTTTGCTGCTATAGTGAACCATTCAGCAATCATTATATCTTTTAAAATCTCCATTAACTTATTTTTCAGCCACAGTTTCGTTTCAGTCCCTTCCAGAATCTCTGATAGTAACTTATTGAACAGATTATCAAAGACTAACACCACACCCCTCTGTGTGATTGAAAGTCATTCAGTCAGTTCAGAGGGCAACACTAAAGCAAGACTCAGATTTTTGGACTAAAATTCCACACCAGAAAGCTTTGCTTACTGGTTAATAAGTTAGCTCCTTAATCAATGACTCTGGTTTTTGTTTTTGTTTGGTTTTTTTTTTCAATTAAAATTTGTCTTACATTTGGAGATGCAAAGAGACCCCTCATTAAAGTCAGTATATTTGGACTGGGTCGTCGTCGTACAGTGACCATGCAGTGTATGAGGGTGTGTATCAAAGGTTTCTGTTGGTGCTTTGTGCTGGTGTGATGTGTGTGTTTTTCTGTTTCAGGTGTGTAACAGTAATAAGAACTGCCACTGTGACGTGGGCTGGGCTCCTCCTGACTGCAGGTATTCAGGTCTGGGGGGCAGTGTGGACAGCGGACCGGCTACTGCTGCATCAGGTAACAGACCTGACCCAACACCTGAACCATCCAATCTGAATTCATCTGGATTAACCCCACCCCTCTGCTCTGTGTTCAGAGTCGGACCCAGTTCGCGTGGCTCTACTGGTCATCTTCTTCTTCATTGTGCCTGTGGTGCTCCTCTTCCTCGCCCTTCGCTTCCCTCGGTTTCGGCGGTGTCTGCTCTGTGTGGGAGTCAACAGTCCGTTTCATAAAGCACGGCAACACAACCGGTAATGCACACACAATAGCCCCTTTTCTACCACAGGTACTTTATCGGGAACTTTAACTTTATCTGGGAATTTGACAAACCTTGGCGCATTTCCACTAGCTGAGTAAAAAAACTATCCCTCAACCCTGATCTTTCCTTGGACAAAGTTTCTAGTCAGGGGTAAGACTTTTCAAATTCCCCTGAATTCTTACAGGTGTGGCTGAATGGATTTTATCTCATAATTTTATGTCTACCAGTGTTTTTCATGGTAAGTCAGACAAAGATAAAGTGAAAGGAGTTGGATTTTTTCAAGCTTTCTCATGTTTTTAATGCCCTGGAATTCATGTAAATTTTTATCATTAGTGAACATAAATAAATATGTACTGTAAATCAAAGTCCAATATAGGTTTAAAGGCATTTTTGAAAGTAATGGACACTTCAGCACTTAAACATCCTTAATGGTTAATAGAAAATGACCACATTAGAAAAGTTTTTTTATTTATTGCATTTCAGACGAAGGTAGTTGTTGAAATGTGTTTGTGATCAGTACAGTCATTCTGATCCTCATGTATTTTCTTACCCACAATGCAGTGTGACTCACTGTGAGATGTGGGGTTTGCATTTCGACCCGGCCCACGTCTCCAGGTAACGCCGTAGTCCAACCCATTAAACTGTAAAACATCAACTACACCTGCAGAGTAAAGACTTAAAGCTGCACTATTCACACATTCCAGAGAGACTTCTGGGTAATGGAGTCCATAGAGTAGGTGCAGCTTTAAGGACCGTATGGTGTTTAGTTTGTGGACGTGGTAGTCCCTCCCACAGTCTGTAACATCGTACTGATCTGTGGTCAGCTGACAGACCATCCTCACTCCTGACTGGTCAGTTTCCTCAGCTTTAAAGTATTTTTTTTATCCTCAGGACTCCCGCGATGGAACGAGTCGATGATAGAAATGGAGAGCAGGTCCGACCGCTGAGATACCACCTGAACACGCAGACTGAAATCCCTCTGACCCCACCCCAAAAAGAGGTAACCATGCCACCTAACATGTACACACTCTCTCCTCCATGTGTCAAGTCTGGCGTTTGTATCGGAGGCTTAAGTTTCACAATAAAAGTCTCAAAAACCCTAATTTTTCTTATGTCAACTGCGGATCTAAAAGATTCTGTGACATAAGGAATAAGTTATCACTTAATTCTTTGTCACTCATTTTTAACCAATTTCAAATGAACTCACTAACACAGTTTTTACACAATTTTACTGGAATTACTGGTCAGTAGATTAATTTATCTAAACTTCTACCCGTTGTTTTTAAATAAATAAGATGTGCGGCTTATATAAAGGGTCACTGTATTAAATTATTATTTGTATATCTGCTGTTATTCATTGGATGAAATTCTTCATGCTGACCATAAATTCCAATATATTACTGTGCAAGTTCAGAAGTAGGTGATAATTTAACCTTGATACGTTTCATAAAAAAATAGAAAAAAGAAAAAATGCAGAATTCTTCAGAAGGGTAAATACAACTGTAAACCACTGCGATTCTCTGCCTATCTAATCTATCTAAACTCAACTATGACACAACCCAATCTGTGAAAACTCAATGACACCTCTTACCCTTTGATTTGAGTGAATTTAATTACCATAAATTACAGTTAAATATTGCAAAGGTTGTGTGAATGAGTTGGAATTTTGTAACAATAACCATAGATCCTAATATAGATTCTACTCATCCCAACAATATAATTTTGTAAAAAGTAGCTCTGGTCGTGTCTGAGCCTAAAAGAATCCTGATCACATATTGTAGGATGTAAACTAAAAAGATGCAAACTTTGTGCTGACAATTCCACAAAGTTTATACTGTATAAAAGAGAAAAAAAAATATTAATCCACCTTATTTCGTACAAAAATAGATGTGTGTTAATGAATATTTCAACAAAAAAGTTCTTAGTTATCTCAAAAGGTTCACAATAAATAATCCAAAAAGTGGGAGAACTGTCGCTTCATCTGCCTTCACCATCACGAACTGATCTCAGCTGATTCATTTACTTCAATATTCAGTATCAGTCGTGGAACAACAAATAAATTCGATTCCTTGTTGTAAATTCACATGTATTTTCATTGTCTGTCGGTGTTTTTAGTTTAAACAAATGACCATGGAAGTAGAAATATCATTCTCCTCTGTTATAGTTGTGATGAGTTAGAAAATTTTATGCAAACTATATAGTTGTAGTGATATTTAAAGTGCTGGGTCTTGACCTTTACACAGAATTTGATGATAACATATACTTTATGTGTAGTAAACTAGTAAATCAGACACTTGGTCAGTTTAATCCATGAGGACAATGTTCCAGATATGAATAAAATACCCATTATAAATACCTATTAAGAAAATGCATACTCTGATTGGATTATTGGAGTACACTGTCAACACATACACCTCAACCTCTTTTTAAGGATATACTGTATATTAAATGTGTCTCAGTTTTGAAGTTTTAAAGGTTTGTTTGCTGTTGATGAGAAAAATGGAGTGAGTTTTATGTGGATTTTCATTAAATATCAGAACATTCAAGTTCTGATCGTTTCTTGGACATGGTTCATATATAAAAAGGTTCTTTCTGCTCACCTTAACACACTGCTTGTTTGACCTTTGACCTGCGCTTCGGTCCTTTGCCTCTGCTGCCTCCTGTTTTCTCTCTTCAGGTTCATGACAGACCTGCTCCTCCCACTAAGCCACTCCCCCCTGACCCCGCTCTAAAACCCCCTCAGCAGGTAAACTCACCTGAGGAGTCTCACCTGTGTCGCTCGGAGTCTGCCTCTCAGATAACATCCTGTCTGTCTCTGTCTGTGTCGTCTTTTCTGCTGGTGCATGACGTGTCTGAGTTTGAGTCCAGTCGTCTGTTATAAATGTACAGCTGAAGTCCTGACATCACCTCTGGTCTCTGTTCCATCAATAACCTACTTTTAAAAACTACAGATAATACGCACTAGTAACACCAAAAACTACAGCTACCATGATGCTTTGTCACAGTTTGTAATAGCTTTTTAGAGTTATATTTTTAAAGGTGTAGTAATATATGTAATACTCGTGTAATACTGCTGATGGCCACTAGATGCTGCTCCAAAAAGCTTAGACTCTTGTTTTTTAAATGTCCTTTTTCAAGGGGTTTTTCTGTTCGTATTTGATTTACTTTGATTCGCTATTAGTGTCCTGGTTGATCTTCAGTATTTCCTCTGTTAATCGGATTTTGTGGTGCATATAAGTTTTAGTGTCTACTTTCATTGACAGGTTTAACTCATGGCTTGTTTGCTTTTGAGCTAATTAAAGACCATTTTTTTCTTAATAAACAGCTTCACAATAATTAGAGTTAATGAGTTACATTAACGTGATGAAGTTTAAGGTTCTACTGTGTTAGTAAGTTAGCATTTAGCATTAGCTCACCCATCACCTCTCATTTTAATGCAGCTCTGCCTCTTTTGTCCAAATATGGGCATTCAGAATCCAATGGGTAACATAAAAGTGTGTCTGTACATTTCTTTTATATAGTTTACAGTTTGATTTTAAAAAGTCTCAGAAAAGAAAATGCTAATTCTATGTTTTATTACACGTTTCCATAAACTAATTTTAGACTGTATCATGCTGTCAAAAGGTGGCACTGTAGGTTATGATACAGATCTATTTAATGAAGTAGTTTTGTGACATTTTTCCATCCATTTTGCATCCATTTTTCTGGAACCTCTGCAGAATGTCTAAAACCTTGTGTCAGGTCAGACAAATGAAGACCTGGGATAATGTTTGTTTATAATGTCCTTAATCCAAATCTGGCAGTAAAACACTGGTTACTGTCAGATCAGGTAGGCCAGATTAAGGTTAAATCTACATTTAATCTATTCTCTACCGTCTTCTGTCTGGTGTCTGGCTGTTGGTGTTTCAGTGGTGTGGCTTTCATGGGATATGATATTCTTGAATGGTTGTTACAAGGAAAATGTCGTAACTGTGATGTTGAATGTGATGAAGCTCAGCTCATATTCTCTGAAGTTTGAAATGCAGGTTTCTGATGCTAGAACAGAACCTGGATGATGTCACTTCATCTCTCTTAAGTGTCCAGAATTTCAGGAGTAGCTCAGCATCTTGGGAAATGTTCACATTTGTCTACTTTCCTGGTCTGGACTGTCATACTCAAAGATAAAACACCTCCTTATCTCCTCATAAACTGACTCTAGTATTTATGCATCACTTACATATGAGTCTGACGTCAATCTTTCCCAAACTGCTGACCTGTTCCTTTACTGACAGTGTTTTCATGTTGAAACATGGCTCAAACACTGACTCTTGTGACTTTTATCTCTGCTGTTCAGTCGGCTAAACAGCGCCCGGCCCCCCCCACCAAGCCTCTGCCCCCTGACCCCCCCACCCCAGCCAATCAGGTACAGTCACTGCTGCCTGAAGCCCCGCCTTCTGCCTGTCTGCAACCAATCAAATCACTCAGATCAATCCAAGAGTGTTGACAAGTATTAGTCCTTAATTTGAGTTATGAGCCGGATGCTTTCAGTTCTTTTATTTTTATGTAGAGGAATTCATTGGTTTAGAGTTTGTTTTTTGTATTTGTTTTTTTTTTTTATATGTAAGTAGACTTTGATTCACAAAACAGAGCTTTATTGAATAATAAAAGTAGCACATTTCACTTTTCACTATTAGTTTTAGTTTTTGTTCAGCTTTAGTAACCTTGCAAAAGAGATGGTAGATCTAATTCATTGCTGATTTTAAGTCCTGAATGATTCTTATTAAGGTCACAGCTGAACATTTTAATAAATGTAGGGTCCAGACTGCACAGATCTCCCAATGTCAAATGGTGACAGTTAGAGATTAAAAGCTAATAATGTTCATCTCTACTAGTAGTGAAATAATAATGTCTTATTTTTGTTATTATTATCTTTTTTTGTAGTTTCAGGGTAAAAGTATAAAACAAGAGGCACCAGAACTAAGCCTTGAAGCACTCCTCACATCACAGACAGCTACAGTGTAGGAATGTCAGTCTATCTGAATCAAAGAAATCTAGATTTTTCATCATAATAATAGTGTATCTAAACAGTGTAACTCGCTAACAACTATACTCACCGCAGGCGAGTTATGATACTCCATGACACCAAGCGCTGAAACACTAGTAAAATACCTGAAGACCATAACATCAGATTTCATAATGTCTTATTATTATAGCACCTTATTCTTGCAAGAGAGGAAATGGTAAATGGTCAAATATTGAAAAAAAAAACAACCTCATTGTACTGTTATGAAAAAAATACATTAATTTCATTTCATTAATTTCAGTCCTGAGTAAAGATTGAAGAAACAGACCATTATATGTAAATTGAATTTATCAGTAAAAGTTGGAACAAGGTGAAAACTATGAAAAAATTCAATAATACAAAAGTAATTTAAAGGACACAACAACATGAAAATTTAGTGTTTATCTTACAGTGTGAAAAAAGTAAATCTCAGAGGAAATGACATGTTTTTCAAGATGAGCACAATTAAGTCAATGTAGAACTGTATCACAGTAATTATCAGTTCATCACCCAGCTCCAGATTAATCAGCCCTGTTTCCTTCATAATGACATATTGCAAGCGGTAAAACATACCTAATTGTGATTGGTTGATACAGCTGTCTGTCATGGGTTTAATCTCCTATTAGAGAGGTGAGGTCCTGCCCCCTCCTGTTGTGTGCCATGGGACACAGAACCATTGTGCAGTCTGAACCCAACATTATTTTAGCATGTTTACCTTGTATCTGCATCTATTACTAACAGTATTCAACTAGTTCTTCATCTGTTTGTTAAAGTCCAACTGAAGATTAACATTTATGATATGAAATTCTTAAAATGTGAATAAAAACTCTCATACAACTTCATTAAAAAGTCAAACCTTATGGACAGAAACAGGAAAACAACCTCCAGGGTGCATTTCACTGGCATGTTCAGTCATAGATCTTCAGATTGTGTTGTTGCCACAGAGGGCTCATGGGTAATATTGTCACTGCTTCGGACTCAGTTGGACTTTATCTTAGCGCTAATCATTTAGCATCCTACCTCTAAAGTAAAAGCAAAACGCTGCATGTTTTCCCCCTCGTCTTTCTGCTGCTGAAGCTTCTCTTCTTCTTCCTCCTCATTAACCCTTCAGCCGCTGGTGAGTCGACCAGCCCCGCCCAACAAGCCACTCCCCCCTGACCCCGTGTCACCTGCGCAGGTACACCTCCATCTGCATGCTGGTAGCTGTTAGCATGACGCTAACATGTAGAAAGTGCTATAAATACTAGAAAAACCCCCAAAAATGATGGTGGTGATGATTGATCTGATTGATCGGGGTAATCTGGTTCCTGATTGGTGAGTAATGATTGGGTTAAAGATTATTTAAATCACATTATTAAACTAGTTTGATTTTTAAGAGTCATTAGGATTTGGTATAATGAGGCTGATTATACTGATTAAATGTGTCAGAAGCATAAAAAAAATGACTAGTACAAATAATATTCACACAATAACGGTGATATCCTATAAATGGTTAATAATCCCAAAAAAAATCAAAAATGTAGTTTTATCCAATAAATAAACTTTTGCATTTCATCTCCTCAGGTTCCTGTTCCACTCAAACCCATTGTGCCTAAGAAGCCCCGCTCACTGGCTCCTCTGGCCCCGCCTCCTCCCCCTCATCACCCAGGTCACGCCCCCAACATCAAACCAACGCAAAACGCCGCTGTCGCACCTGCAGCTGTCCCAAACAGGTAACAACCAGTTAAAGTGGATAAACTGGGCTGCAAATACATGTTATGGCACAGTTGAATGTATGAAAATATATATTAGCTCACTGCCTGTAATTATTAATCTAAACTGAATATAATTAGGGTCATATGTCTTTACCACACCTTTGGATTTTATTTTATATCCATTCAGGTAATTTGATTTTTATGTTTTAGTCTCATTTCCTAACTTTTGTCTCATACTTTAAAAATTCCATTGTTTCTTCATCTGTTTTTAATATTTACCTTTTTGTTTGTGCATGTATTGTGTATCTTGAACAATCTTCTTCTTCTTAGTATTAGTAGTAGTAGTAGTAGTAGTAGTAGTAGTGGTAGTTTAATAGTGTCAGACATTGTTAACTGTAAATGTAAAATCAGAAATGTTCATCCTCAGCTTAATTCTGTGATTCTTCATCGTCTCTCTGCAGACGCCCTCCTCTTCCTCCCATACGACCCAGAATGCCTTGCAAAGTGGACTCGTCTCCGCCGCTGTGAGCTCAGGATCAACGGCCGCTGCTTTTTTAAATAAACTGACCTGTCCTGCTGTTGGAGTGGATCCAGAGTCGTCAGATTCCCCAGTGTACATAAACGTAACACAGCGGTGCCTTGCTCAGCGGCTCCTCAGCAGTGAAACCTGAGGAGTGGGCTTTATCTGAACCGAACAGTGCTCCCCCCCTTGCAGCGACAGAAATGGAGGGGGCCAGTGCCTTGATGAAGGGCCTCGTACAGGAAACAGGAAAAGACTAAACGGTTGTCAAACTGTGGTGTGCGGACCTGTGGAGGACCCTGAGGAGGTTGAATGTGGACAGATGAACCGTTCATCTTCACAACAAAACTTTGACTCAAACTTTCAGCCAATGATCCAGCTTGAGTTAGTCTCTGTTACGTTTCAGCTCCGTTTCACCAAATGTGTTGTCAGATTTTAGCAGACAAACCTGTTTTCACAAATCTGCCAGACAACATTTAAACTATCCTCATATGTGTCGTATTTTTGTTCATTTCTAGATTATTTATGTTTTGTTTTTTTTTTTTATCCTGCCTTTTAGCATCTGGCCCCGTTGGGTAACTTTGACTCATTTACAGTTTCGCATGTTTGTGTCCTGGTCAAATAAAGCAATAAATACAAATATAATACAAAAGTACAACCCAAAGCAGAAAAACTTGGACTGTGTGACAAGTTAAGACTGAGAAACCTGATCTGTTTTACACACTAGTACATTATCTGACACGTTGGCTCATGAAGGTCATGTTTTTGTCAAAAAGAAACAGATTCCTGCAACATATTCAAGAAAAAGTTGACATGGTAAAGCATTTTCTGTTTCCATTTCTTAGACGTGATCGGGGACTAAAGGCACCACAGAGGCTGAAAGGCTTACAAGTCCCTGTTCACATCACCTGTCTGATTGTTATTTAATTATTTTGACTGTTTGTATTTTATTTTTCCGACATTTTCTGGAATGTGTTGTGGCCTGAATGTATGTTTACAAATGAAGTTGAATTATTTTGTTCATATCATTTGCAATGAAATATAAGTCAAAGGATATTTCTATATCATTTCTGTCTGTTGCGATTACCAACAAATGAACTCCTTCAGATGTTAGTGCTGCCCTGGTACAAATAAATGTGAACAGAGCTGAAACGTGACACAGATTCAGATGAAAAACCTTCAGACTTTGAATCCTCCATTGGCCTTTTACCTTCGATGTAGAGGAAAGTCGCCTTCTCCAAAGTGGCCAAGAATCGAGGACTCCGTCTGGATTTTCTCATTCAGATTAAATCGTCTCAGCCGTAGGAGGAACTGGTTTGGCCCCAGTGACTGCTGGGAGATGTGGTTCAGGGTTTTACGTTTTTGTTGACAGTGAGGAATGTACGTCAGCTCTTCAAACGCCAAAGCTGTTCGACATTTAGTAAAATCACTTAATCTGCCTTCTCACACAGGACCAGAAGAGCCCATGTTTGAGAAAAAGTGTTTTTCGCTGCTGAAAATGACGATCCTTACACAACGCAAACTCCTAATCATTCAGCCTCATGGACTGATATATTGACAGATTATTGGCTGATTTATTGATTTGTGCAAATGCTGGTAACTTCCTAATGCTGCTGGAAAATGTCCTCAATAAACAGACTGTTTCTACTTAAGCCCTGGTTTGGGTTTTTTAGATTTTTGTAAATATCAAACATACTTAACCCATAAAAACCCAAACAGCCACTGGTGACACAAACCATCTACAAATATGAACTGTTTAATACCTGTTGATCCACCAATCCTATCAATACATGTAAATGACTGATGTGAAATGCAGTTATTCATCTTTTCATGGTCATCAGAAATGACCCATTTGGACGTTCAGAGGCTCCATAGTTACCATGGAAACACCGTCATCTTCTACAACATTTATTCACCAATAAAACCCACAGAGTTGGATCAATGACAGTGGATGGACACACTTGTTTTTACATTCAGTTAGCAATATCTTTGCTGAAAAAGTCACTTTTTCTTAATTTTTTTTCTGTTTTGATATAAGTTTTAATTTAATCTGAGTTTTTATGAACATCTACATGATCTGCGAATTAAATATAGGAAAATACATGATTTACACCCAAAAATGCAAAATACAGAGGATAATACTATTTTCAAAAAAATTGGTGATAAATCAGTAAAAGGTTAAAAATAGAGAAAAATTGATTTGGGAACTGCAACAAAAGTAGCACTGGGTCTTTATGGGTTAAAGCAGAACATGAAACCAAAATCACTCATTTTAATATATATTCAGGTCCATAAGTATTTGGACAGTGACACAACACAAAGCAATTAGGTTGTGATGGAAGTGTGGACTTTGAGCTTCAATATAAGGGTTTTAATGAGAGAAAATTGAACAGCTGATGATCCAGATCAGACCATATCACATATCCAACATGGTGGATCAGTGTTGGTGTTTATTGCACACCCCCCCCCCCCCCCCCCCCAAGGCAGGGGTATTGTTTTTGGTTTGGTTTGGTTGTTTGTGTATTAACTCTCTAGCAGCAAAACTATTGGTTGAATTCCTACCAAAATGGGTTTATAGATTGCCAGTGGCTCGAATAGATCTCATTACATTTCGGGAAAAGTAGGTCAAAGTGAAAATTTTTTAGAAGTTTTTAAATCTTTTTTTTTTCCCCACTTACGGGCAAAATTTCAAATGTCTGTTAAAACATCAATTTTGTTTAAATTTACTTCAAACTTGGCACATATATAGAGGCAACTGATATGCTGACATCAGCACACACATAGACATGATGACATCAGCTTGATCGATGTCAAAATAAGCTACAATACATGTGAGGGGCGGGGTTTGTTGTGCCTGGAACCACTTGTTGACGATGTGATGCTGATAGAAATAACAGGATGCATTCTGAAGTATACAGGATGATCCACTGTGCACAGACTCAGACAAATGCTGCAAAACTGATCAGAATCAGAATCCTTTTTTTGCCAGGTACGATAAAGAACACTTTTACAGTACGAGAAATTTGTCTTGGTGACAGGTTCAAACACTAGTAGAAAAGGCAGAAGAAAGAAATAAAAGGTGGTAGAATGCTCATATTGTAGATGGATAATGACCTAAAACATACTGTAAAAGAAACCTAAGAGCTTTGGAGGTAAAGAAAAGTCCTTCACTTAATCTCAACTCCACAGAGCAGGTTTTCAGTTACTGAAGACTAAACCGAAGGCAGAAAGATCCACAAACAAGCACCAACTGAAGGCCTTAAAGGCCAAATAAAGCATCTCCAGCTGACTTCAGTGGGTTCCAGACTTCAGTCACTGAATGGGTCATCCTCATATTTAATGATCTTAGTTCGTCCATGACCTTTTTAGTCTCTGAAAAGTAGAAGGGCTTTATTTAATGAGTTATATTTATTGGAAATGACCCTTTTTTAAAGTAATGATGCTCACAAACACTTCAACTAATAATAAATATCATTATTTATTGTTTTATTTATTAATCAGTTTGTTGTTTGATCTATAAAATGTCTAGAAACAGTGAAAAATGTTCAAAATGATGAATTAAAATGTCTTATTTGATCCAAAACCTACAGTTAAGACAGAAGAAGTTAAGAAAGGCACATGTAGGAAAGGTCTAGAAAAGCATCTCCAGGAGGAAACTCAGAACTACTGATCTAAAACGTTTAATACATTCTGAATCAGTCATCCTAGCAATACATGTAAATAATTGGTGTAAAATGCAGTTTGTCATCTTTTCATACTAGGCCTGTAACGGTACACGTACCGAACCGACCCGTTTCGGTACACACCTGTTACGTTCGGTACACAGCTGTACCGAAACGGCACAGTATGATGAGATTAAGAAAAAGGAACGAAAGGCGTCGTTCGATGCGGAACTTTAAATCCGCGCAAGTTTCACACGGACATATGGAACTAGTGCACAACGACTCGAAATATGAAATAGCTGCTTCCATAAAGTTAAAAAAAACAACAACAAATATGATGTCAGCCTGAAGGGAAGAGACTGAAGACCCTCCACCATCAGTACAGTCCTGTTTGGATCAGTTCAGGTGAAAGACAACAACGAGGAAAGAGACGTTGAGAAGACGGACGTTGTTTGGCCCCGAGGAACTACGGTATTTGTAGCTCTCTCTCTCTCTCTCTCTCTCTCTCTCTCTCTCTCTCTCTCTCTCTCTCACACACACACACACACACACACACACACACACACACACACACACACACACACACACACACACACACACACACGCTGTATAATAGAGGAATAGAACCCGGGAGTTGGACGTTGTAAATGAATTGAAACGATGTAAAGATTCACTTTCGTTTCACGCCAGCGTTAAGCTGCAGTATGTAGGAATTATGTTCTAAGTAATTGTAAAATTGCCTTGACTGTCACCAGACATTAAGGAATCATGTTCATTTCAAATACTGATCTCACTGACAGTAGTAGTCCAGCCAGAATATGTGCAGTTGAAAAGCTCAGTGTCAGCCCTGAAATGATGTTTATGTTGACATTGTGTGTTTTGGTCTGATGCCCCGCCCATCACCTGTCTGCTAATCACAGAGTCAGAAGCCTTTCAGCATCCAGGTTGCCAGATCCCCGTGGGCTGCAGCTGGAACATTTCTGATCACAAATGTCTGACGTTATTAAACCTAAAAGGACTCTTATTATTCCCAAATACATCGTGACAAAGTGAGAAATAAAACAAGGAGATGTATATGAGATGATTTAGAAACATGGAGACGGCTGAAAGAGGAGAAGGATTTGAAGACCGACGCCGGCCCTGCCTCAGTCTGACCACCGGTAAGAGCCACTCAGAGCCGGGGTCGCGGCCTCTTCACCTGGTCCCTTCTTCCGGGGCCGGGCAGCAGTCTCTTCTCCTGGCCCCGGTGAAGAGACTGCCGGTCTGGGACTGGTGAACAGACCAGGTACCGGTGTAGCACTTGTCTCTTGCCATGGTAGCTCCTTGTAGTTCAGTGTTTTCTGTGGAAGTGACCTGTTCATTTAGCGGTGTGTAATCCGAACGAGGGGGGGGGGGGGGGGGGGGTGTTCGGTCCGTGGTTCGGTCGGGGGGATCGGTGGCTCGGTGTCCGTCGTTCGGTCGGGGGGTTCGGTTGGTAGTTCGGCGTCTGTGGTTCGGTGTGTGTGGGGGATCCGTAGTCCGGAAAGTGTGTGTGTGTGTGTGTGTGTGTGGGGGGGGGGGGTTCGGTAGTTCGGCGTCCGTGGTTCGGTCGAGGGGGGGCGGGGCGGTAGTCCGGTGTCGGTGGTGGGGGTGTCGGTAGTTCTGCGTCCGTGGTTCGGTGGTGGTGGTGGGGGGGTTAGAGCTCCTGAATCTTCGCAAATTTTCATTTGACTGTGCAGGACGTTTGTTCTGGCCTTTTATATATTAGACTTATGTAGAGTAAGTCTGGTGATGATTTTTTTGTATGAAATTTATGGTGTGGTGGCAAGGATTAGAGGAAACGCTAGTAGTGGATGCTCATGCGGGATCTGGCAACCCCTAGCCTGGGCGGAGGAGGAGAGGATACCACGTTCTACAGTATTTTGAATGTAATTGCAGTACCAGTTTTGGCCGCAATCCTACATACTGCAGCTTTAGTTATTACGTTAGTTATGGACCGAACCCCCACGTATAACGCCCCCCCCCCCCCAAAAAAAAAAAAAAAAAAAAAAAAGAAATCCCCCTGTGTTTTTGTCAAGTTGCACCCTGCATGCGCGCGCGCACACACACAAGTACACAAAGTGGCCTAAACAGTTTATCTGTCCTAAAATAAATAATAATTAGGTTAATTTATTTGTCTCTTCAGTTTGTTTAAACAGAATACCAGTTTGCCCTCTTGTTGCACTTCATGTGGAATTTTTTTTTTTGGTTATTTTAAAGCAGAATGTGAACTGACAGAACTGTGATTAGATTTTTGTTGTTTGTTCAAAACTTCCTTTCAGGGAAAAGTGCAATACTCATGTTTAAAATACGTTTAGTAATATTTTATTTTCTATTTGATTTATAGCAGCAGAATTATATTATTCCTGTTTTTCTATATTCTATTGTCTCCAAAAATTGGTAGAAGAATATTCAAAAATTCATAAATGCATTAAAGACATTTTGAGGGGTTTTCTTTCTTCCCGTACCGAACCGAAAAAAAAAAAAACGAAATGTGGCTTTCAAAACCAAAAACGTACTGAACCGAAAATTTTGTGTACCGTTACAGGCCTATTTCATACTCATCAGATATGACCCATTTGGAAACATCGTCATCTTCTACAACATTAATTCACCAGGAATTACTGACAGCGCATAGAGACACCTGTTTTTATGTTCAGTTAATGATGTATTTTGCTGGAAAAGTCCGTTTTTCTTCAGTTTTCTCTGTTTTTACTATAATAACCATCAGCTTTAATCTGAACTTTTATGAACGTACACATGATCAGTAAAGTAAATGTGGGAAAATGCCTGATGCTCACAGAAAAAAAGTGCAAAATACAGAGGATAATGTCATAATAGTTGCTGATAAATCACTGAAGAAAAGTTAAATATAGAGAAAAAAAATATTTTGGAATGACCACAAAAGGAGCACTGGGTCTTTATGGGTTAAAATGGAGGGACTTTGTCTACTATGATTTTAATTCCGTTAACAGTTAATGCAATATATTTAAAAATTAAAGCTCAAAGTCCATACTTAAATCAAGAATGGGTGGAGGGAGGCGTGACCGGTAACGGGTGGCGGCATGGGAGGGGGAACCTGGCCACAGCGCGAGGTCCCGCCCAATGCTGCTTGCAGCTTTAATTATTCTATCATTTCAGATCCACTGTGGTTGTAAACAGAAGGAAAACTAGTGGGTGTCACTGCCTAAATACTTATGGACCTGACTGTATGTTTATTTTCACAGTCCTATTTGTTGAGAGTTGAGTTTTGCTCATTCACTGCAGAGCATTCTCTCTCTAAATGTTGCAATTTTGAAATATGTTCCTTTCAGACAATATGGATAATCATCAGAATAAATGTGAAATTAATGTCTGTTATGTTTAAAGATAGGACCAGATGAAACAGACGTACAGTGGGACAGCATGAGGCAAAAGTGACATTTAAGATGAATGAAGATGAAACTGAAAAAAATGAAGTAAAAAACAGGAACTTGGCAACACATGCAAGAATAAAGAGACAGAAAAAAAAGACATTGAAGATTTTAACCAGATGAAAAAAATGCAAATTGAATCCTGGAGAAGATGTTTCTAGTTTTGTTGCTGATGCAGAAAAACATGCACATTGAAGTGAAGTTAATATTCATTATTTTCAGTCAGTTGTTTTGATGTGGAGTTAAAATGGTTAAATCATCTTCACATTATATTAATATGACATGAGGTTTAGTTTAATAGAAATATCCTGGTCACTTTTACTGCAGGAAAGAAGTTGAATCAGTTTGTGTGTTTTAACCACAGCTCATTTCTACCCTATGATCTGCTCTTCTACTGGAGAAAACCATGCGAGGACTTGTACTTTTTCTGGATAAGGTGAATCCTGGTGGTTCAGGGTTCTTTTGGCTCCTGTAGGTGTCATCCTCTGCTCAGACGTTGGTTCAGTTTCAGTTCAGTTTGTGTGAAATGTAAAACCGTCAGATGGAGGATGTGAAAGATGTGAAATGAGACACTATAGTGTGAGTAATAAAAGCCTCTTTGTTGTGAAAGCAGGCCATGTAACGTCTCGTCTGCAGGACTTTGACTCTGAGTATCATCACTGCTGTTGCTTTTAAATCTGCAGACTGTGATGGTGGTGATGAAGCCCCGCCCCCTCCTCTGACCTCGGACCACAGCTCACAGGAAGCTGCGGTGACTCGTCGTCTTCTACTTGTGTCTCTTCACTTTCAGACTCTTTTCAGCTCTGACTGTGGTGGGCTCAGACCTGATCTTCATCTCCTCCTTCTCTGTCGTCGTCATGGCAGCAGTTCCCCTCTTGCTCCTCTTCATCCTGCTCAGCTCCTCCAACTCCCTGACCCCTCCTCGGAAATCCTACACCCTCAGTAAGTCCAATAAAATATCACTAATATCATCAGGTTTGATATCAGGGAAAAGAATGAGTCATATTTATTGGAAATTAACCTTTTTTTTAATCATGATGATCCTCACAAAAAATCTCCTAATCATGAATATCATTGTTTATTATTTTGTTTATTAATCAGGTAGTTGTTTGAACAATAAAATGTCAGAAAATGCTGAAAAATATTCAATCTTATGAATTAAAATTCTACAGTTAAGTCAGAAAAAGTTATGAAAATAAAAAATACTCACATCTCAGGAGCTGGAATCAGAATTCTTCTCATATTTTTTTCCTTAAAAAATGACTCAAACTGAAGAATCAATTATTAAACATGGTAATAAATATAATTATTTGCAACAAATATATGATAAAGTTCATAACTGTTTCAGCTCTAATGCTGCTGGTGTTTGGACTGTCAATAATATTCTGTAAAATGTGGTTCTTATGCTGAATGAGTGAATGAATTTTAATCCTTAATGTCAGAATATATCAAATTAAAGGCATTTTCATCAACATTAAAAACACAAAAATGGTTATGACAGGATGAAACTCAATAAACGATAAAATCTAATGAATAATGAGATTACATACAGTAAGAAACCTGAGCAAAAACAGTAGAGGGAAGCTCAATAAAACAACAGAATCTTTAAGAATAATTATAACAAATTTAAACACTAGAATCAGCTGAAACAAGAACAAATACAAGTGAAATGTGATGCAATTACGCATTAAAATTGTGAAACAGAAACAAATGATGCAACATGAAGCTGTTTCTGTGATGACAAGTGTGTTTCTTGTGTTAAAAGAAAAACTACTAAAAAGTAAAATATGCTTCTGATCATTTTTGTAACTTTTATATACATTAAAAGTGTTATTTTACATGTGAAATACACTTCAGAGATTAAAAAAAAAACCTTATTTTGTTTCAGAGGAAATTCTTCAGTGTTTGTGAGTCACTGTTACAACACATATCTGTCACATGTTTGTCTGCAACAACAGTGAACTTTAAGCCAAAGTGAAGAAACAATGCATGGAATCAGGTTTAATTTGACAAAAAGAGAAAAGCCTTGAAGTATATGTTCAGCAATTTTTGTGTCGTTATGTTTGGAAGTTCATCAGGTCAGAAAAAGAAAAAAAACACAAGATGAAAAAATATAGTATATCAGGAAAAGGCTTATGTTTTGTATGTTATTCAGTGAAAATGTCATGTTTTTGCACTGTCAAACATTAGCACACTTTGTCAATCAAGAGAAATCTCATTTAAGTATTTAGTTTAAGTATTTAATGATCAATACAATAAATACTACAATTAAGAGTAAAATAATAGATAAAAAAAAGTGTAATTATTGTCTCGATGTTTCAGTCAACCAAAAAGCAATTGGATTTATTCCTGTAACAACGCTTTTCCAAACAAACAACTAATAAAGCAACCACCCAAATAACTAAACAACAAATGGTGTCAGGCACAACAAACCCTGCCCCTTACACATAATTTGCCCATTATAAGTAAATGGGAAGATTTTTAAAAAATTCATTAAAAATTTGAACTTTGACCTACTGTTCCCAAAATGTAATGAGATCCATTCTAGGTGACTGGAAATCTATAAAGTCAAATTGGTATGAATTCAACCAATAGTTTTGCTGCTACAGACAAATGAAATTTTGCCCATTGTAAGTAACTGGGGGAAAAAAAGATTTTAAAAATTAATGAAAAATTGAAACTTTAACCTACTTTTTCCAAAATAAAATTACATCTATTCTGGGTCTCTGGATATCTATAAACCAAATTTGGTATGACTTCACCCAATAGTTTTGCTGCTACAGACGTTTGAAATTTTGCTCATTATAAGTAAGTGGGGGAAAAAAAATCATAAAAACACTGTAACTTTGACCTACTGTTCCCAAAATGTAATAAGATCTATTCTGGGTCACTGGCAATCTATAAACCAAATTTGGTAAAAACAGCATTTTATTACCTCCACCACGAGGTATTGTGACCGCTTTGCTTTGTGTGTTTGCGTGCGTGGTTGTTTGTTTGTTTGTTTGCATGTTTGTTAGCAAGATAACTCAAAAAGTTATGCATGGATTTTCAGGAAATTTTCAGGAAATGTTGATACTGGCGCAAGGAAGAAATGGTTAAATTTTGGTGGTGATCGGGGGTGGGGGGGGGGGGCAGATCTGTCTTGGCGGAGGTCTGCACTCTCCAAGTGCTTTTCTTGTTTTTATTGGGTCCCCAACAGGCAGAGGAAAACATACAGCAGTTATATATGTGATTTCATTTCCTTATTATAGAACAAACGTGGTCTCCAGAAGAGTTTTAAAAAACACTGACTTCAATAAAATGAAAAGTTGAGGAGAGACATCAGCTGTAAAAGATGTAATCAGAGGAAAATTATGCAAAAGATGCAACAAGACAAAGATGATGCAAAAAAGACACAAAATTTAAAGACAAGAATAATGCAAATTGACACAAGAAACAAAAACTGTCAGAAACAATTTTACAAACAGTATCTGACAGTGGATGAGTCAGTAAAAATGTAGATCATTGGCAAATTGTGACATATTTTATAAGTTTGGGACCTGACGGAGACCACAATAAATATATTTCGTAATAAATGCTGCTCTATCAACACTGATAACTACCAGCATAGACTGCATGTCAGATAACTCTATCTTTTATGGGTTTAGACTCTGCGTTCTATCTCTAGAGAAGGAAACATCTGCGATGACTGTTACTGATACAACATACTGACCTTCTCCTACTAAACAAACAGACTAAAACCTGTATGCAGATATGGAAAATTACAGTATATACAGATAGTTATTGTTAGAATTAGTCTGTTATTATTGCTCAGCCCTGATCTGTTTTAATGCATCCACTGAAAAATAATACTTTAACAGGTGTAAAACCCATCAAATCCAATCCATAAACAAGAAAAGCACTCAGAGTGCAGACCTCCGCCAAGACGGATCTGCCCCCCCCCCCCCCCCCTGCCCGGATCAGCACCAAAATGTAATGATTTCTTCCTTGTGCCAGTATCAACATTTCCTAAAAATTTCCTGAAAATCTGTCCATAACTTTTGAGTTATCCTCCTAACAAACAACCACGCAAACAAACACACAAAGCAAAGCCATCACAACACCTCCTGGCGGAGGTAATCAATCATAAAAACATGAACGTAATGGATAGAATCAAATAAACTCCAACACACAACACACACTGGTTAAAACACTGGAGTGGACTTACCAGCAGCATCCAACACCATTAGACACAGTGCATTAAGTGCATTAAAACATACACAGAGTCCTTCAGTTCAGAGTTCATCAGATGAACAGTTTCAGACCGTCTGCTCCTCTGGAATCTTTAATATTAACTCTAAATGGTTTCTGCCCTGATGAGATGGTTTGTTTCCATGTGTTCCATTCTTATTCTTCACAAAAAGCTGCTGATGGAAGACTGTGCTTATTTGCTTTTTTTTTTTTTTTTTGCTTTTTTTTTTTTTTACAGAATTCCCTTAAAAACATTGATTGAATTTTGCACTTCATATGATGGAAACCTGAGTGGATGTATTATAAGAACATGAGGTTGACCAGTGTGTCTGTGTGTTTAAAAATAAAAGCACATGTTATTTATTCATTTATTTATTTATTTATTTATTTTTCTATGTAGTATTGATAGTCTAGACTCTCAACAGTAGTGGGAAGTCATGTAACAAAACACGCTTAGGACCAAAACCACCAATAAATCAACACTACGTATCCACAGACTGTATCAGTCACTGAAAAAAGTATAAAGCTCGTTGTTCATTCACATTTATATTATGGTATTATCATGTTTTCTTCTCCATCATAACTCATAGCCATGTATTTTGACAGTCTGTAAAATAACACTGTCTTATAATATTCATGTGCTGCATCAGCTGATAGTTTACATCATAGCTCTGTCAGCGCAGCTCTGTTTATAGACAGAAAACAGTCACAGTAAAACCACAAATCATCTCTGTTTTCTTTACGGTTAGTTACACCAAAGATCTGTTTGGAATCATCCAAACAAGGTCAGAAGTGTCACAGTTTAGTCTGAACCTTGGATCAACAAATGGCAACTTAGCAAAGATAATAACATCCCATAATAACTTTATACCCTCATAAGCCTCATAATCAAACTCCCCCATGTAGAAGAAACACTGTTTTTTCAGCATCAAACTCCATTCTTTTCATTTATTGCTGTGTCCAGTGGGGAAAACAATGACTCATTTTATTACTTCTTTTCTTTGACTTGGACAGTTGTTTCTTAATGGTTCTCATCCTTAACTCAGCCTTGATGTTACCAACAGTGACTCAGTACTTCCTCTAATGGTCACATAAATCCCCTGACTGTCGCTGGAGATAAATTCAACAGAGCTTCTAGTTTTTATAATTGTCACTTGCTTTGACTCTAAAAGTTGTTTCTTAGTGGTTCTCATCCCATCTGGTCATCTTCTAATACTTTGGTCAAAGGCCCTGTGGTGTTCGTTTATGACCAGCAGTGACTCATTACTCCCTCTAGTGGTCACATAAATCCCACAGTCCATTGGTGTAAATAAATTCAGTTCACATCTCTACAGTCCAATGCACTGGTGTCTTTGGCGGAACTTCAGAGCAATTCATTCTCTTCTCTTAATTATTTTAGATGATTTTTTTTAATATTTAAAAATAAAAATATTACATGTAGCCCCATTAAACATCTTCAACATTTAAGTTTACAGAAAGGAGAATCATTACTGCAGGAAAATAAAATTGCACAATGCTGCTTCAAGAGGACTGTACATGCTGTCCATTAGCTGTTTATGCTCTGTGTGAACAGTATCAATCAATCAATCAATCAATCAAACTTTATTTCTATAGCACTTTTCATACATGTTACATGTAGCACAAAGTGCTTCACAACAAAACCCCCCACAGTCCTGCGGTTACAAATAAAAATACAAGCAATCAAAGTAAAATTTATAGTAAGAGTCTAATTAAAAGCTAGCCTAAAAAGATAAGTTTTAAGTTTACTTTTAAAAATATGAACACTCGCAGCGGACCTCAGGTCCTCAGGTCCTCAGGTCCTCAGGTAGGCTGTTCCATAGTTTGGGGCCATAAAAGCTGAATGAGGCCTCACCATGAGTCTTAGTGTGGACTCTAGGAACAGTTAAGAGATTACTACCTGAGGACCTGAGGGTCCGAGAGGGCTCATATGTTGAAAGCAAATCAGATAAATAAATAGGGCTAAGACCATTAAGAGTTTTAAAAACCAATAAAAGCACTTTAAAATGGATCCTAAAGCTCACAGGGAGCCAGTGCAGAGACCTGAGCACTGGTGTTAAATGCTCTCTCTTTCTGGTCCTCGTCAGCAGTCGGGCTGCAGAGTTCTGGAGCAACTGCAGCGGTGCAATAGTCTTCTTGGGAAGACCAGAAAGGAGAGCGTTACAGTAATCAATTCGACTTGAGACAAAAGCATGTATCAAAGTCTCTGCACTGGCTCGAGAGAGAAATGGTCGTACTCTGGCAATATTTTTTAAATGATAAAAACCAGTTTTGGTGACAGACCTGATGTGTGGCTCAAAGCTAAGCTCACAATCTAGTAAAACACCCAGACTTTTAACCCTCTCAGAGGAGCCGAGTGAATGGGTTTGGAGCTTAGCTTTGAGCCTCTCCCTCTGAGCCTCAGGACCAACAATTAAAACCTCAGTTTTGCCCTGGTTGAGCTGGAGGAAGTTTGCTGCCATCCAGGACTTAATATCTAAAATGCAATTATAAAGGGTGTCGATGGGGCTGAGGTCATCTGGAGACACGGCAACATAAAGTTGAGTGTCATCAGCATAACTATGAAAGTTAATGCTGTGTCTCCTGATGACCTGTCCTAGAGGCAGCATATAAAGGTTAAAAAGGGTTGGACCTAAAATTGACCCTTGGGGAACACCACAATCCATTTTGCACCTTTTTGATGAGTGTTCCCCAATACTAACATAAAAATCCCTGTTTGTTAAAAATGATTCAAACCAGTTAAAAAACAGTAGGGATGTTTATATCAGACAACACATGATTAATGTTTGTATTTGAACCTGACTGTTGATCTAAGACTGGGACTAACCTGCCCTTTAATTCAGGTCTAATAGTCTCTTTAGATTCACTGTGTTTGCAGCGTTGTTTTTTGTGTTAAAATCCCCTGTTCGTGTTTGGTTTTATTATAAGCTCTGTTTCGCTTGAATACTGATGTAGATGTGAACCACATCCGTTCCAAAACCCAAACCTCAGAGACAGGAAGTGGCGCTGGTCAGCTGACTGAAGCTCAGTGTCGCTGTTAAGCCTCGGTTTGCTGAGATCAGTTTATGTTTGGCTCTGACACTTTTACTTTAAACAGGTCTATGTTAAGTCTGGGTCTAAATAAACTCAGATGTGACTGAGACCACAATATGTAAAAAGAACCAGGGTTCAGCACAGATGGAGAACAGGTGCATGATGGGAAGGCAATGACTCAATGACAAACTGAGGAAAGTGAATATGGTCATTCTTTATTATTCAATTACATTCTCAATTATCTTTGAAAGACTCCATCCAGAATCTTTTCAAATTACCAGTTAATCAACCAATGAACCAAACAAATAAACAAACAAAAAACAAAGAAATGAGCAACTAATCAACCAAAGAACCAAATAAACAACCAAACCCACAAGCAACCAATTAAAAAACAAAACAAAACAAAACAAACAAATGACCAACTAACCAACCAACCAACAAACAAACAGACAGACAAACGCTGATCAACCAAAGAACCAATCATCCAAACAAACAAATAATCAGCTAATCAGCCTATGAAGCAAAGAAACAAACAACCAAAGAAACAACCAACTAATCAACCAAAGAGCCAAACAAACAACCAAACAACTGAACAAACACTACAGCATCCAATTACACCAACTACTAACCAACCAACCAAAAAAAATAAACAAACAACCGACTGACCTACCAGCCAACCGACCAGCCGACCAACCAACCAACCAAAAAAATAAAGAAACAAGTGACCAACCAGCAAACCAACCAAAAAAAAACAAAAAACAAAAAAAAAAACTGACTGACTAACCAACCAGCCAGCCAACCAAAAAAATAAAGAAACAGCCGATCGACTGACCAACCAACCAGAAAAATAAATAAACAAATGACCAACCAACCAACCAACCAACCAACCAAACAAACAAACAAACAAACTCTCTTCAGTCTACACCACTCATGAATGTGTAAAACTAAAAGCTAAAATGTTTGGAAGTGAAATGCTCCATGTGGTTCATGTTCAGACTCTGCAGACAGACCTCTGGTTCACTTCAACCCACCCGACGTCCAAAACACCACCACGCTGTTACTGAGCAACGACAGCTCCACTCTGTACGTGGGGGCACAAAACGCCATCCTCTCATTGGACGTCAGTCGCAGTGACGTTATCCAGCTCAAGACTAAGGTCAGAGTGGGTTTTACTCCAGTTCTTTTCATGCTTTATTCCACTAAAGTTAACAACTAATGCATTTGTTGGTTTAATCTGTCTGTGTAGATGCAGTGGAGTCCATCTGAAACTGAAATAACTGAGTGTACAGGCAAAGGGAAAAGCACCACGGTAACATCAACATATCTCAACGCTATTATTGTATTTAACCCTCAAAGACCTAAACAACTGCCAGCAACCAAAAGCATCCACTGGTCTAAAATGTTTAAGAACTTTTTGACCACTAATCCTATCAATATACTTAAATAATTCAGTTAAAATGCAGTTTCTCAATTTTTCATGGTCATCAGATATGATCCATTTGGACGTTCACAGGCTCCGTAGTGAATGTGGAAACACTGTCATCTTCTATAACACTGATTTGCCAGTGAAACCCATGGAGTTTGACAAATGATAATGATTGTAGATGGTTATTTGATGTTCAGTTAATGATATATTTTACTGAAAAAGTCACCAGTTTTCTCAGTTTTGATATAACTTGTGATTTTACTCTGAGCTTTTATGAATATCTACGTGGTCTGTAAGTTACATATGGGAAAAATATGTGATTGTCACAGAAAAATACAGAGGATAATATTGTAATAAATGGTGATAAATCACTTGGGAAAGGTTAAATGTAGCTATGAAAATAGTTGTAGGTCTTCAAGGGTTAATAGATATAAAGTTTTCAGTCTTCATGGTTTGGTTCACCTGTCTGTCTGCAGGTAGACTGTCCAAACTTCATCAGTGTGTTACAGCCCATAAACTCCACCCATCTGTACGCCTGTGGCAGCTACGCCTACAGCCCCCATGATGCCTTCATTGTAAGATTATTTACCTCTTATTCTGTTACAGTTTAACGCTCTGCATCTATTGTTTAGTACAGGTACAAAACTACAAAAACGTTTGTCTGTTCCAGTAACATTCACAGTAATGAACTTATAGAAGTACTTTGTATTATTTTACTGGAAAAATACAAAGGTATGTAGTAAAAAATAGAAATCCTCCATTAAATTGTGTATCTGAAGACTACTGGTGTGTTTTCTTTGTCAGGATGCTGAGAGTTTGGCGATGGTCCAACATCAAGGAGCTAAAGGTCGATGTCCGTTCAATCCATTTCAGAGGAGCATCACCACCACCGTTGGTCAGTCTGACTCACTAACTAACCAACAGAAGAATATGTGAGCTTAATGTACTGTCAGAGTTTAATGGAAGATGAAACAGAGTTAATGGGACTCGGACTGTGCTGTTCACTGATGCATAGAGGAAATGAATGGATAGAAATAAACTTCCTTTGACTTTAACCCTTTCATGCATGAATTATGAAAAAATGTATCTAGATTTTTTTTTTTTGTTTGTTTAGATTGATTTTATTACTCAAAATTAAGCTGAAATTGAAATGCATTTTTCTTTTTTTTTCAAATATGGTTTTATTAAGAACAAAGGGGTAAAAATGTTAAAAAGCAATAAATAGCCTTTGGACAAAAATAATGTCTTTATAGGATGTACAAACACATACAAGAGAGAAATAACTGATTTTGCATGTTTAGAGAAGGAAAATCCTCATGGTGGTATGAATACTTGATGCATGGTGTCCACATGCGTCAAAGGAGTGAAAATACCTGTGATTATGCACCTGCTAGTTTGATTTAAATTGTTGAAAAATTGATTTATACCCAAAGATATTAACATTTCAGACATATAAAGATGCCTAAACCTTATAAATGAGAAATTTAGTATATTATTACTTTTAATGAGTATTTTAGACTTTTATTTGTTGTATATTTATATTAGTGTACATCTATATTTTAAAAGCCAAGTGGCCTCTTTGTGTGCATGTATGTCTGTCTCAGCATTCACACAAAATCCATAAAGAGCTGACTGCTGCAGTTTGTCATACTTATGTGTTTTTGGTCAACGAAGAGACTAGCGAAAATGGTAAGTTGATAGGACCAGTAGCATATTTTGGGAGATACTAATAATTTTGGAATACAATAGCCTTACAGTCACGTTGCTATACCCAGAACGCTTTGACAATGACTGCTGGACAAATGCGGTACAGCATGCACGAATACACAACAGCATTGAACTACCACATTTAGAACCATGAGTCAACGCACTAGTATAATATAAGTTATGATTGGACAAACTGTCATAATGAGTATGTTTATCATTTATAAATCATTAATCCTAAATAGTGGCATGGTCATAACTTTGATACTAATTGCTGTTAAACCTTCAGAGGTAAAGTCATGTTAACTGTTACTATCCTGATTCAGATGGAGAGTTGTTCACTGCCACAATGTCAGACTTCAGAGGTGTCATACCACAAATTTCACGACATTTCAGTAAAGGTGGTCGGCCAGACATCAGCCAGGACTCGTCTGTCAGCTTCCTGGAAGGTGAGAGGAACCACATTTCAACTTGTTTCTTTTTTGTAAATGCTAATAATTAAAGCTACAGAATGTTAATGCGTACTGTGAAGTTCAAGGTTTGTCAGTTTGAGGACCTACTGCTTTTTTCCCCTGGTTTTTGTATTTTTGACTTGAAGAAGCAGAAATAAACACAATGCTGTGAGTCAGCTAAAAGAGGAAGATAAAGTAAAAATGTCAAACAGAGAGAGACATTAATACTGGAAGTTGAAACTGTCATGACACACTGTTAATTTATTTTATCACATTAAATATTGAAACAATCAGTTAGTTTTGAAAGCACTCAATTAAATAGTTTAGGAGATGAAAAAGATGGTTCAAAAGGTAATTACAAAGTTAAAACCTAAGTAACATGAACTTGACAAGACAAAATAAGGAGAGTGAAAGGAAACACAAAACCCTGTGTGTTTTATAGTGACTACTTTTTGTTGTAAATCATGACATAAAACAGATGAGAGCCTAGAGAATCAACCCAAACAGCAACAACCTCAAAGTGGAGTAAATCGACATTAAGTTAAGGGAAAACACCTCTAAGGGTTCATTACTATGAGGGAGAACCACAGTTGTCTGATCCACTTTGACTGTAAAATATTAATCAGAGCCACTTCACAGAATCCTTGCTGTCATTTACTTTCAGCAGAACCATCTTTGTGGCGAGTTTTCAGAAAGTGGAACTTGGTGTTTCTCTAGCACCAGCGATTCATTTCCTTTTAAAAAAAATACTGAACGAAATGTTCACCCTTAAGTCTCTGAAGGGATTAATTAATTAGTTAGTTAGGAAGTTAGTTAATTAGGAATTAATTAATTAGTCACGTACTAGAATGTATTGTTACGAAATCCTGTGTACTTTGTGCTTTACATTTAACAAACTACACTGTATGATCTGAATGTATGGATTAAAAAAAACTAATATTGCATTCAATATTTCAAATAAATGTTACGTTTATTTCCGTAATGCGCCCCACCCCCCCAATTAAACAGAACATTAGCAATCAATAATGTTAGAAAAACAATTAAAATTTACTAATTACTAACTAATTTACAAATTTACTTTGAAATAGTAACAGGACATAGGCACAATATGGAACAAACTGTGTTTCTATTGACAGTGACAATGGGAAAGGATTTCACATGTTTAGCTTCCATAGTTCAGAGCAGTTGGACACAAAATACTAACCTATGTAACTAACTAATGATTAGCTATAATATACAGTTTCATTCGGTGCATTGACAGTAGCTGCTCTGTACTTTCAGTGGTACTTCAATACAATCTGTAAAAGAAATCTGGTTAATCTTAAAGTTGGTTTAACTAGTTGTGGAGTAGAGATTGGTTTTATTTAAATTATTACCTCCGCCAAGGAGGTTATGTTTTCATTGAGGTTTGTCTGTTTGTTTGTCTGTTAGCACGATAACTCAAAATGTTATGGACAGATTTTAATAAAATTATCAGGAAATATTGATACTGGCACAAGGAACAAATAGTTAAATTTTGGTGGTGATTGGGGGGGGGGGGGCTGATCTTCCTTGGCGGAGGTCTGCACTCTCCGAGTAATTTTCTAGTTATCTATATATTATTAATTGTTTTCACAAAGAATACCCATTTATGTTGCCACTAAAATAGCCTTTTTCCTAGTGTTCCTATTATTCCTATTATTGCTAGAATCAAAGGTTTTGTGTGTAAACCAGGCTTAGAGAGACTTATCCACGCATTAATCTCTAGCAGGTCAGACTACTGTAACGACCTTCTTACTGGACTCTCTAAATGAGCTGTAAATCAACACTTTGTAGGGAAGCTAACATTAGCTACTGTCTAACCTTAAGCATGACTAGTCTTTTAAAGGTTTAAAGTACTGGACTGACAGGCTGTGGTTCACTTGCAAACATTGGCTGATTTGTCTGTTTAAACAGAGCTGTCAATGCCCAGTGTCAAACATGTATTTATTGACAAGAAAAACATGAATATTCAGTTCCATAACTAAATAAATATAACATTATTTTTATTCAAATCCCAGCAAATCTCTGCAAAATGGTGACAGGAAGTAGATTCTCATACATGTGCAACATATCAGATTTCCACTGTAAGTGGATTTTCTTCAATACATATTAAGCCAACACAGTTAACAGTCAACATTAAGTTTTATGCAAAATAGCTTACTGTGAAAATCACTCTTAACACACTCAAAATCATAGGCTCTTCGAGGCAAAAATAACAAGTGAATATAGTTTGCATCACAAAGATAGGATGTTCGCCTAAAACACCGAATTCTCTGCTTGTTCATTCAGCTGAATAGTGTTGCTGTCGATGCTCTCACATCCTTTTCCCCCACATTCTGATCTCATGGCATCGTCTGTCATCACTTCCTGTATTTCAGAGCCAACATTTGTCAGTTCGTCGTCAGATGCCACAGAGAGGAAACTCTACTTCTTCTTTACTGAAGTTGGGAAAGAGTTCAGCTTTGTCAACAAGCTGCAAATTGCACGTGTGGCTCAAGTCTGCAAGGCAAGTAAATAAAGTGCATTTCTACAGCATTTTTAAAACCAGTTTAAGCTGACCAAAGTTCATCAAGTAAAAAAAAACAAGTGAAAAACAAAACAAAACAAAAAAAAAACAGTTGTGTTTGTTAGAGCTTCTGGGCTAGAAGATGACTTATATCATATTTATATTTATAAGCTGAGTGGAGATGATATGTGTGATGCATTGCTCTGGTTTTCAGGATGATGTCGGAGGAGAGATGATCCTGCAGAAGAAGTGGACATCGTTTGCCAAAGCATCGCTGCTGTGTCAGTCTCAAAAACAGTTTCCATTCAACATCCTGCAGGACATGTTCACCCTCCATCCACCAGAGGGCAGCGGCTCCCCAGACACTCTGTTCTACGGCGTCTTCACCTCTCAGTGGTAGGAACTCAAGAAAAAACCCCAGACTGTAGTGGAATAATCCAAAAGACACTGCAGTACACCATGTCTGCCATATTCTGTCACCTTTCACACTGAATGTGAGTGTGTGACGCTTAAAGGGTTAAATGGCTTCAGTTAATTTTGTTCAGTGTCATAAATATGTGAATGGAAATTACAGTTCCATTGAAACTGAAAATAAGTGGTGTTTACGTATACTGCTCGTGGTCGCATCAGTAGGTGAACGTAATAAAGAGCAAAGTTGATCAGGTGACATCAGTAAAACAGTAAAAACATCAGAATGAGAAGGTTATATGAAATAAGGATGAATAACTATTAACAATGTTTGGACAAAGGAAATGAGTGTTCTTGTCCTGTTGTAACATTTTCCATGTAAGTTTTTCATTTAAGCCCCTATGACGACTTTTCCTAACTTTAACCAGTTGTTTTTGTTCCTAATGTAGGAGGCAACAACTATGGCTTGAAAATGAAGCCAGTTCAGATGTATGACTGTTAATGTAG
Source organism: Sphaeramia orbicularis (assembly GCF_902148855.1). NCBI lineage: Eukaryota > Metazoa > Chordata > Actinopteri > Kurtiformes > Apogonidae > Sphaeramia > Sphaeramia orbicularis. Next base: position 22,144,874 of record NC_043972.1, read on the forward strand.
TAACATTAACAGCTACTAGATGCAGTCTCTTAAAATCGAGTAAATAACAAGTAGTGCCAGGCACAACAAATCCCGCCCCTCGCATGTATTGTAGTTTATTTTGGCATCAATCCAGCTGATGTCATCATGTCTATGTGTGTGCTGATGTCAACATATCAATTGCCTCTATATATGTGCCAAGTTTGAAGTAAATTGAAACAAAATTGATGTCTTTATAGACATTTGAAATTTTGCCCATTAAATGGGAGAAAAAAAGATTAAAAAAATTCCTTTAAAATTTTTGAACTTTGACCTACTTTTCCCAAAATGTAACCACATCTATTCTGGGTCACTGGCAATCTCTAAACCCAATTTGGTATGAATTCAACCTATCGTCTTGCTGCTAGAGTGTTAACAAACAAACAAACAAACAAACAAAAGAAGAAAAAAACAAACTGAACCAAAAACCATACCCCTTGACTCCCCTTCGGGGGGGCGGGGGGTAATTAAGTCAATATTTGCCCTATTTGGACCCTCTAGTAAGTGTTTGGATCCATCTGGAAAATATGGCTCTTTTAATACAATTTTTAGTCAAACAAAAGGTTTATTGTCTGCTGTGTTGGACAGCATACAACATATTGTTGTTGGCAAACAGCTTAATGTATAATTATTGTCATACTAATGTTTTGACAAACTGACAAACTTTACTGTTTTACAGTCAGAAACCTAAGGCCAGTGGCCAAAACATGAACTCGAGGCTTCACATGAGCAATGTAAAAAAAAACAATGGTTGATGCCCTGATAACTTTGCCCACTACTCTTTCTCTAATAATTTTCCAACAGTATTTTATGTTTGCAAATATGCATGCATTTATGAAAGAAAATCTGTGTATTCTATTGTGTGGACAAAGTGATTCCTTCTGTTTAGAGGTTGAAGAGTGGAGAAACAGCCCAGTGCTCTGTCAGTTCTTCTGGTCATGTATGAGGAATTAAAAATGAAAGTGATGAAATGATGTCAGTTACAAAATCTAAACTGTCAGATGAGTTGATAACGTTGTTTGACATTATACTTAATACAGCACTAGTGACATTTAATACAGAAATGACAGGTAATATTTACAGCTTTTGTGTTATCACTACACCCACTCGAGAACTATTGGACTAGTGCTCAAGTCATTTTACAATTCATCATGAGTGTGGGTTGTCATGATGGTGTGCAGTGATGTTTTCTGTGTTGTGTGTCAGGTCTTTATCTGCAGAGTCTGCGGTTTGTGCCTTTAGGCTGCAGGACATTAGAAACGTGTTCAATGGGAATTACATGACCTTTGACATGAACACAGACCTGTGGAGTCCACTGATGAATAAACACTCTTATCTGGGGACGGTAAGGGCTTTCATTTTTACTTTATTTAGTAATCATATAAATATACAGTAGTTTTTCCATGTCCATGCTATAACATGTAACGTTTCAGCATTAACCCATAAAGACCCAGTGCTCCTTTTGTGGCCGTTCCACAACATTTTTTTTCTCTATATTTAACTTTTCTTAAGTGATTTATCACCATTTTTATGGTAATATTATCCTCTTTAGTGTGAGTTTTTTCTGTGTAAATCCTGTATTTCCTATATTTAATTTACTGATCACGTAGATATTCATTAAATTCAAAGGTCATTCAAAGTAAATTCATAGTTCATTATATCAAAACAGAGGAAACTGAAGAAAAAGGGACTTTTTCAGTAAAATACATCATTAACTGAACATAAACCCAGTGTCTCCATCCACTGTCATTGATCCAACTCCATGGGTTTTACTGTTGAATTAGTGTTGTAGAAGATTACGGTGTTTTCACATTCACTGTGGAGCCTCTGAATGTCTGAGTGGATCATATCTGATGATTATGAAAAGATGACAAACTGTATTTTACACCAATTTTTTACTTGTATTGATAGGTTTAGTGGATCGACAGGTATTAAACATTTTACATCAGTAATTGGTTTTGGTCACCAGTGGTTGTTTGGGTCTTTATGGGTTAAAATATATAAAAATGACCAGTAAAACAAACCTCCCATGGTTCCATACTATACTACCATGTCTTTAAATGTTTTTTATTGTAGTTTTGATAAATAGGCCCCTAGTGGCAGACATTACAGTTTACCTTTAATTTCCAAAACAGAGCTAAGCTAACAGAGCTATAATATAAACTATCAGCTGTTGCAGCATGGGAAGATTGTAAAACGTAGCGTCAGCTTGACTCACAGAATTAAAATAATTGGCTATGAGTTTTAGTTTGAAGAAGAAAACTTGATATTACCATAATACAGATGTGTGTAAACAATGACTTTATACATTATTCAGTGAGTGATACAGTCTGTGGATGCATGGTATTGATTCTTCGATGGTTTTGGTTCTAAGTGTATTCTGGTAGCAACAATACATAGATTAAATAGCTGTCACTCTATCTATACTTATATACATCCTTAATACATACTTTTTTTTTTATTTAATGTATGCTAATTTGTACTCTGTGCAGCCCTTTGGAGGCTTTGTGTTGGTAAAATGTGCTATACAAATAAAAGTGAATTGGATTGAATTGGATTCTCATTTACAATCTTTTTTAAAAATGAAACTCATTCTTCAGGGTTGGATTCTAGGCCAAGTTTTGTTTCCCCTTTGAGGCAGTTTTATTGAAAATATTAGTTTAAAATGTTCACTAGCTGTTTGTCAGAGACTCTTCTTCTTTGTTCTCCTGACAGTGTGGACAGGACAAATCGACAGAAGCATTACTGGAGGTGAAGAAGTCCTTCCTGACCAGCAACAGCGTTCAGCCGCTCGGAGACAGACCTCTAATTGTGTCATTAGAACAGCGTTACAGTCGAGTTACCGCCATGAGGACGACGGCAGCGGATGGGAAAGACTACACCATCCTCTTCCTCCTCACAGGTCTTAATTCAGTGTAGAAATGTTTGTGAATTTTTAGTTCTATGGAGTAAGGTTTTGGGTTTTGATTACAGTTTAGTTTGAGTTGAGTTTCATAAGTACTTTTAGCTGCTTTTATTTAAATGAATAGATTAGTTTGGATTGAATCTCTATTTATTTAAGTTATTTTAATTTTGTTTTGCTTTTATAAAGAAATTATATATAAATATAAAGAATGAGCGATAACAAATATGATTCACAAAATGAATGTTCGGTTATTGTGCAAAGCCATTGCAAAAATTATTATGCAATGACTTTGCACAATGTCCCATATTGTGCAAAGGACTTTTATTATTGTACAACATCTACTTCTACTATTGTTCACTGCAGAGCACAGTACGTAGTAAACTTTACATTCTCTGTATTAATAGCCAGTAAAATTATAGAAAAACATTTTCAACAAACTGAAACAGTCTAAATGTGATCCTTTAAGAGCAAACCAAAATACTCTGTGTGACATTGCTTAAAAAATTTAAAGTCAGCAGTTCATTTCCATAAACCACAACTTCAAGGAAAAATCGAGGGGGAACTAAAATTAAGCAGGTTTTACCAAAAATGTTTTATCTGTTTAGTTTGGGTTTCATTGTTCATTGTAGTTTTAATAAAAAAGAAAAGGATTTATTCACCACTTGTTTTAGCTTTTTCGGTTATTCATCATCATCATCATCATCATAGTCATTGTGGTCTCTTGTGATTCCAGAGTCTGGATTCCTCCATAAAGTGGTTTTATTGGATCAAGGTCCACGGGTCATCGAAGAAATCCAGGTGTTCACCAAACCTCAGCTTATCAAAAACATGGTCCTTTCAACCTCAAAGGTAAAATAATAGAAGAAGTGTGTGGTGATGATTTTGGCTGCTGGACTTTAAGGGTCAGATTTACCAAGGCAGCACAAATTAATGAGTGCATAATAAATAAAAAACTGTATTTATTCATTTCTATATCAGGGACAATGCATTGACACATAGTGGACATATAGAACATATGATGTTCTTTTTTTGGTGGCAGTTTACTAACATTTTACAAAATTATGAACACAGATGCAGCCACTGCATTTCAATAATGACTTGACCTGTTCACTGGACACTAGTGCAAATTAGAGTCAGATTACACACAGTCACATCTGATGAGGGTCTGTGGATCCTATTATGGACACAGTGAAGGTTATGTGTTTATATTGATAACTTTATTGATCTGTAGTATTTGAAGAACCTGTTTCTTAGTCCCTGGTTCTGTATTTAATCTGATACAACTTGAATAACTTATACTTTTAACAATTTTCAGTCAGCTTTGTTTTTGTTGCTTGTAATGAGCAAAAGTTTTTTTTTTTTTTTTTTTTTTTTTTTTTCTGGTTTTAGGCCCATTATGATCTTTCAGTGACCAGACTTTTATTGTGGGTTATAAATAGGCTCAATTTGTTGTGTTTACTTCACATTTTTTTATTTATTATAAGTCAGTTTATACATATGTAAGAGTATAAATATATTTGTTTATATATACATATCTATTCTTTTTTTTATTCCCGTTTTCTTTTAGTGAGGCTGTTTTTGGTGTGTGATGTTTTTTGATGATGATTAAATCGGTGGTCCCTGTGTTTCCTGTCCCTGTAGGGTGTTGTGTTTGTGGGGACATCTGAAGGTGTGACCAGCGTCCCTGTGGCTCAGTGTTCTATCTATAGAACCTGCAGTCAGTGTGTTCTGGCCCGAGACCCTCTATGTGGATGGAGTCGGACCAGGAGCGTCTGCACCAGGATGAATACCTCTGAAAACCTGTAAGAGTCCAACATCCTCCTGATCCCAACAGGGTCCCCACTCTAATACCTTTAAGTGTTAAAACATTGCATTTACAACAGAGTGTTTTAGGATCCATTAACTGAGATTTTTTACATTGCATGGTGTACCTCAGGGTTCAATTGTAGGCCCACTTTTGTTTATTCAAACATTGATTATTTAGATTCATTGAGTTTTAGTTAGATGTATTGACTCTTTGTGATTACATTTTTGTTAGTTTTAGTAGATTTTTTTTAACCTGATGTTATATTCAGTTTAATTCAGGTTGAACTGTTCTATTTCTATTTGACATTTTTATTTTAGTTAATTCAACTATTTTGCCAAAACTACGGTAGTTTTCGTTATAGTCTTAGTTTTTTGGGGTTTTTTTTGTAACTCTATTATCCATTTGTACTGATGGAAACATTCAAACTAAGACTGTTTAGAAGAAGTGGAGCAGACATTTGTGGTGAGATGTGACCTTAAATCTACCGTTAAACACTGTTACACCTCCATTTTGTGTTTTTTCTCACTCATGCCCCCATAAATATCTCATCAATGAGATGTCAAAACCGTCTTTTGTGGTGGCTGGTTATGCATTGTGGAATTTCCTTTGTGCGCAAAGTTAACCAACAGAAAAACCCACCAAGGTACCCTCAGCCCAATGATTCAGACTGAAGATAAAGACATGAAAATGTTCTTTGTGAGTGCACGCTGGGTTTAATATATAATAATATATTTATTGAATAGAAAAAACCACTGAAGGACCTGATTAAACATAATTATTAACTTAAAGTATAAGTTGAAATGTCTTAGTTAACATAAACTAATAAACTTACAAATGATTAATGGACACAGTAAGGCAAATTTACTCTTATTCTTATTTTTATTCTTATTCTTATTCTCGTTCCCTTTCTTATTCTTATTCCCTTTCTTATTCTTATTCTTATTCTTATTCTTATTCTTATTCTTATTCTTATTTTGTAAGGTGGCTACTATCTAAACCTCAACCTCAAAAGTGTCAAATATGTGTCCTACAGGCCAAAACAAACCAAAGGGTCCAATTCAGCCCATGGGATGAATTTCCAAAGTGCAAAAAAAAACAAAAAACAAAAAACTGTGTCCAACTTGTTTTATTTCAGGGGCCTCATAGGATCGTCACTGGGTCAGACCAGCAAAGTAGAATCGTAAAAATTTTAAATGACAACTCCAAATTGTTCTCTTTGTTTTAATGTGAAAAATTGTGTCTTTGTAGATCCAGTGTGATCTGTAAGTTGTAATACACATTTATAAATAATAAGATGAGGTGTAATATTGTTTTTAAGAAATTTCAGGTTGTTCGTGAATGTGCAGGTTATTCACATTTTTTTATGAAAGGATAGTTTGCATTTATAAACATGTTCATAAAGTAATTTAGCTTTTTTGTACTAAAACAATTAGAAGAATTTGGAGTTGTCATTATTTAGAGGTTTTTATCCATTTGTTTGTGGCCCCTGAACTAAAATGAGTTTGACACCTATGGTCTATGTACATACTTTTAATATCTAAATATCTAAATACTTCACAATATTAGGGCTATTACAGTATAAGGGAAGGGGTGGAAGTGGGTCAGTCGGGAGTAATCACTGTTTGTAAATAATTAAAATTTTAAATAAAGTTGTCCACTGATGAGGAGGGTGGTGGTGTGTCGAAATAAATAAATAAATAAATAGAAAACCAATCAGAGAGCGCAGACCTCCGCCAAGGCAGATCAGTCCCCTCCCATCACCACCAGAATTTAATCATTTGTTCCTTGTGCCAGAATCAACATTTCCTGAAAATTTCATCCAAATCCATCCATAACCTTTTGAGTTATCTTGCTAACAGACAGACAAACCAACAAAAAATCTGCCCCCCACTCCCGATCACCACCAAAATTTAGTCATCTGTTCCTTGTGCCAGTATCAACATTTCTTGAAAATTTCATGAAAATCCATCCATAACTTTTTGAGTTATCTTGCTAACAGACCAACAGACAAACCCCGATGAAAACATAACCTCCGCCATTTCACTTGGCGGAGGTAATAAACATCATGAGGTGAGACAATAAAAATAAATAAATAAATACTTCTAAAGAGCTGTGTCCAATGTGGTAAAATGGTCTGAAATTGTATAAAGGTAGCGGAGCCCAGTGGATCTAGTTTTTGCCCTGTGAGTTGACTGACAGGTGTGTGTTTTAACCTTCAGGGTTCAGGACTTGGAGAACGTCAACACAGCAGCTCAGTGTGATGGACAAACAGTGACTGTTGTGGATAGAGGTAAAGCTCAGTGGTAGCATCATCTGTACAACATAACTAACATTTGACAGCCTTTGAAATCAGAATATATGGGTCATTACACCTCGGTTTTTGCTGTGTCTACATTTATGTCTCAGTAATTTAGGTAAATAAACATCCACACTGGTATTATTGCAAAACTTGAGGGTCCAACTTGGCAGACAGTTCATTTACTTGAGTGTTAATATCAACAGCCAGACTTACAGTATATATAAATGTGACTAGTTATACAGGGTGGGGAAGCAAAATTTACAATATTTTGAGGGAGGGATTGAAAGACAGTATATGACCAGTTAGTTTATTGAAAGTCATGAGAATTTATTTGCCACAAGAAAATTTACATAATAGAAAATGTTTTTATTCTATGTGTCCTCCTTCTTTCTCAATAACTGCCTTCACACGCTTCCTGAAACTTATGCAAATGTTCCTCAAATATTCGGGTGACAACTTCTCCCATTCTTCTTTAATAGTATCTTCCAGACTTTCTCGTAATAGTTTTGCTCATAGTCATTCTCTTCTTTACATTATAAACAGTCTTTATGGACACTCCAACTATTTTTGAAATCTCCTTTGGTGTAACGAGTGCATTCAGCAAATCACACACTCTTTGACGTTTGCGTTCCTGATTACTCATATGGGCAAAAGTTTCTGAAAAGGTATGGATAATAGTGTTAGGTATGATTATGACATCAATATATGTTTGTTTTCAAAACAATTGATGTAGTGCCTGCTGAGAAAAAACAACTAAATGTTCATTGTAAATTTTGCTTCCCCACCCTGTATGTATTGACATATTTGCCAAGTTGCAGTTTCAGTGATATATGTCCAGACCAGTTAAAGTTAGGGGTTAAAAGTGATTATTTCTTTCCCACAGAGGTGAATACCAACATGAACGAACCTGTAACGCTTCTATGTTCGAAACCGTCCAACCTGGCCACTGTTAAATGGTCCACCCATCGATTCACAACCCTGCCAGAGGAACTTTTCGTCCAATCAGCTGATGGCAGCCTCAGGTTCTTTGCCACTGCCCGCACCTATGGGACCTACATCTGTGAGGCAGAAGAAGATGGAAACAAGGAGATCGTTGTCAGATACACCGTCCAACCTGGTGTGTTGCCACGCTCGAATAAAACCCCCAACTGGACGACCAACACCGAAGAACCCTACGAAGACATTGAAACCCATAAACCTACAACACAACCTGCCCCAGAGCCAAAGGAGACGGACCAGACGGTGACAAATGGACAATCCAACGATGAATCCACCACGATTTCTGAAGACACATTCACATATGACTACTTTAATAATATGGATTTGACCTCGACCTTGAAGAGCGGCGTCCAGCCCTTTAAGGAACAACCCAAAATCACAAAGATATTGAAGAGCTACCACAGTGAGTTGATCGTTGTTTCCCTCCTGCTGACGATCTGCATCTGCATCCTGATGCTCGGAGGGTTTCACATATGGCGGCAGATGAATATGAACCAAACGGTCAGCCTTGAGAACGGTGACACAATCACCAAATGTATGGAGAGCACGCCATCCCTGAGCAGCCCAGAGGACGCCGGCCCGGAGCTGAAGGTGGTCGAGTAAACAGAGTCACCTGGTTTTATATCAACATCCAGACTGGGCTGAAAAAACAGTCCAACGTTTTCAACAAATGAGACAATACATACTACACAAAGACTGAAGTCTCACATTGTAGCATTTTCCTGACTTTGACAACAACTTAACTCTGGTTCTTATAGTGGTTCTGTTCAAGATTCTCCAAATATTCCACCACGTGTCCACTAGTTTTACCACAACTATTGTAATTAAAGATATGTTGGCAAAGGGGAGAGTTGCAGAAGCAAAACAGGTCATAATATACAGTAGTGGACACTCTTAAAATTTTACACAATGTCAAATATTATCATGAAATATTTGTGGGAAAAATGTTTTTTGTGTTTTCTAAAGGTGTGGCTGCATCAGACAGACACAAACAAATGCAAATGATTATTGTTGTTTTGTTTTTTGTTTATTGTTAACAAGAAACTAGATTCTTGACAGGTGATGCATTGGATAGCACCCGTACCTCACAGCAGGAAGGTCCTGGGTTCGATTCTAACGTTAGTCGATTGGCGGGAGGAGTTTGCATGTTCCCCAGCTTCCTCCCACCATCCAAAGACATGCACTGATAGGTGAACTAGTTTATCTAAATTGCCCATAGGTGAGAAGGGTTGGTTGTTTGTCTTTATATGTGAGCCCTGTCCTCCATAAGTATCCCATAAGTAGCTGGGATAGGCTCCTTAGTGAGGATAAAGTGGGTTCAGATGATGAATGAATGATATTTGTGACAGTTTCCACATGTCATGCCCTGGATGTGTTTCATTATCTTACTGAAACATCCAGTTTTGACCTCGATGGAACAGAGCATGTGCAGAAGGGAGCATGTGGGTTTGGAGAATGAAGTTCAACGACTTAAGAGTGATTCTGCACCTTTTGACAACATTTTTAACAGTTTAACCGCCTGTAGATCACCTGGACCTGCTTAAAGGTTCAGATAAGACTTACACCTGATGGTTAGGGTTCACTAGAACTTATTTCTTTAGTGTTTGGGTTCTGAGCGGGCTAAACTGGTTAATACACCTAAAAAAAAGTGAATAGTTTAAATTTCCATCGTCAGTTTTTTGCCTGCATTAGACCACAGTCCACAGGGGTTTATTGAGGAGATGACAGTAAAATTATTACTTTATGATAAATGAATACATACATACATACATACATAAAATTGCTGACATTTTCTTTTTTTTTTTTTTTTTTTTTTTTTTTACTTTTAAGGTATCTAAAATACTGTTGGTCTATTTAGGAGTTCATCCCTTCTTTTCCTGTTCAGTCTGTCTCCTAAATGGGTCTGAGTTGAGAATAATCTTTACTTTATTTATCATTTCCTGAGTTGGGCAAAACGTGTATGGAAATGTGAAACCATAAAAGCTGTGTTTTACATGAAGGGAATCCACAGAGACTTAATTAGCTGAAATGCTAACATTATCTAGCACCAATATTTTTTTTTTTTCTCATTTGCTTAACAATTGTAAAATTAGATGTGAATTGAATCCACCTCCTCTGCTGTTGATTAACACATGTAAAGTGGAAAAAGTGTTTTATGGACACAGTTCTGCAAAAGATGGGAATTTTAATTTTATTTTTTAAATAAATATTTACCATTCCCATTGCGTTTATGACAGTTAGCCTGGTGGTTCAGCAGTTTTTTGGGTTTTTGTTTTCTTAGATAAAGGTACGAGAGATTAGTAACATGTTTGTTGTTTTTTTTTGTTTTTTAGAAGAAAAAAGGTAAAAATGCATGTATGTTATAGACCAAACATACATGCATTTTTATCTTTTTTCTTGACTGTATAGCTGCTGTAAATAAACCCTGCCTATCATTGACTTTACATTAGATTTGATCAGCTAAAGTTGTAATTTGCTCATCTATAGATATAGTGTTAAAGATATGATTGATAACGGTCATGTGACCTCTTTAAAGTTTCATCCATGTTTCTTCATAACGTGTGACAAAGTGGCTCCAAACAGGCCTGGGTCTGGATGGTTTTATAGTGACTTCTCATTGCTTTTCTACAACACTTTCTCACAACATAAAATTCTCGCAGTTTCCATCACCGTGGTTACCCAAATTGCCATGAAAATCCATGCACAGATATTTGATTTAGCTAAATATTGTCTAATTTGTGAGGATTATGTGTTGAAATCACAAACATGTCGAATTGTATGTTTTTATATTTTTTGTGCTACTGTTTTGTCTGAATCTGAATGTAAGTAACTGATGTGAATGTAACGAGGAATCAAATTTTTATTTTTTTAAGATTTAATTATTTAAAGAGAATTTATCTTTTATTTTCTGTGTTTTTCAGTTATCATTACTGTGACCGCCTGCAGCACAAATTTAAACAAATGTGAACATGTTATATTTTTCTGTGCACTGTATTGTATACTGTCAGTAAGTTAAGGTTAAAGTCTGTTTTATTTGTCTTTTTGTTTTTTGTCAATCAGACCTAAATGTCGTTTTAACTCTCACCTTAATGGTTCAATGCTTCTGCTATATATGTATTTATTAAACAAATCTTTTTCACAACAATTTTGTGTTTGAAACATGGCAGGGATTAAAACACATCATTTCACCTCTCAAAAGCGAATTATACCTTCCCTTTCATGCACACTGTGTTGAATATGCTTTTCCTTAACGAATACATCCTGCCACCTGCTGGAGAAATAATGCAATAAATAAATACGACTTAAAACATGAAAACTGACACATGAAAACTGACTGGATTTAACTGTGTGGATCATGTTTTTATTTAATCCAAATTACATGACATGTGCAGATTTTACAAATTAAATCTTATTCTTATTATTAATTTTCCACTTTACATTTTACAAGTCAAGTGCATGTTATTAACATTACAAAATGAAGTAACAGCCATTAACTATGAAATATATAAGGTGTTACTCTAAAATTCTTCAACATGTAATTATGTAAGAGTTTCATACTACTAATAACATTAGTCAAAACCGCACCCATTAGTTACCTGTTTTTGTCAATGCATGAACTTCTGTTAATTAACGCAAATAAATAGATCAGCAAACAATAACTAGACACATTAAGAAACTATTAATCGCTAAATTATGCTCGTTACTGCAATGTTAATGTTAACTAAAGCTAATTATCTTTATTGAAAATAAAAACTAAAATGAACTACTCAGTATTTCTGAATTCTATGCTATCACGTTCATAGAAAACTTAATTCAATTTATATATAACTTATCACAACACTTTCTAAAATATCAGACTATTATTATAAAATAACACTCGTATTTCTATCACAAAAAATGTTAATCACACATTATATGCACTGACATCTGTGACCATAAACACATTTTAAATGAACAGAATGATTATTTTAAATAAACTTCTGCTTTTAACACTATCTGACATAGTTTTACACTTTTCTGTGGATCATGTTGGATGGTACAAACAAAAATATTTGGACCAAATTTACACCAAAAAGACTTTCTTATGTTTCTGAAATGTTGTGTTGTTTACAGTTCAAGACAGAACTAATAAATAATATAAAAGAGAAAAGTGAGACTTTTGTGTCACATGTTGTGTTGAATGGTGTCAGTTTTCTTCTGTCCTGTTTTTATGATCAAACTTCGTTAAACTGGTTTATCCTCAACTGTAGACACAAAAACACGCCCCGTGGGTGTCAAGTGTGGATTCTGGGAAATGATGCTGTGGAGTTTACAGCGCTGCCTTCAAGCTCTGTTGGAATTATCAGAACTTCAACCGAAAAAAAGGAGGATGAACTCAATTCTTTGTGATTTAATCACGATCAAGAAATACTTACAAAGTGAAAAGCTTGAAACAAAATCTAAGACACTGAGTTTTATGTGTTTAGAAATAATAACAGACTGCATTTATTTTAGTTTTTTTGCAACCAATAAAACGACTGCAAAATACAAATTTATATGCAAATAAACATGTAGACAAAGAAAATAAAAATTATTTTAAACTCACAATGAAGACAATATTTTAAGAAAAACATTGAAAAAGTGGCCACAGAGTAATAACATTAATGAAAATAAAAAATAAAAACAGTTGCATTTAATTTCATCTAAATAAAAATTATAAACAATGACAAAACGACATGAAATAGTCTAAAATTTCAGACAAAAAAAAATGTTAAAAGGATTTATGCTATTGTTGCATAAATAATACATACTCCTAAATATTGATGTTTTTTGTTGAAATATTTATTTATTTATTTATTTATTTTGACCTTTTCGTTTAAATAACGAAACACTGTTCATACCTCACACTTTGTCAGTCTTATTTCTCTGTTTTCATGTTTAGTTGTCATATTTCCGAGTTGAGAGGCTGTCCCTGAAAGCATCATGTTTTTCTTTTTTTTCTTTTTTTCTTTTTTTTATTGAAGTTCATGGTTCATGTTTAACTTCCGCATCTCCAACTGCGAAGTGCGTATTTATCCACGAATTTCCTGCAGGTAAGCACACTTTAATTCGTGATTACATATGTTATACATTATTTGAAAACATTTCCCAGTTGAACTGACATGTAGAGAATGAAACGTCCCTAATGACAGACTGTATATTTATCTGTTATTGATTATTCTGTGATCACCATAATACAGCCTACGTCATTTCACCTTTTTGAATATTAAAGAGTTTAATGTTTCCTTAAATGAGCTTTTAAAGTAGAGAATAAGCACTTTTTGTTGCGGTTTGTAACCGGACTTCAGACTTCATTCAACCAGACTTCATTCAAAATGTTAAATTTCAGCCTAAACAGGTTAAAATTCAGTTAAAGCTGAATTAATTAAAGAACAGACATGAAAACAGAACTTGTTCTGGCACATCTATAACTCATGATACTATATTAGAATGATTTTTAAAATGTGCATACTCATGCTCCACATGTTGATCTAAGCACTGACACAGATTATTACAGTAGGAGTACTAATACTACACCACAAGTAAAAGTACTGCATTCAAACCGAGTATAAGTATAAAGTGTCAGTATGTACATATTCTGATACAAGTGAAGTTCATTCCTGTCAGTTTTTATTGTAATATCTGATTTTTATTTATTTATTTATTTAATTTTATGTTTGTTTTTTTACTGTAAAAGGCTAAAAGGGGTAATTCAAGCCACATTTTATATTTGATGATTTTTGTGCAAGTATATTTATTTCAAAGTACATGTACTGTGCAGATGTCTGTGTGTCTTTTTATCAGGTTTTATTGGCATACATAAGCCATTGTCTGTATCAAAACAGAGCTGAAAAATACAGGAAATAAAACTAAAACCACAGAAAAAATATGTGTTGAGTTCTTTTATTCCCATAATATTAGATTTACTGCACTGATCTAGTGCAGTTAATGTCTAGGAGACTTCATGTCGTGTTAACACAAGTTGCACTTCTGTTTTTTGTTTGGTTTTTACTGTGCACAAAATCCCTCTATTTCGGTTGTATCCGAATGAAGAGAGAAATGAAAGTAATGTTTTGTCTTTACAAAGCTGTAAAAGCAACAAAGCTAAAGGTAAACAATGACCTTTTCACATTACTCTGCTTTATACCATGAAAATAGGATATGTAATTATTTTGGTATTCTGTAGAGGTAAACAACACTGATGTAACTATGGAAATCCCATCTTCCTCCAAATGCTTTTATTAGATATATTACAAGTTCTCTGGTCTATAGTTTATTAATGACCTTGTCAAATGTCATGTTATCGTCAATAATCCGATGAGTTTTTGTCAGTGGTAAAACCCTGTTGTGTGGGTGTCCTTTACCTGTTTAACAGTGGAGGAAGTGCTCATTTATTGGAATAGTTGTACAAAATCACACAGTAAACATACCCAGTTACCGTCCAACTTTACTTGAAATAACAGTCAAGCTACAAAATGTGATATCATAGAATAACACATGTACTGTGTTAGAACTGTTTTTAACACTCATTTTGTTACTTGTTTATCAAAACATGTAGACATGTAGAGTTAGGGTTAGAGGTTAGAGGTCAACTATGAACTAAACTTTACTTTTCAATACTTAGACACAAAATATTTTCAGTCACCACTTCCTGGATGTGTCTCATTCAGTTAGGTTTATACATAAATAAATAAAATATATTCACTTTTTTCCCCCTCATTTGATAGTGATATCGCTATTGTCACAATAAAACAAGAAATGATGCATTACATTAAAACATAGTTAAAAGAGATTGAATAAATAAAACATTTAATTAAAAAAAAAAAAAAGAAAAATGGTTTATATCAAGCAGTTACAAGCAGTAGGGGGGAGGTGTAAGATCAGATTTTAAAATGGCTAAAAGGTAAAACTGAATTTCTTTGGAGAATCTTCCTTATATGAGCTGCTCTCTGTTCAAAAGGTGATACTAGCCACATTTAGCTCATGACCATTAACTCATTTAAGCTTCCTAACACTAGATATAGTTATGTTGTTAGCTAATAATAGCTACTTTTAGCTCATTAACTAATGTGGAAAAACTACAAAACTTTATTCAAGAAAGTACTGTAAATTACTTGGAAATAGTGGTGACAGGAAGTTTTTCTCATGTGTAAAATGGATCGTATAAAGGCGTCAACAAAGTAGGAAAGGTTTTTTGCTTGTCATCCATAAAAATGTGACCGTTCTCTGATTGGATGGTTCTTCTTGCAGGTTTTCAGATTCTCCTTTAATGAACAAAAGTCTTTGACTGACCTGTTTTGTTGTAGTCCCAGATTTACGGCTGACCTCTGACCTCTACCATGGCGACTGCTTCCATCACCAAAATGGGAGGGGTGGTGGTCGTCACTCAGGTCATTCCTCAGGATGAAGCGGGGCAGATCCCCATGCAGACTCCTGGAGTCCCGCCCACTGACACAAAGGCCCCACCCACTGCTTCACAGGCCCCACCCCCTCAGTCCTCCTCCACAACAAAGATGGATGACACAACGGCCACCTTCCTGAAGGGGGAGCCGGAGATCCTCGGGGTGAGATTAATAAAGAAAATATTCAAAAGAACAAAACAAAGAAAGTATGAGTAGTTTTACTGAAGTTTTCCATTAGTATCACTCTGACTTTGACTTAGTTGTGTACAACAGAATATGTGACTTCCCCCTCATTTTCATAACAATTCACGTTTATTTTAATTTCCAAGTAAGTGTAAACAGCACAAACCAGGGGCATGCTGGGAAGTTTTTAGTTGTGTATCTTACAGGGTTACCATGGGGTCTTAAAAACTCTTAAAATCTTGAATTTACAAATCTGCATTTAATACCTTAAAAAAGTCTTTAAAAGGTATTCAGTCTGATATGGTAGGTCTTAGGTTGTGTTGCCATAAACTGGTTGGCTGTGTTGTGTTTAAATGTGTCTGTTAAATGTCCAAGCTGCAAAAAAACCTAACATTAGTCCACTCAGTTCCACTTGGCCCAACCTGAAAATTTATATTGAAAATAGAAACAAATTATTGCTAACTTTTCAGCCCCCAGTGAGAAATAATCACAGAACATTCAGTTGTGTGTATAGTATGTGTGTAATATTCAATCTCTGTTATTGTAAATAAATACAGGGTGGGGAAGCAAAATTTACAATGAACATTTAGTTGTTTTTTCTCAGCAGACACTACATCAATTGTTTTGAAACCAAACATATATTGATGTCATAATCATACCTAACACTATTATCCATACCTTTTCAGAAACTTTTGCCCATATGAGTAATCAGGAAAGCAAACGTCAAAGAGTGTGTGATTTGCTGAATGCACTTGTCACACCAAAGGAGATTTCAAAAATAGTTGGAGTGTCCATAAAGACTGTTTATAATGTAAAGAAGAGAATGACTATGAGCAAAACTATCACGAGAAAGTCTGGAAGATACTATTAAAGAAGAATGGGAGAAGTTGTCACCCGAATATTTGAGGAACACTTGCGCAAGTTTCAGGAAGCGTGTGAAGGCAGTTACTGAGAAAGAAGGAAGACACATAGAATAAAAACATTTTCTATTATGTAAATTTTCTTGTGGCAAAGAAATTCTCATGACTTTCAATAAACTAATTGGTCATACACTGTCTTTCAGTCCCTCCCTCAAAATATTGTAAATTTTGCTTCCCCACCCTGTACATATTCCTAAATTCTAGGAGTCACAAATTTTTGCCAGTATGACCACAAAATAGGCATTAAATTTTGTTCTAAGTAGGCTTAAAAAGGTCTTAAAAAGTCTTAAATTTAACTTATAGAAACCTGTAGGAACCTTAGCGTCATCTTCCTAAAATAATTGCCCATATCATAAACTTTTTTGCCTAAATCAACTCTTCATGATGCGGGTCTCCTCTGGTAAAGCCACTACAATCTCAGACGAACAGATCAGGCGATTCTACCGTGTAAGCTCATTGTATATGGTTAAGTTTTTTGTGTTTCCTGAAAAATCTGAAAAAATATCATAGGTAATTATTTTATGAAGGCGGCAATAGGTATAAAATCACTCCTCTGCAGTTCACATATAATATTTAGATGAACATGAATAGTTTCTTATGTTTATGAGCAGATGTGTTGTTCATGTCCTTTAATGGTGTGTACTGTCTTCATATGCAGGCGATCCAGATCCTCATCGGTCTGTTATGTATCCTCTTCAGTCTGACCGCCATCTTCTCTCCAGTCCTGATCTACCACGCTCCACTCTGCATCGGTGTCATTGTACGTAAACTGATCACTGGTCAATCACTGATCAGAGGCTGTGATCGATATGTCCTAAATAAACCCAAATAAAAGAAGCTAGGATGGGGATCATTCATCTGATTAATTCCAGACCCAGTGATGGTTTTACTGCTTCATGTTAAAACAAATGGCTCTGTAATTCCCGAATCAAGGCTTGAGTTCAAGATGATTCTCACTAATCATGTTCATAGTTATTTCCTGCTGTGATTTTAAAATGTCTAAATCCATTCTGAATGAATGAGTGAATGTCTGTCTAACCCTCTGTTCTCTTTGTTCAGTTTATCATCTCTGGTTCAGTGGCTCTGAAGGCAAAGAGGAACACTTCAGTCGCTTCGGTGGGTTCAACCCTTAAAACTGTGTAACTGTAATTATTATTCACACACAGATTAATCTGAAATGATTAATGTCGATATTCAGGCAGAAGGAAGAACTTCATGGTACCTTCTGTTTCTGGTCCGATTGTGGTGTGTCTGATCTGTTTCCAGTTTGATTCAGATCTGATTGTAGCCTGGTTTAGGTGGGATTTTGACCTAATGGTGATCTTGTTTGGTGAAATTGTGGTCTGATTCTGGTCTGATTCTGATCCGGTACTGGTCTGATTGTGGTGTGTTTTCTGGTCTGATTGTGGTGTGTTTTCTGGTCTGATTGTGGTGTGTTTCTGGTCTGATTGTGGTGTGTTTCTGGTCTGATTATAATCTGATTCTGGTTCGGTACTGGTCTGATTGTGGTGTGTTTCTAGTCTGATTGTAGTCAGATTCTGGTCTGATTCCGGTCTGGTACTGGTTTGATTGTGGTGTGTTTCTGGTCTGATTATTGTCTGATTGTGGTGTGTTTCTGGTCTGATCGTGGTGTGATTCTGGTCTGATTATAGTCTGATTCTGGTCTTATTCTGGTCAGGTTCTGGTCAGGTTCTGGTCTGATTGTGGTGTGATTCTAGTCTGATTGTAGTCTGCTTGGTCTGGTCTTATTCCTGTCTGATTCTGGTCCGTACAGGTCTGGTGGACTTTGATACTGAACCTGCTCAGTGTGATATTCAGTCTGGGGGGCGTGGCCTATCTGTCCTGGTGTTTTGCTGCGGTCCTGCCCACTGTGATAGTCTGTGGAGAAGAGATGAACCCCCAGCCTTATGACCCATACGGGAGGCAATTTAACTGCAATGAACGGCTATGGCTCCTCGACGTGAGTGTGACACAGCAGCAAAAACAGATTCAAACCAGTTTTTATTAACATTTCTACAGTTTTCATGAACACATTAAAGGTGAGTTTGTGAGTCCAGGTCCTGATTGTCTCTGTTGTAGGTGGTGGTTCATGGTCTGTGGGGGTTCTACCTCGTCCTCCTCGTCTTCCAGGCTTGTGTCTCCATCACTTTGGTTGTGTTCTCTGGAAAAGCAATCAGGCACAGTGTTCACTATGGACCTGTTCAGGTAAACACACACACACACACACACACGCACGCACACACTTTTCTTAGTAAAAACACACTTGTTTCCTCTGCAGAAGTTTCCAAAAAACAACCACAAATAAAACAAGTGGTGCCAGGCACAACAAACCCCACCCCACGCACGTATAACAAATTTTTTATTTGTATAGACATGTGAAATTTTGCCCATTATAAGTAAAAAAGTAATAAAGCAAAGTTCAAGTCATTAAAAACTTGAACTTTGATCTACTTTTCCCAAAGTGTAATGACATCTATTCTGGGTCACTGGCAATCTATACACCCAGTTTGGTATGAATTCAACCAATAGTTTTGCTGTTAGAGTGTTAACAAACAAACAAACAAACAAACTAGAAAAGCACTCGGAAAGATGTCCGCCAAGGCAGATTAACCCCCCCACACCCCCTGACCACTAAAATTTAATCATTTGTTCCTTGTGCCAGTTATCAACATTTCCTGAAAATTTCATCAAAATCCTTCCATAACTTTTTGAGTTATCTTGCTAACAGACAGACAGACAGACAGACAGACAGACAAACAATCCCTGATGAAAACATAACCTCCTTGGCGGGGGTAACAAACCAGTCCTAAAACAATACCCTTGCCTCCCCTTCAGGGGGCAGGGTAATAAGATAAAATAAAATAAAAACATATTTGTAGAAGCCAATAATGTAATAACGACAGATAACGTAATAATGGCCGATGACGTAATAAATTTGCCATTTTTAAAATGTAATAAGCCAATAACGTAATATCTGGCCAGTACTGTAATAAAAGTCCTGAACTGATAACGTAATAGGTTTTGGCCAATAACGTTATAACTTATTACGTTATTGGCTCAGTTATTACATTTGCAAAGAATTTTTTTTTTTTTTTACCAGGCCAATAACATAATAGCCAGCCAATGAGTTGTAACATTATTGGCCAAAAGTTATTACGTTATTGGTTCAGGACTTTTATTACATTGTTGGCCAGGTATTACATTATTGGCTTATTACATTTTAAAAATGGCAAATTTATTATGGTATCGGCCATTATTACGTTATCGGCTGTTATTACATTATTGGTTTCTACAATGTTCCTTTATCACAGTCAAATAAAGACTAAAATAGCTCAAATTTGAGGGAAACAGGTTCTATTACGAAGTTAAACCTCATAACCATCTGAATATTATCAGCTTTAAAACTCATTTCAACTAGTAGTTCCAAATGTTACTTGTCATTGGGTGAAAATGATAAGAAACATCGCTAAATTCCCCTTTAATTCAAGTTGGCTATTTTTAAGTCTAATCATCATCTACTACAGTATCTGAACCAACTCTGACTTTTCCTATAAACATTTTGTCTTTGTCTAAAATTAAAAAAAAATAAATCTGTGGCTATGACCTTTGACCTCCAGGTGCTGGTGTCGGACTATGACAGTGATGTTGGTCTGTTGGATCCAGAGCCATCCACACCCACCCTGGACTCACCGTGAAAGGACGAAACAGCTGATAAACACCACTAAAATACAGTAACACAAATCCCACTGAGCAGAAGTACTACATATACAATGAATACTCCATAGAGTCATACTAATACCACTGTAATACTACATAAATTTTCTGAATCATGAGGGAATGACCTCTATCCAATCATCTTTTTGGCCGTTTCAGTTGTTTTTCCTCAGTATATATTTTTTTGTCTTGTAGGTTTCAGCTACATATATCTTGCTGCATTGTATTCTGGGTATAGCAGAAGTTAATCTGACGTGCATGTTGTAATTGAACTGTTTCTGTTTTTATGTGAATCGATACAAGTAGGAATGAGATGAACTGATACATGAGATGTAAAAAGGGGAATTTTTCAGGAAACGCTAAAAATTGAGAAATTTAGGTGACACATTCAGTTGTTTTCACATAGATAAAAAGAAAAATTTAAAGTGAGCAGTCTGAAGACTTTATGTTTAATTTTATTTTTATTTTGTTTTGTAAATGATTGATTTAATTGAAATGATTGTAAGTCCAAACACTCAGTACAAATACATTAATATTAACCTTTAAAAGACCTGCTATTATTATAGTGTAGTGAATTTTTCTGTGAAATTCAAGTATATTCTTACATTTAATTCACTAATCATGTAGATGTTCGTAAAAGCTCAGAATAAACTCAAAGGCTTTTATATCAAAACAGAAAACTGAAGAAAAAAATTTTTTTTCAGCAAAATCTATCATTAATGGGGCATAAGACGAGCCTTTGCAACCACTGTCATTTGTCAAACTAAATGGGTTTTATTGGTAGTAGGAGATGATGCCACTAAAAAGCTGAGAAGCTGCATTTTACTTCAGTTATTTCATGTATTGATAGGATTAGTGAATCAAAACATATTAAACCTAATACATTAGTAGATGCTTTTGGTTACTGGTTATTATTTGGGTCTTTGAGGGTTAATATTTCTGTTTATATCATACTTATATCTTAACCATAAATAAAACTCAAACCACTACAACAACACTAACTATATCAGTTACATTTGGAGAAGGTTACCATGTATTCACTTCTATTAAAGCTGTGTCTACAACTGTAATTTTTAATTCTATATTGAATTAATGTGAGCTAAAGGGTGAATATCAGATTTTTTTTGTTTAAAAATCACTTTTTTGGTGAAAAGTCACAAAATAAACCTAATCCTATGGTAGAGGAATGCTGAGTTAAAACCTTCTGTTTTTATCTAAAGGTACAAAGTTCTGCATTAAATAAACTGTAGAAGGTTTTACTAGAGGATGAATGTCTGTAAAAATAAATCTGCTGCTTTGGAATGTAAGTGAAGTTAACATGTAAATGTGTATGATTTCTTTTTGCACTTTATGGAGTTTTGTTGGCTTTCTTTCTTTTTTGCCCTTTTTATCATGATTTTTCAATAAATTGTCTTATTTCCCTAATGCTTGTTTTTTTTGAGCTACAAAAAGAAAATCCTGTAACCAGACAAAAATCAATACGACACAACAATAACAGAGGTAATCTGCTGTTTCTTCCCACATTTTTCTATTTTTCATTTTCATCCACAAGGCTTCATCATACGGAGGGATATTTACAATGTATAAAAAGTTGGATGTTTTCACTTTTTGTTGCTTTCAGAAATGTGACTATAGTTGATATACTTTGACTTTTACAGAATTTACCCAAAAATTTCAGAGTGAATTTTTTTTTTTTCACCTAAAACAATGCATTAGATATTTGCATAAATACAGTCACGGGGAAAAAATGATTAGACCACCCTTGTTTTCTTCAGTTTCTTGTTCATTTTAATGCCTGGTACAACTACAGGTACATTTGTTTGGACAAATATAATGAAAACAACAAAAATAGCTCGTAAGAGTTTAATTTAAGAGCTGATATCTAGCCATTTTCCATGGTTTTCTTGATAATAACCAAAATCACTTCAGTTCTTACATTAATATCTATGGCATTGTACTGATAAAAACAGTGCTTTTAGCCATTCCATGTTTTCTTTTCTGTCTGTTTTAGTCACATGATACACACAGGAGTTAGTACTTGATTGCATAACCATTGTTTCTGATGACTTTTGATGGTCTAATAATATTTTCTGTGCCTGTATGTGCGCCTTTCAAGTCAGTGTTTGAGAATTGACCTTTGGCCACAGTTCCAGTCCTGACTCTGGAGATAAATCTGAATCAGTCGTGAACATCTGGACTTCACTCCATTCTTTTTGCCAAACTGCTCAAACACAGGTTTCACTGGGATGAAGTATGAACAGGGTGTCTGCAGTCATACTCTTCAGGTTTTCTAGTACTTTTGGTGTTGCTGATCTCACCAGTGGGTTCTTTCTTTATAAGAACTTGCTGTTTTTTCCACTCCTAAAGTGTTTGTTTCCTCTCTGACAGATTTGTTTAGTTTTTTCTTTTTCAGCTGAATAACAGCCTCCTTCACCTCTTTATACCTCTTATTGAAAATTCCAGTGAACAATGACCAAATGTAAATTCAACATCTGGAATCACCTCCAGAACGTTAACCTGCATTTTTCATAGATTAACCAGAGAACGGGACACATATGGACATGAAACTGTTCAATCAGTTGTCCAATTACTTTTGACCCTCTGAAAATGGAGAGACTTCTTTAATGAAGCTTTTTTCAAACTGGGTCTGTTTTTTTTGCTTCAGGTCAGAACATGTAGAAGGTGAAACTAATATTTTGGCATCAAAGCACCCAAAATAATTTATGAGATGTACAACAGATAAATAAATCCACTGCCATGATAGTCTGTCACTAGAAAAAGAGTGTAAGTTTGGAAAATGGATAATAATGGAAGGTCATTCTGACTAGTCTGTCACACGTGATGTCTGAAAGCACACAGGTATGAGGAAATAAAATGAGATCAAGTCTATTTTTTTCACTTCTTCCACTCCTGATTAATCTGTCTTCAATTGTGACCCAGAAAATGTTGTTAAAATGACACTTGTTATTAAGAAATATCATGTTGTTCATGTTAATCACATTTTTTTATAGGGTAGTTTGTAGAAGGATGCTTGTATGAAACTGGTCCTAAAAACAGGACATGTGGCTAAAAATTCAAACCAGATGTAGACTAATGTTATGAAGCAGGTTTGGAAGCACTTTGGATTTATTTTAAAATAAATATTTACTGAGAAAAAATAGAAACTATTTTTCAGATAAAATAAATTTTTCTATTATTTTTAGGCATAAATCTGTATGTAACACAATAAAAAGGACACAAAAATTATGCGCTATTTTTTCGAATGTCTTTTTATTCTCTCACAGGTACATTTTGGGAATCGAACTTATTATGCAAGGCAGAGTGTTTCACAAAAATCGCTGCTGTGGCAAAATCACTCGCAATTTATTTGTGTTTAAATGGGCAGATTCCGCATGTAACACAAGTGGACACAATGGGTTACACGCAAAACCTGGAATGAGACTGAGATTCATGAAAAACCTGCCTGTCTGGATTAGAAAAACCACTAGGATCCTCAAATTTAACACTGTCTTTATTCATTGTGGTATATAAGACCATTTCAAGCAATGTTTTCAAGATAAAACGCACTGACATCTAGGTAGATTTTTCTGTCCTAATTTTGGTCCAATTTTTGGCCCTAATATTTTATTAAAAATGTATTAATTTTGGGATGGCTCAGACCAAGAGTATAATTTTCTTTGCATTTATCTGAGGTCATCATTAGGTACATCCTGGGGGGAAATATGTCAAATTTCTCTTTTATTATTGGGTCTAAAAAGCTGGCAAAGTGTCAGATACCAAAATAATCGCACCCAGATGTTAAACATTTTCATAGTTTAATTTTCCCTTTTTTTAACACTGAAAAAAAGATAAAAGTTTGGAGTTGACATTGTTCATCGGTAATTATGTAATTATTTTACTGGTCCGGCCCATTTCAGATCGTATTGGGCTGTATGTGGCCCAAATGTGTTTAACAGCCCTGGTCTAAGTGGGCAGGGGGAGTACAGATGAAAACCGTTAGGGGGCAGTGGTGCGTCCAGTTTGAACACACGAAGAAGAAGAAGAAGCGGAAGTAGCTGCAGCTGTTAGCATGAAGCTCGGCTAACAGTAAACAGGTTTCTGCTGTTTCTTTCTACTGTGTTTCTAATGCTTTTTTTGTTGTAAAGTCACCGGTGTTTGAGGACGATAACTCGCACCGTAGTCTAATATATTGAAACAGGTTTAATCACCGTAGATTTGAACCGTATTTGTCCTTATCTGTAGTGTTTGTTTAGACATTGGTTTGTTTAAACAGGAAAACACAAACAGGACAAGTCAATAAGAAAATGTTCTAGCACATTTTATATTTATGTGCAATCATCAGTTTAAAAATTCAGTGATGTTTTACACTAATAATTGAGTATGGAGAGAAAAAAACCCTCTAAATGACCTGTTAAAGACCTGTGTCATTGTTAAAATTAAAGTTTTTACTTATTTACATAGTGAGACACTGAGGAAACCACAGAATTTACCACATACAAGAATATTTAGGCTTGGTTATATGTATTATGTATGTTAATTACAGCTACCCTTAAAGATCTAGATGTGTTTTGTGGTAATTCTTAATTATTTATCTACATTTAACCTTTCCTAAGTGAGTTATCATTTATTCCAAAATTCATTGCATTTCATGGAACATCAGGTATTTTCCTATATTTAATTTAGTGATCATATAGGTATTTGTAGAATATTAGTAAATTCCTAGGTTATTGGTCGTTGTGGTTTAAAATATACTAAGTGAAGGTTAGTTTAATGTCTCAAACCAAATTTAGGTCCACATGTAAATCTACAAACAGAACAAAAAATGTAGAACACACTTACAAAAGATAGAATAAACCTGTGTCTGACCAGTTTAATTTCTGTTACTTTACCATTCATTTTCATCCTGAGATATTGAGGATGATGACCATATTTCATGAATTTGTTGCCAAACTAATTGGAAAATATTTGGACCTCCTTATGTGAATATTAATGACATCTAAGTTTATGTCAATGTTGTTGGATGTAATGATTGCATTTCATCAATTTATCAATTACCAAATATTTTGTTTAATATGATTTGCTCCATGTTTAACAAAATATTTGGTTTTTAGCTTTTTCAGGAAACACAAACTCAAATCTTAACATGTGAGACACTGCAACATTTGAAAATCTTATGGAAAAATGACCGTAATGATTAACAGTTGTCGACTGATACCAAGATGGTTACATAACATTCAGCAGCAGACCTTTTCCACGTTTATTTATGTGCAAACATTAATTTTACTCCTCATTGCAGAACCGTGTTGAATGAAATGACAAAAGCAGTTTCTAAACAAACTCATCAAAGATAGAATATTAAAGTGTTTGCCACAGTTTACATGTTAACAAGAGATACCAACAGTTAATTATAGCTAAAGAGTTTACTACTTATAATTCAATAACATTAGACATAATAATATCTCCTAGTTATTTTTATTACATATAAAATGTCCACAGTGATGTCAGTGATGTACATTGGTCTGCACAATGCAAGGCTGATGGTTTGATTAAAAAATGTAAAGCACTGAATATCTTGTACCTGAATATTCTTGTGAGTATGTCAAGGTGACATTATATTTGGTATCAGTTTTTTTCAGACAAAACAAGCTGATTTAAGTATTATCCAGCAGCAAAAAAAACAAAACACAGACACTCAGTTTATTATCAGATAAAAAGATAAAAGAAAAACTTCACATTTGAGAAACTGCAACATGTGAAAACAGAACTTTTGTTGATTAAGTAATTGATTAAACAGTGAATCAAGATAGACAGTGTAAAATAGAACTGTTATGCACCTAATAATTGTCTGTTTGTGGCACTTTTTCCGATCTATTCATTATATGACAGACTGTGACACTGATGCTTATTGTATTTATAATTATTACGATTTCAAAACAAATATCTGTGAACTCAACTAATGTTTGTCAGGTGAGCAGGTGTCCAGCTCTTCAGATCAGTGTCAGTATGAGGAGGATCCTGGTTCACGTCTGTAAAGACAGAGCATCTCCACAGCGAGCATCATTTGTTCAGGTCAGCCCAGAAACAGTTAAAGACCCAGTTCAGCTTTTGGTTCTGTGTGGTTTTACATTGTGTTGTTTTTCATGTATCAGAGTGTTACAGGCCAGTTTAGTGATGGAGGTGATGACGAGGTGGAGGTGAACTGTTCCCTGGAGAAAAACCAGTTCATCCTGTACAGAGGAGACCAGAACCAACGAGTCCCACTGAAGGTGAAGAAAGAATTAATGAGGATAGTTGTGGGTATACATTACTGCATTTCAGAAATTAATTATGATGATGAAAATGTTTAAAATACACATGAGGACAATTTGAAAAATGAAGAAATACATGTGCATGTGTTTTTTGGAGAAATACAAAAGAAACATGAAGACAAAAGATCAAAAACAGCTACAGTGCAGTCAAGTCTTAGGCTACTTTTAGTTTTGCTGTTTTTTTAGGGTTGAAATTAACATGCATTTTTTTCATTCTATTTTCTTCAGCTATGATGACAAAATACAGGAAATACTGTATGTGCATAGCCTTAAAAGGCACACCAAAAGTGAACTAAATGGGCTGTAAAGGATAAAGTTACTATTTAATGTGACCTCTGACCCCATGACAAGAAGCAGCACAAACAGTTAGAAACATCTGACGTGTGCTGAATGAAACCTGGTATAAAACATCAGAAAAGGAATGGAATAAATCTCATATTGTCTGAACTCAGGGTTAAAGACATATTAAGTGCAAAGAGAGGTCACAGTAAATATAATCACTTTGGTTTAGAGAAGATGATCTTCCCCTGAAGCTGTTGTTTTTACTGCTGTATATACTTCCCATGTATCCAGATTGTATCTTAATACAGAAACTGAGAAATGCATATGTGTCATCATTAGAACTTTACTAAGCTAACAAACCTAGAGGTGGCCTAAGACTTTTTAACATTACTGTATACATAGGTTTATCCTCCTGATTGAACTGGATTTGGTTCCATAGTAAATAGTAAAGTCATATTTATTTATATAGCACTTATCGCAAAGAAAAACTCACAAAGTGCTTTACAGATTAAAGGACAGAGGACAACAACACACAAAAAATACAAAATGCAAAAATGTGAAATCCTGTAATACCCATAAACACAGTAGAATAAAGAGCACCTTCAATGGCAAATCACTGCTCCTAACATGCTAAGTGCTAACGCTAGGTTGTATGTGTTATAATCGATAAAAAAGTGATAATAAAGTGACTATAATTGATTAATGTTAACCTTTAAAATAACATAAAAACATCAGCTTAGTTTTTTTCATCTAATATTAATGGCTCTTGATGAACTGGAATAGAATGTCTTTTCACCATATGGATGTTTAATAGACAAGGCTTTTGTAAATCATATTTAATGGAATTTTCATCCATCCTTTTTCATCTTCTATTTTTCAAAGCAGGACTCATAAAACTCGAAAAAAATGGAAAGACTAAAACTAAATAAAATCTCGACTAAAACTGATCCATTCATCTAAATAAGAAAAAAAAATCAAACTAATTCTTCTTCACTTTATGATTAACTGAATCTAACAGCAAAAACCATATACAAATAAAAACTTCTACCTCTTATCTACTGTATTTTGTCTTGTTTTCTGTCTCACCCAGAGACCTGCCTTCTGTCCAATCAAACACCTGTCAGTCACAGAGGCAGCTGCAATCCCATTGGACGTACAGCAACGAGGGATAGATGTGGGCGTGGCCATCCTCCTGCAGTCAGCCAATCAGAGGGTTTTACTGACACGCCGTGCCAAGGAGCTTCGTATTTTTCCAAATGTCTGGGTTCCTCCAGGTCTGAAGCACAAAAACACGTCTATTAAACGCCTGTGGGAGGTTTTTCTGTTTTGATTAACACTGTTTCACCTGGTTCTGGTTTTAACAGGCGGACATGTTGAACCGGATGAGACGGTGAGGATTTTAATTCATGTCTGCTTCGATTCTTGTGACGATAATGTTAGTGCAGAGTGAACTAACAGAGCTGTTCTTATTTAATGTGTTCAGCTGCTGGATGCAGGTCTGAGGGAGTTAAAGGAAGAAACTGGACTCAAACTGGATCCCGTAGCAGCTTCTCCAAAAATACTGGGTCTGTGGGAGGTGAGAAAGACACAACACTTACACTAGATTCAATGTGAGATAATACTTTATAAAGCGAAATTGTTCATGTTATTATGTGATAGACTAACATGTTTTAACAAGTTATCACATTATTATGTAATAACTTTATGTGTTGTTTTAATGTGAAAATCATCAAATCACTTTTTTTATAAGATACTGATCCATTTGTATTTTTCTGATATGGCAGCAGTATTCTTTTATAGAAAACACACAATTCAGCTAACTTTCAATTTTGACAGGAACCCCTCTGACCAATCACAACCTCCTATTTTAGTATTGTAAGATTTTGATCCTCTTCATCTAATTGATACAATTTTTCATCATAATATGATGCACGTAATCTTTGATTCATTGTTACTTTATTATTATTATTATTATTATTATTATTATTATTATTACTTTATTGTATGTATGTCCGATGATAATTTAGCATGAATGTAATTAAAAATCATAATAAAGCACGACTCGTATTGGCTTTGCTTCAGAGTAGTCATGTTTTTAATTTTCTTCAGTCTCACATTAATCAGCTGATGAACGTCTACATCCACGAGCACAGAGCAAACAGGTGCTGCAAAGAGATGATCTGATTTGATATAAGAAAATGTTCATCCCATAGAGCATCATGGGAATTGTAGTTTCTAATATACATATAGATGTAAGATGAAGAATAACAACATCCTTTACATTACAGAGGCTCATAGTGTAAACTAAAGCTATAATTGACTCAGATTTAAACGCAGAGACATGATGCATGTATTTTTAGATTAGGTATAACATACTTTCTGTTGAGATCAATTTCTCCAACATACAGTGTCACTGATAAAGACCTACTTATCTGCCTGGTCTCTGATGTGTGTAAATAGCATGTACATAACTGTATGACACAGAATAATGACAGGTTTTGACTTAACAGGCTCAGACAGTCTTACTCATATAGTTTTCACATCAATGAATAAGATTAATGCTGCACGTGTTTACTTGTTGATGATTTCATGATACATTAACTTTGGGGGATGAAAGAATATTGTCAAGTGTAACATAAAGTGTAAATGATAATCTATAAGACTCTGTGTCTGTCAGTCTGTGTTTCCTCCCATGTTGTCCCGAGGACTCCCTCATAGACATCACATCGTCGTCTACATGATGCTGCACTCATCACTCACCCACCTGCAGATACAGGTAACGCCCACGCCCACAGACCATGTGACTCAGACATCCCTGTGTGGACATCAGGGTTCTCTGTAGCTCATGTAGTCTCTTCAGCTGGTTTGTTATTGGTCCTTTAGGACTCTGTGAGGCCTTCTCCTGCTGAGGTCAGTGCGTGTCTCTGGGCAGACCGTCATCTGGTCAGAGCTGTCGTATCTGCTGTGGACGGAGAGGACGCTGAGGTCAGAGTGGACGACCTGCCGGACACTGTCAGGTATCACATCTGAACTGAACCCATTCCATAGTCAGAGCTCAGGATCACTGCTCATCAGTCACTGCGACTTCATTTACCAAAATGTATTAAAAACCAATAACGAGTAGGAATTTGAGTTTAATTTCAAAAAACACAAGGGCTTTTTTGTGGTTAAAGAAAGATGCATGAAAAATAAGGGATACTGTGTTTTTTCACATTCTGAAAATCCAATCAGTGAGCCCATTTACCTGCAACGAATACTCCAGTCATCCAATTTCTGGAGTTATCAGATTATTCAAGTGATCCTATGAACAGCACAATCTGATATTATTTATCATAGCAGTATTCTGAATGAGAAATTGGATTAACACACCTGGATTTCTCCCTAATACTCCGATCTTTTCATGCACATATACCCATTAATCTGATTTAATTAATCAGTCCATTATCAGATTTCATTCAGAGCCCGTTTGTACATAGTAATGTTAGACTCAATCCTGTTTTTGTTTTCTGCTCATACTTGACTATGTCACATCCATTTTGTGATTTTTTTTTTTTTATACACATGCACAGATGTGAAAGAATGAAATAAACCAGATTAATGGGTATACCTGCATGAAGAAATCAGAGTATTGGGGAGAAATATCCAGATGTGTCTGATTTATAATAATCAGATAACTGCTATTATCTGATCAAACATATCAGATTTTGTCATTTACATGATCATTTGAAAAATCTGATAACCCAGGAAATTGGATAATGATCTGAGTTTTAGTGTGCATGTAAACAGGCTCAATATCAACAAATAGGAAATCCCATAATGGACTGAAAGGTCTAAACCAGGGTTTTTTTTATTGTTGCATTTGTGAAGTGCATGTAAATGTGTTAGATCGGATTATTACAATTATGTGATTAATCCCAGTTAATGGTCATGTGAATGGAATAGAGGAAGATGCAATAAAAGGTGAAAAGGTTTATTCTTGTTTTGTAGAACGGCCTTTTTTTATTGGATTATTCCAATGGGAATCAAACTATTTTCAACATTTCTTGCTGCTGACCACAAAATAGAAAACCATCATGTTTTACCATATCTTCTTAGATTTTGATCTGTTACAGCCAAACACATGATGACCTTTGACCTCTGGTGTTGTGTTCAGTGTGTGTCAGGTCTCTGAAGACGGAGGCCTCAGTGACGTCTCGTTGCCATTGGAGGTTTTCATCACACGGGCTCCGAGTAGTGGCCCAGACTTGGAGCGGGTCAGCACTGGGACCAAGTTTGCTCTGGAGCTGTGGCTGAAGAACCTGGAGATGTCTGACCCCTGACCTCTGATCCAGCAGATCTCAGAGAGAACTCAAGAAATACAAAAAAAGACTGCCTGTTGATGGTCTGCTTTAATTTTTTTATTAAAATATTCTTCAAATATGAATTCAAATCATTTTTTATTTCTAAAATTCCCAGCAAGCACCAAGTCTGAGCAGTCACCATGGTGATAAAATGAGAAATAACAAATCAAAACATGCAGTTGTCTCATGTTCTCAAGAACAAGGAAATGTGGGTTTGTTCTATGTATTCCTTCAGATTTATGGAAAATACTCTGAGGGTTATTCAGACATTTTCAACCGTTATAATTGCGTTTTCACAATTTTCTTCAGACTTTTCTTACTATATGGATGTAAAAAATCCCACGAATGACAAGCAAAGAGTTGGAACTGGTTTAAAGTTAACATGACTTCACCTGGAGCGACAGAAGAATGTTTCTTCAATCAGGGTAAGGGGGCTAAAGACTGCATTTACTATGAAACACATGAAATGTATATAAATTCATACTGTGCAATTATATGATCAAAAAGGGCTACAGTTTAAAGGTGCAAAGTTAGGAGGATTTAGATCTAGATATAATGGGGGGGAAAAAATGAACACATCTATGAACTGATGTTTTGGGTTTTGTGACGCTGAGGAGAGTAAAACTAAAATTACAGTCATGTTTTTGTACGTTTGTATTTTTGCCTTTTCCACGTAAATCAAAACCTGAGTGTTGCTCAAAATTACCACGATATGATTTTTCACCAAATTTTTAAAATTCTAGTTTTACACCATTCAACAGTGCCAGTGTCATAATTTTGCTGCCACTTAATGTCATGAAGAATTGAAAACATTTCTGGCAACTTTTTAAAACTTCATTTTTTAAAATTTTCTGTAGTCACATTAAAGAATACATTTTTAACACAGATGACAGTGAAGAATATTTATTTCGCAGCAGCGGGGACTTTAACTGGTGCACTGAGCCTTTAAGCCACCAGGGGACGCTGTAGGTGACAGTTTAAACCCTTAAAATCCACAAGTGATGGGCGTTAATGTGAATTTTTATTTCTGCTGTATCAGGCACAGAAATGAATCATTCACATAAACCAAACACATATTTAAGCAAATAACTACAGACTTTTAAGTAGATTTAATCTAATCATTCCAATATTTTTGACCTTATCTGTTCTGTTACAACAAATTAAAGGACATCAAATATATGTATTCATTTTCATCTTTTCCCTTCTCTCTAACATGTAAGCAGTACCACCACAGTGATAAAGAAAAAAGCATTTACCAATCAATATTTGATTTATAACACTTTTTCTATGCTGCTGTAGGTTTTCTGTCAGTGAACCAGTGAAAGCTCCAGGTGTGTTCTGACAGGAAATGAGTCACATTAATGAAATATTAAAAAGCTCTGAACACATAGAAACTGACAGTGTTTGTTCTTTTGTGCTTGACTGTTTGCAGGATGATGAACAGAAGAAGAGGATGGACATGATGTGAGTCACACACAGCTCTGATTTAAAACAGTTTTCACATGAAGTCATTTTAACTGAAGCTCTTCAGCCTGAAAATATAAAAGAATAAAGGTTTTTTTATTTTTAACTATCACACTTCACACATGGATAACTTAGTAATGACACAACAGCAAAGAAATACAGAAAGCTATTAAACTGAATGAAGAATAAAATAAAGTTGAGAATGGTTTATATAAGGTGGAGAAATGCATCAGTCATCAGCTGCAGCTGATAAAATACATCATCTAAAGGATCATTAGAGGATGGATTCATCTGTGTTTATACTATATCTGCAGTGAATTTAACATTATTCCACAAAGAAGTTTCAGTGATATTGAATAATCCTCCTTTCAGGTTTATTACTAAATGTCAGACTAACCGAGGGGGCGGGGGTTGGTGACGACTGACAGGTGATGATAAAGGTGTTCAGGTGTGTTGTCAGAGGAAACACCTCCCAGTTTGGCAAACACTTTCACCTCAGCACCACCCCAAGCTTAGCTAAATATACTGTAGACCAGGATCAGACTCTGCAGAACAGCGCCACCTGTGGATCAAGCTTGGAACTGCAGGACTTTATTTATCATGTGACCCCTTTGAGCTTCTGTAATTTAAGGGTTTTCCTTCTAAAACCTGAATAACTCAAACTGAGACTAAAATTAACGACAAAATTCAACTAAAACTCAAACTGTGACTACAACTAAGTAAAAAATCAATTTTCAAACTAAATCTACTCATAAAACAGACTCAGACTAGACCTGAAATCAAAAGCAGAAATGAAAGACTGAATAAATCAATGTCATTAACATTATTAACTATGGTTGTTCTATTCAGTTTATTTTGACTTTTCAAATATATTTTAATACACATGATAGAAGATGAAGAAACTGACAAATACTCATCAAACCAGTGAACTCATTTTATGCATTTTGTGACAGATTTTTTTTTTCTTCTTATAATCCTGCAGAATGTTTAAAATCCACACTGAGACGAAGAGAACAGAGTGAATAAACGTGACTTGATTACGTTTATTGACACATAGTGATTGAATGTGGTGTTGAAAGCAGCTCTCAGAGTGTTTTCATTCTGTTTTCTGTTCTGATAATAAATGGCAGTAGCCCCGCCCCCTCTCTTTATCCCGATATCAGCTCCATCAGCGTCGTATCAAACAGTCGATACATTCTTGAGGCTCCACGCCTCGTCTGCTCTTTGTGTCCCTGGTCCAGAATAAGAGGGATGGAAGCTGATTCAGACAGGATCCACTTTCAAACTGGAACGTAAGAACTGAACACACAATGCAGAGTAAAGTGGGACAGAGACGCTGCTGCCAAAACCAACACCAACACCAACACCTGCTTGAAATATGATTATGAACCTCACACTGGAAACACACAAGACAAACAGTCTGTGTGTGATTTAGACCACTGGCCCACCAAACACAAGGGGCTGGTTTTGAACCAAGCACAAGATGTGATGTTCAAGACAGCTGTAGTCTAAAATCATCTTCAGAGTCAAATTTTACTGAGTTTTAAATCTGTTGATCCTGTTCAGGCTTGTATTAAAGGTCTCCTACAAAATAATTTCCTAAAAAAACTCTGTAGACTCTTCTTCCTCTTCTTCTTCTTCTTCTTCCTCTTCTTCTTCTTCTTCTTCTTCTTCTTCTTCTTCTTCTTCTTCTTCTTATTATTATTATTATTATTAATAATAATAATAATAATAATAATAATAATAATAATAATAATAATAATAATAATAATAACAAATGGTGCCAAACACAAGCCCCACCCCTCACATGTATTATATGTTATTTTGGCATCAATCCAGATGATGTCACCATATCAGTTGCTTCTATATTATTGATTATTGTTGAAACACTATAATATATCTATTTGGGATTTTTGACATATTCAGATGTCCTAAAAACAACCTAACGTGACACCATTGGCTTCATCAGCGAAGTATCCAGACCTGTAATATTTCCTAAGACAGTTTCTGACTGAGAATGATGGAGAATTTGGAGACCTAAGTATTTTCCTGAACTTCTGAATGTGATCTCAGTAATCTGGTCAATATTCATTCTGAGTGTGTGTGTCAGACATTGCATTACAGCTAAACACATGTGATCATATTTGCCTGAATGGATGTTTGTTAACCCCACAAATGTAATAAACCACAAACGTGATAAAAATGTGAAACTTTTAACGTAATAATCCCACAAATGTAATAACAGTCGCCTACCACAGTGTGCTCCTACCCACTCCATTGTTATCATAATCATACCCAGACATTTTATTTATATGGTTCAAACATAGGCTTCTATTAAACTACTGAAAATAAATAATATCCAGTTCATACTGAAACTTTTATAATAAAACCTTTACAACATTTTTGCCCATTCTGTTTTGCTCCTCCACTTGTATTTGTAATTAAACACCTATTAACCCATAAAGACCCAGTGCTACTTTTGTGTCAGTTCCCAAATGAATTTCTTTCTCTATTTAACTATTTTTAACTGATTTATCACAGTTTATGTCACCCATTATAATATTGTCCTCTGTATTTTGTGCATTTTCTATAAAAATCAGGTAGTTTCCTATATTTAATTTACTTATTATGTAGATGTTCATAAAAGGTCTGATTAAAGTTAAGGGTTATTGTAACAGAAACAGAGAAAATGGAAGAAAAAGTGACTTTTTCTGCAAAATATATCATTTATTAAACATAAACCAAGTGTCTCCATCCACTGTCATTGATCCAACTCCATGGGTTTTACTGGTGAATCAATGTTGTAGAAGATGACAGTGTTTCCACGTTCACTACGGAGCCTCTGAACGTCCAAATGGGTCATATCTGATGACCATGAAAAGATGATAAACTGCATTTTACAACAATTATTTACATGTTTAATAGCTTTAGTGGTTTAGAAGTTATTAAAGATTTCAGATCCTTAGATGATTTTGGTCACCGGTGGCTCTTTGGGTCTTTATGGGTTAATCTGGAATTAGTACCATGTGGTGTAACTGGAACATTTGCTCATTCTAAAAAGGACAAGAATAAATGTGAAGAAAAAGAAAGATGAAAGAATATTCATGCAGGCATGACTTAAATGTATGTGATGTACTCATTCATTACATTTGTGGGAAGTTATTACAATTTTGGAAACTAAAAATTTTTACCGTCCCACAAACGTAATAAATCTCCACAAAAGTAATAATTATTATGTTTGTGGGAAATGAGGTATGATGTTTGTGGAAGGCAACTGTTACATTACATTTATGGGGAAGTTATTACATAAGTGGGATTATTACACTATAAAATGCCAATCTTTATTACATTTGCAGTTCATTCTGTTTGTGGAGAGAATTATGTTTGTGGGGTTAACAATGCTAATGCAGGCTGTTGTATGTACAGAGCTCCATGAACAACACTGTAACACTTTATTTTTTTTCCAAACAGGAAACAGAGTTTTGAAGTTCATACGATCAAATTGAATTTCATAAACACTTGAAGACTGGAAACTTAATCACATTCTGGGGTGAACTGATACTTCACTGTCATTTAAGGACAGGAACTCACAGAATCATCCTTTAAAGTAACAACACATACTTTTATTAATGTCAATAAAGTTTCAACCTTTAATCACAAAATATAATCTAATCTTATTATTACAATAAAATTTTGATAATCACAATAGAAGTGTTACGCACTGACAGTAACGTTTAAACCATTATTGAACCACTTCTTAACTGCATTTTAATGTTAGTTCTTTTTTGTTTTCAGAGTTAAATTTATATGTTCTGGAATATTTTATGAATTTGTCATTTCTGAATATTCTGAATTGAGGCAATGACGGGAAATGGAAAATAATTCATAAGAGCAACAACATTCCAATGTTTGTGAAGGTTAAATGAATAAACTCACAGTCATAATAGTCACATATTTACAATTAAAATCTGCACCAGTTGGTGTAAAATACAACATAAACTGTAATAGTCAATATAGTGTTATTTAAAGAACTAAAAAATGAGAATATTAACCGTCACATATCAACAAAATGCATCATAATAATAATAATAATAATAATAGTAATAATAGAGTAATGTATAATATTGATAATCATAGAAGATTAAAATAATAAATGTAACAACTGAGCAGTTGTTATCGATGTTACAATTTTACTGGAAGGTAAAGTCACACAAAATAAATTAAAGTAATAAAATAATGATCACAAGTTAGAATATTAACTGTATAATATGAATAATTATGAATATTACTATTTCATATTATGATGATTGTTATTTTATGGCGTGTTGGTTGTCATAGTTTTTCAACCACAGTAATTTACAGATAATAAATTAAACAGTAAAACTGTACATTCTGTAAAAAACATGGCGGTCATTCATTTCCCATGATTCCTTCAGGTGAGACGTCATTGGTTGACTGTGTACGATCCCGTCCGGCTCTTTGGTTTGTCCATCTGCTCCTGGAAGAGATGCATTATGGGATTTATGAGGACAGTGTGGGTATTTTCATTTAAGTCACACTGTGTCTGAAAGCTGTGAATAAAACTTTTAATTAGACAAATAATTAACACATTAGTCTTTTTGTTTATTT
Source organism: Sphaeramia orbicularis (assembly GCF_902148855.1). Taxonomy (NCBI): domain Eukaryota; kingdom Metazoa; phylum Chordata; class Actinopteri; order Kurtiformes; family Apogonidae; genus Sphaeramia; species Sphaeramia orbicularis. The sequence goes on from NC_043972.1 coordinate 22,182,163, forward strand.
TTTTGCCAAACTCTATGTTTGTGTTTTATCAGAATTATTATATTTCTGAACATTCACCAGTTTATTTAATGGATATACAATGAAAAAGGAACAGATCCCCTAACATGTTTAATATAATCAGTACTGCAGATGTGATCGATCGACAGATGTTAATGTTATCTGTGGTGGTGTTCAAATGAAAAGAAACATTTTCATACGAATGAAACGCAGGAAACGCTGTGTTCTGATGTGGTAAGAGTTAAATATAAAACCAGCTTTGACTGACATGACTTTATTAAAAGCTCTGAAGCTAAAGTCAACAAACAGTTTGTTCACACCTCTGATCACTTTTGTTCAGGTGTTTCATCATCGTCACGGCAACGTCAGTCGCATTAAAGGGAGGTGTCGCTGTTAATTCTCCAGATTTCTTGTGTAAATGTTGACTCATTAAAGTCCAAATACGTAGAAAACCATTGAATTTCACACCCACTATGACTGTGGACACAGTGAACACCACCTGGGTATTATCCACACACTTAAAACTACTTGAACAAGAATTTAACTTTTTATTTAACAGAATTATGTAGATATTATTACTGTCTACATGTATGAAAAAATTTCACACTTTCAGTTTCCTCATTTATAACTTAGATTTTTATCCTGACCTGATGCGATTAAAGAATAATAATACATACCATAATAGTCTATAGTTATGTAAAGTATGTACAGTAAATCTACAGTGTACTGTTATATCCAATTAAATGCCAATTTGTGGATGTGTTTGTGGTTTGTCATGACAATTTTCATGGGCACATCTCAGTATTTCTAATATTAATTACAAAAATATGAACTAGAAAAGCACTCGGAGAGCGCAGACCTCCACCACGGCAGACCAGTCAGTTTAACAGATTAATCTGGTTTAACAGATCTTGGACCATGTGAGAGCTGAAGCCCAGACATTCTGATAATGATGTTTTCTGATTTTCCACAGTGAAGGACTCCTCCATCGGTGAGTAAGACACAAGAATTTGGTTTTCGTTATTACCTCCACTGGAGGTTACGTTTTCATCGGGGTTTGCCTGTCTGTCTGTTAGTTTGTCTGTTAGTTTGTCTGTTAGCAAGATAACTCAAAATTTATGGATGGATTTGGATGAAATTTTCAGGAAATGTTGATCCTGGCACAAGGCACAAATGATTAAATTTTGGTGGTGTTGGGGAGGGGGGGGGCACTGATCTGCCCTGGCGGAGGTCTGTGCTCTCCTATTGCTTTTGTAGTTTATTTATTTGTTTACTAATTTATGAATATATCTTATATTTCCGTTGGTATTGACTGGGTTTTAATTTTCTTTTTATTGGGTTTTTCACTGCCTCAAACTTCTTTGTACCATGATCTAAGTCCAGAGAGTTTTTTTTTTTTGTTTTGTTTTGTTTTTAATCTTTTATGACAACAATCATTTTTTGACTCATCTCTCTTATCTTTTATATCCTTATTGGTGGAACTAGGAGCACTTTTATAGCATCATGTCTATACTCAACTCATGTGTTGGTTTCATGTTATATGCCATTATGTTTTGAGAAATATCAAAAGGATACCATCATCTAACTGCAAAACAAATCTACCTACAGGTATAAATAAAGTAACCTGAACCTGAACCTGAGAATGTAAAGAAGAGCTGACAACTCATACTCCACATGTCCAGTTTCTCATAAGGAGAAAAGTAATTGTAGAAATGATCCTTTTGTGGGTTCAAAAAGATGACCTTGACAGAATATGATACATCCATGAGATGAAGCAGACTGTCACAACAGTGAAAGCAGGCAGAAATTAAAGTGAATTACCATGGTAACAGAGACGCTGTGCTTATCTGTTACTGTGCCTGAGCGAAACCATGACCTCAACAGGGAAATGTATTAAAAACAATAGTGATTGTGATTGATGGTCACCCCACCCCCCCACCCCCCAGGCCTAGATCCCTACCACAGATACAGTACAACTCCATCATCATATTTTATTAACAAACTCTTGTTGTGCTGCTCATTTTCATACTTAACAAGACCCAGTCACAGTTTGAGCCTCAAAGCTAATTCTATAAATGGACAAAGCGTTTTCTGCTGCTTCAGGGAAGAGACGCTTTCACAGGTTTCACATTACAGCACAAAACACAGTACATACAAGTGTGAGAGGCAGACCACTGTTCTTATGAGGACGGAATGGGTTCAAAACAGAGTCAATCAGACTGAGTTTTGGAAGAAATCCTTCCAAGTTATGTCTGTCATTGAAAATTAACCCTCGTGAACATGTAACATAGGTCAATTTGGCTTTGTGCCAATGTAGAAAAGATTTGTACAAGTAAAACTGAAGTTTGTGCACGTGTGGACAACATTTGTTGAAGTTATACAAAGACAGTGAAAACAGAGGGGCTTTTGTCAGTATTTGAGTATTAAATCAAAGCAGAAAACTGTGTACAACTCACTGTTCAAAGTTCCTACAATGTGTGTTGTGTTAGAATTATACAGTTGAAGAACACAGAAAAAACCCTGTGCATTATGTAGTTAGAGTGCAATATGTTAGAACCATGATTTCTATGTTTTGTAAATGGAATGTAATATGATGTAGCTACTATGATTTCTATGTTTTGTAAATGGAATGTAATATGATGTAGCTACTATGATTTCTGTGTTTTGCTGATTTGTTCTTAGTGTGAAATATTGACTTTAGAGAGCTACAGCCTTCCAGGGGTAGAATGGAAAAATACACAGTCACAAATGGGTTAGCTTAGTTTTTCGGAGTGTGGAATGTTTATTGTTTTATTGTTTTGTTTACCATACAGAGAAGATGGTAAGGAGACCTGGGGGGTAAGGACAGGGGCTGAGAATGAAGCAGACAGATGTGCTGAGGGGGATAAGTGAAGGGATTAGCTGAAACTAAGAGTAGGAAGGCAACACCCCAAGTAAGAGTATAAAGTAGCAGGAAAAAGTTAAGGCAGTGTCTACTGCCACAGTACTGTGGCACTAAATATCGGTTTGTCTATTGCCACAGAGCCAATCATATGTTAACATTTGTATTAGAGGCAATCATGGATACAGTCACTTGAACTCATTCGCCTCTTGTTGCCACAGTACTGTGGTGATATATGGTGTATACTTCAGTGCATTCTTTTGTTCATTTTGCTATGACAGTACTGTGGCAATTGATGGAAGAAACGACTAATTAGTGATAGTATATAGTATAGAACAGAAATTATTGTTCTAAATATTCTCTATGTTGTTTTATGGTGTTCTTTGCTCTGGAGGCTGGAGAAGGTGGGCGGAGCTACATGTTAGATAAATGCAGTAAAGTGCTGTGTGACTTCAGTTCTGTGTCAGTTCAGTGCTGTGGTCCTGTGCAATTCTGCACTCTGAACACTGTCCCAGTGGCTAATTTATATCAATGTCGGATTTACCTACCGGTGCTGCCCCCCCCCCCCCCCCTTTTGAAAATCTTTTAAAAAAAGGAAAAAAAACTGCTCTGATTAGGAGTTGAACCCCAGTCTTTACATTATTGATACATTACCAAGTGAGCTAAACTTCAGCTGTATTTCAATATGACCAATTCACCATATATTGCCTTGGTACTTTTCAGGGAGTACATGATGGTCTAGACTTGATATAATGAGGGCACTGATTGGCTCTGTGGTAATAGACAAACCGATATTTCGTGCCACAGTACTGTGTCAATAGCCACTTTGAAAAGTTAACTCTGGGCTTTTGAGGACAGGGAGTCAGAGAGATGGGGTCTTTGCTTGGACACTCTATGTCTGTGGGCCTGGAAAACTGATCCTCTGTTACCTTGGCAGACCACAGATCTGTGTAAGGTTGATTAATGTTCATTAAATAATTGGTTCATTGTCATTCTTAATTCTGTTTCAGGTCTGTTTTATGGTCAAGGTCATAACAATGTAATGAACGTGGGGGATAGAGAATTGGAGTCACATTTGCAGAATCCCAACAGTAATTACCTGAATGCAATTTGAGCCTGAGATTTACTTTACAGCTTTACAAAGACTGATTTTCAACATCAAATAATATATTGTATCAAGTTCAACTGAACCACATCTTAAAACTTTAAATTACAACGGGCCTTCCTGCTTTTTTCTGCATCTTGACCTGATACATCTGGTACATCTGGTTAAACTGAAAATGTAGAATTAAAGGTGTCATTTAGATAAACTGTTAACCATGAAGGTCTTTAGCTGACACTGAAGGAACTGAACATGCTCCAGGTTAATTCCCAATAAGTCGAATGGAAATGCCAAAAATAGGCAAAAATTATATCTCCAATCCAAAATGGCCATCTTTCTGTTGGGTTTGTTGCTTTTTCTTAATCTGGACCTAATAGTGTGCCTACCAAATGTGGTCCATATAGGTGAACCAGATGAATTTTTTTTTACTGTTTAGCCATTGTAGCTCACCCATGTCCAAAACCCACGACTTTTGATGAATACGAACAGTGTTTATCTCCTAAAAGTGTGATTAAATTGGCAAAAAAAGAATAATAATCCTTACAGATACAAGCTGACCTTCGCATTATTAACCCTTTATTAACGTTTGACAGACTATTGGTTCATAATGTCACTCAGATGTTTGTAGGTTGAGGCTGAACTCACATATGGTCGTCCGTTGGGTCCTTCGAAGCGGCTGTGGGTGGTGTACAGAGGGATGTCATCTCTGTGCAGCTGGTCGTACATATTGAAGCTGTTGTAGCGCCCCCTATAGCACCACCACACCAACTGGAGAACAAAAAACAACAGTTTATGCTCATTGTGTTTTCAGTTTTCAGCTGTGATGGGATGTTTGGTGGTGAAATACACTTTGACAGTAATTGCTGAGTTTTTTTCACACCAACTCACCCAAAATTCTGAACATTTCCCAGGTCACATTTTGGACTTTCTTTTAAAACATACCATTAAGTTAACAGAAAATTAAAACCCTAAAACCCAATTGCAAATCAGTTTATGTTGTGAAGAATGATGTAACTGTACACGCATCACATTATACTGTGACATAAATTTTACTGCTCAGACCTAATTTGTTGTTAAGATTTTAGGATTTTTAGAAGTCTACTAGAAATCTCAAGAAAATCCATGACATGAACTGGGAAGTCTGAGTTGATTTAGCATTGAAAACCTGTCTGTGTAGATTATGGATTAACTAGAAAACATCGATAGAATGATTATCATAGATCTAGTGGAGGCCACAGATTTCAACCCCGCATTAACAATATAATTGAGACTTGTTATGTGTAAATCAGATTTTTTTGTATCCTCACCAGTCCAATGAACAGCAGGAGCAGCAGCAGCAGTACGATGGCTGCCAGGACCAGCAGAGCGATGCCCCACCCAGGAACCCCTCCCCCGCCGGCAGGGGGCGGAGTCGAGCTCCTTGTAGTGGTACTTGTTCCAGTGTGTGTAGAGTTTGTTGAGGTTCCAGTCACATTTTTTGCAGTGGATGCAAAGGTACTGGGGTGCAGTGTGGTGTTATTGTCGCTGCCAGTGATGTTTTTGTCTTCAGTTGACATGGTAACGGGATGCGAAGTGGTGTCATTACTTCCAGTGACATTTTTAGCATAGGTTGACATGGTGACGGGCTGAGGCGTGGTCTGGCTGTCGTTTCCTGTGACGTTTGTAGCATCAGTTGACATGGTAACCAGGTGAGGCGTGGTCTGGCTGTCATTTCCTGTGACGTTTGTAGCATCGGTTGACATGGTAACCAGGTGAGGCGTGGTCTGGCTGTCGTTTCCTGTGATGTTTGTAGCATCGGTTGACATGGTAACGGGGTGAGGTGTGGTCTGGCTGTCATTTCCAGTGACGTTTTTGACATCTGTTGACATGGTAACCAGGTGAGGCGTGGTCTGGCTGTCATCTCCAGTGATGTTTTTGACATCTGTTGACATGGTAACCAGGTGAGGCGTGGTCTGGCTGTCGTTTCCAGTGACGTTTTTGACATCTGTTGACATGGTAACCTGGTGAGGCGTGGTCTGGCTGTTGTTTCCAGTGACGTTTTTGACATCTGTTGACATGGTAACCTGGTGAGGCGTGGTCTGGCTGTCATCTCCAGTGATGTTTTTAGCATCGGTTGGCATGGTAACAGGCTGTGGTGTGGTCTCATTGGTTTTTTCAGTGTTGTTTCTAGCATCAACTGACAATGTGGTCTCATTGCCGCGATTGTGGATGTTTCTAGTGATGGCTGTCGTGATAACGGGCAGAGTGGTGATTGTGTTGCTGCTTCCAGAAGTTGAGAGGTGTGTTTGCATTGTGCTCACACCGGTAACACTGGACGTGGAACTGCTGTTGGTGGGATGGGGTTCAGAGGTGGATGTGTGAGTGGCTACATTTGTTCCAGTCATGGTCACACTGGGTAGACTGGTGGTCATAGATGAGGTTTCCATTCTGATGGTGGTTATACTGTTGTTGACCATCATAGATGTGCTGTTTGTAGAATCATGGGGGGTTGTGGACTGAGCTGTGATCAGTGAGACTGGAGGAAGAAAAGAAAAGAAGACAGTGGTATTTGTTGTTTAAAGGGGCTATATGTAGAATTATACTTGTAAATATTAAGAATATTAAAAAAATAAAATTAATCAACAGGTGAGAATAGAGAATTTTGAAGTTATATCAAAGATGCCACTCTATTGTATCATAGACATATTCATTTATTTACACTGATAGACCCTCAGATTTATGTGACCACTAGAGGGAGTAATGAGTTAGGGAGTAAGAAAACCAACACCACTGGGCCTTCGACCAAAGTGTCAGGAAGTGACCGGAAATCCTACATTAATAGAGTAACAGAGGTAACATGATCAGTGTTGTTAATCCATCCTTAACGTTCCCTTGAGGAAGGATTTTACTAAACCTTATAACTGTAATTTCCGGTCTATGAGCCGCTACTTTTTCCCACACGCTGTGAACCCGTGGCTCCAAACTGATGCGGTTAGTTTATATTTTCCAGGCTAACACTCGATTCAGCTGTCGAAGAAGGAAATAGAGCTGCAGCACGTAAGCTTGGCATCAATGAATCGATGGTGAGACGTAGGAGACGGGGTGGGTGTGGCTTATAGTCAGGTGCGGCCAATAGTCTGGAAAGTACGGTACTATGAAATGTGGTGAAGGGTAAAACAGGGGCCACTGAAGAACCCATAAAATTCTGATGCAGATCCATTAAGAAATATGTAAATATAAGATGATACCATGTGATTTGGTGAAATTAGTGAACCTGGCGGAGGTGTGTCCTCTGTCTGTCTCCTCTGCTGTACTCAGATCAGCTCATGTGACATTAAACACCTGTAATAAATGTCTTCTTTGTGTTTTCTTTACTCATGAAAGGAGAGAAGTACAACTACATGATGATCAGTCATCCATTGTCTTCCTCCTCTTTTGGGTTTGGGTCTTAGAGATGGCAACTGATCAACCTATTATTACAATTATTATGATCAATATTATTTATTACTATGAGTATTTGCCTATTTTTATGTCTGTTTTTGTAGTTATTGTTGTTTCTATTATTTCTCTATTATTTTTTTTTCCTTTAATTCTTCCTCATACATACAGTGTTGTGCTGCAACTGGAGCCTTAATTTTCTACAGAGTTCTGCGCAAGGGATCAATCAAGTTCTATTTTATCTAATCTAATCAAATCTAAAATTATGTAGTTTTCATTGTGCAATGTTGTTTATTATTTATTCCAGAGTGCAATGTTTGTTGTTGTTAATGTCATTTTTTATTGCTAATTATTATTATTGTTGTTGTTGTTACTGACACAGTTCTATTGATTATTACTTACTTATTACTTATATCATTGTTATGACTACTATTACTATGATTACTTTATATTATTTTTACTATTATTATTATTATTATTATTATTATTATTATTATTATTATTATTATTATTATTATTATTATCACTGTTATTATCACTGTTATTATTTATGACTACTAGTACTTGCCTGTTTTTACTACTGTTTTTATATTCATTCTATAGTTATTGTTTTCACAGTCTGATGGTTCAACGGTTTTATAACAAATTGTGATTTTCTTGACTGTAAATTGACAAACAGAATATGTGTAAATGATGCAATAATTCAAAGAGGATTACATTTTTTCCCCCTACAGTTTCTAAATTTCTCTATCATATTAAAAAACTGGAAGGTAACTAGTTCAGCTAACATGCAAACTGTAAATTACACTTTTAATGATGAATAATTGAATCAGTTAAAGGTGGTGAACTGTTCAGACAAAGCTAAAACAAGAACTAAGTGACACAAACCATTTCTAAAAGAATTCCTGTAACTTTAACAATTCTATAAATATGATCATAGATGAAGAGGTGAGGACTCAGACAGAGAAACGACGTAAAACATGTTTAGTTTTGCATCTCTGAGACTGCTGTGAATTTAATCTTTTTATCTGCCCTCAGTAAACCAGCAGAATAAAACCCCTCTGTATTTACATTTCACTGTGGGTTGTAAATGTCACAGCTACATTATGCAAAACATGTTTTGTGATAACATGTGTCGCACACAGACAACAAAACAACAACAATGGCAAAAGGAACAAAAAAGCGTAGTCAGACTATTTTAATTCTAAATAAACCATCGACACTAATTTACTGGAAGAAGCAGAATAAAACCAAGATGAGAATAAATCCTCACTTTGAAAAAACTGTGCTTTTAGAAATGAAAACTTTGATACTATTTTCAGTAGAGCAGTTTCTTGTAACTGAACTTTGCAACATATGTTTAATTTAATGTGGGGTAATTTTTATTTTCCACAATGTAAATCTTTATTTGTGAGTTCCAAAACACCAAACAGCATCTCACATAATGAATTTGCCTTTTTAATTTCTCAATTTGTCATCCTGTTGTGTTCTGTAATCTCAGATGAAGAGAAAATGTCTTGATTAAATGAAACCTTAATTTCTGTTGTTACTGTTCATTCATCTGTCAAACCTTATAACCCATTATTACGTGTATTTATGAACATTTTCAACAATGGTAGTGAGAAAAATACAGCAACATAGGGACGGTGATATGTGCTATATTCATAATATAGTGTTGAGATGATCTTTTAAGATGATGTTAGTTAATTTAACTGCCAGGTGTAAAAGAACAAACACAGCTGAATTAGTCATGTGTATTTTGACTTTAAGTTTTAAGAGTTTTTTTTATTGTCATTTAAGGCCAAATAAATACTGTAACTTTACAAAAATAACACCAGTATGTAAAGGCGCTGTGTTCCTTTATGTACTAAATAAAAACTAAAACATTCATTCCTGATTCATACTCTGTGATTAGATGTAAAAACAGAATACAGTTGCAGAAAAAATTATTAGATTATCAGAAGTCATCAAAAACAATGGATATGCAATCAAATACTAACTCCTGTGTGTATCATGTGACTAAAACAGACAGAAAAGAAAACATGGAATGTCTAAAAGCACTGTTTTTGTCAGTACAATGCCATAGATATTGATGTAAGAACTGAAGTGATTTTGGTTATTATCAAGAAAACATGGAAAATGTCTAGATATCAGCTCTGAAATTAAACTCTTATGAGCTATTTTTGTTGTTATCATTATACTAGTCCAAACAAATGTACCTTTAGTTGTACCAGGCATTAAAATGAATAAGAAATTGAAGAAAACAAGGGGTGGTCTAATAATTTTTTCCGTGACTGAATATGGATGATTTAGACTGACCCCAGTGAACCCATTAAGGTGCATGTCTTTGGACAACGGGAGACCATTTAAACTCCACAGAGACAGTGGATGGGTTATTATATTATTATATATTATATATTAATATATATTGTACATTATATACGTTTCTTTGGGAGAATTTTCTTTTCCTTTCAAGCAATGGTGCAAAAATTCCATAATGTCCTCTCAAAATATTGTAATTCAAGCTTTCAGAATCAAAATCAGAAATACTTTATTAACACCCAGGGGGAAATTTGTGTGTTACAGTTACTCCAACATAGTTAAAGTACAGGAAGAAAGTACCTTAAGAGCAAGGAAAAATAAAAAAAACAGTAAACAATGAGCAATGCTTTGTAGTTATGTACAGATATGTACAGAAATGTACAAGAGATTTACAGAGATTTACAAGGAAGAGACAATATTCCTGTTGGTCATGAAAAAATCTAATCCTGAATGGAAATTGGAAGAGAGGACATGAGAGGACATGACACTCTCCTCATGTGCATCTACTCGATCCTGTATTTTCAGGCTGTAGAAAATACACATGACATCCTAATTTTGTTTTCTGAAAGTAGGAGGGATAATACATGACTGACGTCTGTAATGGCCTACTATTGATCAGATTCTGTCAGACATGACCTGGATACGGTTCTACTCCTCTACTCCATATATTGGCACAATAATAACAATAACTCAAACTATGAATTATGAAAGAGCTGCAGCATCTGAAACTGACCACAATGAACATTTGACAGATAAACAGTACCACAGTGCTTCAGTTTCAGCTTCACAGTTTGTCATGTCTTTTATGGATTGGGATTGTCTCTGTCAACTCACCATATATTTTTTATTAGTAAGCTTTTTTTTTTTTTTTTTTTAAATTAATCACTAGAAATTTCAGGTGACCCCATTTGAAGTGTGGCTGCCAATTCATGCCAAACGGCACCTCTGACCACTACTGAACATTTATACATTTACATTTATGCATTTGGCAGACGCTTTTTTCCAAAGTGACTTACAGGAGAAAACCAATCAAATCAACCAATCAAATTTTATTTATATAGCGCCAGATCACAACAAAAGTTATCTCATGACACTTTATATATAGAGTTGGTCAAAACCAGACTCTAAGCCAATTTACAGAAACCCAACAGAATCCTCCAGGAGCAAACACATGTGACTGGTGATTTATACACATTCATACCCCAGTGTGAGTGACACTGGAGGCAAGATGGATGAAGTGTCTTGCCCAAGGACACAACGGCACATGACTGGGACAGAGCAGGATTCGAACTGCCAACCCTTCAGTTATTGCTCTACCTCCTGAGCCATGGCCGCCCAAATAAAATAATCCCTTCACAGTTTTACTGTTCAGTTCCACTTTTATTATTTAGCCTACTTTTCACTGAATTTGTTCATATGTAGGTTGGTATTAGTTACTTTGACTCAGCTATTCAGTTCAGTTACCTTTTTTTATTAAAAAGCAAGAGTTCAGTGCATAATAATAGTTTTTAGTATCAAATATTTCAGAGTGGAAAAGATATGGGCAGATAAGTTGTCCACTGGCTTTTCCCTTCTTAGAACTATTGTTATTTTATCCACAATGGCTCAGGAATTATTGTTTCATTTAAGAGTAAGATACCTCACAATATACCGTGATATTAGGGGTCATTTTATGAGCTGAGAAAGTTGTTGTTTGTGGTAAAGATGAAAAATTATACTGAACAGCTGAATGGACTGCATCTGTCATCGCATGTGAAATATGACACCAACACCACATTTGACCTTAATCCACCAGAGTGAAGTAAAAAGTATTAAAAGAGGTGAAAATTATGATAAGTGTGGTCATGTTGAACATATCATGAAACGAAACAGTTATGATGATGTTAACGCCTCGCTTATTCTGAAAAAGACAAGATTCCTACTGAGCTGTTTACATGAAGAATGAAAATTTAAAAAAAAAAAAAGTGTTTCTTCATAGTTTTCTAGTGTTTCCACTCAGCCTCCATCTTTCATTCCTTCAAACAGCTTCAGTTAAAAGTGGAAAATGTCAGCTTTTTCATATTTGCTCTTATCTACAGGGTGTCCCATAAGTCTCCATACATAGGAAAAATAAACGTTTCTTGACATAAACCATTTTTATTTATATAATATGCTCTATATGACTGCCATTTTGTCGGGAATACATTTCAATGCGTGTCCTCCACTGCTGAAGAACTATAAAGAAGAAATATAAAGAAATACATGTTAGAACCATATGTATTATGTCTCCTATGTATGGAGACTTATGGGACACCCTGTATAAACCTGCTGATGTTCCCTGTCAGGGTGTTTAACAGTTGGGATGTTTGTCCTTCTGACTGACTGGACTAGATTCATCCACATCTGATGCTTTTTAGGTGAAAAACACAAGAAAACCAGCAGATAGGCCAAGGGTGTCAAACAAAGTGCAAAAATTACACAGAAGATATGATATTAAGTTCTGGGTCATTTGTCTCTAGTGGGAATTATTTCAATGTAACAAAACAATGGATCTGCTGATAACAGAAACTTCATTCAAATAAAATCAAGTCATGATCAGAAAAGCAGCAACAGACAACATTCATCATCATCTCTTCATATAATGAGCTATATTTTTGCTCCTCTCTCTCTCATTCAGTGAGTTTTAGTGGGAGAGAAATAATACTTGACTGTTGGATCTGCTCAGTGTTAGTGTAGCGCTGCAAAGTTTGTCTCATTGTTCTGTTGTTTTATTAAATTATTCATAACTGGTCTCAGTCTGTTAGCTTGTTTTAGATATTTACCCATTTAAGTGCTTTCAGCTGATGTTTTTTCTGGTTTCATGGATGTATAGCATGTATATCACTACAATCATTGTGTAGTGTTACCATGGCAACATAGATGGAGCTACCAGTTAAGGCTGTCACTGAGTCTGAACAAGTTGCACTGATCATAAAGCTAAATGCTATATTTTCCAGTTCCAGATGCCTGTTACTTTGAAATATACTTTGTATCTTTGAATCTGTAAGTTATAATACATGTGTGTAAATGAGGTATAATACTGTTAAAACTGCACTTATTTACCTTTTTTTTTTTTTTTTTTTTAAAGAAATTTCAGGTTCATGGTTGTTCAGGTTATTCGCATATTTGTGAAAGTATAGCTTATAAATATACATATTCTCATAATGTAATTTTACTTTTTTTGCAGTAAAACGAAGAGTAAAAATTGGAGTTGTCATTATTTGTAGGTTATTATATTATGATTTTACTGGTCTAGCCCTGTCTGTACATGGCCCCTGAACTAAAAGGAGTTTGACATCCATGATAAAGGCATACATATTATGGGAAGAACATCATGAGCAGCAGGAATAGATGCTAATTTCATTCATTCATTCATTCATTCATTCATTCATTCATTCATTTTCTGGAATAGATGGTAATTTCAACTCCTGAATCAACTCTGATTGGTTTATTTTAACATTACACGGATGTAAATATAAAACTGTGATTGATCACTAATGAGATTTAAAACCTGGACTATTAGATCTGGATCTGGATCAGACTGTGGTTTCTCTTTTTTTCCCAGACTGGGAAGGATGAAGACTAAGGGAGGGATGATAACAAGACTTAAGGATAAAGTCTTATTTTCATCTCAGATTTTGGAGACTCTCCAGCTCTTCTTCAGTTTCAAAGCGAACATGTTTATGACAAAGCTTCATTTAACAGAAGACGGAGGAGAAACCCACTGGATCTGAGGTTTTCCCTTCCCTTATAAGGATCAGATCCAACAACTGAGCCAAATTAAAGTAACGACAATGTACAGAGCACTGAAACTGAATAACATCCTTGTACTCCATCCAACTAGACATCCTTAAGCATTTTGGATGTTATTCACTCAGTGCCTGCTTGAGTTTTTACAACATTTTACGCAGTTCATAATGATGTGAAGTCACAACTACAGGTATTTGTTTAGAAAAAAGTAAGAATTTGCAAGTTTCATAGCCGTGCTGTCTTTATAAAATGCTATTAATGGTGTCCTTGAGTAAGTTTGTAGGGTCAGTCTTTGAATAAAACACTGTTAAGAGAAGATTTAATGTCTTATGAATATGAATAACCTCAACTCTAATATATCTCAGTCAGATTTTTCTATTTCAATTACAGATAGATCCACCATGTAAGTAAAAACAGTCACTATTATCTGATTCTAGCTTCTTAACATGAACATTTTCCAGTTTCTTTTTCGGGTGACAGAAACTGCATATATTTAGGTTATGAATCAAAGTCAACACTGAGAAAGTTTATACCATTTTCCAAACAAACAGTTCATCAAGATAAGAATCAACATATGAATCGACAACAAGAAACCACTTGAACCTTGACACAAGGAAAACCTGAGGACAACTCTGTGAATCTGACTCAGTTTATTCAGAAACTAACAGAACAAACTCATCAGGAAAAGATTTTCTGAGCCTACGATTAACAAGGTTCAGAAAACAGAAATGAAAATGTGACAAACCCCGATTGCAGTTGAATTGAGGTTCTTTTCTTAAACCCTTGTTGTTCCTCCTCAGCTTTGTTCTATTATCTTCCAGTCCATCTGACCTCTGACCCTTTTATTCAGTGTTGTGCTGTATCTGTGGGTGGAAATACCTGCCAACAGGTGGGTTGTGTGTGTCGTATGTTGTATGCTGTGTGTTTTATTCACCTGTGAAGCTGAGGATCCAGAACCCGAGCTGCAGCAGCGTCGGCCTCTCCATCGTCACAAAGCGCTCAGTGTGAGTCTCCGTCTGGAGTCTGTTTCATCCACAGAAAGACTCCTTTATACACCTGCCTCACCTGCACTCAGGTGGAGGGGGCGGGGCCTAACACTCCCAGCAGGCAGTGGGGTTTAACTCCAGGAACAGGGCTCCACTCGGTGGTCGTATGTAGTGGAGTTTAACTGAAACAGAACAGCAGATGAAACTACAACTCCCATCAACCAACACAAACAAGCATTTACCACACAGACTGATCCATTAATAAGAGGCGGTAGAGTTTTTAACTACACTTATCAGTATTTATTTCTTTCCCCCATTGTTATTTTCTCTGCTTTAACCCTAAACAGCCACCAGCAACTAAAAGCATCTGCTCATCACAAACATTTTATAACTTCTGAACCACAAATCCTATCAAAACATATAAATAATTCAAGTAAAATACAATTTCTCAGCTTTTTATTGTCCTCAGATATGACCCATTTGGACGTTCAGAGACTCATGGAAACAGCTATCATCATCCACAACGTGGATTTACTGATAAAACCCATGCAATATAACAAATGACAGTGTGTGTGGATGCTTGTTTTTCCATTCATTAACTCATCATCATCATCATCATCATCATCAAACAAAGGTTATATATAGAGAAAAATGTGTTTGAAAGTCACTATGAAACTAGTTCTACATCTTTAATATCTGCTGTTTAGTTTATCTTACTAATATTCTGTTTTCTCTCCTGTTTCTGTAACAGGTTCTTTAAATAATGTAAGAAAAATTTAATAATGTAAAAAAAGAAAAAAGAAGCTTGATAATGTTTGCATTGACATATGTTTAGTCGTTGTGCAGAAAATTAGAATTTTTTCGAGGCATCCACTTCTAATTTCTATTAAAGTCTAATTCCTAAGACTTTAACCGGTGCTCCCTGAGGTGTTTGGTGGGATGGGGTGGGGTCACCAGTGCCTCCAGTCATCAGGTAGTAAGATTATACTATGTGCTCTTAAAACATTTTTAATGAATTTTCAGAAATGTTTCAAACTTCTCTACAAAATTTCTGGGGAAGTGTTTCCTGAGGTGTTTGAGTATGTTACTCAGCATGTTTTTCAGCTTCCAGATGTCAGATAGTCCTGACATGTACTTTGACCATGGGCACTGTGGCCTGGGTCTTTATGTTCTAAAACTAATAGATGGTTTTGGAGTACTGTCTGAGGTGTTTCAGGCTGAGTCTGCAGTTTTGTTTCAGGTGGTCTTCAGTGACCTCTGGTGGATGAGTAGTAAGATTATACTTAATAAAAAAAAACTGGTGATTTAAAGTTTTAGTTCATGTTTCAGGATCAGTCATCACATAGTGAGGCTTTAAAGTACACCCTGAAAAAGGTTGTTTTGGATGGGTTTCCTACTCCCTTTCAGGCACAACAGTTGTTCTTTTTTTTCTATTATTTGATTTTTTGTGTATTGTTTATTATTATGTTTCTATTGTTTGATTTTTTATTTGTGTATTGGTTATTATTATGTTTCTATTGTTTGATTTTTTATTTGTGTATTGTTTATTATTATTATTTTTGTTCCATATGTTTTGTATTATGTCTGTGTCTGAAATAAACTAACCTAAACATATCTGCTTCCTCAGTTCTGTAGGTTGTTACTAAAGCATTAATAAATGCTCTTAAAGGTGCATCGTTCAGCTGGTTTCTTATGTTGACAGGTTATAAAAACTGCAAAGGCGGTCATATTTTCATACATGTTGAAGTGTTTTAAACACTTATTAATCATTACATGTTTCCTGAAATGTTTTGTGTTTTTTTTTTTTTAGATTGTCATCAACTGTTTTCAACCATCACATAATAATTTGGTGACAGATTTTTCAGTTTCCTTTACACTTTTAGATGATTTCTGATGCATTGATAATTTCTCCTTGAGGTGTTTCATATAGGTTATATAGATTTTTTAGGTCAAATAGTAAGAC
The DNA here is from genome assembly GCF_902148855.1 of Sphaeramia orbicularis. Taxonomy (NCBI): domain Eukaryota; kingdom Metazoa; phylum Chordata; class Actinopteri; order Kurtiformes; family Apogonidae; genus Sphaeramia; species Sphaeramia orbicularis. The sequence goes on from NC_043972.1 coordinate 22,198,599, forward strand.
TATAGGATGTGCTCTGAAAATATCCAGTGGACAAGTACGTTTCTAAACTCTACCAGATGGTTTTAAGACATTAGTAAGTCCTCCAATGTTGTGGTTTTGTATGTTTGTGAAGTTTTTGGACCAGTTGAAGGACGTTAATGCCAAAACTTTACTACGAGAAAAATGTCACAACAAATTTAATTTTAGATGCATTTATTGATGATTGAGAACAGAACTGATCAAGTGTTGTTTCTTCATTCATTTGAATCAAACTGACAGGAAACAGGGTTATGACTCTGAAGTGATGATGATAATGTTTAACTGTAGGCGTCCTTCTCTGTCTGTGATTGGCTGGATGGAGCGGCCACAGGAAGCTCAGGAGTCAGCAGTGTCTGGACAAGCGCCGCCCCTGAGTCACCTGGACAAAAAAAAAAAAAAAGAGTTAAAAACAAAGTCATGATTCAGTCCAGTAGAAGGAAAAGGAGCCTCCTTTACAGATGACTGAACCCCCGTCTGTATTTAGATAGAAATTGTAATAAATGCTCCCTGAGGTGTCTAACATCTCCAAAATATGCCATTTTGGGCTGGGCTCATGTGGTTTAGATGGTTTTCTTACTGCTCTGTGGGCTCAGACTGGGTCCCAGTTGGGTCCAGAAGGAGCAGGCGTTCTGACGCAGACCCTGCTGCTGACTGAGGGCGGGGCTTAGTTGCATGTAGGTGGGTGGAGCTGCAGAGGGCAGGACACGCCTCCAACGGGGAAGGGCTGTCTCCGACCACATGGGAGATGGGTTTGGGTTCCTAAGAGAAAGACGGGATGGATACAAAAAAGTTTAAGCAAACATGAGCTGGATGTTTGTAGAAGATGCAACAAGAAACAAAAATGACAAAGGATAAAACACAGATGACTACTTCAGACTGTTCAGAGCCTGGACTTTGTTACTTTTACCCCGGTACAGAGATGAATCAGTACTTCTTGTACACCAATATCTGTTCTACTCGAGTAAACTATGTGTTGGGTTAATCATGAATTGGATGTTGGGTGGTATTCAGGTAAAACCATCCTCACCCGGTCTTCACAAAACTGGACATGTATGTCATCACAGCCAGAGAGAGGCGTCGCTCAGAGGAACTGAAACGCTGAGCACCGGTTGGATGATGAGGAGAACCGAAAACCAGCTGAACATCGAGAGGCACTGACACATCAGCCCTAAAGGGAGAGACATGTAAACTAGAGGTGTCAAACATACGGCCCGAGGACCAAAATCAGGCCACCAGAGGGTCCATTCTGGCCCGTGGGATAAATTTAACATCTGAAAGGTGTCAAAGTCGTTTTAGTACCGGAGCCACATACAGCCCAGTTTGATGTCAAGTGGGTCAGACCAGTAGAATACTACCATAATAACCTATTAATAATGACAACTCCAAATGAATCTCTTTGTTTTAGTTTAGAAGAAGTAAAATTACAAGAAAATGTTTACATTCACAAACTAACCTTTCACACAAAATCTAAAGAATCTGAACAAATATGAACAACCTGAAATGTCTTAGGAGAAGTGAGTGCAATTTTAACAATATTACACCGGTTACTAAATGTTTTGTGCATTTGTAAATCCACTGTAATCTGTAAATTGAAATGCATGTGTGTAAATGATAAGATGAGACATAATATTGTTAATATTAGACAGGTTCATGGTTATTCATGATATTCACATTTATTTTAAAGGACAGTTTGTAGATAGAAACATTTTCATAATGTAATTTTACTTATTTCACTGTAAAACATTGAGAAAAGTTTGGAGTTGATATTATTTATAGGTTATTATGTTACTATTTTATTAATCCAGCCCACTTGAGATTATATTGGGCTGAATGTGTTAAATACCAGACATAATATCATGCTCTGATCAGTTTAATTTATATGGAATATTTCTGCATTCTAAATAGATCTGTGTAGCAAAGCGTGGTTTATTTTCATACTCTGAAGGTGAAGAAAATGTGCAGTGTGTAAATGTAGCAGAGGTACAAACGGTGTTTTACTTCAGTACCTGGTCTCAGTGGCTGGTTGGTGATAAAGGTAAACGTTGGCTTTGCTGTTTGCCCAGTGTTGAGCCATTTGAAGACTGGGGCAGATGATGAACAAATCTCTGAAGAAACAAACAGACAGAGTTCATGAGGACATCACTAGCTGGGTTTCCATTACCCTCAGAAATGCGCAAAATGTAAATTGCTCAATAGAAAACTGGTAATGGAAACACAGAAATGTCACTAAAACTGTCAAAAAAGTTTTGCCACTCTCTTGAGGCGGTTTTTGAGACGTTTCGATATAGAAGTATTGTGCAAAAATGTAATGGAAACACATTTTGTGCATTTTCACAAGTCTGGTTCCATGAGGGGTTCAATAAACAACAGTTCATTAAATGCTGCCTGGATCAATTAGAAATTCTAGATCCACAACTTGTTGGTGAATTTTGTACAATTCTCTCTCAGAAATCCATTATGCATGGCCACTGCCATAAATAAGGACTTTGCCTTGGGACGATCAGGCGCACCTGCAGAGTGAAACTGTGAGGTATGCACAGACTGCGCCCCCCCCACCCCCCACCCCCGCAAGAACTACAACATATCGCGAGACGGGTAGACGGGACTTTACTAGAATCAGGCATCAGAAGCCAAACACTCTTCAATGGAAACACCTACAATTATACTTTGTTGAAATTGCAGAAATATCGCTTTTATTTTGCAGAAAACTGTAATGGAAACCCAGCTATAGACAATGAGGACTGAGTTTATCCTCAGGGGGTCCACTCAGACCTGGTGGCGTTGTCCAGTGCTCTGGAGAACAGATTGTAGCCAGAGGGTGAGGGGCTGTGGTCCAGAGAGTAGAACCAGGCCGCTGCCTCCTTCAGCAGGCCACTCCCCTTGACTCCGCCCAGAGAGCGACTCAGAGCCTCGTAGAACGCTGTCTTCCCGTCAGTCCGACCCTGAAGAGCTTCGAAGTCCTGAATGGAGACAGAAACAGGATTAATGAAGACATGAACGTCTAACATGTTTTTATAGACATTCCTAGGTTCTATAGTCACACTTATTTTCTTTAAAGCTGTAAAAATTCAAAATATAAAACCTCTGACAATTTCACTTAATGTCATGACTTTTCCAGGTTTTTCATGACTCTTGGAACCTTGTCTATACTGTTCCAGTTCTTTTTTCTACATTAATCAGGATTCATTCATAAGGTTTAGTAGAAGCTGATTAAGTGTCCAGTTGTTCTCTAACATGTGGACCTTTGTGACCTCTGACCTTTATCCTTCGGGCTCGGCTGATCAGTCCATCGTGTCCTGACGTTCCCACCAGGAGGTCGACTCTGTGGAACGACTGAGAGGCCGACTGATGGACCGGAGCCCAGGACTGAAACGGACCGCTGACTGATAATAGCTGAAGAAGAAAATCCAGACACACAGAGGGTCAAAGGTCAAAGGGTCAGAGGTCATACAGGTGGATGTTCATCATGTGAGCTGCTCTGTAGTCCCGTACTTTGGTCTGAGCGGCGTTCAGTCTCTGGACTGGCGTCGCTCGGAGGCAGGAGGTCATGAGGTTGTCATCAGTGGGGTCAGAGGTCACACATCCCAGTTCTTTGGCGAGTTCGACGGCGAGACTCCTGGAGCTGGAGGCTGACTGAGACAGAGAGGGAGAAAACACCGATCCACCCTGGAACAAAGAAACAACAAATGAACAACCTCAAAATATCACACAAGTGGAATGCAAACAGAAGTGAATAATTCTGTAAGTGAAACAGTAACATTCACGGTATTAACACAAGAAACAAAAATATGGCCTGTTACTATATATGGAAACAGCAACAAAATACTACCGTGTACAGGATGGTTCAGAAAATGGAAGAATGGGTGATTAAAGGTTTATTGTGGAGAATTTCAGTCTCTGTATTTTACTCTAATACACACAGCATCTAGCATTAGCGATTAGCGTTGAGCTGTACTGGATGGAAATGTGAATAAATCCACATTTTCTGTTAGTTTTGGTCTGAATAATTGTGTTTTTACATTCTTTGCTTACATTGTTTTGCTTCTTGTTTCATTCTTTTTCACTATTAACCGATTTTGTCTGGTACTGTCCTAATCAAACTCTGAATATTGTTTAGTCTTTTAATGGTTAATTCAACAACAGACCAAAGTAAAAACAGTAATGTTGATTAATGTGCATCATCCACATAGAAAAAAATAGTGTTAATTTGTGTCAGCAGCCTCATGTTACAGGTCCTGTTCACTTCTGCTTTCTCATATTTTTCATGATCAGGAAAGATAATAACTAAGGGAAACAGTTTGTTGACGTCCTGGTCTGATACCAAACTTGTCCCTGTCTTTTCTCACCATCAGTATCATACGTTGGAACAAAGGAGATGAAGAGGATGACGATGAGAGGAGGTGGAGGCTGCTTATGTCGGCTCCCTGACGCTCTGCCCCCACTGTCACTCTCCTGTTGTCTCCGCCCACCAGAGAAATGTGGGCATCGACCCAACGAAGCACCGCCTCCTGGTCAGACAGGCCGTAGTTACCAAGGAGACCAGATGAACCTGCACACAGACAGTGATGTGGTGTTTGAGTAGCTAAATTTCACTACAGAACTAAACAAAAAGCATGTATTTTTGTTACCAGTTCTCAAGAATCCCAGCGCCGCAGTTCGATAGCTGGCTGTTACCACAACGATGTTTCCAAGAGCAGCGAGGGAAGAGCCATCCAGCAGTCCAGGGCTCTGATTGGCTGAAGGGTTGTAGAAGAAAACCAAGACTGGAACACGCCCCGTCTGTCACACACAGATATTTAATACAGATTATAAGAACTAACATGTAAACTATGAAACATATTTCAAGGGGAAATATTTGGAATATTTGAAAGAAGGAGGAGAGAAGGAGCAAAGGTTTAAAGAGATAAAATGTGAGAAATTGTGGCAAAGAAGCATTTCATTTTCTTTTTTGTAATTTTTTCCTCACTCTTTTGCTCACGTGTCTATTCTGTGTTTATTTAGTGTCTTACATTTGGCAGTGATACCATTAAGTACTCGTGTCGAATATGAAATAATGTTTAAAAAACCTGACAGCGAATGGATGTGAAGACTCCAGTCTGTATTTAACACACACTGTAGGGTTTAATCTGTGGCTGGAAACACAGATCGACTGAGCCCAAGAGGAACAGAATCATAACGACACATTCAGAATCAGACTGAAGGTCACTGAGTATCAGCATGCTGTGAAGACTCACCAGACCAGCAGGACTGAAGACGTTGAGGTAGAGACAGTCCTCACTGGAAGCTGCAGAATCCACATCACCAGGCTGAACACAACTGGGACTGAACCACAGACAGACAGACAGACAGACAGACAGACAGACAGACAGACAGACAGACAGACAGACAGACAGACGATGCATTAGACAGACAGGGGGATACAGGGACTGTGGAATTAAACTGCACTGAAAGGAAATAATTTCAACTGTTACTGAAGCTTTTACATGGAACAGCTGTTGCTGGTTACCCCGCTCCCCAAAGGGGAGGCAAGGGGTATTATTTTTTGGTTCGGTTTGTTTCTCTGTTTGTCAACACTCTAGCAGCAAAACTATTGGTTGCATTCATACCAAATTGGGTTTATAGATTGCCAGTGACTCAGAATCGATGCGATTACATTTTGGGAAAAATAGGTCAAAGTTAAAATTTTTTATGAATTTTTTCAAAAAAAAACAAAAAACAAAAAATTTACTTGTAATAGGCGAAATTTCAAATGTCTATAAAAACATCAATTTTTTTTCAATTTACTTCAAACTTGACACATATATAGAGGCAGTTGATATGCTGACATCAGCACATGCATAGACATGCTGACATCAGCTGGATCGATGCCAAAATAGGCTACAAAACGCGCAAAGGGCGGGGTTTGTTGTGCCTGGCACCATTTGTTAATGAGTTCATTCATTGAAGTCAGACTAAACAGCTGTTTGTTGATACTTGTATTTAGGCGAGAAAGTCTACAGAATCAAATTCCAGTCCAGCTGCCGCCCCAAACCCCACATCCACCACTCATGTGTGGTTACCCTGCGTACCGTGGTTTTGAGGCGTCCCAGCTTCCTGTCCAATCAGCTGGCTGAGCTGCTGTGAAGCGGAGCGATCCTACTGGTGGACGGGCATACGGGACTCCAAGGAACTGAACGACTGTCTTCCTGTCTGAACCCAGACTTGTTTCCACAGTGACACCCTGCAGGGTCCCATGGCCAGGGATGGAGATGGACGTAACTGATGGCAACCACTCTGTAAAGGACCAAACAGAGGAGTCAGGTGAGCACAATTGACCAATCAGGAACAGAGACACTTTCTTTGCTGTGATTAGCTCACCTGTCCTCAGGTACACCTGGGAGGCGGGCTCTCTGATGACCAGTTGACAGGAGGAGGTGGGGCTAGGTAACCCAGGGGCAGAGCTTAACCCACAAATTCGAGTGTCAGGGTAGAGAATGCAACGAACGGCAGACTCCGCCTTCTTGAGTGACACAGCGACACAAGACTCCGCCTCCTGACAGGCTGAAAGGATGGAAAGGCAGATATGAACATGAAACCAGACTCTAACAGGGTCAGACAGGACTGAGTGCATCCCTGGATGTGGTTACCATGGAGACACCAGTCACGGGTCTCATCCTGGTTGGTGGCGATGTCTTGGCTCAGGTGGATGACGTCATACGTAGAGAGGGACGGGTCGATGAGGACTGATGAGTCAGCGAGGAGAGTCCAATGGTCCAAAGACACTAATAAGAAAATTTAAAAAAGCAGATCTGAGTTGAAAACTTGAGAAAATAGAAAACTCAATATGCTAAAGTGTACAGCAAACAACACAGGGGTTAAAATAGTCAATTTTATTATCATCTCAGTCTGTTGTTTAATGTTGTTGCACAGAATTTGACTCTGGATCCTTATGTTCTCCTAGAATTTGAATACCTTCAATCTGGTCGATTTTTCTTTTTTTCTATGTTCAGATACGACCACTACAAGAACTTGTGTGTCTTTAAAACTGTTGAAGTCTAATGACTGAATATTATCACTGTTTTTGTGTTATGCAGTTACATTTTTTCCACTATAAATGTACTCATCAGAACAATTAAAATGTATCTAAAGCTGAATCTCTAAACCAAATGTGCTCTTATTAGATCTGTTCTTACCATTGTTCTTCAGTTTAGGTAGGTTAAATGTAGGACAAAGAGCAGGAAATGAACTCCACTGATTCACTATAAAACAAAATACAAACAGGTTTCACAATCTGAGGAGAACCAGTTCAGCCTTCACTTCATTATGTTATTGTGTTTCCTCATAGACAGACATATTTTCAAGATAAGCATGTTCTGTACCAGGTTTCTGGTACCATCCAAATGGGTCTGGTTTGGTCTGGACCACAGATGGTCTACAGTCCTGAGTCCTCCAGGATGTCTGGTCTTCATCACTGCAGGTCTGAACCCCGAGACTAATCAGAGACAGACAAACGATATCTGCACCACCTACACAGTAAAAACAGAAAAAAACATGAAACACCTTTTAAAAAAAAACATTAAACACCTTTAAAAACCCATTAACCTTTAAAGACCCAAACAGCCACCAGTGACCAAAACCATCTACTGATCTAAAATGTTTAATAAATTCTGACCGATTAAACTTATCAATACGTTGAAATAATTCACGCAAAATGCTGTTGGTCATCTTTTCATGGTCATCAGATATGACCCATTTGGACGTTCAGGCTCTGTAGTTACCGTGGAAACACCGTCATCTTCTACAACACTGATTCACCAGTAAAACCCATGGAGTTGGATCAATGCCAGTGGATGGAGACACTTGCTTTACATTCAGTTATTGATATCTTTGCTGAAAAGTCACTTTTTTCTTCAGTTTTCTCTGTTTTTGATATCCTACTGAGACCCAGCAATGCATTTTTGTCCTCTGTAGGGGACAAAAGTTTGACAGGTTTACTTAAAAAATGCATTGCAAAGGACATTCCATAAATAAATAAATAAATAAATAAATAAATAAATAAATAAATAAATTAATAATTTCAAAAATGTATCTGAAAAAACTGTTGCATTATGCAGTTTCCAATCAAGACAATTGTTTAATGTAAAAAAGCTAAAATTTTCACTTTCCTGGGTCTCAGGAGGATAGAGTAAACCTCAACTTAATGTGAGCTTTTGTAAACATCTACATGATCAGTGAATTAAATATAGGAGAATACAAGATTATCACTGAAAAAAACACAACAATACAGAAGATAATTTTATAATAAACGGTGATAAATCAGTTAAGTAAAGGTTAAATATAGAGAAACATTTATTTTGGAACTGACATAAAAGTAGCACTGGATCTTTATGGGTTAAACACATTACAAAACATTAAACACATCAAAAAACACAGCAAAACTAAATACACCACACATCAATTATAAAGTAAAATTATGAAATGATTTCACATCTAATTTGTGTCACTCATGAATGTTGTGTTTCTGCAGCTATTTCACTTGAATTCAGGTGAATGAGGTGGAGGGTTTGTAATAAAGCAAACAGATCTCCATCATTGCTGATTATTTTTACGTAATTGCAGGCCCAGGATCAGCCTCGATGCACCTGATATCATTACAAATTAATTCACTCATCATTAGTCTCACTAATTGAAGATGTGAAAATGCTGAGTGTGAAGTGAGTTTGTGTTCAGTTAACAACACCTGTTGTCTGCAGAAATGATTATCACTAGTCTGTGGGGACATTTGTTCTGCTCTCTATGAATTCAATGAGGCTTATTTTCATTGAAAGGGATAGATTTTTTTTTGGCCAAATCTATTAATATTCCCTAATTTCCCTCCTTTAAGTTGACATGAACCTGGTGATTTTGTGTCTCTGACGAAGCCGATCCCACGGCAACAAGGATCCTCATCACAACGTCGCTCACATTCCATGAACCTGAACAAAGAAAACATGGAACCTTATGGTATATAAAGACTATATTAAAAGTGAGTTGACAATAGTTTTCCATGTGAGGAGGTGGGTTAGTGTTTGGATAACATTACCCTTCAGACAGTGCTGTGTTTTCTGTCAGACTGACTCGACTGCGAACAGAATATGAAACCATCTTCTGGAAGGAAACTCTCTGGTAGAAACTCTTCACTGGTCCAGACAGATTCACTGAGATGGAGGAGGTCAGAGGTACAAACAGAGTCATTTTATTGTCAGATTCAGGCCATGTTAAAACCTGTGTTTTCCTTCAGACTCAGATTTATTCAGTACATGCTCCTCTGCCACTTAAGGGCAGAAGAAGAGTCCGAAATCAGACTGGGCTCAGAGTAACTAGACCTGGGGATCCAGTCAAAAATGTTGTCATGATAAACATTTCTCTACCAGTCAATAATTATAAAAATAAATGCCGAATAATTACTTCTTTTGAGTTTAAAGGCTTATGGTCCTGAGTGAAAGTCGAAGAATCAGATGGTTAGTAGGAGTTTTAAATTATTCATACATGACAAAACAAATGAAAACACTAAAAAATACAAAAAAAAAACTAGGAAGAAACAAAGTAAATGAAGAAACTGCATAAACACAAAGTTAAGACTGAAACGATTGAAAGACAAAAATGATGTAAAAGATGAAACAACATTAAGAAGTAAAAGATGAAGTGAGACAACATGAAAAAAAGACAAAATGAGACAAATTTAAAAGACATAACAGGAAAATGATAAATGCAAAAAACAAAGCAAAGACACTGTCAGACAGTATATGTGAGTAAATAAATGAATTAAATATCAACATTAAAATTAATCCACGCAACGACAAACTGGCTGCATACTTCACTAAACACATTTGCTCTATAATTCCACTTTATATGTCGTTGACAGTGTTTGTGGTGACCGTACCCTTCCTGCTGTAGGTGTTGCTGGGCGCTCTGTCCAGTAGGGGGCGACAGGGTCGTCTCAGTGGTTTGTCGTAGGCTCCACACACTCTGCTATCGGGAAACAACACGCAACTGTAGAAACCTGGAGAGTCCGAGTCACGTAGGTCGACGATGGAGCACTGAGGTTCAGACTCACAACCTGAGGGACAGAAACTGAGTGTTGACCTCAGAACGGTGCCTTTAAATATAATATATAACCTTTATTTAATCTCAGACTATAGTGAGGTTAAGGAATCATTTGCAATAGATTCAAGATAATATAAAAATACTGATGATAAAAATGGTTTATTCTGGAAACAGAAAACCAAACAAATGAAATTATTATGTTATTACAGTCAGAACATGAGTAATTGGTGGAATAAAAGCAAAACAAAACAAAGATCCAATAAAACTATTAAAACCAATTAAAAAAAAAAAAAAAAAATCATCTTTTGAATTAGCTAAAAAACTGACTAAAAGTAGATTTTTCAACAGCACTAAAAGCAGGCAACACAATAAAATCATTAAAGTGGGTTTCAAAGACAGCTCCAAAATGATGTATGGAGCTAAAGGTGCTTTAACCACCCAACGTTGGCATAAAATTCACAAGTATCGATATCACCAGAACAACTACAGAGTGTGACGTACGTGAGAGGCACCAGAGCAGGGCCTGCTGGGAGTTGTAGTTGATCTTATTGATCATGAAGGACAGAGTGGGTGGCTTCCTCTGAGGATCCGCAAGGACGTCGTCATTTGACAGAGACTCGAACCTGAGCTGAACAGAATCTGAAAACACAGTCACATGATCATGACGGAGTCTCTGAAGAGTCAGTGCCATAAATACTCAAAAACCAAACCTTGTCCATTGCACTAATTCATCAGTACAGCATTCGTATCCATGTATACTGTACAGACTATGTAGTAGGAGTGTTAGAAGTGTTAATGTGACAGTGTCATTTTATTAGATAGAGTCTTCTCATCCTATGAAGCTGAAGGATAAGACACTGACATAAAAATATATGATGAATTATATCACAGTGACACCAAATATGAAGGTTTTACTGAAACAGGCAGACATGGTAAACAGATTCTTAATAAATAACCATTTAAATCAGGAGATGAAAGGTGTACAGTGTGAAGTCAGTTCATAGATAATACAAACCATCCAGAGGAGGAATGACCTCTGCAGCTGAACATGAACCAGATCCGGCAGCTGAGGAATCAGCATCTGGGAAAAAACAAAGAAAAATCAGACAATCAGAAATCACAGACGTTGGCCCCTTAGATCATATCCACAATGAGGAATAGTTCCAATACAAAGTAAATGCACTCAAGGAAACATACAAATTAGTCCCTTAACCTTTAAAATGTTCACCAGGACGTGATTTATGTTTCTCTCAGTGTAAAAACCAAATCTGAAGCTACAAATGTTCAAAACTGAGACTGGAAATGAACACTGAATATGTAAGACTTAGAATACAGATATGTTGATAAATACTTCCATGCAACATGTGTAATCATTTTCACAGAAATAACTGACCTCAAAATGATCCTCAATATCTAATTCTGGTGAAGATTCCACTAAAAAACATGGAATCTGATCGGATTCAGACTGTCTTTGAGGAGGAACGAGATAGGAGATAGATTGCATCGCAACACATTGCATTTTAAGAAAGTTGTATCATTGAATTCTCTTGGTTTTTGGTGTCACCTGCCTAACTTCTTGTATTTTGATTCTTGACTCTACTTGGTTTTATAATGCAAATAATAGAAATAATACTAGAGTCTCTACCTGTTTTCAGGTAAATGGCCTGGAAGCTGACGATAGAGGCCTGGTAGTCCTTTTTGTTCTTACTGTCGGGTGGCAGAGCAGAATCAGCTGAAGAAAAAATAAAAACATAAAGTGAACAACAGGATCCACAAAAGTGGTTTGTTTTTCATATCTTTTGTGTTTTCATATTTACTTACTGATGGTGAATTTCTGTCCTCCAAAGTCAAACACAAAACTCCGCTGCTGCTCATTGTAGCTAAGCCCCGCCCCACAAATACGACTGGCTTTTCCTTGACCAATCACATCCCAGTCGCGGTCACCACACATCAGGGCAGATGGAGCTCTGAGCCAACCACAGAGCAGAGAACCTGAGGGCGGGGGGGGTCAGAGATCACAAAGACATCATTAGTTTCATGAGTTCATCATTGAGTCATGTGTTCATTTCTGTCTCCATGGTAACTGACCTCCATTCAGGCTGTTCTGGTTAAGGATGAATCCGTCGCAGCAGGCGTCCTGTCTGCAGCCGGACTGACAGAACAGATGAGCATCAGAGAGAGACGTCTGTTTGGAGGAGAACACCTGGGTCTTGAACACACCTGAGATGGCCTTCAGCATTGTGTGCTGCTCAAACTCCGCCCCTAAAACACACACAGGTACAACACACCTGTCAAATAGGAACTCATCACCTTTAGTCATTTTCATCTTGTTGGATTTTTCATCTGTCATTTGTGTTTTTTTTTTTGTTGTTTTCATTCTGATTTCTGTGAACTTTTACTGCAAGTGTCTGGGCCATGGTTTATTGCCACCTGGTTACCATAGTTACTGTACCTTTCTTCCTGACAACCAGTAGATCTGATGCTCCGCCCCTCACTCTCAGGGAGCAGCTCAGCCTATCAAACACCTCGGCCTGAGGATTACCCAGAAACCCTGTCGTCTGGAGACAAAAAAGGGAAGAATAACAGTGAGAAATATATACAATATAAACATATACAACATAAAAATCTGATCAGAGAGGTCATCAAAGGCGGTACAGTACAGAGATCCATTACTCCAGTAAAAACATAAATGTATCTGTGTAAAAGTACAATAGTTTAATCCACTTTAAACCACTGTAGTTTAATGTCTTACCTGTTGTGATGTGTTGCAGTGTGTGTTCTTTATGTGTGTGCTGTACAGTTCACACTGACTCTGTCTGTTGAACAGCGCCACATGGTGACAGGATGGATCCGCTGCACAGGCTGATGGGACATACAAACAGGAAATACAGAGTCACTATCCATTTACAGTATTGAGCGAAAAACTATGGGAGTTTTGGTTCAGTACACTGAGATTTTATTTCTGACGTTTGAGTAGTTTTAAACTGATCATAAATTCAGTGAATCGGTTTGGAGCAGAATTAAACAAATCAGGAATAAATCAATCAATAACTCAGACCTGTTATTGGGTCTGAAATCTGCAGATCTTCATTCAATAACTAAAATATTTGGTTGGTTTAATGTCAGTGGTGTTGATGTAAATAACAAATCCTGATGATAAGTTCACTGAGTTTGTAGCAGGTTTAAGCTTTAGACCTGGTGTTAGTGTTTAAGTTAGATTTATTAAATTATTAAATGTGCTACCTTGGACACAGCTGTTGAGGTCGGAGGTCATCGTCTTCAGGACCTCAGTGTCTTCAGCTCCAGTGACAACATCTGATCCAGGAACAGCCTGAAACCTGTTGAGGACTGAAACACACAAAGAATTCAGTAAAAAATTGAACAACAAGGTTAATATGAAATGAAAAGGAATGGAATATTGAAAAACTGAGGTGATAAAAGATTATAGTTTATTGAAATTTGAATAAATAGTAAAACTATGTTGTATGTTTATAAAACTAATGAAAATTATCTCAAAAAGTGTTCAAGATAGTGTATACTATATATTCATTCATACATTCTACAAATTAAAAAAATACTCAACATTCTCAAGCTAAAACTGCAGCTAATAAAGCAACATAAACTTAGTACACAAACACAGCCTGTGATTGGCTGCCAAGTGATCACCTGAGCACTCCTCATCAGTCAGAGGTCGGTTGCTGTCGGTCCATTGAAGCTCCGCACCCTCTCTGCTGACACACCTCCACCTGTTGGAGAGGAAGTCGGGCTGAGCTGACAGGAAGTTGCCTTGGTCTGAACACCGTAGGCCTCGCCTCTGGCACTCGGTCACACCTGTACCGGTAAACAACCACATAAACAGAGGTAAACAAGTAAACAACGCACATGTTGCCTGGTAGGCTTTTATTTCTGGTTTTTAAGGAGGATGAATCAGACTCACATTGATTGACAGATGATGCTCCAGTAGCTGATGATCCTCTGGGACACCGGTTACAGAAGTCCCGCCCCTCTTCATCCTGATAGGTTCCCTGAGGACACAGCAGACACGCCCCCTCTCTGGAGAAGCTTCCAGCAGGACAAACCACTGCAGAGTCGAAATATCAGATACTTTGTTTATAATCATAAATTAAATGTTTTAAATTCTGAGGCTAAAGCTTCTTGGAAAATAATGTAAATGTCTAGCTGTCTGATGGGACAGAAAAGATTCTAAAGAGGAATTAATCAGTCACATCTTTAAATAAACCAAAACTGTGTAATTGTTTGCTTCTCGCTGTAACTTCAGACTCACCACAGCCTTCCCTGTCACTGTCCAGTCGGTAACCATGGGAACAGCCAAAGCTTGGCATTGACATCGAAACCAGTTTGGGATCTGACCCAAGTTTGGACCGCAAATTACCCAGAATTCCCTGCACCCCTTCCAGAAGTGATGACTTGTTCAGAAACAGACCTGAGAACAAAACAAAAAGTTCTGAGAGTGAATGATGTGTTTGTTTTATTGGGGTCTAGGTCATGTGACCTGTGTCTGTCTGCACTCACTGATGTCATGGAGGTCAGGGAGGTCAGAGTTTGGGATGTCAGACAGGGCAGCGGTGAACCTGACCTTTAACCTCAGCATGTTGTCTCCATCACACTGCAGACGTACCGACTGGTCATCACACAGCGACACAGAGTGACTCGACACTGGAAGCTGAACACACATTACTATTACATAAATGTTTATATGACGATAGATACCCAGTTAACATTAATGGTTTAACACTGAAAAACAAGATCCTTATTCCTATTTAATATTCTCTAAAACTAAAGTGGTAAAGTTAAAAAAAAAAAACCTCACAGCTTTATGATTGATTTTAATTTTTCATACAAAGAACATGGCCAAAAAATGATGTACACTTTTACAATGAGTCACCAAATAAAAATAGAACCAGAGAATTAACACAAATGACCATTATAAGGATTAGATGGAGCATCCAAGTGAAATTCTACTGTTACAGCTGAAAAGGTCAAATTTTGCCAAACTCTCAGAACAAATTAATTCCATGAATAATCTGTTTTGTTTTCTTTGTTTTTTTTTTTACCTCCATTTGTAACATCAAAACTTTAACATGTTTTGTGAACAACAAAAGTGAAAAAATGGTCTGTGTATGACAAAATGCCAAGTGTTAAATCATGGAAAAATACTAAAAATGTGAGCAACAGCAGGTGTGGTTAATGTTACCTGTGCAGAACAGAGCCCCCTGCTGGTCATCATGAGGAACAGCTGAGTCTGTAAACTACTGATCTGAGAACAGGATGACGACAATAACCAGGTCTGAGACGATGACGCTGTCTGGAAAGGCTGAGATACTGAAAACAGGCAAACACACACTTCAGACAAGATAGCAAACAGTGCTGAAAGGCAAAAGTATGAACGTTAAAAACACGGTAGACTCTTGTGTGTTTTAGAACATAACCACCGTGAAAAAAAAAAAAAATCAGAAAATCACATTGTATTTTTCTACTTCATGTACTTTTTTCTTGGAATTGCACTAATTCAGTTTTTTGCTCACTCAACAATCGCTCTCTTCCTGATTTGCTGTGCTAAGAGGAGGCAAAGTCTGCTCACTTAACTCATGTTTTAAGACATTAAAAAATTTCAGTTTAATATGTTTCTTTTTCCATAAAAACACCACCTATGTCAGGTACCAAATGATCATTAAGTATCTAGTTTTACACAATCATCATGTGTAATTTTAGTCAAAAGCAATGACAGGATAGTGTATACTACCACAACATCTGTGTGATGGATTATAACTAAGTACTTTCTATAGAGAATTGTTAATTGCAATTCTTCCTAACAAATTTGAGTATTTTCAGTATTTTTGCAGTTTTATACTTTTACTACACCACATCTAAAATGCTTATACTATACTTTTTATGCCAATACTTCATTTGTCTGGCAACTTTACATCTTTTTAAGGTTTTAACATTGCCTTGTTCTGTAAATATTTTGGTAAAATTACAACTTGTGAAAGTGCAAAACAAGATGCTTAATGATGATCTGATGCCTGATACAGTTGATGAGGGGGACCAGAAGAGCGTTTAATAGATGTTTTAGACATGTTTGACATTAAAGTAATGACTTAATGTCTGAATTCCAGGTCATCTTACTCTGACAGGCTCCACTCAGAGGTTTGTCATCCCCACTCCACTGTCCACTCGATGTCTCACACAGGAAGCTGCTGACAGGAAGTGCATTATGGTAACCTCGGTGACAAATGAGGTCACAGCTTTGGAGGCCGCTGTCTGTCTGCTGACACACCAGTGCACCATGGGTAATGACGGGGGCGGAGCAGAGAGGACCTGAACGAGAAGAGAAGGTTAAAAGTCCAGTTTACTCAGACGACTCCTAAAACAAAGAGAAAGGAGGAGTTTACGGTCACACGATGGTGTTTGTCCAGTTGACCGTAGCATCCTGGTCCCACCCACTTCCTGCCCATCAACAGAGACGCACCAGCAGGAGGTGGAGTCACACTGTAGTGGGATGAAGGAGCCGTCTGGACGACACTGAGAGTCACGAAGACGACACCAGGAGGGACCTGAACTCACCATGAAGAGAGAGCCATTAGAGGGATCTGAATGTATCACGAAGATGGCAATGAGTTAGAAGTACAGTGAACACACCGCGAAAAGAGAGAGAGCCGTTAGAGAAACATGGATGCACCAGGAAGAGAAAGCAAGTATAACAATGACTGTAAATGCACCACACATAGCGATGGGGCAGTTAAAGTCATCTGAATGCACCACAAACAGAGAGGGAGCAGTGAGGAGGTGTTAATATGGACCATGAATGCACCACACAGGGAAAGGGAACAATAAAAGGACAGTGTGTGGACACGTCAGTCCGAACAGCTATAGATGTTTCGGGGTTAAAGTGACATTGTGTTACAGAATGTTAGTGTGTGGTATGTGTGTGTTCGTACATGTGTACTGTCCTGTCGAGCTCTGTGTTGCCGTCTGCATGATCTCTCCAGTGAAAGGATTCACACACCAGCCTGCAGCGCTTCCTGTCTGCAGCACTGAGAAACGACCGTCCTGAAATGTAACACACTTCAAAGTGAGCTTCTCTGTGGTGATTTTCATTGTTGATTAATGTGCTGATAAGTAAACAACAAAAAGAGAAATGATAAAAGAGTTTAAATCTTAAATCCCAAAATATACCAGTAAAAGATGAGACACTGACATAAATGTCTTTCAGTTTCTTGAACATGATGAAAGGACTGAGAAATGCTGCTAATTCCAGTCTCTGTGGTCATATTAACCTTTACATGTTCTACAAAAAGACAATGTGTGTGTTCTCACCTCCTCACACTTCGGCCGATAGGATGAACCCGCATTTATGACATCAGAGCCTTTCATCCAATCAGAGAGCAGAGACTGAGACTGGGCTCTTTGACAGCGGGTCAGACCTGGAGGAAAATACACACACTTTGCTAAGATGTTAATGTGAATTTGTCTTTTCTCAGTATTTAGATGTCTGAGGAGGGTTTAGATATAGGTCAAGATACTCAGGTCACATGAAGATGAGCTGTAATAAAACACGATGAGGATGAAAGATAAAAATGCTGGTGAGTCACTGCTACAGTTGTGAACCAGTGTGTGTTTGTTGTCTTACATTTGGGAAGGTCCACTGAGCGTCTGGTCAGAGAATCTGGGATGTAAACTCCATCTTCATCAACACACCAACACTGACCTGAACACAGAAACAAACATATAAGATGTGCTGCTATTATTTAAATGCACAGTACATATCATTAACAAAAACTAACCACAAAATGATAATTTACAAGTAAATCTAAATAGTTATTTTTTAGATTGCAGTTGCATTCTTCTGGTTAAGACATAAATAATCTGACTGAAAGACACATGTTCTACTTGTCTTTTTTGGTTTTAATTGAACAACCAACTTTTTAGACTAAAAACTCCACTACATCTAATAAATACTCGATTTTCAACAAACACCACATAAACTAGTTAGAAAATAAAAAGTGTTCTAACTAAAGAAAAACTTTAAATAAAAGTAAACCTGTTACCTGTGCTGTGGTGACACTGAGTGTTTCTCCAGTTTCCGTCAGAGTCACACTGTGGACTGTATGGTTCATAGGATCGACTCTGAGGAGCAGCAAACATCTGGATGGCTGAAAACAACACAGTGTTTTAATGTTAAATATCAGGACATTTCCTCAAGATTAAAACAGTCCATACACGTATTTATCTGTGACTCACTAGAATAAGCAGCCAATCGCAGAGCAGCATTGGAGCGACTCAGCAGCCTGTCAGAGATCAGCAGCTCCTCCTCTGATTGGTCGATCTGCAGCTCCTCTGGGGTCAAATGCAGACCTTCAGCCAATAGATATCCATACCCCAGAGGGAAATAGGAGGAGTTTGAGACAGCGATGATGTTCTTCACTTCCTGTCTGAACGCTGTGACCTTGGACAACACCGGAGAGCAGGTACCTGGAGGCAGAATGATGAACAGCATCAGGATGAGTTTAAAAGCTACATTTAAGTCATTATTACTTTTTTTTTTTTATCAGTGAGTGTTTGTGACCTGCAGACGACTGGAGCTTCTCTGGTCTCCGAGGACCTGAAACCAGACATGAACACAGTTTTAGAACACGAAGATCTTTGTAGAACCACCTGGACTCTGTCCTGAACATGTTTCATCTGTTAATCCAAGACGCAAATATTCACTGTTCACATACATTACAGACACAATGCTGTAGTTTTAATACATCGAATATGAATTATCCATAATTTAGGTTCGCTTCAATAGAAATGTCCGACTTTAGACTTTTATTTGTTGAGGACATTTCAGACCCTGGACTTTCTGCAGTAGAGAAACACTACGTCTACTGTCACCACAGTCTCAATATAATGATGACACTATTGTCTTACAGGTAACAGCGCCCCCTGTTGGTCCCGCTGCCATCGATTTCCCCTCAGTGTCCACACAGAAGCATCGGGATCCGACACACTGGAGCGCCAGGAATTCTCCGTCCTCTGAACAGGCTGGGACGTGGATTTCAGCTCCAGCTGCTAGGCTTCCTTTCACCTTCAGCGCCATTGCTCGCTCCCTCTCACAGCGTGATGGACAGTGAGGTCGACGACCAGTGGTCCGGGACCCAGCGACCTCCTGACCCTGAGAGTCCACACACCAGCACTCATCACCCTGACACTGCAACTCATGGAACCCACCACCTGGGGTACAACGAGGGATGAAGATGGACTGCACATCCTCATCATTATCAGAGCAGGAGTGAAGCAGAGGAGTGAAAACCTACGACAACCAGAAAAAAAATATAAAAATGAGTTTATTTAATATAAACTTTAAACAATGTCTCACTGATAATTCTATACAAGTAACAGAGAACTGTGAGCTCTGAGGGTTTTACTGATTTTCATAGTTGACCTGGTTGAGTGAAGCGGACTTTGAGCTGCTCATCCCCATCAGGAGGTTCTGGAGGGCTGAGATGAAAGCAGAGTCCTCCAGGGCCCGGCTCACAGTCTGGACCAGGTTCTGGTTTTTCTGGAGTTTGTCCTGAGAGGAAAGTCTGTCCAGACCAAGGGCTCCTCTGTCTCCCACTGCTCCACTGAAGTTGAAGGCAGCGGCGTTCTTCAGGAACTTCCCTCCGAACAGGTTCTCCTGGAGACGACGAGGGGAGGAGCGGGCAAACGCCTCCAGAGCCCCGCCCACCGAGGGAAACAGACCATCGAGGACCTGGACCACATGGGTCAGGAAGGAAGTGGGATCTGACTCTATGGGGAGGAGGTCTTTGAGAGGGAGGAGGAGTGACTGACAGGAGGCCGAAGACCTGGCTGAGGAGGTCTGAGGAGGATCAACAGGACCAGAGAAGAGCCGGGACAGAGCCAGACGACGCTGGGCGGGGCAGTTGGCAAGACCTGAACCTGGAGGAAGAGGAGGAGGAGGATTAGGAGGAAGACAAGGAAGACGAGGAGGGGGAAAAGGTAGAAGACAAAAAGGAGGAGTAGAGCACAAAGAAGAGAAGGAGGAAGACCAGCAGGAGGATGATGATGAGGAGGAAGAAGACAGAGAAGGTGAAGAGGACAAAAAGGTGGACAAAAAGGAGGAGTAAGCAGAAGAGAACAAAACAGAGGAAGAAAAGGAGAGAAGCAGGAGGACGTGGAGGACATGGATAAAGAAGTGGAAGAGATAAAGAGGAGGATGACAAGGAGGATGACAATAATGACGAAGAGGACAACCCTGCTAAAGACAATTATTATTATTATTTTTTTTTAAAGGCCGGTTTAATGCACTCATTCACCCATGTCCCAGCACCTGGGCGGGGCTGACCCACCTGAGCTGCAGACCAGGGAGCCTCCAAGCTGTCGAGTACCAGGAATCTCTCTCCCCGTGGGGTCGACACACCAGCACTGCCCCCCCTGCTGGCACTGTCTGGAACTGAATGACCCTCCACTCTCACAGGATGGAACAAAGACACTGGACGCCTCCGTCGCTGCCCGGCGCTCCTCTTCACAGGGGGAGGGGCCTAGAGACAGAAGGGGCCGAGACTATTTAACAATGGAACATCTAACCGGACACTCAAACCAGTTTAAGTCAATTTGTGTCAATTAGACTTTACATCTGAACTGTCCAGTGAGGGCAAAGCGGACTCCCAGCGTCCTCCTCTGCAGGACTCTGTAGATGTTGGACTGAGTGAAGGATCGACCAGATCGTAGACCAGAAAAGGCAGAGTCGTAGACGTTGGACAGGAGGAGCTCCAGACCTGGACGTGAAGTAAAACCAGGATATTAGAGAGACTGAATCTGACAGTGAACATTTTCCTCTCAATTTAAACTGTAATTTTAAATTGTAATTTTTACACATTTTTTCAACAGTGAATGCCTTAATAAATGGTTTCTTAAAGAAATAAGAAACAAAACAAAACAAAACAATGCTTGATCATGTTCCTAAAGGTTCAAGGTAAATATTAATTCTGCATCTTGACTCACTATTAACTGACTGCAATCTGGTTAAACAATGGTTATATAATCATGTACAGTCATTCTTTCATCAGGCCTTTTTCAGCTTCTTTAAATTATGGCTTTAACTCATGAAATCGGAAAAATTTAAATACTGATCTACTGCTGAAACTAAAGAAACTCTGAGCTAAAACTAGTCAGTTCATCTAACATAAAACTACCTATGGACTCGCTCAAACTAAACTGAAACCAAACACCAAAGTGAAATACATTCTCCTCATACCTGTGTTGTGCATCTCTCTTCCTCTGCTGTCTGCACAGAAACAGTACGATGAAACCATTGGGAAGAACTTCCTGAAGTTACTGAACGACTCAAATGCTTCTGGGAAACTAAATCACACAAACATACATTCAGTTCAGCATCTGAGTTTTTGATCAGGTCAAACTAATGTTTAATTAGATTCAAATTCAATCAAGTCTTTAACGGGATTAGATAAAATTTCTACTTTCAAATATGAAATGATGTTGAAATTACAATGTTTCTTCTACACAAGTGAGTTTTTTTATGAGGTGTGTGAAGGCATAAAGTTGTTATGTGATATTGTCTTTGCTAATTTGATGACTGTTGATGCACAGTCCAGACTAAACTGTGACAGTTCTGACCTTGTCTGGATGATTCCAACCAGATCTTGAAGAATGAAAACTTGATGATCCTATGATGCAGATGTGTGTAAACAATGATCTTTATACTTTATTCAGTCAGTGATACAGTCTGTGAATACAGTGTTGATTCTTTGGTAGTTTTGGTCCTAAGTGTGTTCTGGTGTGTGTCTTCCCACTGCTGTTGAGAGTTAGGGTTAGGGTTATCAATACTACATAGAACCCAATCAATACTTCACAGAACCCCTTTAATGTTTTCAGACACCTAAGAACATATGCATGACTGTTTTTCAATATAGCTTTGAAAAAGAAACAAAATGAAAATTACAACAAAAACATAACAAGACAGAAACTAGAAAGGTATCTGCACCACTACTTTGCTACATCTGTACACAAGTGTGTGCTTTACCTGTTGAAGGCCTCCAGCAGGTTGATCTCCATCCTATCGGTCATGTTGATGAACTTGCACTGAACAGGGAGGAAGCTGCCATCACCTGAACACTGAGGATGAGAACCAGATCCAGAACTGTGGAGGAGACGCCGCGACCTCACCTCACAGCTGCCAGGACCTTAGGTCAAAGGTCAACAATTCCATTTATAATGTGAATCATAGATCCTAAACTCTGCCTCGGATGAGTGTCAAAACCTTTATATGAAATAACAATAATTGCATTAAATAAAGTGTGTGATCCATCTTGGTGTGTTTGTGCGTACAGGTCTGTGGTCTCCCGTTCTGTCTGGTCCCGTACAGCTCCATCCCATCCTGATCCACACACCAACACTGCCCCCTGCTGGAATCACACTGAACTGGCTCAAAGAGTCCAGAAGGAGAACAGCGAAGGACGGACTGTAGCTGACAGGGAGATGGACCTGAAAACACAGATGGGTGGTTTAGTAAAGTATTCATCTATCAATGCATTCATCTGTCAAGTTTTACATATTTTTTAAAAAGTATAACATGTAACCATCACTGATTGCTAATTGTAATGTGTTTCATTTATAGAGTTCTTGTCGGGGCACAAGATAAAGATATTTCATTACACATGTTTTTTCTCACTCACTTTCATTACTTTTCATTTGTCCACTTTTCTCAACTTATGAGCACTTGCTGAATCTGACGCATCTCCTACTAGTCAATTGGATCAAAAGACGTAACAGAAAATTCAGACTGGGAAATGTTCTTCCTATAGACTAAAATGGAAGGTGAGTTCATCTAAATAAAATGTCTTGAATGAGGTTAATGTGGTGAAATGGTTTGAACACAGACAGATGAAACATATCCAAGTGTCTATGTATTAGATGTAGGTAGTGTATGTTTTTATGTTGACATATCGCGCATGTTCTTATGTTGACATGTGACTCACAGTGAGGAGCAGAGTTGTCGGTTCGAGTCCCGATCACCTCCTGGCCTTCAGCATCAACACACCAGCACTGACCCTGAACACTGCACTGAACATGTCTGAACACACACACACACACACACACACACACACACACACACACACACACACACACACGTGAAACATGAAATAAACCCAGTAGATGAAAGAAAATCCTCAAACTGTAAATACCCTGCCATGGCTCAGGGTTAAGGCAGACACATACCTGAAACGTCCATCTTCTGTACAGTGAGGGATGTGGTCTTGTTGCTTAGCGACAGCCACACCCCTTAACAACTCACACTGACTGAGAGACTCTGAGTCCAGCTGGTACTCTGGACAGAAGACATCACCAATAAATAACATTATGAGGATACACATATAACTTTTTCACATTTAAACATTCAATATTTTTACTGGACATGTATATATTGTATTTTGGATTTATCTGTAGTTCGTCTCTTTCAGTTGTTCAACACAGGTGATGTCACTTTTGTCAAGTGTTTCAAGCTTCAGTTTATATTATATGTATTATTATATTAACCACATATATCCATATTTTAATTTTTGTTGTTTACAATAAACACTCAATATCCAAAGAGTTTTTATATTTAACAAAACAATGATAGCTGTTTTCTAAAACAAAAATGTTGCAAATAAGACGAGTGTTAAATCCTCATTGATTCCTTAAAAATACATCTAAAAAATAACATTTAGCATTAAATGAAACATGGCACCATGTATTATTTATCCTCCAGAACCCATCTCCATCACTGTTTTCTTTCTGTTTTGCTAAAATAGTCAATAATAGTCTAGAATCAAATTAGAAGTTTACTCTATGTAAAGAATAAACACTGCAAATGAACTGTAAAAAACTATACTATCAACTTCATGACTGCTAAATTTATGTAGTGTTTTTGTCAGATACAGGATAAGCACCATTTATTGCTGTGTAAAAGTATGTTAACATGCAATTCAAAATAAATCCAGCAATGAAAAATGTTAACTGAAAAAAAAATGGACATAAAACTCCAGATTATGGCAGGTAAAATGAACTGATTCAAGTTTTCTTTCTGATGAAATGGATAGTGTTAAAAATTATCATTTATGAGCCAGTACTGAAGGAGAAGTATTGATCTCAGTACTGATATTGAAGCTTTTATCCTCAGTTCTGGTCCGACCAGTGCACTTGTAAAGTTTGTCAATGGAAAAGTCTCATAAATTTTGACAGTTCAGACTGAACCTGGACCTGATTCAGGACCACAGATATAAGTGGAAAATATCACATTGTCTTAAAAACACCAGATCCAAGTCACAGATGAACACAAATTGAAAATTACTAGCGGCATTGTACCCATGGTGCCATTGTACGATAGCATGAGAAACAAAAATTGCCCAGCATACCTCACAACATATGAATACGGACATAAAATTGTGCCTTGGAGATAGTCAGGTAATGTTTCTACTCATTTGGCAAGTTTGGCGGCGATCAGGCCTGTGAAGGCTGAGGAAAACCTGTACAAACGCCCTCCTGTGCTGCCACATCGATGGGACACCGGACACAAAACGTGCATTATAGCAGGATGCCACATTTGTGTACAGTCTGAACACAGCCTAAGATGAAACCTGGAATCAGACAGAGGTGAGTTTACCTGAGGCTTTTCCCTCCAGCAGAGCCGGTCCACAGACCAGGATGCAGACGATGCGGATCAGCCAGGCCATCGTCTCCGTGGTGACAGACTGACCCTCTCCTCGTCTTTATAAACCTGCAGACCTGCTGAGTCACCATGAGTCCAACCCTGGATCCTCATAGGTCCAGCAGACCTGAACCAGGAGTCCTTGAGCAGCCAGCTATGAAGTGATCTGATTGGATGAGAGGACCTCTCAGTGTTCAGTGACGACAGTGTTGGTTTATCCAGAACTGAGGTAGAGTCACCTGGAACCACACTTGTCCACATTCTGTTTGAGATTAAAACCTGGAGTTATCAACAGAGCAAAGACGAAGACACAAAGACATAAAAACACACTGAAGCAGCATATAATGAACTGTTCATGTTTATGACATAATTATAACCTCAGGAAACCAATACAATACTGAGAAACAAATTAATTTTTATTCTCTAGTTAGTCTTTGTTTTTTTTATTAGGCTTATGTCAATTTTATGAGTGACTTAGTGGTTGTACTTTGAGTTTATTCAGATGAATTGATTAGTTTTAGTAGGATTTTCTTTAAACCTAGATTGATAGAATTTATAGAATCATTTTTAAGGGCAGCCATGGCATAGATGGCTGGAGAAGTAGTTTGTGACCCAAGGGTTGCCAGATTGATTCCACAGATTTGCAGAAAATCTACTACCCAATGTGCGCTTAACAAGACACTCAGACACCTTGTTTCCTCTCATATTTTCCAAACACATATTGATCTTGTTCATCACAAACTACTAACTATGGGGAAAAGAAACAAAACTGAACTGATTTCTTACTGACATTCTGTTTAGTTTCTGTTTCATCACTGATTTGAGTTGACTTTTAGCGTAATTGAAAGCTGTCAGTTAGCCAGAGCAGAAAAACACATATTATCAGACAAACCAATGCGACTGTTATTCATTTTGTTGCCAACAGCTAGCCACTCTGAGAACGGTTAGCCATGCTAGCTAAATAAGCTAGTTACATTAGCAATTATTGGCTCTATAACTTTACTTCTAGCAAATATTCAGTAATTTTACTTTGACTAAATATACATTTTTCATTAACAAACCGTGTTGTTTAGTGATATTTTAACACCTTTAAAAATGTACCCGATTTTTCTTGGTAAATTCCACCTTAGTTGTGGCGCCAGAGTGTAATACTGTGTTTCACCACAGATATTATCACTTAAATTGAGGGGGCACTGTTTCATCAAGATAAAGATCATCCTGACATCTGATATTTTTGTGTGAATATTTCACTGGAGCTGTAACAAGTGAATAAACAGAGAAAATGCACTTAAGGTTTTAGACTGTTGTTCGAAAACGTCACTTTTTTCCGCTGTTATATCTTTTATTAAGGAAACTATTCATCCACAGAATGTCACATTAATCCAGAATTTTAACAAAAACATCTGCACATTAATCTAGACATTAATCCAGAATAAAATTATGTACATATCAATTCAGAATAAAAACAATATGTACACTGTTTTCAGACACATTCTCCTTTTAGGGACCGAGCCGAGAGGGCAGGTCCACTCACACAGTGAGAGGATTTGCCGGAAGGCAAGGCCCCTATTGTTTTTCGTTCGTTTTTTATTATTATTTTCCCGACGCCACTTTGAACTGGATTTTGACCCCCTAAACATGCTTGAAAACTCACCAAATTTGGCACGTATGTCAGGTCCGGCGAAAAATTTGATAAAATGCAAAAATTAACCCTGTAGGTGCCAAAATGGGCTCTCTAGCACCACCTATATCAAAAAACACGGAAACCACCATAGCGGCCAGCAGGAATGTCCGAGAGACATGAAACCAATGTCAAAATATTCCTTACATCGAGCACTACAAATGCTCCAGTGGGCGCCGAGAGCTAACTCCAACAGGAAGTCAGTAAATTGCCTTTCAAAGTAAAACCCTCAACTTAAAACTAGTATGAGCCAGTTTGTCTTATTGGCTTCTAAATAGCACCAAAAGATAGAGTGAACCCTTCTCAAAAAACAGTCTAAACAACTTTCTAATTAATGTCTTAGTTATTTTTTTGTAAGTTCGGAAAAATGCGATGTTTGGGACAAATTTTTAAATTTCGACTTTTCCCCACATGTTACATATCCACACGTTCAGAAAAATCACCCCAACTCTCCCGTGAAAAATTTTTGAGATAGGATGTACAGTTATGGATTTATAAGAATTGTTTTTTTTAATGCTTTTTTTTTCATTTTAAACTGCCATTTGACCCCCTCAACATGCTCAGAAACTCACCAGACTTGGCTCATATGTCATGTCTGGTGAATACTTTCATACAATATCAAAATTAACCCCTTAGGTTCCAAAATGGACTCTGTAGCGCCACCTACGCATACAAAATTGCCCCTTGTGGCCAGTAGGAATGTTGTACAGACATGAAACCAACGCCAAAATGTTGGTCTCATCGAGCCCGAAAAATCATACACTCACACTCATGAGCTAAATCCAACAGAAAGTTGGCAATCTGCCTCTGACTCTATTCTCACAGCCCAAAAATATGAGATGAATGCTCTTTTCCACCATCACTGCTTATTCAGTTCAATTTCTTACTACAAATATGATATATTTATCCACAAAGGAGACTTTCTGTTCTCCTGTAGTCCAAGAATTTTTGAGATATGATGTATGGTTATAAATTAAACGCTGTTTGTTTCAAAGAATAGCTGTCTCCCTCTTTGAGAGTTTACAAGGTGACGGCCCTCCAAATTCTTCGCATTCCAATGCCTGAAAGCTGATTGGCTGAATCTTTTCCTGTGGAATGCATACAATGAAACCACCAGGTGGTGCTGTAAGACCATGAACACACAGTCAGATTCCTAGTGTGACTAAAAACATGACAAGTGTGAGCACATGACAGCTGTCAAACTCTCCAATAAGAACATTTGAACAATGCAGAAAAAATATGAAAATTACATGAGAAATATATGTATGTAAAAAAAAAAAAAAAAAAAAAAATATATATATATATATATGAATAAAACTAGAATAAAAATGAAGACATGATGAAAATGTGAATGGTACACACACACACACACACACACCCCACAAACAGACACACACAGACACCTACAAACAGACACACACACACACACACACACACACACACACACACACACACAATAAAGTTAGCCAGAAGGCAAGGCCCCTATTTTTCTTCCGTTTGTTTATTATTATTATTATTATTATTATTATTATTATTATTATTACTTTCCCGACACCACTTTGAACTGGATTTTGACCCCCTAAACATGCTCCAAAACTCACCAAATTTGGCACGTATGTCAGGTCCGGCAAAAAATTTGATAAAATGCAAAAATTAACCCCGTAGGTGCCAAAATGGGCTCTCTAGTGCCCCCTTTGTCAAAAAACATGGAAACCACCATAGCGCCCAGCAGGAATGTCCAAGAGACATGAAACCAATGTCAAAATGTTTCTTTCATCGAGCACTACAAAAAATGTAGGAGGACGCAATGACATATACATACATATATATATATATATATATATATATATATATATATATATATATATATATATACATACACACACACATATATATGTGTGTGTGTGTATATATATATATATATATAATATGTGTGTGTGTGTGTGTATATATATGTATATATATATATATATATATATATATATATATATATATATATATATATGTGTGTGTGTATATATATATATGAAAAAATGAGGGCATGATAAAAATGTGAACGGTACACACACGCACACACAATAAAGTTTTACAAAATCAAAGCCTTATTAAAATGGTAAAGCATGAGTTTTATGCTCACCTGTTTGTACAATTTCAAGTCACTCAAACGGATTCAGTCTGTCACACACACACTTGCATACACACACAGTTGGCTTTTCAAAATAAAAGACTCATTAAAAGGTGATGGTTTCAGCAGAGGGGCGCAAGTGTTCTGTAGGGATGAAAGGAGGACGGATGCAAAAGGAAGGGGGCTGGTGTTGGGACGGAGAGGTGTGAGTGGAACGTAGGTGTCGACGGCCATGGGAGGCAGAACTCATGGGAGGCAGAACACACGGGAGGTAGAACACACAGGAGGCAGAACGTACGGGATGCAGAAGCAACAGGAGGCGGAACGTATGGGAAGTGGAACGCATGGGAGGTGGAACGTATGGGAGGCAGAACACATGGGCGGCAGAACGGACAGGAGGCAGAACGGACAGGAGGCAGAACTAACGGGAGGCGGAATGTATGGGAAGTGGAACGCACAGGAGGCGGATCGCCCAGTGTGAGGTCCCGCCCAATGCTGCTGGCAGCTTTAATTTTTAATTTTTTTTATTTTTTATAATCTTATTCTCTTTTCTTCAAAAGAGCAAGAGCAGAAGAAGTCCAAGGAAATTTTTTTTTTCTCATTTACTTTACTTTTTTTTTTTTTTTTTTTAACTTTATTTAAATATTAATATACAAACTTTGTCAAACATTTAGCATATAACACCATACATACAATACAAGAGAATACAGATATAAAAACAAAATGCAATCATAAAATCAATATATGCATGAAATACATTTTCAATAATTCATATACAAAAAATAAATAATAAATAAATACATACATACATACATACCTACATACATAAATAATTTCTCATCTAAAATTTCATCAACTGTCAGAGGAAACATTAAATAACTTATAACTATCAAGGACTGTCTTATTATTATTATTATTATTATTATTATTTCATTATTATTA
The DNA here is from genome assembly GCF_902148855.1 of Sphaeramia orbicularis. Classification (NCBI taxonomy): domain Eukaryota; kingdom Metazoa; phylum Chordata; class Actinopteri; order Kurtiformes; family Apogonidae; genus Sphaeramia; species Sphaeramia orbicularis. The sequence goes on from NC_043972.1 coordinate 22,228,146, forward strand.
ACAAGGGTTAAAGATTTGTGAAGTGAATTAAATTCAATTAAAAAATGAGGAAAGGTTGGTTTGGAGGCTGAGAATTTTTGTTTATGAATAAAATATTTACCCAATAAAATAAAAAAAATTAACTAAATATTGGAGACATTTGTCCTTATTTTCAAAATAACATATAACATCTTTCAGAGAAAAACAGTATGACATGTTAACTTGGGTGAAGATATGAGAACAAAGGTTAGACCAAAATTGTTTTATGATATTACATTCCAAAAACATGGTTTAAAGTTTCATCAGCATGTCCACAAAAAACACAGGAGTTATCCACATCCTTGAATTTTGAAATCATCATTTACTTACGTCTTCATATGCGTGCGCATCCTACTGACGTCATTTGCACAGGTGACACTAATCAACACCCTTTAAAAGGCCGGAACCATTAGCACGGGAGAGCAGGTGAAGTCAACAGCTTGTCAACGTTTGTGCGCCTATTTGTTGACTTTTACGAAGAGGAGACGCTTCAGAGAAGAGTTCGGTTTGTTTTTAAAAACGATACTCTGCCGGAAAGCACAAGAAGAAGCAGAAAAAGATGAAAACCCTAAAGGTTGGTTTATGCTTGCTACATGAACGTGATGTGCGGAAAATAGACACGGGGAGTCGGCACTAGAGTACGCCTACGACTAGAGTTACTGTGCGTTTAAAAATAAACAAAAAACAAACAAACAAAAATAAAGGTCCGAGTTTGACCGAACAAACCGAACTCCAACCTGCACGAGGAACCACAGAGGAGGAGGCACGAGCCGCGGATGGAAAGGTAATGAATTAAACACTTGTATAGCGTTTTAATCGACATTAATATGTGGATAAAGTGTCTTAAACTGACTCCATTTTGACAGGGAGACGACGCTGAACTCTTCGCGGTCAAAACGCAGCAGTCGTCGCATAGTAAGGAGCTGGTTTGGGTTGATTGAGGTGGTGGTTGGGGTGGTGGTCTCGCGCTCCGGGTCTCCACACTGGGCCCATGCGCATGCGTCGGCATGATACTGATTTTTATGAGTCAGGAGTGTTTAAGTCGTTGTTGGTGTTGGAGGTTCAGCTCTAGTGATTTGAGGAGAGTCTTAGGATGTTCATGTTTCTTTTTTTCAGGTAAACAACGACGGGTAAGTGGAGCTTTTTTTTTTTATTTCTTCCGCTGGTGTTTTGGCCGCCGTGCCATGACATCTACACATTCATAAATGAAGCTCAGTTTGTTTGTAGAGGAGTTGGTCTAGTATATTTACTGGGTTTCCATCATTTAGTCCGTATGACTGTGGTTTAATTCTTGGTTTGTCAGTTTTTGTTGAATCTGGTTGTATTGGTGCAGTTTACTGACTGTATTGGGTCAGATTTGTGGAGTTGCTCCTTGTATTGTTAGTTAAACTGAGCTTCATATTTAACTGCACACAAACACATTTACATGGACGCTTTGACAAGTGTATTCGCTTTTATTCGGTGCTCTTTATTCATGTTCGATGCTTTTTTTTTTAAAAATTATTTTATTTTTTATTTTATTTTATTTTATTTTTTTTGACCGCCATGCCATAACATCTACGCCCTTCACATGTTCATTCATAAGATGCTTATGATGATCAGCTTGTTTGTGCATATGGAGTTGGTCTAGTATACACAAACATTTACATGGCTGATTTTACATGTGCATTCGCTCTTATTCAATGCTCTTTAGTCATGTTTATTATGTCCTATGCTTTTTGGCCACTGCGGCATCACATCTACACATTCACATGTTCACATTCATAAGATGCTTATGATGCTCAGATTGTCTGTGCATATGGAGTTAGTCTAGTACACGCAAACACATTTACATGGCTGATTTTACATGTGTATTTGCTGTTAATTGATGCCCGTTTATTCTGCTGGTTTTATAATGCAGAGTTTGTTCTTAGATAAGGTGGTCTAGTATATTTACTGGGTTTCCATGTTTAATTCCATTTGATGTAGAAAGTCTAATTCTTGGTTTGTCAGTTTTGTTAGAATCAGATGGTACTGATGGAGTCTGTGATTGTGACTGGAAATTGGCTCCCAGTGTGATGGTGATATGGATGGTTTTGGTTGTCAATGGCAGGACGATTTGTTGCTGTGCTAAATTGTGTGGTGGCATTTCAACTCTTACACTGGTGGTGATTTTTCTATCTTTTGAAATGAGCAACACACACTCACACACAGCTCTTTTTTTCCGGTAAACAACAACAGGTATGTGCTGTTTACATTATTTCTTTTGCTGGTTTATTGGCCGCCATGCCATGACATCCACACATGTTCACATTCATAAGATGTTTATGAAGCTCAGATTGTTCTTGGATGAGTTGGTCTAGTATATTTACTGGGTTTCTATGTTTTAGCCCATTTGGTTGAAGTTTTTGGAGTTACACCTTATACTTTGTGTTTAAATTGGCTCATATTCAGCTGCACATACTAACACTTTTACATGGATGGTTTTTCATGTATTTGTATACTGAATTCATCTTTTTTTCAGGTAGACAACAACAGGTGGGTGGTGTTTTTATTATTTCTCCTCCTGGTTTACAGGCCATTGTGCCATGACATCTACACATGTTCAGATTGTTGGTCTAGTAAATACACATAAAAAAAAAACAAAAAAAAAACTATTTCATGTAAGTTGTACGCATCAAAAATAAATTGTCTATTTCATGACAGTATTAAACATCAAAAATAAACTGTTTCATAACAGTTGTACACATCAAAAATAAACTGTCCATTTCATGACGGTATTACACACCAAAAAACAAACTGTCTATTGTATGACAGTATAATCTGAGATTTCTTTTTTTCAGGTAAATGGGTATGTGGTATTTTTATAATTTCTTCTGTCTTTTTGGCTGCCATGCCATCTACGCATGTTCACATTCATATGATGGCTAGGATGTTCAGTTTGTTCTTAGATGAGTTGGTGTAGTATATTTACTGGGTTTCCATCATTTCATCAATATGATGGTGGTTTCATTAGTTTAACTCTTGGTTTGTCAGTTTGGTTCTGGTTGAATTAGGTTTGTGTGAAGTCTTTCATATTTAAATCTATTTCTGTGATTTGGGATTGGATATTGTGACTTAATATTGATGGTTTTGGTCATCAATAACAAGACTGTCTTGTGGTGTAGCGACTGTTGTATTGGTTCAGATTTCTTGTCTTGTGTGTTAAAATGAGCTTCATATTCATCAGCGCACATACATTTACATATATACACTTGTTTACTTGCTTTTTTCATTTTCATTCTTTCCTCTGCTGGTTTACTGGCCGCCGTGCCATGACATCTACACGTTCACATTTTTAACATGTTTATGAAGCTCAGTTTGTTCTTAGATGAGTTGGTCTAGTATATTTACTGGTTTCCATCATTTAGTCTATATGACTGTGGTTTAATTCTTGGTTTGTCAGTTTTTGTTGAATCTGGTTGTATTGGTGGAGTTTACTGACTGTACTGGTTCAGATTTGTGGAGTTGCACCTTGTATTGTTAGTTAAACTGAGCTTCATATTCAACTGCACACAAACACATTTACATGGATGTTTTCACATGTGTATTTGCTATTAATCGACGCCCTTTTATTCATGTTTATCATTTTCAATGCTTTTTTTTTTTTTTTTTTTGGCTGCCATGCAATAACATCTACGCTTTCGCATGTTCATCCATAAAATGCTTATGATGCTCTGATTGTTTGTGCATATGGAGTTGGTCAATATATGCAAACACATTTACATGGCTGTTTTTACATGTGTATTCGCTGTTATTCGATGCCCTTTATTCATGTTTATTATTTCCGATGCTGTTTTCTTTGGCCGCTGTGCCATCACATCTACACATTTACATGTGCACATTCATAAGATGGTTGTGATGATCAGACTGTCGGTGGATATGGAGTTGGTCTTGTATATTTACTGGTTTTTCCAGCATTCAGTCCATATGACTGGTTTGGATGGGTTTGATTGGAGTTGAATTCTTGGTTTGCCAGTTTGTTGGATCCTAGTGGGACTTGATACTCGGGCTGTATATCGTTCCTCAGTGTAACTTAACGAACCAAAATCATCAATCTTGTCTCATGGACGGGAGGAGTTGCGTTATGTTAAGTTTTGTGTTGTGGCATTTCAACTCTTTCATTGGTTGTGATCATAAGGTGATTCTCTGAGTTTTGAGTTGAGATTCTTGTACACGTTAAAAATTGTCCATTTCATGACACTAGTACACATTACAAACTGTCCATTTCCTAACAGTAGTACACAATAAAAATAAACAGAGCCCATTTTATCAGTCATACCCAAGATATTTATTTTTTTCAGGTGAACGACAACAGGTGGGTGTTTATTTATTTATTTATTTATTTATTTAATTTCTTCTGCTGGTTTGTTGGCCGCTGTGCCATGACATCTACACATGTTCACATTCATAAGACCGTTTGGATGGGTTTCATTGGAGTTGAATTCTTGGTTTGTCAGTTGTTTGTTCAATCAAAGTGGTGTGGCTTAAAGTCATTCCTTGGCATATTTGCATTGGTTTCTGTGATTGGGTCTGGATGTAGTTCCCTGTGCGACTCTAGATTGATGGTTTTGGTCGTCGGTGACAGGACTGTTTGTCCTCCGTTGGGTGTGACTTTGCGGAGTTACACCTTTGTAGTTTAATAAATGACCTACCTTTGTAGTTTGATAAAATGACCTTTGTATTTATCTACACACTCACACACATGCTTATTCTAGTTTGTAATATATCGACTCTTTGTAACTGATTAGACTTTCATAAATAACTTCGAACATGTAACTAAATAGACACTGAACTAAAAGCGAACGGGAAATACAAACTGAAACCTCAAAACGTGAAGAAATCCCAGGGTCACTATCACAGTTTAAACATGAATTCATTCTATAAACTTTAAACATAATCTCATGTATCTTGATGACTTCAGATCTTTGTCTTTTTCCTTTTTTTTTTTTTTTTTAATTAAATTGTAAATTGTATTTTTGTATTAAATCCATTAAACATATTTAAAACCCTGCCTGGTTTCCTTCTCTAATGTAAATATCCTGTGATGTTCTGTACTTTTTTATATTTACTCCTGTTTTTAATATAAATGATGTGTAATATCTCTCTCTCTCTCCCCTTGTATTTTAGTCTATCATTTTGCTGCTTTTTGTTATTCTGTATGACACTTTTTTTTTTTTTTTTTTTTTTTTTTTTTAATTGTACAGCTGTTTTTCTGTCTTTAATTTATTCTTGTAGTGTGTTATTTTTTTAATAAACTAGTTTGTGCAAAGTAGCAGTGGGATTTAAATCCAATCCAAGGTCATGGGAGGAGCCAATGGGCACCCATCTTGTTTTCCACCAAAGTGCCAGGTTACAGCATTAACACTTTGACCACCATGTCCGTTTCATTTCTTTACCCTTGGCAGCTGTTCCTGCCTTTCAATGTTAATTCAAGTTTAGGCCTGAAAATATCAGTGAGGACACAGGTCAGGTTAGGGTTAGGTTTAGGGTTAACTCTCAGTGACATTTTCAGGCTTAAACAAGTTGAGTGTTGACATGGTGGCCAAAGTGTTAATGTTGTAACCTGGCAATTTTGTGGAAAACAAGATGGATGCCCATTGGCCCCTCCCATGACCTTTGATTGGATTTAAATCCCAGCGCTACTTGATGCAAACCAGTTTTTAACTTGGATTGTGCAATTTGTCCCTGCTAACTCATACATGAAAACCTGGGTCTGTAAATTTGGACAAATATCCACCAATCCCCTACCTACTGACATCCACAAAAGAAAATTCCAAAATTATCAAATGTTTATTTCTCCCCTGTCCCCCAATGTCTCTGTGTGTGTGTGTGTGTGTGTGTGTCTCTCTCTCTCTGTCGCTCGCTCTTGTTTTTTTTTTTTTTTTTTTTTTTCCCCCCACCTGACAGTTGGCTTGGGCTCTTCCTGCCCTACCTGGATTGAAACCCAGGAGCGTGTTTGTTTTATTTTAAATTTTTTTAAATTTAATTTTGGTGTCTATTTTATTCATTTAATTTTATTATTTTGTTAACTTATTTTAGTGTATTGATTTATATTATTGACTCTTAGTTTTTTTTTTTTTTTTTTTTTTTTTTTTTTTTTTTTTTTTTTTTTTTAATGAAACTTGGTTGCAGTGGTGTGTTTGTGTGTGTGCACTTTGGGTGTTTTGGGTCTGTCTTGGTGATGCCACAGTGGTGGTGATGGCTGTGGTGATTTTGGTTGTGGGTGCTGTGGCGTGGAATTTTCATGTCATCACATCTCGCAGGGGTGCGTAGGTGGGTGTGTTTATGCAGGTGGGTGTGTGGATGGGTTTATGGGTGTGGGTGATTGGGGGTGTGGGGTTTGAGGGTGGGAGTTGAAACATCCATCACTTTCACTCATCCATGCACACACTACACTACTGATAATACAAACTACATATAGTATTTACTTAATTATTTGGTATTAACCCGATTCAAGCACTATTAACTAATACATTTAATTTTTTTACGACATCCTCCCGTTTGTTTTTGTCAAGGCTCTATGGGCCGGTCTTGACAAAATGGGGGCTCTGTCCCAAGTTGATTTATTTAGTTTGAATCGTGTTTTGTTTGTCACCATTGGAAGGTCAGTGAAATACTGTTCAGACTCACATTGTCTGGGTGTTCTCCAGTCAGGTTTAGAGACCTACCCCTTTGGGTTTGTCACCTTTTTTTGTTTTGTGGTGTTGTGGGGAGCGGCTATTGTTGGTTGCCGTGGTAACCATCTCGGGGGCAGTCCGTGGAGTCTGTGGAGTAGTTTGCTTTGCAAGGTGCTTCACGTCCCGCTGGTTTCCTGCTTAATCAATCCGCCGCAGAACCACGTGAAGACTAGGGTTCAGTTCAGTTAGATTTTGGGTTGGGTAGTTGAGGGGGGACACTCAGGGGCTCTGTCTGCCTTAATGTGGGTCTAACAGCACTATCTGACCTGGTTCTGGGGTGGGTTTGGTAAATATGGACAGTTTGTCGAGTTTTTATGAAGTGCTCAGCACTTCATATCTTTATTAGTCATCTTGCTTTTTTTATGTCGTCTTTACGACACTGTTTTTGATTGTACAGTTCGTCTTTTTAATCTATTGTATTAGTCTATCACTGTGCTTTTTTTTTTTTATTTTTTTGTATGTCACTGTTTTTAATTATACAACTGTTTTTGTCTTTTTTAATCTATTCATGTATTTTAGTCTATCATTTTGCGTTTTTATTCTTCTGTACAACACTGTACAGCTGTTTTTGTCTTAATCTATTGTATTTTAGTCTGTCATTTTGCTTTTTTTATTCTGTATGACGCTGTTTTTAATTGTACAGCTATTTGTCTTTTTCTAATCTTTTTTTGTATTTTAGCTTATCATTTTGCTTTTTTTTTTCTCGTACGACACCGTTCTTAAATTGTACAGCTGTTTTTCTGTCTTTAATTTCTTGTATTTTATTCTTTCATATTGTTTTTTCCCTTGTAAGTTGCTTTGGAAAAATCGTCTGCCAAATGGATAAAATATAAATGTAATTATATTAGCACCAGCTGTTAGTTTTGAACAGTTCAACAGGGTGCATAAAAAACTATACATTTTGAAAAATTACCCCCAGTTACACATTTGATGATTTTTGGAATTTTATTTCGTGGCCATCAGTAGGTAGGGGATTGGTGGATATTTGTCCAAATTTGCAGACCCAGGTTTTCATGCATAAGTGGAGGGGGGCAAATTGCGCAATCCGAGTTAAAACTGGTTTGTGTGACGTAGTGGTGGGATTTAAATCCAATCCAAGGTCATGGAGGGGCCAATGGGCATCCATCTTGTTTTCCACCAAAGTGCCAGGTTACAGCATTAACACTTTGACCACCATGTCAGTTTCATTTCTTTACCCTTGGCAGCTGTTCCTGCCTTTCAATGTTAATTCGAGTTGTTTAGGCCTGAAAATATCAGTGAGGACAGGTTAGGATTAGGGTTAGGTTTAGGGTTAACTCTGTGACATTTTCAGGCCAAAATGAGTTGAATTTTGACATGGTGGCCAAAGTGTTAATGTTGTAACCTGGCAATTTTGAGGAAAACAAGATGGATGCCCATTGGCCCCTCCCATGACCTTGGATTGGATTTAAATCTCACCGCTACTTCATGCAAACCAGTTTTAACTTGGATTGTGCTGTTTGCCCCTGTTCACTCATACATGAAAACCTGGGTCTGTAAATTTGGACAAATATCCACCAGTCCCCTACCTACTGGTGTCCAGAAAAGAAAATTCCAAAAATTATCAAATGTGGAACTGGGGGTAATTTTTCAAAATGTATGTTTTTTTTTTTTTTTCTGTTGCTCGTTCTCTCTTTTTGTCCTCCTGACAGGTGGCTTGGCTCTTCCCACCCTACCTGGTTTTAAACCGAGGAGCGTGTTTGGTTTGTTTTTGTTTTTTAATTTACGTTTATTTAATTTTGGTGTGTCTTTTATTTATTTAATTTTATTATTTTGTGAACTTATTTTAGTGTATTCATTTATTTTATTGACCTTTTTTTTTTGTATGGAACTTGGTTGGAGTGGTGTGTGTGTGTGCACTTTGGGTGTTTTGGGTCTGTCTCCACAGATGCCACAGTGGTGGTGATGGCCATGGTGATTTTGGTTGTGGGTGCTGTAGCATGGAATTTTCATGTCGTCACATCTCGCAGGGGTGCATCGGTGGGTGTGTTTATGTGGGGGTGTGTGGATGGCTTTATGGGTGATGGGAGGTGGAGGGGGTGTGGGGTTTGAGGGTGGGAGTTGAAACATCCATCACTTTCACTCATCCATGCACACACTACACTACTGATAATACAAACTACATATAGTATTTACTTAATTATTTGGTATTAACCCGATTCAAGCACTATTAACTAATACATTTAATTTTTTTACGACATCCTCCCGTTTGTTTTTGTCAAGGCTCTATGGGCCGGTCTTGACAAAATGGGGGCTCTGTCCCAAGTTGATTTATTTAGTTTGAATCGTGTTTTGTTTGTCACCATTGGAAGGTCAGTGAAATACTGTTCAGACTCACATTGTCTGGGTGTTCTCCAGTCAGGTTTAGAGACCTACCCCTTTGGGTTTGTCACCTTTTTTTGTTTTGTGGTGTTGTGGGGGAGCGGCTATTGTTGGTTGCCGTGGTAACCATCTCGGGGGCAGTCCGTGGAGTCTGTGGAGTAGTTTGCTTTGCAAGGTGCTTCACGTCCCGCTGGTTTCCTGCTTAATCAATCCGCCGCAGAACCACGTGAAGACTAGGGTTCAGTTCAGTTAGATTTTGGGTTGGGTAGTTGAGGGGGGACACTCAGGGGCTCTGTCTGCCTTAATGTGGGTCTAACAGCACTATCTGACCTGGTTCTGGGGTGGGTTTGGTAAATATGGACAGTTTGTTGAGTTTTTATGAAGCGCTCAGAACTTTATTTTCTTTATTAGTCATCTTGCTTTTTTTAAGTCGTCTTTACGACACTGTTTTTGATTGTACAGTTCGTCTTTTTAATCTATTGTATTAGTGTATCACTGTGCTTTTTTTATTTTATTTTGTATGTCAGTTTTTAATTATACAACTGTTTCTTTTTTAATCTATTCATGTATTTTAGCCTATCATTTTGCTTTTTTCTCTCTTGTACCACACCGTTTATAAATTGTACAGCTGTTTTTCTGTCTTTAATTTATTCTTGTATTGTATTCTTTCATATTGTTTTTTTTTTTCTCTTGTAAGTCGCTTTGGAAAAATTGTCTGCCAGATGCATAAAATGTGAATATAATTATATTAGCACCAGCAGTTAGTTTTGAACAGTTTTACAGGGTGTATAAAAAAACTATAAATTTTGAAAAATTACCCCTAGTTACACACTTGATAATTTTTGGAATTTTATGTCATGGCCATCAGTAGGTAGGGGATTGGTGGATATTTGTCCAAATTTGCAGACCCAGGTTTTCATGCATGAGTGGAGGGGGGCAAATTGCGCAATCTGAGTTGAAACTGGTTTGTGCGTAGTAGTGGTGGGATTTAAATCCAATCCAAGGACATGGGAGGGGCCAATGGGCATCCATCTTGTTTTCCACCAAAGTGCCAGGTTACAGCATTAACACTTTGACCACCATGTCAGTTTCATTTCTTTACCCTTGGCAGCTGTTCCTGCCTTTCAATGTTAATTCAACTTGTTTAGGCCTGAAAATATCAGTGAGGACAGGCCAGGTTAGGGCTAGGGTTAGGTTTAGGGTTAACTCTCAGTGACATTTTCAGGCCTAAACGAGTTGAAAGTTGACATGGTGGCCAAAGTGTTAATGTTGTAACCCGGCAATTTTGAGGAAAACAAGATGGATGCCCATTGGCCCCTCCCATGACCTTGGATTGGATTTAAATCTCACCGCTACTTCATGCAAACCAGTTTTAACTTGGATTGCGCAGTTTGCCCCTGTTCACTCATACATGAAAACCTGGGTCTGTAAATTTGGACAAATATCCACCAGTCCCCTACCTACTGGTGTCCAGAAAAGAAAGTTCCAAAAATTATCAAATGTGGAACTGGGGGTAATTTTTCAAAATGTATAGGTTTTTTGTTTTTTATACTACACCCTGTAGTTCAGTTTTTTGCACATTAATGTCTCCCCTTATTTCTCCTCACTCCCCCAATGTCTCCTTTTTTTTTTTTTTTTTTTTTTCTGTGTCTCTCACTCGCTCTTTTTGTCCTCCTGACAGGTGGCTTGGGCTCTTCTCGCCCTACCTGGATTTAAACCCAAGAGCATGTTTGTTTTATTTATTTAAATTCTGAAGTTTCTTTTTTTATTTATTTAATTTTATTATTTTGTTAACTTATTTTAGTGTATTCATTTACTTTATTGACTTTTTTTTTTATGGAACTTGGTTGGAGTGGTGTGTGTGTGTGTGCACTTTGGGTGTTTTGGGTCTGTCTTGGCGATGCCACAGTGGTAGTGATTTTTGTTGTGGGGGCTGTGGTGTGGAATTTTCATGTCATCACATCTCGCAGGGGTGCGTAAGTGGGTGTGTTTATGCGGGTGGGTGTGGGTGATTGGAGGTGGAGGGGTGTGGGGTTTGAGGGTGGGAGTTGAAACATCCATCACTTTCACTCATCCATGCACACACTACGCTACTGATAATACAAACTACATATAAGATTTACTTCATTAGTTGGTATTAACCCGATTCAAGCACTATTAACTTATTCAATTTTTTTTTTTACAGCATCCTCCCGTTTGTTTTTGTCAAGGCTCTATGGGCCAGTCTTGACAAAATGGGGGCTCTGTCCCAAGTTGATTTATTTAGTTTGAATCGTGTTTTGTTTGTCACCATTGGAAGGTCAGTGAATTACTGTTCAGACTCACATTGTCTGGGTGTTCTCCAGTCAGGTTTAGAGACCTACCCCTTTGGGTTTGTCACCTTTTTTTTTTTTTTTTTTTTTTTTTTTTTTTTTTTTTTTTTCGTTTTGTGGTGTCGTGGGGAGCGGCTAGTGTTGGTTGCAGTGGTAACCATCTCGGGGGCAGTCCGTGGGGTTGTGGAGCAGTTTGTTTTGCAAGGTGCTTCACGTCCCGCTGGTTTCCTGCTTAATCGACCCGCCGCAGAACCACGTGAAGACTAGGGTTCAGTTCAGTTAGATTTTGGGTTGGGTAGTTGAGGGGGGACACTCAGGGGCTCTGTCTGCCTTAATGTGGGTCTAACAGCACTGTCAGACCTGGTTCTGGGGTGGGTTTGGTAAATATGGACAGTTTGTCGAGTTTTTATGAAGCGCTCAGTACTTTATTTCTTTATTAGTCATCTTGCTTTTTTTGTTCTTCTATACGACACTGTTTTTGATCGTACAGTTGTTTTTGTCTCTTTAATCTATTGTATTAGTCAATCATTGTGGTCTTTCTTATTTTGTATGACACTGTTTTTAATTGTACAACTGTTTTTATGTCTTTTTAATCTATTCATGTATTTTAGTCTATCATTTTGATTTTTTATTCTGTATGACACTGTTTTTAATTGTACAGCTGTTATCTTTTTAATCAATTGTATTTTAGTCATTTTGCTTTTTTTATTCTTCTGTATGACACTGTACAGCTGTTTTTAATGTCTTTAATCTATTGTATTTTAGTCTGTCATTTTGCTTTTTTATTCTGTATAACACTGTTTTTAAATTGTACAGCTGTTTTTCTGTCTAATTCTTGTATTGTATTCTTTTATATTGTTTTTTCCCTTGTAAGTTGCTTTGGAAAAAAACGTCTGCCAAATGCATAAAAAGTAACTATATTAGCACCAGCTGTTAGTTTTGAACAGTTCTACAGGGTGTATAAAAAAACTATACATTTTGAAAAATTACCCCAGTTACACATTTGATAACTTTTGGAATTTTATTTCATGGACGTCAGTAGGTAGGGGATTGGTGGATATTTGTCCAAATTTACAGCCCTAGGTTTTCATGCATGAGTGAACAGGGACAAATTGCGCAATCTGAGTTGAAACTGGTTTGTGTGACGTAGTGGTGGGATTTAAATCCAATCCAGGGTCATGGGAGGGGCCTATGGGCACCCATCTTGTTTTCTACCAAAGTGCCAGGTTACAGCATTAACACTTTGACCACCATGTCAGTTTCATTTCTTTCCCCTTGGCAGCTGTTCCTGCCTTTCAATGTTAATTCAACTTGTTTAGGCCTGAAAATGTCACTGAGGACAGGACAGGTTAGGTTTCGGGTTAACTGTGTGACATTTTCAGGCCGAAATGAGTTGAATGTTATAACCTGGCAATTTTGAGGAAAACAAGATGGATGCCCATTGGCCCCTCCCATGACCTTGGATTGGATTTAAATCTCACCACTACTTCATGCAAACCAGTTTTAACTTGGATTGCGCAGTTTGCCCCTGCTCACTCATGCATGGAAACTTGGGTCTGTAAATTTGGACAAATATCCACCAATCCCCTACCTACTGACGTCCACAAAAGAAAACTCAAAAAATTATCAAATGTGGAACTGGGGGTAATTTTTAAAAATGTATAGTTCTTTTTTTTTTTTTTTTAAATTCTTATTTATTTATTTATTTTTTAATACACCCTGTTGTTCAGTTTGCTGCGCATCGATTTCTCCCCCCTCCCCCAATGTCTCTCTCGTGCTTTTTTTCCTCCTCCTGACAGGTGGCTTGGGCTCTTCCCACCCTACCTGGGTTTAAACCCAGGAGCGTGTTTATTTTTTTTTTAATTTAATATATATATATTTTTTTTAAATTTGGTTATTTTATTAACTTATTTTAGTGTCAATTTATTTCACCAACTTTTTTTTTGTATGGAACTTGGTTGTAGTGGTGTGTGCATGCACTTTGGGTGTTTTGGGTCTGTCTCGGTGCTGCCACAGTGGTGATGATGGCCATGGTGATTTTGGATCTGTCTTGGCGGAGGTCTGCGCTCACTGTGCTTTCCTTGTTGGGATTCTTTTTGTGTGCTTGGTATTTTTATTTCACTGTTTCTGGTTGTACAGCTGTTTTTGTCATTTTAATCTGTTGTATTAGTCATTTTGCTTTATTATTCGGTATGACACTGTTTTTAATTGTACAGCTGTTTTTATGTCTTTAATCCATTGTTTTAGTCAATTTACTTTTTTGTTCTTCTGTACAACACTGTTTTTAATTGTACAGCTGTTTTGATGTCTTTTTAATCTATTGTATTTGTCATTTTGCTTTTTTATTCTTCTATATGACGCTGTTTTTAATTGTACAGCTGTTTTGTCTTTTTAATCCATTGTGTTTTAGTCAATTTACTTTTTTATTCTTCTGTACAGCACTTATTTTAATTGTAGAGCTGTTTTTATGTTTTTTTAATCCATTGTTTTAGTCAGTTTACTTTTTTGTTCTTCTGTACAACACTGTTTTTAATTGTACAGCTGTTTTATGTCTTTTTAATCCATTGTGTTTTAGTCAATTTACTTTTTTATTCTTCTGTACAACACTGTTTTTAATTGTACAGCTGTTTTTATGTCTTTTTAACCTATTGTATTTGTCATTTTGCTTTTTTATTCTTCTATATGATGCTGTTCTTAATTGTACAGCTGTTTTTGTCTCGTTAATCTATTGGTCTGTAAATTTGGACAAATATCCACCAATCCCCTACCTACCGACATCCATAAAAGAAAACTCCAAAAACTACCAAATGTGAAACTGGGGGTAATTTTTCAAAATGTATAGTGTCTTTTTTTTTTTTTTTTTTTTTAAATACTCTGTTGTTCATTTTGCTGTGCATCAATGTCTCTCTCTCTCCCTCTCTCTCTGGCTATGTTCAGACTGCAGGTCTTAAATCAATTCAGATTCTTTGGTGAAATCTTGTTGTTGTTTTTTTTTTTTTTAATTGTCGTGTGCTCATTCATATTGCACATTAAATGTGACTTCTATCAGTTTTCAGTATGAACTGAATGCGACCCTGAAGTGACCCACATATGCAAAAGAGGTCCTGACGTAATACGTGACCACGCAGGCACACACTATTTACAGAAAGAAATGTTTTTCCCACTTCTCCCCCTGGGACACATCTCATCCCACTTTTCCCCAGTTATTTTCCTTTAAAGCATAAAGCTAGCATGTTCGTTTTTATATTAAACACTTAATCCACTACCACAGGATGTGCGTATCAGGTTTTGCGCTGCTGCTACCTGGAATGAATCATGTTGGGTGCTCCTTAGCTCTTTTTGGTTAGCCTTTGCTTTTTGTTTGACCAGGTGAGTCCGGATGTCATGTTTTCGGCTTTTTTCTTTGTTAGGATTTTGTTGCTTGTTGTGTTCTGTAGGGGTAGCGGTATGTGGTCAGCTCCTACGACCCTGTACAGGGTTGGCCGGCTCACCTTGGTCCTTTTCTTTGAAACTTTAGTTGTTTGTTTTTGGGGATGGGAGGGATTTAATTAAAGTAAAACCAACAACTAAAAATGAAGAACTTGAAATCCTTTTAGTGTCCTCTGGCAAATGGTAGAATCTTGGGCCATAACAACCATCACCACCTCTACCACCACGACCTATACCACTATGTCTACCGTGGTGTCCACTACCTGTAACCAGTGTATCCATTACATGTACCACTATGTGTACCACTCTGTCTACCACTACGTGTACCACTTTGTCTACCACTACGTGTATCACTGTCTACCACTACGTGTATCACTTTGTCTACCACTACATGTAACACTGTCTACCACTACGTGTACCACTTTGTCTACCACCACGTGTATCACTGTCTACCACTACGTGTATCACTGTCTACCACTATGTCTACCACTACATGTACCACTGTCTAGCACTTTGTCTATCACTACATGTACCACTGTCTACCGATACATGTATCACTGTCTACCACTACGTATACCACTGTCTACCGCTACGTGTATCCCTTTTCTCTACCACTATGTCTACCACTACATGTACCACTGTCTAGCACTTTGTCTACCACGATGTCTATCACGACATGTACCACTGTCTATCACTACATGTATCACTGTCTACCACTATGTCTATCACTACGTGTATCACTGTCTAGCACTTTGTCTACCACTATGTCTACCACTACGTGTATCACTGTCTACCACTATGTCTACCACTATGTCTACCACTACATGTACCACTGTCTACCACTATGTCTACCACTGTCTAGCACTTTGTCTATCACTACGTGTACCACTGTCTACCACTACATGTATCACTGTCTACCACTACATGTACCACTGTCTAGCACTTTGTCTACCACTGTCTAGCACTTTGTCTACCACTACATGTACCACTGTCTACCACTACATGTACCACTGTCTACCACTACATGTACCACTGTCTACCACTACATGTATCACTGTCTATCACTACATGTACCACTGTCTACCACTATGTCTACCACTACGTGTATCACTGTCTACCACTATGTCTACCACTACGTGTATCACTGTCTACCACTATGTCTACCACTACGTGTATCACTGTCTACCACTATGTCTACCACTACGTGTATCACTGTCTACCACTATGTCTACCACTACATGTACCACTGTCTACCACTATGTCTACCACTACATGTATCACTGTCTACCACTACATGTATCACTGTCTACCATTATGTCTACCACTACATGTATCACTGTCTACCACTACATGTACCACTGTCTAGCACTTTGTCTACCACTATGTCTATCACGACATGTACCACTGTCTATCACTACATGTATCACTGTCTACCACTATGTCTACCGTGGTGTCCACTACCTGTAATCAGTGTATCCATTACATGTACCACTATGTCTACCACTACATGTACCACTGTCTACCACTACGTGTACCACTTTGTCTACCACTACGTGTACCACTTTGTCTACCACTACGTGTATCACTGTCTACCACTACGTGTATCACTGTCTACCACTACGTGTATCACTGTCTACCACTACGTGTATCACTGTCTACCACTACGTGTATCACTTTGTCTACCACTACGTGTATCACTTTGTCTACCACTACGTGTAACACTGTCTACCACTATGTCTACCACTACATGTACCACTGTCTAGCACTTTGTCTATCACTACATGTACCACTGTCTAGCACTTTGTCTATCACTACATGTACCACTGTCTACCGATATGTCTACCACTATGTGTATCACTGTCTACCGCTACGTGTATCCCTTTTCTCTATCACTATGTCTACCACTACATGTACCACTGTCTACCACTATGTCTACCACTGTCTACCACTATGTCTACCACTGTCTAGCACTTTGTCTATCACTACATGTACCACTGTCTACCACTATGTCTACCACTACGTGTATCACTGTCTACCACTATGTCTACCACTACGTGTATCACTGTCTACCACTACGTGTATCACTTTGTCTACCACTACGTGTAACACTGTTTACCACTATGTCTACCACTACATGTACCACTGTCTAGCACTTTGTCTATCACTACATGTACCACTGTCTACCAATATGTCTACCACTATGTGTATCACTGTCTACCACTACGTATATCACTGTCTACCGCTACGTGTATCCCTTTTCTCTACCACTATGTCTACCACTACATGTACCACTGTCTAGCACTTTGTCTACCACGATGTCTATCACATGTACCACTGTCTATCACTACATGTATCACTGTCTACCACTATGTCTATCACTACGTGTATCACTGTCTACCACTATGTCTATCACGACATGTACCACTGTCTATCTCTATGTCTACCACTACATGTACCACTGTCTACCACTATGTCTACCACTGTCTACCACTATGTCTACCACTGTCTAGCACTTTGTCTATCACTACATGTACCACTGTCTACCACTATGTCTACCACTACGTGTATCACTGTCTACCACTATGTCTACCACTACGTGTATCACTGTCTACCACTACGTATATCACTGTCTACCGCTACGTGTATCCCTTTTCTCTACCACTATGTCTACCACTACATGTACCACTGTCTAGCACTTTGTCTACCACGATGTCTATCACATGTACCACTGTCTATCACTACATGTATCACTGTCTACCACTATGTCTATCACTACGTGTATCACTGTCTACCACTATGTCTATCACGACATGTACCACTGTCTATCTCTATGTCTACCACTACATGTACCACTGTCTACCACTATGTCTACCACTGTCTACCACTATGTCTACCACTGTCTAGCACTTTGTCTATCACTACATGTACCACTGTCTACCACTATGTCTACCACTACGTGTATCACTGTCTACCACTATGTCTACCACTACGTGTATCACTGTCTACCACTACGTGTATCACTTTGTCTACCACTACGTGTAACACTGTCTACCACTACGTGTACCACTGTCTACCACTATGTCTACCACTACATGTACCACTGTCTAGCACTTTGTCTATCACTACATGTACCACTGTCTACCACTATGTCTACCACTACGTGTATCACTGTCTACCACTATGTCTACCACTACGTGTATCACTGTCTACCACTATGTCTACCACTTCGTGTACCACTGTCTACCACTACGTGTATCACTGTCTAGCACTATGTCTACCACTACATGTATCACTGTCTACCACTACATGTACCACTGTCTAGCACTTTGTCTACCACTACATGTACCACTGTCTACCACTACATGTACCACTGTCTACCACTACGTGTATCACTGTCTACCACTATGTCTACCACTACGTGTATCACTGTCTACCACTATGTCTACCACTATGTGTATCACTGTCTACCACTATGTCTACCACTATGTGTATCACTGTCTACCACTATGTCTACCACTACGTGTATCACTGTCTACCACTATGTCTACCACTACGTGTATCACTGTCTACCACTATGTCTACCACTACGTGTATCACTGTCTACCACTATGTCTACCACTACATGTATCACTGTCTACCACTACATGTATTACTGTCTACCACTATGTCTACCACTACATGTACCACTGTCTACCACTACATGTACCACTGTCTACCACTACATGTACCACTGTCGAGCACTTTGCCTACCACTATGTCTATCACGACATGTACCACTGTCTATCACTACATGTATCACTGTCTACCACTATGTCTACCACTACGTGTATCACTGTCTACCACTACATGTACCACTGTCTAGCACTTTGTCTACCACTATGTCTACCACTACATGTATCACTGTCTACCACTACGTGTATCACTGTCTACCACTATGTCTACCACTACGTGTATCACTGTCTAGCACTTTGTCTACCACTATGTCTACCACTATGTCTAACACTACGTGTATCACTGTCTACCACTACATGTACCACTGTGTAGCACTTTGTCTACCACTACATGTACCACTGTCTACCACTATGTCTACCACTACATGTATCACTGTCTACCATTATGTCTACCACTACATGTATCACTGTCTACCACTACGTGTATCACTGTCTACCACTACATGTACCACTGTCTACCACTATGTCTACCACTACATGTACCACTGTCTACCACTATGTCTACCACTACGTGTATCACTGTCTACCACTACGTGTACCACTATGTCTACCACTACATGTACCACTGTCTACCACTACATATACCACTGTCTAGCACTTTGTCTACCACTATGTCTATCACGACATGTACCACTGTCTATCACTATGTCTACCACTACATGTATCACTGTCTACCACTATGTCTACCACTACATGTATCACTGTCTACCACTACGTGTACCACTATGTCTACCACTACATGTACCACTGTCTACCACTACATATACCACTGTCTAGCACTTTGTCTACCACTATGTCTATCACGACATGTACCACTGTCTATCACTACATGTACCACTGTCAAGCACTTTGTCTACCACTACATGTACCACTGTCTACCACTATGTCTACCACTACATGTACCACTGTCTACCACTATGTCTACCACTACATGTATCACTGTCTACCACTATGTCTACCACTACATGTATCACTGTCTACCACTATGTCTACCACTACGTGTATCACTGTCTACCACTATGTCTACCACTACGTGTATCACTGTCTACCACTACATGTATCACTGTCTACCACTACATGTACCACTGTCTAGCACTTTGTCTACCACTATGTCTATCACGACATGTACCACTGTCTACCACTACATGTATCACTGTCTACCACTATGTCTACCACTATGTGTATCACTGTCTACCACTACATGTACCACTGTCTAGCACTTTGTCTACCACTATGTCTATCACGACATGTACCACTGTCTACCACTACATGTACCACTGTCTAGCACTTTGTCTACCACTATGTCTATCACGACATGTACCACTGTCTACCACTACGTGTATCACTGTCTACCACTATGTCTATCACGACATGTATCACTGTCTACCACTATGTCTACCACTACATGTATCACTGTCTACCACTATGTCTACCACTACGTGTATCACTGTCTACCACTACGTGTATCACTTTGTCTATCACTATGTCTACCACTACATGTATCACTGTCTACCACTGTCTAGCACTATGTCTATCACGACATGTACCACTGTCTAGCACTTTGTCTACCACTATGTCTATCACGACATGTACCACTGTCTACCACTACATGTATCGCTGTCTACCACTATGTCTACCACTATGTGTATCACTGTCTACCACTACATGTACCACTGTCTAGCACTTTGTCTACCACTATGTCTATCACGACATGTACCACTGTCTACCACTACGTGTATCACTGTCTACCACTATGTCTATCACGACATGTATCACTGTCTACCACTATGTCTATCACGACATGTACCACTGTCTACCACTACGTGTATCACTGTCTACCACTACGTGTATCACTGTCTACCACTACGTGTATCACTGTCTACCACTATGTCTACCACTACGTGTACCACTATGTCTACCACTACATGTACCACTGTCTAGCACTTTGTCTACCACTATGTCTATCACGACATGTACCACTGTCTAGCACTACATATACCACTGTCTAGCACTTTGTCTACCACTATGTCTATCACGACATGTACCACTGTCTATCACTATGTCTACCACTACATGTATCACTGTCTACCACTATGTCTACCACTACATGTATCACTGTCTACCACTACGTGTACCACTATGTCTACCACTACATGTACCACTGTCTACCACTACATATACCACTGTCTAGCACTTTGTCTACCACTATGTCTATCACGACATGTACCACTGTCTATCACTACATGTACCACTGTCAAGCACTTTGTCTACCACTACGTGTATCACTGTCTACCACTACGTGTATCACTGTCTACCACTACGTGTATCACTGTCTACCACTATGTCTACCACTACGTGTACCACTATGTCTACCACTACATGTACCACTGTCTAGCACTTTGTCTACCACTATGTCTATCACGACATGTACCACTGTCTAGCACTTTGTCTACCACTATGTCTATCACGACATGTACCACTGTCTACCACTATGTCTACCACTACATGTATCACTGTCTAGCACTTTGTCTATCACTACATGTACTACTGTCTACCACTATGTCTACCACTACATGTACCACTGTCTACCACTACATGTACCACTGTCTAGCACTTTGTCTACCACTACGTGTATCACTGTCTAGCACTTTGTCTAGCACTTTGTCTACCACTATGTCTACCACTACGTGTATCACTGTCTACCACTACGTGTATCACTGTCTACCACTATGTCTACCACTACGTGTATCACTGTCTAGCACTATGTCTACCACTACGTGTATCACTGTCTAGCACTATGTCTACCACTACGTGTATCACTGTCTAGCACTTTGTCTAGCACTTTGTCTAGCACTTTGTCTACCACTATGTCTACCACTGTCTATCACGACATGTACCACTGTCTATCACGACATGTACCACTGTCTACCACTATGTCTACCACTACATGTACCACTGTCTAGCACTTTGTCTACCACTACATGTACCACTGTCTACCACTACATGTACCACTGTCTACCACTACATGTACCACTGTTTACCACTATGTCTACCACTACATGTATCACTGTTTAGCACTTTGTCTACCACTGTCTATCACGACATGTATCACTGTCTACCACGACATGTATCACTGTCTACCACTACGTGTATCACTGTCTACCACTACGTGTACCACTATGTCTACCACTACGTGTACCACTATGTCTACCACTACATGTACCACTGTCTAGCACTTTGTCTACCACTACGTCTATCACGACATGTACCACTGTCTATCACTACATGTACCACTGTCTACCACTATGTCTACCACTACGTGTATCACTGTCTACCACTATGTCTACCACTACGTGTATCACTGTCTACCACTATGTCTACCACTACATGTACCACTGTCTACCACTACATGTACCACTGTCTAGCACTTTGTCTACCACTACATGTACCACTGTCTAGCACTTTGTCTACCACTATGTCTATCACGACATGTACCACTGTCTACCACTATGTCTACCACTACGTGTATCACTGTCTAGCACTATGTCTACCACTACATGTACCACTGTCTACCACTACATGTACCACCGTCTAGCACTACATGTACCACTTTGTCTACCACTACATGTACCACTGTCTACCACTACATGTACCACTATGTCCACTACCTTTATGTCGGTTTTATACCACCATAAATTTCCTTCAGATCGGCATTCTATAATGTTTTTCTCTTTCGCTCCATCTGTCTTCCACCTCTAATGGTCTTTCCCAGTCTCTGTTTAGCCAGTTTCCTCCAAACTTCCACTGCTTTTCCTTTTATTGTCCCAAAATACAGTTTACGTGAATCTATATTCTCTTGTTTCCAGTTCTTCATATTACTTGTACCGGCTCTTGGCGGCCTTATTGGACCCACCAGTTGTGTACCTCTACTCCGTAACTGTTTACTTTGTTTCATCCCCAGTATGTTTTCTGGGTTTAGGTGCAATCTCCAGAAATTATGTGCAGCCTTGATATACCTTTTCAAGGCATGAAAGTTTTTGTTTTTTCAAAGTCCATTATTTCAGACTTTTCCAATGCTCCTATTCAAATAGCAGTGTAGCTTCTACTCAATGGGTTGGGTGTTTTTTTTTTTTTTTTTTTGTTGTTTGTTTTTTTTGTTATTTATTTATTTATTTTTTTTTGGCTTCTTTCAACAAGTTGAGTTGTGTAACCCTATGATGTCAAGGTCAGTAAAATGCAACCTGGCCATTCAGACTAAAGTCACACAGCAAAATATCTGATATTTATCAGATTTAGGACCACATATGAAAGTGGCCTGCGTCAGATTTTAAAAAATTGGATTAGTGCTGTTCAAACTGTCTTTAATGGATTGGATACAGGTCACATATGAACAAAATAAATCGGTCCACATTTGCCTGCATCTGAACATAGCCTCTTTCTCTTCCTTTAACCTTTTCTCTTTAACCCGAACTGGTCAAGGCAGACGACCATCCTCCAGGAGTCAGTCTATCGCCAAGTGTTTGCTCTTTTTTTTTTTTTTTTTTTCCATCTCCTCTTCTGTCTCAATAGTGCTGTTGTTGCTGTCCCCCTCCTTCCTGCTGTTCTCCAGTTCCCTTAAATATGCTTCCCTTGGCACCAGGTTACGGAGGACTAGGAAATAGTTTGGGTAAGTGTCAGCGCATTTCACTGTACATAATGTGACAGATGTAATGTTGTTGTAGATTGTTTAGACTGGGGTTGGTGTACTTACTCGTATGGCAAACCCATCCGGTCTACCATCTTAAGAAGGTGGGTGTGACAACCCCAGTGTTGGGTTTACTCCTGGTTTTCTCTTACCTGTTCTCTCTCTCCACTTCCTCCTCCTTACAGGTGACCAATCAGGTGGCTTGGGCTCTTCCTGCCCTTCCTGGTTGTGGGTGTGGCCAAAGCATTTAAAACCCAGCAGTGGCAGAAGTCAGCGCTCTTGCTCACAGCCTCACTGTACCAGCACCACCTGTTAGTTTGTTCACCTATTTCTTTAATTGCACATCCATCACTTTAACTCATCCGTGCACAGACTACACTACTGACAATACTGACTACATATAAGATTTAACTTTTTTTGCATAAATTAAGTGATTGCATGTGCAGTGTTTCCTGTGAAACTGACCGCATGGGTTAGTCAGTTTCTGTTCTGCATTTGTATGGAAAAAAAATGTAGGCAGAAGTGAACAAATTGTGTTTCTTCTTTAATTGGTGGGCCAGGCCATGGTCAGTCCAGACCCCTCACTGCTGACGGTGTTATCAGATGAGGATGCGGACGCAGCTATTTGTTTTGAGACATTCTGCTGATGAAGAGACCATTCGTTAGAAGATGAAAGCTACCTTCATTAATCATCATTCAGTGGTCAAGGATGAAATGAATGCAGCAGATATCTTCTCAGTGTTCCCATGGTTTCTGGACACACAAGGACTGGTAAGACATCTTCATTTGTTAAATCACTGAAATCCTCCATGCGGCATGCAGTGTCACTCATCACTCCTTCCTATGTACTGTTTTTGAATTACAGATAGAACAAGACTTCAGACTTCTGTTTGGTGTGGTCACTGCCAACAAATTCTTGGAGAGGTAGCCCGCCAGTTTTTAAAACAAAAGTTATGAAGGAAAGCCACCACAGAGCTCTTGGAGTTAATGTACGATGCTGAGTCTGCAGCTGAAGTTGAGAATGGTATGACTGTTTTAATTCTCATTGTTGATTATATTGGTAATGGTGCCAATTCAGTGTATTTATGGCATAATGTTAATCAGATGTGTTTGTCTGTAGGCTGGGACAGTGACATGTCTGCCACTACATTTGCTACCCCCCATCTGCACAAGGACGGAAGAGACCAGGAAAGATGTCTACATCTCAAGCTATCAATAACCTCATAAAATTCCTAAAGGTATGTTGGAAAGTTGTTTAAAATTTTCTTTCCATCACCTGCTTTTCAATGCACAGTGAAGTGATCTGATCTGTCGTCATAAGATGGTCACTAAATCCTGCTGTTGAATGTGTTCTTGTAGGCTGGAGCCAGTGTGCAGCAGCATCTAGACAACATCACCTGAAGCAGGCAGCCTTACTTTCTGGATCAGGGACCGACAAGAAGCAGCATTCAAACCTTCTTCATTGTGACTGACAAGCATGCACTTCCATGTAAGGTGACAGGTTTGGTGGGAGCTATTTGACGAACTCTTTAAGGCCCATTATGTCTTTGGTACATCGTACAGTTCCTCCCTGACCAAGTTTTTCACTTTTCTGCAAACAACCATTTACAACATTTGGTTCAGCAGAAGGTGACTTTTCACCTTGTCAGTGTTCTTGGCAACAAGTAATGGTGCTAATGTTTATGTGGTGCCTGAAAATTAAGAGGCTGATTTGGTATTATCTTCAGCAGACTGTGTAAATAGTTATGCAGCTGTAATTTCTGACCTAATGGCAGCAGGTGTAGGCCAAAGTGTAGTGAATTCAGTGGAGGAGATTGTTGAAGATATTCAGCAGCATGCTAAAGAAACTGTCATTAAGCATGTATTTCGTAATGAAAGAGAAACTGAAATGTGACAGAAAGTTGAAGCATGATTTGTTGAGTTTGAGAATTCTTTTACAGTTCTGAATTCAGAATACAAATTATCAAAATTTAGGCTTACATAGCTTGTTTGGTCTGGAATCTTTCAGTGCAAGGTACTGCTGCAGGTTTTGTTTAGTTGAAAAAGATGACTTTCAAACAGAATTCTCCAAAGATTCTCCCAAAATAGTGTTGCACACTAAAGACACCCACAGTGCTCGCTGTCAAGAAGTGG
Organism: Sphaeramia orbicularis; assembly: GCF_902148855.1. NCBI lineage: Eukaryota > Metazoa > Chordata > Actinopteri > Kurtiformes > Apogonidae > Sphaeramia > Sphaeramia orbicularis. The sequence goes on from NC_043972.1 coordinate 22,253,491, forward strand.
CTTGTAATCTATCGCTTAAGTTTTGTTTTTTTTGTGAAGAGTTCATGCTTATGAATTCACTGATATACAGGGTGTCCCAAAAAATTTGAAATTCTTTCATCACCTTATAATTTTTTTTTTACAATTTATTTGCTCTTTTTGCTGAAAGTGTAATCATTTTTATCGTTCTGCTTTCAGGAATAGACATGCCGTTTACTTCAACAGAAAAGGCGATCTGTGCACTGAAGTATGCCCAAACTCAGTCAAAAGTGAATCCGCAGCGTGAATCCCACCACTTCCCCCATGTGTCGAGGAACTCAAGAGGAGAATCATTGAGGCTCTGGAGAATGTTACACAGGACATGCTGCAGCGAGTGTGGCAGGAACTCCACTACAGACTTGACGTGTTCTGCGTCACAAGTGGCGCACACACTGAACATTTGTAATAACTTTGGAACATTATAAAATTACCATCCCCCAGAATTTTTTGTTTGAGATTTGTAAAATAAAACATTTTGTCCAAAATAAATCCTATTTAGTATCATTTCTCCTGACCATGTTGTCAGTCCAGTATGGACATCTCAAATGTCTTTTTTTTTTTTTTGGGACATCCTATATTTTCACACAACTGATAACTTCTCAGTTGTGAGGCATGATGTTTCAGAATGGGTGGCCCAGTACGAATTGAAGCTATTGTTTGCATACTTTAAGGAACATGTTACATTGAAGGAGCTGAATTTAAGAACTCAGTTTTGATTATGGATTCATGGAGAGAAACGATGGGCCAGAGGCTGTGAATTTGGGTGGAGAGTCTAATGATCTGGGACTGAATGCAATTCACTCATGGTGTTTATTGAGGAATGTTCCCATCATGTTTGGAGTCTCACTCACTGTGCTGTATTTTACACCCCCCCCCATTCTACAGGCGGTGGGGGGTGAAGTGAGCATGCTCAGATGTCTATGGAAAGAACAAGGTCTACTCTATCAGCTCGTTTGGAAATTTTTAACTATTGAGCAAACGGTTGAATTATGAATATTTAAAATGAATCATACATTCAGGACAATCACCACAGACACGTCACAAGTTAGAGGGTTAAATAAAATGATTAAAAAGTGACCACAAGCCAAACGAATAAGCTCAATATTTCACTGTGAAAATTTGGCAAAACAAATCCATGAAATATTTATAATTTGACTAAATGAATTTATGTATGTTAATTATAGAAGCAGGTAAACGACATGTTACTCATGTAACAGTTATCTGCAGTGATATAAACATGTTGGTGTTTGATGCATTTTTTTTTTTTTTTTTTTTTTTTTGAAAGAATGTGATAGTAATGGAAGGTTTTATTTACAGTTTGAACAGGGTTTTGCTTTAGAATCAAACTGTACTGGCATTCTGCCATATTAACGTCCAAAAATAAAGTGGAAAACTGTGATTGTGTGTTTTTTTTTTTTTTTTTTTTTTGTATTGTTATATTTATAATGCATGAACATGATACTGGATGTTACCGCTGCAGCTTTAGAACAATATCAATCAGCCTTCAGTCACTGAGCATTTAAAGCAAAATTATCAATATGGAAACTGGTTGGAATTCAGGATCTGAATTTAGTTCGACAGTGGATTCATGGGTCGACGGGTGAAGTTGATCTACTTATATTTATATATGTATTTATGTCTCATTATATTACTGATATTTGTGCTTGAATCCGTGCTTGAATGTGCCGCAGCCTCCTCTCTGATGGGAGAAATGTGAAAAGTCCATGTGCAGGGTGGGTGGTATCGTCCATGATGCTTTGGGCTTTTTTCCTGCACATGATGATGTAAAGGTCCTTGATGCAGGAAAGACAGCAGCCACAGACGTGCTCCACAGTGCTTTTTTTTTCTCCGCCACTGTGCAGCTGTTGTACCACAAAGTCTACCTGTCTTTTTTTTTATCTGCAATTGTTTGTTGCTGCTGTTAACTGTGAAATTTCCCCATGGTGGGATAAATATGGTCTTATCTTATTTTGTCTTAAGTTTGGTGCTGATTGGATGAAAAAATGTTGAGTTGTAACAGTTTGGTTTTTCTTGCCGCCACACCCTGAACTACAGTGGCCCTGAAGGGCAAACCACAACGAGAATCACAAAGCAAATAACAATAAGAAAGGCCAAAAGAGAGAAGGGGGGGAAAAAAAAAACCACAAGAAAAAGAAAATCACACCAACAAGAAAAAGGTCCTACTGGAAAAGTTAGGTACCTGCCATGACCAGGATCTGGATGCTGATTGGATTGTCTGACAGGTGGGAAAACCATAAGTTTATATTTAAATATGGCTATCACTGAAGAAATAATCAGGAATTAATTTGATGCAGGTCATACTAATGCAGTGGGACCTTTTCTTGTTTGTAATTTGTGGTTTGCCCTTCAGGGCCACTGTACTGAACTCATCAAGTGACAACCTCTCACCATTTCTATTTTTTTTTTTTTTTTTAAATTCTATTTGTTGGACATTTTTTCATTTTAATGACATAGATACCATAATACAGCAGAACAGATTGACTAAAACATGAAAAAATGGGTCCATCTTGACAGTTCACCAGATTCAAATTATACAGCAAACAGCTGGAAAAAGGAATGTAAACATGCATTTACTATCAACTCTGATTCAGGAACCATTTCTAGTTTTTTCCAGTATTTCTCAAATTTTTTTTAAAAAGTCTCAAAGAAAGTGATATTCTCCATAAAGTAGACTTCACGTATCACATCTGTCCATTTTGAAAGTGTCAGTGGTTCAGCAGGTTTTAACCTTCTGCCACCTACTGATCTGAAAGAGCTCTTAGTTCCATCCAATCCATCTAGAGCAGTGGTCCCCAACCTATTTTGTACTACGGACCAGTTTCATGCATGAAAATTTTCCGCGGTCCGGGTAGAGGTGCGGGGGTTCCAATAACAAAAACCATTGTCAGTTCAGAGCATGTGATCTGAAACACTTTCACTGTATATCAGGCAATTCCAATGATTCTACAGTAGAATATCAACTCACCCTATTGCAGAATCAGTCGGAACCCTGGACTTGTTTCCCTGCAACTAGACAGTCCTATCTGGAGCTGATGGAGACACACAGTCCAAGTATATTCAGTCTTCTCTGAATTCTTGTTTTGGTAACTGTCATCACAGAAAACCCAGCCCCACAAAGATATGAGGTTGGAAACGGGAGAGGGACTTTCAGAGCTTTTGTGGCGATAAGTGCATATTCTGCTTTGACTTGAATCCAGAATGCAGAGGTTTGAAGTTGTCTCAAACATGGATTGAGGTGCTTTTGTCACCTTTTGCGATGAACCTGTAACTTAGGCAGGAATCCTGATATTACCTTCTAAATGCAGCTTTCTGTTTGCAGGCAGTCACCCTTCTGCAACCCCATAGTTTCCTTGTTTCTTCCTGAAAAAGTTCTCCAGTGAATTTTGTTTTTGGCTCATTTCTTTAGCTTGTGTTACAACCGCTTCATGAAATGGCGCACCAGAGTCAAGAGCGGTTGTGAGGTGAGGGTGGAAACTGTCGTTTTCAAAATAAAATCTCCGCAAGACTAATGGAAAAAATTGCTTTATTATTAGCCACATTTTTTTTTTTTTTTTCTTTGCGGCCTGGTACCAAATGGGACTGGGGGTTGGGGACCCCTAATCTAGAGCACTACACTGTCAACATGCAGGTACACTGGGGGTTCCTAGGATCTCCAGAAGTAGGACAGGAGCTAGAGCCTTCAGCTATCAAGCTCCACTATTGTGGAACCACCTCCCTGCCTTGGTCTGGGAAGCAGACACCATCTCTATGCTTAAGAGTAGGTTAAAAATATTCCCTTTTGATGAATCCTATAGTTAGGGCAGCTCAGACTGCTCTTTGTTCTGCTGCTATAGGCTTAGACTGCTGGGAGACTCATCAGGATACACTGAGCTCTTCTCTGCTCCTCCTTTTCTCTCCTATTCTTTCTCTTGTATTTACGCCCCACAGTGTAAAAAAAGATACCCCCTATCTACTCAATAAAATTAAAGCAACACATTACAAGCAATATTATTAATTAAATTTCACTCTGTTTGGTATTGAATAAATGTTAATTAAATGAATCCCTTAATAGTTATCCACTTGAGTAGATCTGAAAGCTAAACAAAATGGAATTAATTAAAAACTAAACAAAAATATTGATTTGATACAAAAAAGATAAACTTCTTAATGTGTAAATAGTTCTAATAAAAATTTCTTTAATTTTACATTTCAATGATGTATAATTGAGCAATAATCGTATACTTTGATCAGTGCATTAATTTGAATTCAAAGCAAGTAATTAGGTCTAAACATTCTTTTATCTTAGGAATGACTGCACTCTAAGAAATTTAATTATGCTCTACTCAGTTGAATGATAGAAATATATTTACACTTACATTTATTCAGTAAATTTGAAAGCTGTGAAATCAGCTACATTCACTGATTGAATTTATAACAATTGTAGATGAACTGTTAAGGCACTGTTCAGCCTATGGCTTTCACTCATGGTGCAACTCAACAAAAATACAAAACAATCACAAAAAGGCCAATAAACATTACCATACACATATTAACACTAAATTCACACCAACACCACAACCCTGCTGAACCCCTGCACAGAAAAACAACACATAAACAAGCAACATGCCCAATACCCACAATGCAATGCAGCAAACATGCCATAATATGCCAGTGGCTCACATCATGATGTTCTATGTAATGAAACTTGCTCCCTTTTTTTAAGTTGTTGTTGGAGATGAAGACTATTGAGTTAGAATGAGTAATAAAGTTCTTAAAACTGATGGGTATAAGTGGATATCTTAAATATAATTTGTTACTCAAATACTTATTTCTTTTTGTGAAATGAACATAAATAATAGATGTAAATATAAGACAAAATTAACTATTGGATTTTTAAGCATTTATTTTGGTGCGTCCAACTCAAATAAGAACTTAAGTGATTTTCACAGATTTTATTAAGATAGTATTGTGATATTTACTAAGGCCCTGAATTATTTTTTAGAGTGTACTAGCCCAGTGAAAACAAAATGTTTCCTTACTTTAGCCAACCACAAACTGTGCAAGATGAGCAATGGGGAAGAAGGTGGGCATTCTGGACTCTTTTCAAATGTCATGTGATGATAGCCTGCTTCATTAAAAAAAAGCAGTTTGGCAGGAAGGGCTTTTCAATTAAAAACTCCCTGATTACATTGATTTTATGTCACTCAGTATTCTGTTTGAAATTAAATAAACAGAATGCTGATGTTTTATTTAACTACAATGAGTAGATTTTATTTCAAACATTTTTATTTGAAATTTAATTAATTGCCACAAAACCAAAGACACAATTGTATTGAATATATTTTACCAGATACATTAATTAAAATCTAAATAACCACAGAATTATTTATTACAGTGCAGCAAATACGTTACTAACTTGACTTCTTCCCCGGAGTCTCTGTGCTTTATTGCCTCTCAGGTTTTCCAAGAATCATCGCAGGTTTACCATGGACAAACTCTAGACCTGCTGCTGTGGTCCTGTCCCTCTCCTGCCTTCATCGTCATCACTCACTGATCCATATAGTTGTGATAGGGTTTATTATATAGTTCCATAGGTGATAGAGGCTGCTACTATTTACACTAACTGTTGTAGTAGTCATATATCTGCTGTTAATACTACTACTGCTAGGACAAGTATTATCAGTCATGGACATTTACTCTGGTTACTGGTAAATATACTAACACCAGCTGACCTACTTTTTGACAGTTCAAGTTCAGTTATCTGCGCATCAGTGGCATCCATGTGTCCCCCCCTTTCTGTCTCTCTTTGTGCCTCCTTTACCCTCTATCTTTAACCCCAACTGGTCCTGTCAGACGTCCATCCTCCAGGAGTCTGGGTCAGCTCCAGGTTTCTGCTGTTAAAGGAAGTTTTTCCTTCCACTGTCACCAGTCACAAAGGTTTGTTCCTGGAGGATTCTGTTGGTTTCTGTAAATTGGCTTAGAGTCTGGTTTCGACTGGCTCTATAATGTAAAATGCCATGAGATAAATTTTGTTATGATTTGGCGCTACCTAAATAAATTTGATATCTGAAAAGGACACTGAATCGCCAAAGCTGGAATACAAACATTAAATTTGGAGTTATAATACAAAACAAATGACTGGAAATGATGTATCACACCTTACTTATTGTCAAACAGTATCTACAGATGCAGGTTCATGAAGAGCCACCCACTGTTCTTTGTTTATATGAATGAGATAAGGAACTGTTAAAACTAAACAAGCCTTGATTGTTTATGACAATCGGAATGTACTGATCTCTGATTAGACCTGACTTTTTTTTAGTTATTTTATTTTTTAATATATATAATGTCCTATACAAATATGCTGTAAATGCTCAGTATGGAAAACAGTATTTCTCTATGGAGATCTTGTGAATGTAATGCCAGAATTTGATTAATAAAGTTGGGGAAAAAAAAACAAAAAAACCCTAGCAGTGAGTGCTAACAGCTCTGGCCATAGTGCTAACCTGCTGCCTCTGTTTCTCTTCACCATTGCCAGTTTTGCACTCACTCACCCTCCCTCCCTCAACAGTTTTCCCTGTGCTGTTCTATCCAGTTGGACTGTGGAACACTTACTTCACTCTGCCGTTCATCTCTCATCCTCCTGGTTGTTGGACTGCTGGCTGGGGCTATCTCTGGACTAATGGTGCGATTGATGTTCAGCTACTCCATCTCACAACTGCTCAAACTCAACACTCGTTCCATTCCATCATGTAAATCCACCAGAAAACAATACGGGTTCCTACGCAGACCTCTTTATATCCATAGAGGGTCAGGAAGAAACTTTGTTCACACACAACCTGCAGGCTTCGACTCCATTACATCCCTATTATTAGGGACCGAGCCGAAAGGTAAGGCCCTCTCACACAGTGAGAGGCCTTGCCTACAAGCAAGGCCCTATTGTTATTTGTTCGTTTTTTATTATTATTAGGGACTGAGCCGAAAGGTAAGGCCCTCTCACACAGTGAGAGGCCTTGCCTGCAAGCAAGGCCCTATTGTTATTCGTTCGGTTTTTTTTTTTGTTTTTTTTTTCCGATGTCACTTTGAACTGGATTTTGACCCCCTAAACATGCTCAAAAGCTCACCAAATTTGGCACACATGTCAGGCCTGGCGAAAAATTTGATAAAATGTAAAAATTAACCCCATAGGTGCCAAAATGAGCTCTCTAGTGCCCCCTAGAAACACAAAATTGGCCCTAGCGGCCAGTAGGAATGTCGTAGAAACATGAAACAAACGCCAAAATTTTCATCTCATCGAGCCCGACAAATCACGCGCTGACACTCATGACCTAACTCCAACAGGAAGTTCAGAATTTGCCTTTCAAAATAAAATGCTCAAATTGCAAACTTCCAGTAGGAATGTCGTAGACACACGAAACCAACGCCAAAACCTTCGTTTAATCGAGCCTAACAAATCATGCGCTGACAACTATGAGCTACCAAAATATGAAAATTACATAAGAAATATACAGGGTGGGGAAGCAAAATTTACTATATTTTGAGGGAGGGATTGAAAGACAGTGTATGACCAATTAGTTTATTGAAAATCATGAGAATTTATTTGCCACAAGAAAATTTAGATAATAGAAAGTGTTTTTATTCTATGTGTCCTCCTTCTTTCTTAATAACTGTCTTCACACACTTCCTGAAACTTGCGCCAGTGTTCCTCAAATATTCAGGTGACAACTTCTCCCATTCTTCTTTAATAGTATCTTTAAGAAAGTCGACATTGCTGTGTGATGTTCTATTGGTAGCATGTTCTAAAATGCCCCAAATAGCATAATCCAGAGGGTTTAGATCTGGGCTAGAAGGTAGCCATAAACATGATTCCCAAAAATTGCTAAAGTTGGATTTGCAGAAATCTTTTATTTTTCTAGCTGTGTGGGCTGGAGCACCATCCTGTGTCCATACTTAATTTCCATCTGGGTAGTTTGCTTTAAGCCATGGCAATACCTGGTATCTGGATGGATTTGGTTGGATCCTTTAGGATTTTGGATTTGAGAGCTTTAATAAAAGCTTTGGTACATTTTTTGTTGCTTCCTCCACTTCCAGACTTTCTCGTAATAGTTTTGCTCATAGTCATTCTCTTCTTTACATTATAAACAGTCTTTATGGACACTCCAACTATTTTTGAAATCTCCTTTGGTGTGATGAGTGCATTCAGTAAATCACACACTCTTTGACGTTTGCTTTCCTGATTACTCATATGGGCAAAAGTTTCTGAAAAAGGTATGGATAATAGTGTTAGGTATGATTATGACATCAATATCTGTTTGGTTTCAAAACAATTGACGTAGTGCCTCCTGAGAAAAAACAACTAAATGTTCATTGTAAATTTTGCTTCCCCACCCTGTATGTATGTATGTATGTATGTCCAAGATTATATATGAATAAAAGTTGAATAAAAATGAAGATATGACAAAAATGTAAATGGTACACACACACATCACACACACCCATGCACAACCACAAACAGACACACACATGCGCACACACACACACACACAAACACACACATACACACACAAAATAAAGTTTTTGCCAGAGGGCAAGGCCCCGATTGTTTTTTGTTCGTTTTTTATTATTATTATTGTTCTGTGCCACTTTGAACTGGATTTTGACCCCCTTCGTTACATTGAGTTCTACAAAAATATAGGACGATTTGAGCTCTCTCCAAGAGGAAGTCGGAAAATTGCCTTTCAAAGTAAAACCCTCAGTGTTTTATATATATATATATTTATATATATATATATATATATATATATATATATATATATATATATATATATATATATATATATATCTCAGTGGTTCTTAACCTTGTTGGAGGTACTGAACCCCACCATTTTCATATGCGCATTCACCGAACCCTTCTTTATTAAAAAATAAAATATGATTTTTTTCAAATTCAAGACAGGTATATGTTTTACTGGTGCACAAAATGAACCGTGCATTAACATCACGGTGTTCAAAGAACAAAACCAATACAGTGCATGAACTCACAACAAATTACATACCTTTTCACAAAGACATGACTTTTTTTAATACTACCACACTGAAATGGTTTTAATTTTTAACCTAACCAAATTCCCTGCAGCACAGATTGGCCAGGCAATGCAGCGTGATCACCTGCAGCCAGTAATGGCCAAGCGGGGCATGTCATCACGAATCATATGTAGGCCATCAGGTCAACCCGGTTTTTGTTTCATCTCACTCCGAACTTTCCGAACTGTGCAATTTTGACATAAAAAAAAAAAAAAGTTAATTGCCTGTAGTGTATCAAAAAAAAGTTCTCGTTATACTCCTTCAGTGTTTTTGTGATCGTTGTTTTATTACGGCACTAGTTCGGCTTTAGTGTAATACGATTTCTCCATCCGTGATGGTGCGTCGGTCGTCACATGATTGTAACTGACCAGTGCGGTGACCGAAAAATGTAAACAAACGCTACATATGGCTGCCTCTGTGGTTAACAGGAAGTAGCAAAAGTCGTAACAACGATGTGGAAAATACTCAAATAATTCATCGTCAGATGAGTGGAAGAGATTATAAACACTTCCGGATGTGTTGTAGTGCTATAAGCAACAACAATACACCGCGTATATTGGATATCAACCAGAGAAAGTCTCCGAAGCCGTTTGTTTACATACACGGACCTAGCCCGACACACACACCCGACTAATGAGTTGAGTGTGTGTCTTGACCTCCGTCGAACCCCTGAGACTGACTCACCGAACCCCTAGGGTTCGATCGAACCCAGGTTAAGAACCACTGATATATATATATATATATATATATATATATATATATATATATATATATATATATATATATATATATGAAAACTAGAATAAAAATGAGGACATGATAAAAATGTGAATGGTACACACACACTTAAGTTTTACAAAACCAAAGCCTTATTTAAAATGATTAAGTATAAGTTTTATGCTCACCTGTTTGTACAATTTCAAGTCACTCAAACAGATTCTGTCTGTCATACACACACAGTAGGCTTTTCAAAATAAAAGCCTCATTAAAATGTGATGGTGATTTCAGCAGAGGGGTGCAGGTGTTCTGTAGGGATGAAAGGAGGACAGATGCAAAAGGAAGGGGGCTGTTGTCGGGACGGAGAGGTGGGAGTGGAACGAAGGTGTCGACGGTAACCGAGAGGCGGAACGCACAGGAGGTGGAACACATGGGAAGCGGAACGTATGGGGGGAGGAACGCACAGGAGGAGGAGTGCACGGGAGGTGGAACGCACAGGATGCGGAACGCACGGGAGGTGAAACGTATGGGAGGCGGAACGTACGGGAGGTGGAATGTACGGGAGGCAGAACGTACGGGAGGCGGAACGCATGGGAGGCAGAATGTATGAGAGGCGGAACTAATGGGAGGTGGAACGTATGGGAGGCGGAACGCACGGGAGGCGGATCGCCCAGTGCGAGGTCCCGCCCAATGCTGCTTGCAGCTTTAATTATTCTTGGTTCCAGTTACACTCTATCTAGAATAAATCACATTGTCACAATCATTTCATGAGAAGAGGTAAAACTGTTTTATTCCAAGTTTATGGACAACAGTGTACTTAATCCAGAAATTAAATAATCCACATATTTATCCAGAATAAAAGTAATGTGCACTTCAACAAGAATGAAAACAATCTGTACATTAACCCAGAATTAAAATAACCTACATAGTCATCTTGATGAAAAAAAAATAATCTGAGCAGTAAACCAGACTAATAGTAACTGATACAATAATCTGAAACAATATACCCCTTATCCTAGAATGAAAATAATCTACACATTGTTCTAGAATCAAAACAATGTACACACTGATCGGAATAATGGTAACAGTAGAAAGCATCATCATCATCTGAGTGTTTTCATTGTCACATAGACCTTCACAAGTAAGATCTTCAGTGGGAGGTTATGAAAAGTGTAAATCAATGGAAACCAAGTTCTTCCAGTGAAAGTGTGTCTGATGGTGTGTTTGTGTGAGTTCGTATCAGGATTAGAAAATATCAGTTTTCTTTTTCTGATGTCCAGATTCACTCTGATCCTCTGAAAACATTTCTGAACTGAGAGGAAACTGGATCCTCCTGTCAATGACCCTGACGAGTATTTACCAGAATAAAAACCTAACCACCACACCTGGGAAAGTACACCTGCATCCTGCACAGATTTTGTTCCTATTCCCAGCACCCAGTCTTCATTATCTATGGTGTTCAGGAACTGGTTCAATAGTTTTTTTCTACCATTTCCTCTTACATCATAGTCCATAAACTTTGACCAAAAAGTGACCAGGTGGGATGAGAACCAATAAGAAACAACTTTTAGAGGCAAAGAAGGTGACACTGTTGTTTTCACCACTGCACAGCTCTAAATAAGAAGAATGGAGTTTGATGATGAAATAGCAGTGTTTCTTCTACACGGGTGAGTCTGATTATGAGGCTTATGAAGGTATAAAGTTATTATAGTAGTAGTAGTACAGTAAGTTATAGTACCTTTACTAAGTTGCTGTTTGTTGATCCACAGTTCAGACTAAACTGTGACAGTTCTGACCTTTTTGGATGATTCCTTACAGATCTTTAGTTCAGCTATTGACAACACAAACCGAAGAGAAAACAGGTGATTTGTGGTTTTACTGTGGCTGTTTTCTCTCTAAAAACAGAGCTATAATGTTAACTATGAACTGATGCAAAATGTGAACATTATGACACTGTGTTATTCTGATCGAGTTTTAGTGTGAAGAAGAAAACTTGATACCATACTACAGATGTGTGTTCTGTACGATGACTGCCCCCTGCTGTTGGTAGTTTGGAATAAATACTACATAGAACCCCTTTAATAGTAAAAAAAAAAAAAACACAAAAAAACCCAAAAAACAAATCAGATTTCTTGAAAATGTGTTTATTACACAACTGAACAATACAAAGCTGACATGAGATGTGAAATTACAGCAACCTTTAAAACCAAAGTGGGCTCTTTAATTAATACCTACTCAAGTTTATTCACCTCCAATGGTTTTCCAGTAAAAACTAACGTCTATTTTAAGGCACTGATTGGAAATATATGTTACAAAACATTTTCACTTGGTCCTGAACATGACATGTCATCAGACACATGGATATAAAACAGATTCATGTCTGACAGGACATAATATGCGATTGTCATTCATGTAACCCATTAATCTTTACTAAAAAAACAAAAAAACAAACATTAAGACTTCACTGGGTTTTAAGACATTAGTTTATAAAAGTGCATAACATTCACCAAGGAAAACAATGAAGATATTACTTAAATTTCTATGTTTCTAAACCTGGAATCATTTGTAGGAAAAGTTTTTATTAAAATTTAGAAACAATATAATCTTGTAATTCTCAGATTTTATACCATATCTATGATCTACAAGCACAAATGATTGAATTTTAAAGTTATTTTAGTGAATAAAACTTCTTACTAACAACTGAGCTTCTTCATCTGTCAACTGAAAAAACACGACTGACAATTATTTGGGTCAAAAATCATAAAACTTTTCTACCAACATCAGCTACATTTTCTCATTGATTGTTACATAAGAGATGAATTTTATACATCAGGCACAGAAGATGTGATGGAAACAGTAACTACTTCATATGCTTTGCTACTTTTTAAATAATGATGAAAAATTTTTTAAAAATGTGAGGATTTTATAAAGGGAATGTAAGGAGTGATACTCTGTAAATGTTGAAACTGGTGAAAATATGTGATTGGAGATGTTTGACATTTCTAAATTGCAGTCCACTTCATTTTCTGGGCATAAAAGTTAAAACATGAACAGAAATCCTTTTTAAGAATGTAATATTGTGGTTGAAAGATGAATCTGCTGCATCTGAGTAAAAGGTTTTTGAGATATTACACACAAGAGTCAAAAATACAGAGCAATTTACACATGCACAAAAAAAAAAAAAAATCATGGTTTGAACAAAGAATTGCTTTACAGCATGATATTAAAAGACAGTAGAGACTGATCATTGTCAAATGATTTGAGGAACTGAACATTGACACATTTAACAGCTCATCTGTGTCCTCATATGTTCAGAAATAACAAATGAATTTTTATTGAAAAAAAAAATAAACAAAAAACTTTAGGTCCTTCAGAAACACAAAAGTGGAAATGAAATCAGTGGAGAACATGGCAGAGTTCAGGCACAGACACAAACTTAGCCTAAATAATAAGAGATAAATACCATGTTCAGTGTCTGAAAACTTTGAAATACAATGAAACCAAGTCTTATATCATGTTTAGATAAAACTGAAAGAAAATGCAGCTTTCAGTTTTTTTTTTTTTTTCTCTTTTTAACCCCTCACGGAAAAGACCAAGCTCTTTATGTAAAATCACTGGGACTCAGACTTAATTTGCATCTGAATGGGAATAAATCCTGATAATTCTGGGATTTAACATCATTTTAGAGTTTTAAACTGTGTTATATTTGGTTGTTTCATTTCCAACCCAAACATGTTGTTTCTCAACAATTAAATGTGTGTTTGTTGCGGTGAACGTCCTCTAAAAGCTAATTCTCCACAGGATGAGGACAAATAGTGTTTTGAGCAGAATGTTCCTTTAAATTGAAGGTAATCTGGTAAAGTGGTCGGTCTACAGGAAGTCAGAGGCTGGTGGAAGCGGTGAAGGTTTGGGAGGAGGGAAATATTTTTTAAACTGTTAGATACTTAAGTGATGTTTGTGCAGAGATCTGTGAATCTGCTGTTATAGAAGATTCGTCAAATATAAACATTAAAGGCCCACAAACAATAATATCAGTTGATGATCCCTTGGCCTGATTTACACAAATCTAAGTCAACAGCTCCACCTGTTGGACAAACTGAATTACAGCACCAGAGACTGATAACTATTCAATTCTCAGAGATGTAACTGACTTTCCTCATTTCTGCCTTTGCATCAGCTGTTTATAGAGATTTCTGAAAATTCACATCTATTCACATGTTTTCATCATCTCTGCATCTGTTATAATGTTTCTGTTTTCTATCTTTATGATTCTCTATTTTTGCAATGATACTTTATTTTCTGAAAAACCCTGTGACTCATTTTGGGGGTGTTTTAAAAATCATCAACACTGAATTCATTAACAAACTCTGAGCTAAATTTCTTCAATTTTGTTGCATCATTTAACTGTCAGGTAAAAAAAAAAAGAACTAAAAACAGGCAAAATATTGTGTTTGAGTTTAGCTTCTATGTTAAAAAAAAAATGACACTAGAGATAAGTTATTTTCTTTGTCTAAATGTTTAGTTTGTGGATTATTTTGTGCCAAATCTCCTAATGAATATAAACAATTGAGTGAATGAACCATGACCAGTTTAGGAAACAGTGACAAAATTTTTCAAAATAAAATAAAATAAAACATGATTCACGACAAAATATTTCAACTGATCGTAACAGATTAAAAACAAAAATAATTCATGTTACTTTCCAGCTCATAGAAATTTTCATCTATAAAAAGAATAAAACAGCAAATATTTTGTATCTTTTTCATCGTTTTTAACATGTGGAGAAACATGTGGTCCATCTTTCAGACAGCGGCCACTGCTGTCCTGTCGTCTGATTGGTTAATTGATAAAAGTTCGTCACATGTGTCTCTCAGCAGAGCACCCTAAGCTAAAGGAGTGTAGGTGATGTGAGGTCAATTGACTGAAGCTCCGCCCCCTGTTGTCATGCGAAAGGAAGAGTGCATAAAATACCATCTGACCACATGAACAGAACATGGATGGTTTACTGGCCGTTTTCTGTGGCGGTCAGTTTCTCGGCCTCTGGTTGAGCCTCCACAGGCGGCATGATGCCGTTAGTGGGGCCCTGCTTCTCCATCTTGTTAAAAGGGAGGCCATTTTCTTTAAAGAACAGGAAGATGTCAGCAACGAATGCCACTGATGCCATGAAACCAAAAACCTAAGAGAGAAAATGCAAACCAGAGGGCACAGGATGAGGAACCAGAGATGAGTCGAGTTTCATTGGCTGAGCAGCAGAAAACTGGCTTCAGGTTATTAAAGAAAAGACAGAAAAACTGAAAAATGTCCCATTCATTTCCAACAGAGAGGCGTGATGAAGACAGCAAACCTCCACCTTCATTAGAGCCACATTACATAGTACTTCAGCCTAGAAAAATGTGTCTTTAGTGGACATAAACCATGTGTGAACTAATTAAACACAGAGGATTGGGAAGTTCCTGATAGGTCAGGTCAGTTTGAAACGAAAACAATAACCTGACTTCAAACTAAGAGAAAACTGTGATGACTAATTGAATATATCATACTGGTTGGTAAGTAAATGAGTTGTTTTCTTACTGCTGCGGCTTTCTCCAGAGATGTTCCACTGTTTGATGAAGCAAAAACGATGGAGGCGATGATGAACAATACAGCGATGATAGTAGTGTAGACGAAGTCCTACAAAAGGAAGAATAAAACTGAATCACATCTTCAGTCCAGTTCACTGTCTTTACTACTTTTCTATCTCCATGATTTTTTTTTCTCTTTCCTTCTTGTTCTCATTTCCTCTCATTCCTAGTTGACCTTTCCTTTCCCCCCCTCATCTTCTTTCCCAACTCCTCATTTAACTTCATTCTCCTTTCCTTTTGTCTTAACCTGTGATGCTCTCATTTTTAAACACACCAAATGACACTAATTATTATATCCCCGAGTTTCGGAGATATAATGGTTTAACCCAAACACCACCGGGTATCCTTCGTGTGAACACAATAAATAGGACAGATTTGGTTGGATTTCTTATCCCTTGATAACCAACATAGGGGACCCCTAGTGGAAGAACACATTTCAGCGTCTCTGTGAGTATTACAAGTCATCCAAATGGGGGCGCTTCAGTTGAAAATCAGTTTTTTGGACATAAATCAAGCAATAACTGGCCGATTGAGATCAAATTTGGTTCATATTGATCGTCTTACAAATGTCCATTTTTTTGCTGCCATCCAGAGTTCATATGGTGTCATTTTCATTCACTAGGTGGAGTTGTGTGGGAAAAATCTGTTTTCTGACCATTATTCTGCCACTATCAGGTCGATGTAGCTTAAATTAAGTTCATATCAATTGTCTAACAATTGTTGTGGATAGATTTATATATAGCAGAGGACCGGGGGGGATTTCAGGCAATATATCCTTGCTGTCAACCCTCGACAATGTAGGCCTCATTTTTGGAACATTTGGTGCTGCATTCATGTTCGTCCTGGGTAAAAGCTGTTTGTTCGTACCAGCATTGGCCAGCAGGTGATGCCCACTCTCAGGTGCAGGGGGGAGGCCAGGAGGATGAGGAGCAGCAGGGTGAAGAGGAAGGCAGTGCAGCTGACGAACTCGAAGAGGTAAAGGGGAGGACAGCTGATACAACTGCTCACCATCTCCTCTGTGACGAACGCCACGAATGACAGCAGCTGCAAACACCAAAACAGAACACGGTCACATACAACATCAGACTAAAAGAAGACAGTATTATATCTGTATAACCAACCATGGCTCCTCTAAGTAAAAGCTAAAGAGCAGATTTATTTAGCTGAAAGAATAAAGCCATTAAAAAAAAACAATCAATACTTTTGTCAAATTTAATTTATTAGTAAACTGCAAAATAAAACTGCGCAATAAAACCTCTGACCAGATTACACTAGACTCCGTGAACTATTCTGGAATAGTTTAATATGTAATAATTACTGACTCACTGTACAACATGCAACAAAATGAAACCCACTTAAAAGATGTAACAAGACAAAGTAAATGTTAAAAAAAAAACAAAACAAACACAACATTAAAGATGCAACATTGTACACAATGCAATATATACATATATACAGAAAAAGTGGTTTAAATTGCACATACTCTTCTATATTTCTTGTTTTTACTCTTATATGTTCTGCCTGTTTTCTCCACTTTGTTTTCTGTATTTTTGCTGTTGTAAACAATGCAGTTTCCCCCACAGTGAGATCAATAAAAGTCTTATGCAAGAAAAAGTTGAATTCTTAAATATAACCCATAAGGAGTGAAAGGGTTTGTGTAGATGAAGCCAAAGAGAGAAGTTTAATCTGTGAATATACATCTGAACTTTGTTTTTTGCTGATAAACAATTAAGCAGCCATGACCCAAAAGATGTCAAATTTTGTTACACCTTAAAAACTCAAATGCTGACAAGTGTCGCAGTATAAGAGAGCTGTCATTTCTACCAAATGGGAACATGACTCCTCTGGTTTAGAATTAGATGTTAAACTTTCTTGTAGGTTTCCAAGAACAGATGGTTTACCACACTGACCTCTTTTTTTTTTTTCTCCAAGACGTCAAGTTCATGTTTCATTAATACCACATGTAGCTCAGAGAAAACCTGATGTGGATTGTCTCATTTACCTGTAGCTTTTGTCACCTTATTGCAAATATGTACCATAATCTAACAAAGTAGAAACATGTGACCGGCTTTGACGAAGCAGCGCAGCGGTGGGGTTTTAGACAAACCAACCAGCGGACTGATCCTTTAAATGATGACTTACAGCTGGAGGTGTGGCGCCGAACCACAAACCAACGCATGGGGATGTTCGAGAAGTAAACACAAAGCAGAGGATGTACGAGCTCTAAATGTCCATCCGACTGCCTCCTCTGCTCCGATTTTAACCCACAAACACTGAGACGCTGCCATGAAGTCAGAACAAACACTGAGATTTATTTTTTTTTCATTTACTCAGCAAGGTCCGACTGGATAAGACGATGTTAAGGTTCACATAAAAACACACAACTTCACAAGTAAAACAGTTATACAGACAGTTATGCAGTGACAGTTCTTAGAAAACAAAGACGTCGTATTCAGTCTTTCAATGCTCCCAGGACAGACTAATGTTCAGACTGTAGACACTTCTGAATGCAGCCTGAGTGTGTTCAGACCTTGCATTAAAGCGTATATTTAAAAAAATCAGTCTTAGCAGGACAGATGTTAAAGCGGGTATTTACTGGGTCTTATGTCATGCATACAAGCAGCTGGGTATCTGGAAAAAATTATATTTCCTCATAGGTTTTTATGGTTTAGGTCCGTAAAAATGATCATTTCTGCAGGGTTCCTACAGGTTTCTACAAGTTAAATTTAAGACTTTTTAAGACCTTTTTAAGACTACTTTGAGCAGAATTTAATGACCATTTCACAGCCTATTTCACGGCAATACTGGCAAAAAATTTGTGACTGTGTTCTGTGATCATTTCTCACTGGGGGTTACAAAATTAGCGATAATTGGTTCCTAATTTCAATATAAATTGTCAGGTTAGAACTAAGTAGGACTAATGTTACTTTCTTTGCAGCTGGGATGTTTTCCAGATGCATCTAAATGGAATACAGTGAACAAGTTTATGGCGACATAACTTAAGACCTAGCATATCAAATATAATACTTTTTAAAGGCTATTAAGGTAAGGTGTTAAATCCAGATTTGTAAATTAAAGACCCTTTGAGACCCCATGGGAACCCTGTTTTTGAAACTTCGGCCAAAGTGGAGATTTGGAAAACTCCATCTGTGTGCTCACATCTGTACAGGAGGAAATAGTTTCAGGGCCTGAACATCACAGTATGTGGCACAAAATGCATCATGCCCAGGACTTTCGTTTATCCTAACTCTAACCCCATGACAGTGCTCTACAAGTGTATTTATGCGGTGAAAAGGATCTGGTGTGTATGATGTTATTAGTGAAAACGGAGATGGGGAATCATCCGGTTAAGTTTATAGATGGCCTTAATCTGCCCACTGAAACTTCAGATTCTCCTAAATCAACAGATCTACAGAAAGTGATGTAAACTAAATGAATATGCTGAAGCAGGAAATGCTTCAAAGTAGGTGAACAAAGGTTACTGAAGAAACACATCTGTCGATCCGTAAACTCTGATAAGTCAGTGTGTGATCTGTTTTGTAGTTGTAAACTGTTAAATCCTTTTCAGAGTACAAGAGTCTATAAAAACTGTTAATCTGTCAATGTTGTGATTGACCGTATGGTTCTACATGTTTACATTTACACTGACATCTTCAGGTCTAAACGTCATACCTGGAAAAACCAAACACTATATCCTGACTGGTCGACGTCACAGGTCTGAACATGCCATAAACCGAAGCTGTCGTTACATGGTTTTATTTTGGTCTGTTGTTCAGAGTTTAGAGGAAACACAGACATTTTATGGGCGGACGTCTTTCCCCAACGCAATAAAGTCACTATAAACTGAGATGAGAACACAGCCTGTGGTTTGTTTTAGTCACAGAGTGAAAATAGAAAAATAAGGGTTCCTTCCTGTCATCTCCATTGTATGTCCTCTAATATGTGATGAAAAAAAAAACGTCCCAGAAGAAAACTGTGTAAAACTATGGTTATCTTTTTGCTGCTGCTGTTTTTATGCCACATGACTCCATGTCACCACACACACTAACAGATGAAACCTACATATCAGGTCTGCGTGAACCATTGGCCACTCATTAACACCCAAGTGTTTAAAGTCACAGTGAATCCAGTGTCACTGTGTCCACAAACAGTGTTAAACATGCACTGAAGGTTCTGAAGGATTTCTGATTGTATCTGGACATTCTGTTCTCAGAATTTGATTGAATTTTCCAAATGAAACACAAAGTTAAGGATTAGGATGTGTGGCCATATACATAATCTCATATGCACTCATTCTGGATTAATGATTCCTTTTTGTTGTTGATTAAAGCACAGCTTTTTTTTTTTTTTTTTTTATTCTGGATGAATATGTAATGTAATGATATAAATTAGCACTGCAACAACTAGTCAACTAGTTGACAAATAGCCAACAGCAGAATTAGTCGACAACTAATTTAGTCATTGACAGGTCGTTCATAAAGTCATGCACTTTTCAGTAAGAATATTTATTTTATTGCTGATTGCAACTCTTGAGTAATTTGTGGTTTATTTTACCAGCTGTTTGGCACTAATTGTTATGCACACAATGCACTTTTGTTTAAGGGAAAAAAGTATTTTATTGCTGCTTGGAAAATTTGTTGAATATTGAATAGACTATTTGTTTAACAAACTTTGTTATGCATCCTATTCGTTGTGCATCAAATGTTCTTGTCAAAGGAAAGAAAATGTATTTTATTGCTGCAATAAATATAAATAAGAGCCATTGTTGTTTTTGCAGTTCATAATCTGAATAGTCAACTGTTGAAATAGTCATTTGTTGCAGCCCTAGTGTATATTCTATTTATCTGGAATAATCCAGATTCTATCTTGTTCTGTATTAATGCACAGATTCTATTTTGTCAAGGATCAATGCGTAGATTTGTTTAATTATGGATTGATGGGTACATTCTTGCCTAAATGAATGGTTTCCTTTGTAAAATACAAAACAGTAAAAAGCCACGTCTGTATAGTTTATACCCACTTCACTAGTTTTGTTTATTTTTTTTTCTTTGGATGAGCAGCAGAGTGAAACCTCTGCTTAACGTTCCCTAAAGCTGAACACATGTGATGACATTATTCACTGCCGCAGGCCTCATGTGGGGGGGTTGGACACTGATTGCCTTCCCTCCTGTACATCCTCTTTTCTCCAGTCCGTTGTGTTGGAGGTGGGTGGAGCCGGATGCAGCCTTCGCCTCCTCTTCGTTCAGGTTGCGACAGTGGCTCAGAGTTCTGCTGATCACAGCTCTCTGATCCCAAACAGTCAGCTCTGCAGCGCTTTCACTTCCCAATCTGCAGCTTCCTGACAAACGTCACGGCCAGGTCAAGACACATAATACTGTCTCCACAGGTTACCGTCAACATCCGACTATGTTTTAACAAGAAAGAACAGAAGAGCTCTGCCTGCCATTACCATCAGTCAATAACAGATAAAAACAAAGCCAATGGTAAAGATGGAATTCCTTTAAAAAAAAAAGAAAAAAAAAAAGGTGAAAACGAAATCAGATGCTGCATGTTCAACCGTGATATGTTCATTATTTTTAAATATGAGGTTCAACATGACAATGTGCTGTGTTTTTGGTGTTATAAATAAATATATTACAAAATCCACAGGAAGGACTTGAACATGTTAACTCCAACTCAAAAGAGACAACTCGCATTATTTCCTGAAATGTTATGATGTTCTCTGAGACAGAACTGTTTTCCAACAGGCTAATAAGGCCCAGGGTTTTTCTAAAGAGACACTGTGGAGTCTGGACGTTCAAATATATTTAGAAAAAGCCTAATTAGTCTGCTATCAGTCACCTAGTTTAACTTTCTGACTGAGCAGCCAAGAGGAAAGACACACAGAGGTGGTAAACACGATAAATGTCAGATGTTTATGCCTAGTCTTAAGGCTGATTTTTAGTACTGAATGAACATGTGGTTTTAAATTATTTGTGAAAGACGCAGAAGCCAAATCCAGATGAAAACACATGAATAATGTCTCATTTTATGGTTTAGTTCTTAATTATTTTCCCCATTTTCTTTATTTTGATTTAATATATGCACACCAACTCTCACAACATTAAATCAAAATAAAGATAATGAGCTGATATTTTACATTTAAACATTCAATACAACTGTCACAATAATTTACATTTATATGAAAACATCCACACAGCCAAAATGTCTGTGTATGATTAAACAATACTTTAGTAAAACAATTTGAAAATGATTGCAGAAGCACTGGACATTGTGGCTTTATCATATTAATAAAATTTTTTCTTTTCTGTGTTTATTCTTATTATGTCTGGTGGATGGTCGCTGGTCTAAATGGAGCCATATACAGAGGAGTTTGAGAAGAGTTTTCTTTCCTTCTTTGTCAGCTCTTCTTGCTGCTGGCAGGGCGTTTCACAGTGAACCATGAATATAAAGTGTATATTTATAGTGTTTCTGTGCAGCCTGTTTCCTTCTGATTCCTGTTAACCAACCACAGACTGAGTTGGATTTCCTCCTGTTCACAGACTGAAGAGGAGGATCATGGGAGAAAGGGAAAAGAGGGGGAGGTTGAACACTTCAAACCAGTTAAATAATCCCTTTGTAAGTAACTTTAAGTATAAAATGTCGAAGACTAATAAACCTGTTGCATCTTGATCATGCTTTACATGATCTGCTTCGTTTGTCTCAATCATGTGATGCCTTCAGGTGCTTTCGAACAAAAATCAGATATCAGCGGCTCAGGGGATCCACTACACTGCCTTACATTCACCATGCAGATCCAAGCCCAAATTATTCATCTTAAAGCTTTCATTACTGACATAAAACACACTCAGGCCTGTCCTCTGTATTTACAATAAACAACACCCGTCTTCTGTTTTAGAGGATTTTAAAGCATAAATTGTCATGTATATTACTAAATAAGTGATGAAAATTCAACACAATGGGACAAAAATAAAGAGGAAAACGGAGACAAAGCAAATGACGGTTATTTGTGCTTTAAACTCGTCTTTATGGTGACAACATGAACAAAGAGCAGAGCCTTTTAGACGCACAGAGGTAATAATAAATGTGTATGCATAAAATAAAATGTATTCCGCTCTCACAGTTAATGACCTGATGAAAAGGGAGGATGTGACGGTCAGTTTTTTTCCTCTAGAATCTCATCTCATTAGGAAAAACACTAGGGCTCAGAAAAAATACCATGTGGGATGTAAGGCCTAACACGACACAAATGAGCAATGAAGGCAAAACAGTTGATTTAGTTTCCATTAAATGATGGTCAAGTTTACTCTGAGTGAGTGAAGTGTGCGCTTTGTCTCACCTAAGTTTGACATGTACAAAATCAAAATGTTTTTTCTTTCTTTTTTTTTTTTTTAAATATGATTTAAGAAAAAAAGTTGGCTTTAATACTTGAAAAGATGTAAAAGTTGAAACTACAACAATCAATGTCCTGGTTATTAGATTGACTTTCATTAGTTCCAATCTGTTTAATACATGATATGATGATATCATTCAAGACTGGTTGTATTTGATCACTAGACTCCATAGGTGTGCACCTAATCATTCCCATACACTAGTGGTCTGTGAAAAGAATTGTTAAAGGCTTAAGTGTGTTAAAATCAACACTATGTATCCACAAGACTATATCACACACTGAATAAAGTATAAGGCTCTTTGCTTACACACATCTGTATTATGGTATCATCGAGCTTTCTTTTTCAAACTAAAACTCCTAGACGCTTATTTTAACAGTCCGTCAAAAATAACATTGTGTCTTATAATCTTCATGTGCTCCATCAGCTGATAATTTACAATATAGCTCTGTTAGCTTTGCTCTGTGTTTAGACAGAAAACAGTCACAGTTACATGACGTGCTGCGCACTTTTAATAACCTTTGGCTAAATATAGTGTAAGATTCTGTTGAAAGTTACTACCCTAAAATTTAGATTAGATTATCTTTGTGTAAAATTTATCACATACATATTTACATTTGAAAATACTCAGATATTATAACTGCACAATAGGCTTCTGCTCCATACCAAGATGCATCCACAGTATAAATTTGTTGCAGATATGTCAATGCATTCTTCAGATAATGCGATTATGTCGCTGAATGGATAGACAGATGGATGGACAGACTACAAAACAATTATAATCCCCTTTCAGCTAGAAGTTGGCCAAGGGTTAAAAACCACAAATCACCTCTGTTTTCTGTACAGTTTGTGTCGTCAGTAGCTGCAATAAAGATCTGTTTGGAATCATCCAAACCAGGTCAGAACTGTCACAGTTTAGTCTGAACCATGGATCAACAAACAGCAATTTAGCAAAAAGCAATAACATCCCATAATAACTTTATACCTTCGTAAGTCTCATAATCAAACTTACCTGTGTCACTTTGTCACATTCATTGACTCTAAAAGTTGTTTAGCTTTAGCTGATGCTTTGGTCAAGGCCAGATGGAGTTAGTTTTCCTCACCATGGGACACCGACAGAGTGACTCACTACTCCCTCTAGTGGTCACATAAATCCATCAGACCATTGGGGTAAACATATTCAGTTCATGTCTCTACAGTCCAATACACCAGCATCTTTGGCAGAACTTAAACGCTCTTCCTTCTAAACATTAATGATAATTGTTGGACTTTTTTCCATACTTGAAAGTAGAACCACTACAAATAGCTCACTTCATTCCTAAAAACAAAAGTCAAACCTTCTAATGATGAAACTGGTATTTAAATGAACAACAGTCTGGCCTGAAGGAGGCACTACACTGACTATAATGGTTAAATTACAGAAGAACAAAACAGAACCAAAACAGCAGCATCAACTCATCCATCTGTGACCGTCTGCTCATCATCAACATCACTTCTTCACAGACTCAATACACACCAGACTGGACCAACGGGGTTTATGTAGGATTAAGTCAACATCTGCATCAGGGATTTAATTTGAGTTTTACTGTTGGTTGTTGACAATGTTCATGTGACTGAAAACTTTTAATATCGAAATATTGGTTTGATTTTGTCTGAATGTCGAGACGGAAGGAAAAACCAGCTTCAGTTGTGGGAATTTTATGAACCACCTCACATCAAACCAGACAAACTCCATCAAAACTCCTATAATTTCACTCACATTGAAAACTTGAACTCCCTGAAAACCCCACTGAGTATACAGACTACTGAAATCTACCATAAAGTGTAAACTCTTAACAACCAAGTGGTGCCAGGCACAACAAACCCTGCCCCTCGCACATATTGTAGCTTATTTTGGCATAGATCCAGCTGATGTCATCATGTCTATGCGTGTGGTGATGTCAGCACAGACAAAGTTCGGCCATAATAAGTAAATGGAAAAAAAGATTTTAAAAAATTATAAAACTTGTGAACTTAGACCTATTGTTCCCAAAATGTAATCACATCTATTCTGGGTCACTGGCAATCTATAAACCCAGTTTGGCATGAATTCAACCAATAGTTTTTCCTGCTAAAGTGTTAACAAACAAACCAACCAACCAAACCAAACCAAAACCAATACCCCTTGCCTGCCCTTTGGGGGTGGGGTACCAAGGGAACATCCTGGACTTTACAGGTATTTTAATCTGACATGAAAAGGTGCTGGTGTGACAGACACACAACATATGTGAGGTTTGTTTTCAAGATAATAAATGCCATTGTATAAAGTCACTTCTTAAAACAAATCAACTGGAAAAACCACAATCCTGTCACTTCTGCCTTGGTTTGTTTCTCTATGTCTGATCTACATTTCACTATTGATGCCACATGACAGAATTTCAGGTTTTTTCCTTTGTAAAATACACATCCTTCCTTTGCTGCTAGTTTTGTCCTGTTCCTGATTTCGTCACATATTATCAGCAGTGTTACGACATGTTACGATATGAGTAGTTTCAGTGATTTTTTAGTACAAATGACTAACATTGGTTTCCAAAATGTGCTGATTTGTCCAGTTTTCTGTCTTATTCTGTCTACA
Organism: Sphaeramia orbicularis; assembly: GCF_902148855.1. Classification (NCBI taxonomy): domain Eukaryota; kingdom Metazoa; phylum Chordata; class Actinopteri; order Kurtiformes; family Apogonidae; genus Sphaeramia; species Sphaeramia orbicularis. The sequence goes on from NC_043972.1 coordinate 22,278,936, forward strand.
GAGTCACAGAAATGGCGATAGGTGCAACTTTCCTATTCTGTAAATCTGTCAATTCTGAAATAAAATACTGAGTTAAATCCCAGTATTTTTACATTAAATTTATCACAGTCCTTGCATTCATTTCTGTATTTTCTTTGATGCTGCAAAACAATAGCTGCCATAAAAAAGACAACATCATCTGAGAAGTCTAGTCTCATTTTTATCATTTTCAGGTTTGTTTTCCAATGCATGAAAATGAAATTTATGTTGCATGCTTACATTTAAGATATTCACTGATGATTACATTTCCATAACAGAATTTAAAGACGAGCAGCTGAAAATTCAGAAATAAACAGCATGAACTATGGAAAACTACTGCTTGTACACTGATGCAGTAACTCTAAATAATCTGCAGCTGTTCGGAACTTCATGTGATTTTTCCTGTAAAAATGACATATTTTCCCCATAAATGTGTCAAATTCTCCAATTTTCTGCCTTGTGTCTCCAATGTGAGTGAAACATCTTAGAAAAAGACACTCTGCAGATGTCATTTAAAGGCTTTTAACTGTACACAATAAACCCCAATAAGAATAATCTGTATGTTAATCCAGAGCAAAATATCCAGAATAGAAGTAATCGACACATCAATCCAGAATGAAAAGAATGTAACAAATACAGAATTTTTAAAAAATCTGCGTGTTATATTCGAATGAAAACAATATGCACATTAATACAGATCAAATGTAGAAAATTTACTAAATATATAGCGTATTAATTATAAGTACGATGTTGTTAAAATGTTTTACATCATGTACCAGAGGCTGATCATCCTTTTTTTAAAGCTATACCTACCGATCTGACATGTGGCACAACACTTAGTAAAAATTTCAACATGAACAACCCGCCTCCCTCCAAAGTCCCGCCCGCTTCTCCCTGCCTGACCTCAAATGCTCCCCTCCTCCCCTGGGACGTGACAGTAGAAGTGGAGGTGTCACGGTCTGCTTCGGCGTGGCTGCGGACCCCTCCCTCAGCAATCAGACACACCATCATCCACCTGGTGCACAGCCACGGCTCCTATTTCATTAGGAGACCCTGTAGTTAAGGGTCTGGTTTGTGGCTGTGCAGTGCTGGATCACTGTCTTCGCTGCACCTCATCACCCCACAATAACCTTTATCACCATCCTTCATTCACTGGACTCTGACTGCTGCAATCTGGTTTTTCCTGTTTGTTCCTGCTAATAAATCCATTTTTTCCCATGCATTTGTGTGCTATCCATTCACACCCCTTGACAGGAGGAGCAGCGCCAGTGAAACGGGTCAATGGAGTCAAGATTCAGAGGCACTGGTAACTGATGTGGGACATGGCAATGGATGACAGACAGGAAGCTTGGCCAATCATTTTATTCAGTCCGAATAAAATGATTGGTCAGATTTTAATCAGAAATATCTGAGAATTAAACATTTTTAAGTCTCAAAACCTGGTGGATTTCTTTTCCGTTTTAGTTTGTCACACCCTTATTAGAAGCATTTTAAGATTACAAAAGTAATGTGTATGAATGCCAAATTGTACAGTATAGCTTTAAACTGTAACATAACAGCTCACAGCGCTTACAAGTCAGACAGTCTGCAACGGTCAGTGAACTCACCACTTCCACAATTTTGACCCCAAATCTTTTCATGTCCAGAAAGTCCAACGGGATCTGGAAACAAGAGGTTCTGGGATTCGGGGTCGTCGTCTGAGCGTAGACTCCATCCATGACGAAGCTAAAATCACAGACACAAACACTGGTTACAAAAAGAAGAACTAAAAAAGGTTACAAATGATAATGCAAACACTGACAGGTCTGCTTCAACATGACAGTCAATGTTAACATGCTCTTTGGGATTATTTACAATTATTGCCTTTTTTTCATAAAATGTCAGAAAACTACATCCATTCAGACACAGATAAATGTAGTTTCCTGAGATATGACAGCAGTAGGAACTAAATCATCACGTTTGAGAAGCCAAAAACTCCAAAATGTCAGGAGTTTCTGCTTGAAAATAATAATAATAATAATGTGAATCTTGTGTTTTACATCCTGCTGTTGCAGCTGAAGTTCTAAAAATGAACCTAAAAGTTTAATTCAACTAAACAGGAGTCAAATTCTGTACTGAACCATAATCGTGACATGAGAAACACCATCTCCCGATGAACAAAAACACAAGATAGATACTACCATCAAGTGTAAAATAAAAGAATACAACAGTTAAAAGATTAAGACATTTTCCTTTTACAAACCGATTGACTCATTCGGATTTTAACATAGCACACATTGATCTTTAAGATGAAAAAACATCATTAAGCTAAGTTTTTATTTCAAAAGTAAGGAGACTTTTACTGATTTATGTTAGATATAAGGTAAAATATTTCATTTCTTAGCAGTTCCACAAGTAGAAAAAGTCGAAAACACTAGGTTTTGACATCAGTTCTAATGGAGTAACCTTAAACCACAGACTAAAAGCAACAGAATTCTTTGGAACATCATTGCACATGGAGTTTTTAGTCCTCATATGTGTTGGTTGAAAAGGCTGCATGCGTTAAGTCTAGGAGCCGTGCTTGCATGAGTAACTGGACTGAGCTGCAGAGACTCACTGAAACATACAGACAACTGAAACATGGAGCCGAGCTGCACATGGAAAGAAAAAAGTCAAAAAATAAATAAAATCGCTGCTGCAACAAGTGTCTGAAGCTGTGGTTATGGCTGTTTAACAGGTGAAGGGAAAATCTGAACAAAGTCTGATTAATTTTCAGTCTCTAGTCTGAACTAAAAGAGGGAGTCATGATATGTCTGATTTTTTTTAATAATCAACATGCTGCTTTATTATGAAAAATATCGTAGTCCCCACCTGGACTTTAACCAAGAAAACCATTCAGATCATTCCATTGGATAATTGATGATCAATATGTTTCTGCTGCAACAAAATATTTAACCATAGTGGCTGCGGCGAGTAGCTTCTCATTTTTTAAATAGCCATGTTAGAAGACATATTCTATGATTGCGGAACATATTCTATTTCAGACAGTTATATTATTGGCCAAGCAAAGAAAGCAACTGAGGAGATGCTGAAACCACTATAATTGGGTTAAAAACTGCAAAACAATGCATTATAAAAACCTAGAAGTATGGTGGTGAACCATCATCTACTAGGAATGAAATGACAATGAAATTATTTGCGGCTTTTCTAAATCCCTTTACATTTAGCATTACTTTAACAGATATGGATAGAAAAATGGATGGTTTCATAGAATGCATGACCTTTAGTTCCTTTAAAGACAAACCAACAACATTCACACAGACAAATGGACTTATTTATACAGTTTCTGACTCCAAAACAACAATTGTGAAAAGAACCTGTGACCCTCATGCTTTAAAAAGTTTGTTAGTGGAGTCAAAAAACTGCATCAAAGTCCATCCACAATGCTAGTCAAGTTCTTTCTCTGCACCCATGGGTAGATTTGTTTTGCAGTAGGCTAGTGACATTCATTTTAACCCTTAAAACCCATGGAACTATTAGGATAATATTATCCACTGAATTTTCCATTTTTCAGTGAATATCGAGTATTTTCCTACATTTTAATTCACAAATCATGAAGCTGTTCATAAAACTTAAGAGTAAATTCAAAGGTTAGTACATGAGAAATCTAAGGTGACTTTTTCAGCAAAACATTTCATTAACTCAACATAAAATCAAGTAGCTACAAACACTCATTTGTCCAGCTACATGGCTTTTACTATTGAATCTGTGTTGCAGAAAATGGCAGTCTTTCCACCTTCTCTACCGAGCCTCTGAACATCTAAAAAAAAAAGCACATTAATTTGATGCCACTGAGCAGGTGAGAAACTGCATTCTACCTGAATTATATAAATGTAAGGATATGGTTAGTGGTTCAACAGTTATTAAACATTTAAAATCAGACACTTTTGGTCGCTGGCATGTCTTGAGGTCTTAACAGACAAATAACAAAACAATGGAACATGCAACGTAATAGAAATTACTGTATATGACAAGACATAAAAACAATAACAATAATCAGCACACAAAACAGAGACAAATATGAATAAGTAATCAGTCACTAAAAAACTCTCATACATAAACACAATGAACAAAAACTTAAAAGCACAGGAATAAATAAGTAGATAAATTGTATGTGCAAATGTTACAAGTTTGTTGCGCTCTCTAATATCAGCAGGCAGGGTCAAGAAGAAAAAGAGGAAGAAGAGGCAAAAGACATCTATTAAAGTAACCGAAAACTTTCATTTGTTGTCTTAAAGGAGTTCAACATAATCTAGTAGAATTGTCTAGGATAAATCCACAAACTCATTCTCCAAATACTTGAATGTACTTGATCCTGCACTGGAATCTGAATGAACCCTTGAAATCTCAGGAGAATTTCAGCTGAATTCTGGTAAAAACTACCAGCTGCTGAGTCTTGGAAACACAGACTGATGATGATGATGATGATATTAAGCATCTTTAAAGACAAACATTTTCATCTAAAACAGGGTTTGGACTGCGGCTTCAGGGTTTTACCAGGAACCATAAACTGAATACAAGCTTTCACAGCCCATGTCCTGGACCCACCTGAACACTGGTCAGAGGAAAGTCTGTAAAATCCTTCCTTGACTTTATTTATGATTCCACAGTGAAAGTGAAACTAAGTCGTTCCAGTTGTGTCAAGGTGTACGAAGCAAACACCAGCAGCTGTCATAAATACCAACAATAAAACTCATCCATGTCCTGTTGGTCATCTTATCACCAAATGGACAAAAAAAAACAACAACCTTTTAATCCGATTTCGCACAGACCCAATACCAAACTCCATTGAAAAAACATCACTATTAACAACTTACTGGCTTGTAGATAAAAAGAACCAAAGTAAAAGGCATGAATTAACACTGAACCGTGAAAAGTCACGTGTTGTAGCAAATTCTGCAGTAAAATTATTAAACACAGCGTAGTTTTATTTCGTGAAATCAGAATAGTTTCAGAGGACTTCAACGCTTTTCACCTACATTTTACAGTGCAATTAAGTAGGAAAAATGGTACGTGAACGCCGCAGTGATGGGGTCAAACACTGAAAACTGGGCTTTATATTCACGCCGAAGTGAATAAAACACGTCAAATATAGTCAAAGTCTTAACTAACTGAGTTAAATGTCACATCATGGGGAAAATTCGGCAAAGACCGAAATGATAGAAATGCGAATGAAGATTTGTGAAGATGAGAGTTGAAGGGCTTGGCTTTAAGTTTTAACAGTGGCCTAATATCTGCTGTACACATCCGCTAAAACAACCCGTTAAATCACACACAAAAAGTCAATAAAAATGAGTTTTCTGTGTCAGACTCACCGCTCAGTTCTTTAACAGTTCACAGCGAAAGAAAGTGGCGCAGTTCGACGAGACGCTGCTTTGTTTCTCCGCAGACTTTTACTCAAACTTCCGCATTTAGTTCTACTTCTGCGACTGCGTCAAACACGCGACAACCACAGCAACCTCCGGTTAAGATTTTCAAAGTAAAAGATGGTTTAATTGGGCTGGAAAGAAAGAAAGAAAGAAAGAAAGGAAGTGCAGGAGCTCTTTGTCAATTTAGTTTTTTGTTTTCTAATTTAGTATTTTTGCTAAGTGTTTATTTTTGATTGTTTACCTTTTTGTTTAATATTTAGAACATATTTTTTGACCTTCATGGTTATTACTTTCATTCTGTAGTATTTAGCACCTTTTGTTTTGTTTTTCTTAATGGTTTAGACCAGGGGTGTCAAACTCAGATCCTCGAGGGCCGGTATCCTGCATGTTTTAGATTTTTCCCTCTTCCAGCACACCTGATGGTTGTTATCAGGCTTCTGCAGAGCTTGATGACAGGCTTATCTGTCTGAATTAGGTGTGTTGGAAGAGGGATCCATCCAAAACATACAGGATACCGGCCCTCGAGGATCTGAGTTTGACACCCCTGGTTTAGACTGTGGGCACCTGGTCATAAATAGGCAGCACCAAGGGAGACCAGCATGCACCTGGGTGGGCCTATGGTTTTTTAGCAGTCAGTCATTTAGTCAGCTAACATGACAGAATGAGCAGGAGAGGCAAGTAGGCCTTAAAATCCTGAATTGTTGTTTGCCTGCAAAACCTGAAAATAAAACACATCTATTTTATGGACATTATATTTTTGATGTTGTAAACCACAAACCCATGGTGCATGTAGTGGTTATTTGAATTACATTAAAGTCTAAAGTTCAGTCACTTTTTGTTGGTTTAGTTTTGATGACAAACAGTGACTAAAGTAAGAAAGAAAATTCATAAAAAATTAATATTTTCATAGCTCTCTTCACATGTCGACCACATCAGAGAGGTCTAAAACCACTCTATGTAGTCTAGTTTAATCTAGGTTGGTTTATCCCAGAGTGAATAAAGATTATTTAAAACATACTTTCTGTGAAAAGGCAAAAACAGTGCATTAAATCCAGTTTTTTTCCCCACATCTAGACCATGTCAAACTTAGTCCATGTTTACCACTGGCTTTAGTTAAGACTAACTTAACTTAGACTTGTTAAGTCTGGAGTTATTTAACCCAGAGAGAAGGATAAAGATAAAGATGTTTTTTTTTTGTTTTTTTTTTTAATAATTAAGTAATTTTTCCATCCTTTTTTGATCCCTAAAAACAGTCTTGCAAACTCACTGAACACAGCTGGAGAAGTTTAATCTTTCTGCATATTTTATTGGTTTGTTATTTATTTATACATGTTATATGGATTCAGACCAAATGTCTTTTCAAATGAGTGTGTTCCTGTCTGTTCTCATGTTAAATTAACCTTTATTTTGACAGTAAAAAAATAGATTGACTCCAGACCAAGACAGATGCGTTTACTGACCATATAAAAACCAGGAGCACTTCCTTCCGGTGCGTTCAGGTATGTTGCTGGGAACATTCATATGTATAAGTTACACCTGTTCTGCACTAAAACCAAGTCTCTGTGTGAGAGGGACAAACTGAGACACATACAGACGTACACGTACACATGACGTCTAATTTATACAACAATCACAAAGATGTTCCTGCATTAAATACAAAAAGTCAATTAAATAATAAATAAATAAATAAATAAACAAACAATGTTATCAACAAAACAAACATAAAACAAAACACCCCCCCCCCAAAAAAAGAACAAAAATGCAAAATATGCAACAAAATTATCTGAAAATGAACGTTTGAATCAACTATAGATTTTTTTTCCCTTTTTTAAAAAAATCTAAATTAACAAAAAAAAAAAAAGACATAATAAACAACCTACAAATAAAAACAAAACAAACAAAAATTAACATAATAAAATGAACAAAATATGTTGTTGAAGATAATAAAACCAAATTTTTATTTTATTATTATTATTATTATTATTATTATTATTATTATTAATAATAATAATAATAATAATAATAAACAGGAAAAAGTAAGTATGTAAGTAAATAAGTAAACAAGAAACATAATCACATATTATTTATAAGAGTGTAAAAACCTTGCTATGAAATAAACAAAAAAATAAAAAAGCAACAGAACAAACAAGCAAAAAAACAATCAAACAAACAAACCCTGCTGTATTTTCTCCACAGAATCTGCACATTGAAACATAGAAGTTTGTTTTTCATACTTAGTGTGTTTTGTCAGACTGTACACCTGTAACTGTCGGTGGTCTCCTCATCATCATCCTGCAGGGGGCGCTGCTGTCTCTCTGTCCGCCCGTCTCTCGTCGTTCCTTCGCCGGCTGCGTGTGCGGCTTCCCCCGCTATAAAGGCGGCGGAGGCGGCGGAAGCTCAGAGGCTCCGGAGCCACAGGAGGAGGAGGAGGAGGAGGGAGAGGAGGAGGGGGAGGAGGACGCGATGAAGACCTGCAGCTGATCTGAGGTCAGTCCGAGACCACACCGGAAACTTTAGGAGGATTTCCAGAGTGTGGATGTTGTTCATGAGCCTCTGAGAAGGTAAGAGGACTTTAACTGTGGTTTCAGGTGTAGATGTTTGAGCAGCTGATGAGACTCAACACACTGTCAGTGTGTCGGACTGTCTTCAACCACTACTGAGAAATAGTCCATTTATCTGCTGGTGTTTGATAGTATCTGGATAGCACTTAATTTCACTGACTTTCCATTAATTTAAAACAACTTGGTTTGCATGAAATGTTCTGAAATATTCACATTATTTGAAACTTTAACTGTTTAGACTTTTTTTAACCCTTATTTTTTGCTCTTCACCCATGGGTTCCTTTATAAACCTATGAAAACTTGGGTTTTGATCCAAATTGTGGGCTTTTAAAAGCAAAATTAACTTCACATTAATTTATTGAATTTATTAGGACACTGTAGTGAAAACATTTCATCAGTCTCATTTATTTCTGTTTTAATTTACAGTAATTTGCCGTTTTTAACATCAAATACATACAGTTTTTCTGCTTCATTAACAACAGATGAACACTGATTAATAGTTTACATACAGAATAAATATACATACATAAGAAATAAATAAAATTGATTTGGCTGAATTAAAATGCTTTTATTTATAGTTGCTGGTATAAAACTTCTTTATGAATGAAGTTTTGTTTTAGTAATGTAATTTATTTTACAGTATAAATATTTAACAATAATGATGCTGCTGGGCTTATTGATTGTTATTGATGTTTTTTTTTTTTCAGTTTTATAGATTTTTTCTGGGCTCAGAGTGGTTTATGTCAGTTTAGACGTGTCTGTTTTTACACTTGGACACAGAGGATGCATTTGGAATAGTTTGCTGTGTATTTTTCTGTGTATTTTCTTACTGTCAGTGTTTTACCTTGTTTTCTCTGAGATGTCTCTAAAGGATGTTTTCCCACAGCAGCTGATACTTGATATTTCAAGGTTTTACTTGTGTAAAATGACGGTTCTCTTGGTGTTTGGTGTTTCATAATGTTAGTAGTAGCTTCATGGTCACAAATATTCCACTAATGATGTGAATAATTGGTCACAATATAAATGACTCATTCATTTACTTCCATAGATGTTAAAAGTGGAAAGTTTGGGATCAATGGAAAGTTCTTTACCCGGGTAATTTCAGTGGAAATGCATTGTTTTTTTTGTTTTGTTTTGTTTTGAGTCCTTGGTAAAGTTAGAGTTCCTGCAGTGGAAAAGTGGCTATGGTTTTATTTGTAATGTAGTAAAACACAAGAAACAACAGAACAACTTAAGCGTCGTCCATCCTGACGTATGGTTCCTCATAGGATGATGTGGGCTTATTGGTTGCTATTTATGGATTCATCCTGCTTGATTGGCCTTAAACTTCTTCTTACCGCCACCTACTGGACTGGAGGTGTAGTGCAGTTTCTTTTAATGGTCGCGAAAAAATTATTAGACCATCAAAAGTCATAAAAAACAATGGTTATCCAATCAAGTACTAACTCCTGTGTGTATCATGTGACTAAAACTGAGAGAAAAGAAAACATGGACTGTCTAAAAGCGTTTTTTTTGTCAGTACAATGCCATAGCTATTGAGGTAAGAACTGAAGTGATTTTGGTTATTATCAAGAAAACATGGAAAATATCTAGATATCAGCTCTGAAATTAAACTGTTATGAGCTATTTTTGTTGTTATATTATATTTGTCTGAACAAATGTACCTTTAGGTGTACCAGACATTAAAATGAACAAGAAATTGAAGAAAAAAAGGGAGGTCTAATAATTTTTTCTGCAACTGTATTTTATACAAGTAAATACATTCTTGGAAATAAAAGTTTCTAGAAGGGTTTGTGGAAAAGGAGCTATAGACACTTTGTTCGAAAGGAAAGTTTCAAGTTTACTCTTTAAAGTAGAAGAACAGATTAATTACATGAAGCCGAACTAATGTCACCTAAAGGCCCATTTATGCTTGCTTTATGTAAGTAAATTGGCACGTCTGTTTCAAACACTGTCAGGCATCACTGCTTTTATACTTCCATACATCCACTGCGTTGGAATGAGCATTTGCCAGTCAATCCACTAGAGGGCACTGCTCTGAATTAACATACTTCCCAAATGCCATGAAGAAAAGTAAAGTTTTTTGAGAGAAGAAGAAGATATTTTTAGTTATTACTAATGCTGAGATTGAGAAGAGTAGTTGTAAATATGTCTGTAGTTTTTCACTAAGTCTCACAGTCGCTCTTTTAAAAGTTCTACCATTTCTGGAAATTATTCTCTTCAAATGTCAACACTGGCCCCATGTTTTCTGTTGGTACTGCTCCATATTCACCGTTTGGGTTTGCATCCACAAGCTCCCAGGGAACGGACAGAATTACACCTGCAATGAATGCAGAGGATGGACAGAACACTCTGTTCATACATGTATGTGTCTTAAATGGAGAGCATGAATGGGCCTTAATACAGTTGATGAAGGAAAAAAGTATGTTAACCTATAAAAAAATGTTTATTTGAGAGTGTTTTGTGTTGAACCTGTCATTTGTTGATGTGAACTCCATTATTAACCCTTTATAGTTCAGTCATAGAAATACTCTGATATTCAAAATTTCAACCTAAGTTAGAGGTAAGATCTTAAGCCCAAGCCCGAGTCCGAGCCCGACCCAACCCGAATTTCGGGCCGGGTCGGGCCTAAAATGTCAATCATTACGTTCGGGCCGGGCCGCGCCGGGCTTCTCTCTCGCTGACTTTTTTAAAAATAAATATATGTTTATAAAAATGTATACTAAAAGAGACCGTGGTCCGCAAAAAAACAGAAGTCGCCTCATCACAACACGTACTGTACTAAACTTGCAATGACAATTCAAAGAACTCCTTCCTGTCTCTGTCTATTATCCACCCGTCATTGTTCTTCTTTGTCTCTCTGCCTCTCTCTCTCTTAAAGTGCCACGCTAGATTCTTAAGGACGTACTGCTGCTGTCGTTTATGGCCCAATTTTCAACCCGTCAAAATGACGGACGGCCTTAAATTTTTCCCGTCAACTCTTAAAAAAATCCGTCAATGATGGAAAATTGTCGGTTAATGTAACCTCTGCAGACATAGAAATATAAAAGATGTAAATGTTTATACAGTCTTGTTTAACTTAGATTTCGTTACAAAAGACAGGCTTTAATTTGTTATCATAAATCACCCCTCCTCCTCCCGAGTCCTCACAAATAAAATATGAAATTTCGGGTTTCCTTTGGGCTCGGGCCTGCAAATCAAGTTAATTGGTCGGGCTCGGGCTGGGTCGGGCTTTAATACCCACGGGCCTGGGTCAGGTCGGGCTGGATTTTTTAGGCCCGATCTTACCTCTAACCTAAGTGTGTTATTGGATGACATAACAAAACTTTATTACTTTTGTGAAAATTTTCAAGACTTTTTTTTTATTGTTACATTACTTCATGGTACCTGACAACGCAGGTACACTCACTGTTCATGCAGAGGTGGACCTTACAGACCCTGGAGACCACATTGGACCTGAGATTGTTGACTCTCTGTCCTCACTGTAACTGTTGCTGTCACTGTCTTGTAATGTATGCAGAAATTACCAAAAATAGTCACTTGCCTGATAAAGGGTTAACCTAAAGACTGTCTTTTCTACATCTGATTTTCTGAACTTAGTGTTATGACCCAAAATGAGTTGATGTTACCGGGTGTCCAGTAAAATACATGACTGTGATATGATATGTGAGTTTATTACAAGAATAGCATCAACATGAATTAAGTCTGGAAAGAGGTGATTAATGTCAGCTACACCATAGACTATGTAGGTGCAGAGAAGAGCCTCAGTATGTGTTTTGTTGGGGGTGTTTAACGATGAAAGTCTAAACAAATCTCCAAATGAAGCAGTCTTAGTTTTAGAGCCAAGAGGTGACTTTTAGAGACAGTATTTTGACATTAAAATGTTTGAGCGTAGTGTAAGTATGTTTGGTGATGTGTGTTACTCTAGCTAATGTGTGTTGGAAGTGATAGTTGGAGTGATACTCATTTCCTGATCAACATTCTCACAACTGTGAAGCACTGTTTTGATGTGTAAGAGACAGTAAAATGTAGATTTATGCCAGATTCATAAATGTGAATCCTGAGGAGACAATGAATCACTATTTGCAGAAAGGCAATTATGGAAAGTATGAGCAGTGACGTCCAAAAACAGTTCCAGGCGCCGCAGCTTTAAGGAACATCATCAAAAGGCAGAATCTGAATGAAAAGTTCAAAGTCAGATCTGACTCTTCACAGCAGGTGGAACCACTTTGCTCATGTTAATACAGTTCAAGTCAAGGTTTTTTCTGAAGGACATATTGTCCTCGCAGCTGTAGCTGATGTTTCCTGCTGGGATGCTGTTTTGTATGTGATGTAGAGTACATTTGTACAAAAAAAAAACATCTGTAATGTTTGGTTCTGCTCCATTTTTTTTTTCATCAGATTAACATATTTGAACTCGTTAAGTCTGTTCTTCAGTGTTGTGTAGTTTTATGGGCTCATCATTGCATCTTTGGCCTTTCTCATCGGGGTTTTCCTTAGACTCTGAGCAGATGGTGATGATGATGTGATGAAGGAGATGTAAATGTGGGTCTGAGCAGGTGACCGCTTTGAAACATGAAACACAGATCAGTCTGCAGATGTGAACCGTGGACCTTCACATTCACCTCAGACTCTGAACCTCATCATCAGAACAATCTGCTCCATCTGCTGCTCAGCAATGTCCTTTTACAAACCAAGAAAAATCCTCCTAGATGTGAAACTTTGATCATTTTTATCTGATTGCTCATATTTTTGATGGAAAACATTTTTTCTGCCTGGATTTTGTTAATTTTTCCTTTGACATGTTACCATTTATATGTATTTACATGTTGTCAATCAGGCTGTTTGTCATAATTTAATTTCAGAACAGAAACTGAAAACCATAAATGAGTTCTGAAAAAAGACAAAGCTTGTTTAAAATGGATTGAGGCAAAATGAGAAATGCTTCTGTAGTCAGAATAACTGGCATTTAATTTATTTTTTGAAACCATGGATGCTCCATCCTCTGGAATAAAAATTCAGTGTGTTATCAGTGCTCAGGTCAAAGCCTGTGTCTGTGATGGTATGGGGGTGCATTAGTGCATATGGAATGGGCAGTGTGCACATCTGGAAAGACACCAAAACTGTATGAGACGTATAGACTACATTTAGAGCCACTTCAGCCCCCTGAATATTTCTGTGAGGCAACACTAAACTGCATCTGTTACAACAGTATGGTTTCATAGTAGAGGAGTCCGGGTCCTGAGCTGGACCATAGACACCAGTTTCACTAACTGAAAACACTAGTGGCATTGTACCCGTGAGGCTAAAACACCCTCCTGTGGTGCAACAGCAGCATTGTACCCATGGTGCCATTGTGCTGCAACACGGGGACAGGGACGGGACAGACACAGAATGTGCATTATAGTAGGATTTGGTACATCATGAAACGAAAAACTCAAAGAAAACCCAGGACCGTCCACTGTCACACAACAGGACAACATTACTCTTTTAAACTTTTCCACCTGGTCTCCTCAGTTCCAGACATTTACAGACTGTTGTTAAAAGAGGAGTTAATGCTACACTATGGTAAACACGGCATTGTCGCAGCTTTTTTGAGACATGTTACTGCCAGCAAATTCATATTACTTAATTTCTTTCTTAAAATGCACATGTACATATTCTCTTCTTGAACATTTGATCTGTTCTCTATGTTTTAATGTGAATGAAATGAGATTTGCAGATTTGTAAATCATTACATTCTGCTGTCATTTAATAAAAGTTTATACAGTGCCCTAATTTTTGGGGGAATTTTAAGTGTTCACAGTGCGAAGCAATAAAATAATAACAAACATTATTTTGCAAATAAAACTAGAATCAGAGACAACAAGAAAAGCACTCGGAGAGCGCAGACCTCTGCCAAGACAGATCTGCCCCCCCCCCCGATCACCACCAAAATTTAATAATTTCTTCCTTGTACCAGAATCAACATTTCCTGAAAATTTCGTGAAAATCTGTCCATAACTTTTTGCGTTATCTTGCTAACAAACATGCAAACAAACAAACAAACACGCAAACAAACAAACACTCACGCAAACACACAAACTGATCACAATGCCTCCTGGTGGAGGTAATAATCTGGAAATAATGATTTGGCATCGATTGCAATAATTATTGATATTTACTGATATGAAAATGTTTAAGCTTGACGTTTTTCATTGTGTCTGTATTTGTGTTTTGGAGAAACATACAACAGCCACATTTTATTCTGACGACTCAGTTAATGCTGTTGCCTCGTCTTCAGTCTGCACCACCTGCCTCCTGACAAATGGGAGTCAGCTGATCAGTCATGTGACTTCAGCATTTACTACATCAGGACCTATTCAGAAAATGACATCTGGCATTAAGAGCAGCAATTCTTTTAGAAACAAATAAAAACTGCTTCAAGCAAGAGTAAAAACTTTGAAGCTGAGAAAAATTTTTTTGTAATGCAATACTTAAATATATGTATAAAATACTTTGAAGCAAACAGCGTTGAAGGAGGATCTTTATTCTTTACAGAAATAAAGTGAAACCTGGAGATGAATAAGTAAATGAGCTTATTCATTAAACATTAAGAAGGAAATAATTAGCACCTATTTTGATAATCTTTCAGTGAGAATGCCATATTTTCCAGGTTTCAAGTTCTCAGATATGATAATTTGATGCTTTTTATTGTAGCGTCTGATAGTAAACAGAATGTTTTTGTTGAATAAAACACAGGCTAATGTTGACTGTGACAGATCCTGTTTCTCTATAGAAATAAAGTGAAGCAGAGTATGTTTTACAGTAAATACGATTAGGTTCAAACTCAGTGTGCTGTATTAAAGCAGATCTGTGTCACATCATGAATAAAACATCATCACATCTATTTCTGTCACAGCACAGACACAAGTTTGTCCTGTGACCTGATGAGTCGAGCTGTCAAACCTAATGATCCCATGTCATAATGGCAAAGATTTACCTGGAAACTGAAGACTGCTCAGATCAGCAGCGTCACAGTCGGCTGACGCAACAACATGAGGAAACACACACTAGTACAGCAGCTGAGGAGCAGTTACACATCTGAACAGAAGCAGGAGAAAAGATCAAATGAGATGAAAATAATGTAGAAGATGAAACAAGATGAAAGTGACATAAAAGACAAAACAAGAAGAAAAGGAGTGAAGGATCAAACAAAACTCAACATAGAAGACCTAACAAGACATAAAAAATGCAAAACATGAGAAATTAAGAAAAACAAGTGAATATGGATATGTGTTCAGAATACAGTGTCTAGTTTTAGGTCTCTGAAAATGAATCCACTGGTGTTATGTTTGTTTGGTCAGTGTGAGGCAGATTTACATTCAGATCAGCTGATGTTATAACAGTAATTCCTCATCTGTAGCTCGAATCAGCGCTTTATAGAAAAAAACTAATCCATTAATCTCTTCATTAAGAATCTGCAGCTGTTTTTATATTTTCATAATCAAACAGTTTCAAGGATTTTTCCACTCAGATCACAAACATTTTCTTCTGCAATGTTGCTTTACAGTAAATGAAACACCTTTAGGTTGATGTTTGTCACCATTTAAGGTCAGAGTCAAAGACGTGTATGACACTAAGTATTATAATCATCCTGTTTTTACCACATAATTTGCATAATAGAGGTTCTATATGCTTGAAAACTCACAATTTTACATATGAACAAGAAGTGCTTGGAAATTTAATCTTTTCCTGGATATTGTGCATATATTATACACTGAACCAAAATATAAACACAACACTTTTGTTTTTGCTCCCATTTTTCATGAGCTGAACTCAAAGATGTAAAACATTTTCTATGTACACAAAAGGCCTATTTCTCTCAAATGTTCACTAATTTGTCTAAATCTGTGTTAATGAGCACTGAGATGATCCATCCACCTCACAGGTGTGGCATATAAAGATGCTGATTAGACAGCATGATTATTGCACAGGTGGGGCTTAGGCTGGACACAATAAAAGGCCACTCTAAAATGTGCAGTTTTACTATACTGGGGGGTCCGGGGGGGTCAGAAAACCAGCCAGTATCTGGCATGACCACCATTTGATTGTGGCCTGTGGAATGTTGGTCCACTCCTCTTCAATGGCCATGTGAAGTTGCTGGATATTGGTAGGAACTGGAACATGCCATCGTATACGCCGATCCAGAGCGCCCCAAACATGCTCAATGGATGACATGTCCAGTGAGTATGCTGACCAAGAACTGGGATGTTTTCAGCTTTCAGGAATTGTGTCCAGATCCTTCAACATGGCACAATGCATTATCATGCTGCAACATGAGGTGATAGTCATGGATGAATGACACTACAATGGGCCTCAGGATCTGGTCACAGTATCTCTGTGCATTCAAAATGCCATAAAAAAATGCACCTGTGTTCTCTGTCCATAGCGTACATTTGCTCATACCATAACCCCACCGCCAACATGGGCCACTCGATTCACAACGTTGACATCAGCAAACCGCTCACCCACATGACACCTCTCCGAAGTGTCAGACGCCATGTGAACAATGTGAACATTTGCCCACTCAAGATGGTTACGACGACAAACTGCAGTCAGGTGGAGACCCTGATGAAGACGGTGAGCATGCAGATGAGTTTCCCTGAGACGGTTTCTGACAGTTTGTGCAAAAATTCTTTGGTTATGCAAACCAATTGTTGCAGCAGCTGTCCGGGTGGCTGGTCTCAGACGATCTTGGAGGTGAAGATGCTGAATGTGGAGGTCCTGGGCTGGTGAGGTTATATGTGGTCTGTGGTTGTGACGCTGGTTGGATGTACTGCCAAATTCTCTGACACGCCTTTGGAGTTTGGCTTATGGCAGAGAAATGAACATTCACTTCATGGTCAACAGCTCTGGTGGACATTCCTGTGGTCAGCATACCAATTGCACGTTCCCTCAAAGCTTGCAACATCTGTGGCATTGGGCTGTGATAAAACTGCACATTTTAGAGTGGCCTTTTATTGTGTCCAGCCTAAAGCCCACCTGTGCAATAATCATGCTGTCTAATCAGCATCTTGATATGCCACACCTGTGAGGTGGTTGGAGAAGTGCTCACTAACACAGATTTAGACAAATTTGTAAACAATATTTGAGAGAAAAAGGCCTTTTGTGTACATAGAAAAAGTTTTAGATCTTTGAGTTCAGCTCATGAAAAATGAGAGCAAAAACAAAAGTGTTTTGTTTATATTTTGGTTCAGTGTATACATGTGGTGCAAGGCAGTGTGCTATATACTGTATGTAAAATTGGGATAATTGCGACACATATGTCAGTTTCAGATACACAAAAAATCCTGCTGGAGTCCTACCCCAAACCCAATGGGAAATACTGTATACTGTTTTGTTTTTTGGTTGAACCATGTTTTTACCATTGTGATCTTTTCTATATAAGTAAACTCCTAGTGACTTAGAACAAACACCTTCACATTTGGTCAGTTACATGTAGTGACCTTTATGTTGACAGGTTGCTAAAATGTGACTTTTGGTGAAATAATGTTGCTGTAGGGACACTGTCACCACACATCAAGAAGGTCTTGGGTTTAATCCCTTAAGGTTTGACATAGCCGTACGAAATTTGTTTGAGACATACTGCATATAAGGTCTAGACATACACTGTAAAAAAGGCCTTTTGGGGCCAAATGCAAAATCCAACAGGTAGTCCAGCATTTAGCTTTAACTTGTTCCTTCCCACTTAGTTTGTGTTCATTTTGTTTACCATACCAACTCTTGAAGCTTATAACTTAAGAACCACAAGGCCAAAATGAATGAATGTCGTCACATTTGAAAGATAACCCCTGTATACGATGTGGTTAAAATAAAACTCACACTACATGGAATAGTCTATTAATATGACCTCATACCGTCAAACAGGTAGGAAATCCCATCAGCTTTGATTGTTATCCAGGTGATTCTTTCACCAATTATGTTTTGGTACTCAAGAATATTGTAATATAAACTCAACAACTCAATTGTAGAGAATCTAAGCTTTCCAACAAGCTGTAGCATGTGTATATTGATCAAAGTTTTATTGTAGAAATTGGTGACAAAATGGTGACTGGATCACTGACGACCTGGTTAGAATGGAGAAGTTAAATACATTGTTGTCACACAAAGCAATCTTTAACTAATTTACACATCGTTGTGTTGTCTGTGTCTTGTTTTGTTTTGTATCTTTTTTTTTTTTGCAGCTTTCATCAATGTTTGTAGGTTATTTTTTTATTTCTTTTTGTTGGATCTTTTCATGTCATTTCAAATTACACTTTGCTAGCATGATATTTGTTGCTAAAAAGCTAGGGTGTCATAACTCAACACAGTTTTTCCTCCATTCTGGTTAAATGGGGATTTGAATATATTAAAGGTCAGTTCATACCTTGAATGAGGTCATTCTCCAAAGCTGAATTGGAGTTTTGACTGATTGAACAGATTGCTTGGCTTATGGCGGAGAATTTTATTTGCTAGTTCAAGAATTTTCATTTTGTCTTCTTATCTTAATGATACAGGATTATTTTTTGATGTTCTCATACCTGACATGTTTCGGCTGTTGCTGCCGCCTTCTTCAAAGGCGTCTCCCGACGTGATGCTGACATGTTATCAGCTGTTTTTACCGTGAGGCGTGGCTGTCCCAGTGGATTTGACAAGTTCACTGGGACAGCCACGCCCCCCGCCATGTGATGGTCTCCGGAGACCACATCATCACTCTACTACTACTTTGTCTGAACAAAAGAAAATAACCCCTGTAATTTTATCTGCTGTTCAGCTGTTGGCCACCATGAAAAACAAATATTTATCATGAGATTTTAGAGCGTATCACACAGGCCTAAATGCATATATGTGAGGTTTGGAATGACATAAAATATGCAACAAGAGGAAAAAGCTGAAAAGACACAAAAAGATGAAAACAATGAAAAGATGTAACAAGGCAAAAATATAAAACACGTACTGAGAGAACATTGTAAAGAATGTAACAAGATGAAGACGATGTTCTTATACATGAGATAGTTGAGTAGATACTGAATTGTCTCTGAAGCTCTGAAGCTCTTCATTTTTCCCATAAACACTGAGTTTGCTACCGCTGAGCAGAGAGCAATGATATTGCCCAGAAACCACAGAGAGCAGCGGCTGCGAGGCAGATGAGCCTCTGAATGGCATGAATTATTAAAGGGGTTGTAGTGGTGCTGCATACAGGGGCGTGTGTGATGTGATTTTCATGAGCGGCTCTTTAATCTGCTGCTGGATGTCGATGCACAGTGAGTCTCAGCTGGTGGGAGGACTCATCCACAGTTCCACTGAACCGCTGAATGAGAGGATGAATGAAACTGAACAGCACCGACCTGCCCAGTCCAGAGAATAGTTTACAACTTCAAACCACTGCATTCACATCAGAGGACACAACATGGAAACAGAGAGACACACTCCTACAACCACAAAATAAATACAGTAGGATAGATATGCTTTTACCAATTTGTAATGTCTCAGTTACTTTTCGCAACACTGAAAGATGTTCATGAACTGAGGAGACAAATATGAGGAAGTGTTTCAGGCGTCATTCCATCTTTCTTCTTGCAAACAAGTCTTAAAGTCTGCAACAGTGTTGGGTCTTATTTGTCACATTTTGTGTTTCAAGATGCTCAACACCCTGTCTGTTGGGGACAAGTGGAGACTGCATCAGGCCAGATCAGCGCCCACCCCCTCCTCTTCCTCAGCCAGGCCTTTGTAATGGGTACACAGTGTGGGTTTGTGTTGTCTGGGTGAAATAAGCACAAACATCTGTGAAAAGTTGTCCTTTTGAAGGCAGCCTGTGTTGCTCTCGAATCTCACTCAGCGGGTTTACATGACATTTTACTGACCAACGAATAATTGAATTGGTCTGGCTAAAACTGGACTGTCAAAGTGCATGTAAACCTGCTAACTTGACTAAAATGTAAGTTTTACTAGTCAAACTAATGGATCTAGATTAGAGGCTCTCATCTGGGGGGGACTCTCCCGGGGGGCGAACACTCTCCCGGGGGGGTCGCAAGTGACATCGTCGTGCGTGTGTGTGGGTATGTTAGTGACTACTGTTGTACATCATAACAGTATAAATCACTTGGCACTAGGGCTGTAACAGTACACTTGTTTGTACCGAACCGTTTTGGTTCAGGGCCTTAGATTCAATATAGAGGTGTACCAAACGAATACATGTAGCCTAAGTAAAGAACACAAACATTCTGGAATCAAGGTGAATGCAAGCATAAAACCCAAAACACTTTATTTTCAGGGTGGGGCGCCGATAAGGGGGGGTAAACATGACAACAGAGAGTATAACAGGGGCACAGAAGCCGGGTCGGACGTTCGAAACATGTCAAAAATGTATTGAGCCAAAGACCCCTGTACCGAAAATGTACCAAACCGTACTTTTTCTTTATCGTTCCACCCCTACTTGGCACATACGCCCCCCCATCACAATTTTTTTTTTCTTGGGGGGGGGGGGGGGGGGCAACAGGTAGTCAATGATAAGGTGAGGGGAGCTCACTTTCTCCCAACTTTATCTACTGAGCTATATAATCCACTACATCCTCCACATACAGGTCTGTCGTGTTACTTTTACAATTATGTTACACTAACTTGCTAGCTCACTATTATTTTTGTGGTCTGTGATGACTTAGTGAATGTGTTGACTGTACATTTTAGCATTATTGATGTATCACAGAAGTGACAATGACCTTTGACCCCAGACCATGACAGACCCTGGCTTCTGGACTTGTTGCTGGTGACAGTCTGTATGATCCTTTTCCTTTCCACTGTGTGATGGTTCATCTCAGATGCCTCAGAGCCCAGAGAAGTCCACAATGCCTTTGGACACAGTTAGTGAAAGGCTTCCTTTTTACCGAGTACAGACTGAACTAGTATTTGTGTCTGTAACTCTGTTTTACTTCCTGACAATGGTTCTCCACAGTGATCTTGACCAATGTGGTATTGATACAATAGATATGACAGTGGATGACAGTTCTTGATGTGGTGTTGTCTGAGGGATCACATATCTCAGTCTTCAGTCTAGACTTGAACTCTTGCCCTTTATTCACTGAAATACATTCAGATTTGTTGAATCTTTTAATTCTGTTCTGACTGTAGAGTAGGAATCGGCAACTCCAGTCCTCCAGGGCCGTATCCTTTTAGATATTTCCCTCTTCCAGCACACCTGGAAGCCATTACATCATTATCAGGCTTCTGCAGAGCTTGGTGATGAGCTAATCATTAATTGAACCAGGTGTGATGGAAGAGGGAATCATCTAAAACATGCAGGACACCAGCCCTCGAGGATCAGAGTTACCTACCCCTGCTGTAGAGGCTGAAAATTCCACATGCCTTCATATCTTTCTCTGAGGAACATTGATTTTAAGCTTTTCAGTAGTTTTCTCATGTATCTGTGGACACAATGACCATGCTCTGCCTGCCGTTGTTGCTAAAGGACTAGACCTTTCCATGATGCTGCTTTTGGGCTAAATCATGATTACAGTTACCTCTTCATATCATCTGTTTCCAATCATATTGTTGTTTCATTATTTGAACATTTTTATTCCTAAATTGCTTCTGTTCACATTTTTTCTTGAATATGTTGCAGTCTGAATGAAATATATTGTGTTAAATCATGTGGAAATAATAAAAATACATTTAACTAGCGCAAACCACAGGTTCTAGATGTGGTAGTTTTTATGTTGGGGAGAGCTGACTTTTGAGAAAAATGTTACTTTATATTTCATAAGTACTGACATAAAAATTGTTTGGTAAATCATTCTTTAAAATTGAAATGACAATTAATATATTAATACGATATCTAGGGAACTGGTGATACCGGTTCTGTTCATAATTTTTATTGACAGAATTTCTAGGCGCAGCCAGGGCCCGGAGGGGTTCCGGTTTGGGGGGCACAGGATTTCATCTCTGCTTTTTGCAGATGACGTTGTCCTGTTGGCCTCATCGAACCTGGACCTTCAGCATGCCCTGGGGTGGTTTGCAGCCGAGTGTGAAGCGAGTGGCATGAGGATCAGCACCTCCAAATCCGAGGCCATGGTTCTTGACCAGAAAAAGGTGGTCTGCCCTCTCTGGGTCGGTGGAGAGTCTTTGCCTCAAGTGGAGGAGTTTAAGTATCTTGGGGTCTTGTTCGCAAGTGAGAGAAGGATGGAGCGTGAGATTGACAGACAGATTAGTGCAGCGTCTGCAGTGATGCAGTTGCTGTATCGGTCGGTCGTGGTAAAGAAGGAGCTGAGCCGAAAGGCGAAGCTCTTGATTTACCGGTCAATCTACGTTCTTACCCTCACCTATGGTCATGAGCTTAGGTCATGACCGAAAGGACAAGATCCCGGATACAAACAGTCGAAATGAGTTTCCTCTGTAGGGTGGCTGGGTGCACCCTTAGGGATAGGATGAGGAGCTCAGTCTCTACAGAAGAGCTCAGAGTAGAGCCACTGCTCCTCCACATCGAGAGGGGCCAGCTGAGGTGGCTTGGGCATCTGTTTCGGATGCCTCCTGGATGCCTCCCTGGGGAGATGTTCCAAGCATGTCCTGCCGGGAGGAGACCTCGGGGACATGTTGGAGAGACTATGTCACTTGGCTGGCCTGGGAACACCTTGGGGTCCCCCTGGAAGAGCTGGAGGAGGTGTCTGGGGAGAGGGAAGTCTGGGCATCCCTGCTTAGACTGTTGCCCCTGCGACCCGGCCCCAGATAAGAGGCAGATAATGGATGGATGGATGGATATCTAGGGACTGAAGTTAGTAAATGCATTGTTGCTGTTTTTAACTTCATTTCCCATCATGCAACATGGTACTGTGCTTCCTGTCAACCATCATGGGCATAGCAACTTGATTGTAAGGCTACTGTATTGCAAAATTACTAAAAATACTACTCAAAATATTGGTCCTATCACCTTGTCGTTTTCACTAGTCTCTTCCTCGACTAAAAATACATAAGTGTGCCAAACTGCAGCAGTCAGCCCTTTATGGATTTTGTGTGATGCCTGAGACACACACACACACACACACACACACACACACACACACAAACAGGCCACTTCCCTTTTGTTGTATTGAATAACACTCCTTTCTGTTTTAATTAGCATTTTACACATTGTTAAATGATTTGGTGTAATATATTTTCAAAACTGACTTTGGTTTTAATGCATTTTGGGTGAATCACTTTAACCGAAACGAATGAAACAGTAACACAGAAAAGATGATCCCTTGGTGAATCCTTTGAAGATAACAAAAACAAAACCATTGTGATGCTTTCAACATCACTGCACAAACACATCCTAAAGTTTTATCTCGGATTTCAGTCTGTTTCCAAATTGAGCTGTGACAGAGGGAGACAAACACAAAGGGAATTTAAGACTAAAAAGAAGACATCCACAGATTCATTTGCCTCCTCCGGTTTAAGCTTCAAATTACCTTCAGATAAACTGTAGGATATATGTTTTCAGAGGATAAGGGCTGAGGATTTTGTTCCCATCACTTGGGTCATTATATCATTAAGTATTTTGAGACAAACTAAGATCAAATCCTCTGAGAAAAGAGGAGACACTGTAAAGGTGAGCTTTGAAAAATGACTTATTCAATCGACAAATGACTGACATTGTGGATATTTCTGTCCTTGAGGCATTGAAATGACCCCAGTGTCAGAATGTTAAGTCTACAGCTCATTAAAACTAACTCTCACAAATGTGACACATTCACTGTCCACAGAAAGTACAGGAAAACTGAAGTCTGATAGTAATTTTACAGTTGCAGCTCACATGGGACTAATGTCTGATATGTCTGCATCAAATACACAGGTACATATTCATTATTTATCATTTCAGTAGAGATTTAAGTGCAGTAATAGATCATGTGAATTATTAAACCATCATATGAGTTAATAGTGAGTCCTTTATTTATTGATGTGGAGCTGCAGGAGGTTCACGGGGTACAGTTGTGATGAATTGTGAATTTACATTATTTAAGACAACATGTTTGTGTAAATTTCAGTGAAGGCAGCAAACAGACAGTACTTCACAATAAACATCTTTTCTTCAACAATATCAACAAACTGGAAAAAAGTACAAGAAAAACACCACTTCAGTCTTTAATATCCCTGATAATGTAATGAACATTGGAGGAACTTTTACTCCAAGTTAATATTTTGTCTCATTTCTACAAGTTTCCATGGTAACAATAATCAGAAATTGTTACAGGCTGTTGTGGAGTTTTGTGTAATTAACATGTAAAAGACAAACTGGGTGTTGTTTTCACTTGTGTATCTGTGTATGACACATTATTGTATAATTTTGGACCTATATTATTGCAATATACACAATATATAGAATAACCTAATTAAATATGGATATGGTTAAATAGGGGATAACCTTAGAAGGAGGAGACAATGGGTGGATGAACAGGAATAACAAACTGAGGATAAATGATGTGTTCATTTTAATATCATTCATCACATAAGTTTCTTATTTTACCTCTCACTACTGTCTTTTTCTAACCCTGACTCACCAAATATTTTTATTATACTTTTATGTCCATTCACCACCTCGTCCTTCTAAGGTTTGTCCGTATTTATCAATGTCACCTAAACAATTAAATTTGTTTTGTTTTTTGTTTTTTTACTTTCTTCAATTATTCATACTTAATCCATTGAGACCCAAACATCCATCGTCAACCGAAACCATCTACTGATCTAAACTGTTTGATACCTGTGATCCACTTATCCTATCAATCCATGTAAATAATTGGTGTAAAATACAGTTTGTCATCTTTTCATGGCCATCAGATATGACCCATTGGGACGTTCAGAGGCTTATAGTGAATGTGGAAACCCCGTCATCTTCTACAACATTGATTCATTGGTAAAACCCATGGAGTTGGATCAATGACAGTGGATGGAGACACCTGTTTTTACATTCAATTTTTGATATATCTGCTGAAAATGTCACTTTTTCCTCAGTTTTCTGTTTTTGATATGATAACTCAGTTATTTTAGGAACATCTACATTATCACTGAATTAAATATAGGAAAATACATGACTTGCACTGAAAAAAAAAACGCAAAATGCAGAGGATAATATTATAATAAATGCAATGCAAAGCTGAATGAGTTGTCAACAACTATTATGATACTCATTAAGAAAATAAAATCAAAAGTGCATGCCTTGTAAGTGTTGATATTCTGCGATTTCTTTCCTCTTCCGTGACACTGAATTGAAAATCATAGGCTTTGCAAAGAAGATATTTGAGGATGCCATCTCAGGTTCTGGGAAACACTTGTCTACCATCGTATGAATCTATTGATCCAAAGATCAAGCAATTAGTGAAGAAAATAGTTAATGAAAATAATGTTTGGCTGCAGAGGTGTACACTTTCATAGAGTGTCATAAAGGTTCGTTAAGGACTGGGCTTTACATTGACCTTGCACTTGGACAGTAAATCTGATCCAGCTCAGTTTAAGAACCCAGCAGAGTCTGATTCTTAAATAGCATCTTTGACTCGCTCCTTCCGCTCTTCTTCTTCCTTCTCTGAGTTGGTGAAACCCGACCTGCTGAGGATATTTTTACTGGACCATATCTGTAACTTCCTCCTGTGGAGTACATTACAGCTGTTCATGGGCGATCAAATGGCGCGTCGGCCAAGATTAATCAGATGAGCCCAGAGTTGTGATGGGATAATGGAAAGAGGTGATGAAGTGAAGGAGGAGTTTATCCGAGGCTGAAGCTGCCGTGGGATCAAGAGTTTGTTGATCAAACATGGACGCCACGGGATGATAAAAATGTCACTTTTCTGTGTCTGAAATCAGGAGCCACAGATGTGATGCTGCGTTCTGATCGGTGAGGTTTCTAACTTATTTTACTCCTCCCAGAAGTTGCATTTTATTTAAGTTCTATCCGTTGAAGAGTTTAGAATAAATTGTGGATGAAGCCGCAGCAGCTCTGACGAAAACTGATTTATTTAATGTCATTTATCTTCGATATGTTGGATTGGAATGGGTCATTCAGTGTCTTGGCATTCAATCGGTTTGACCTATTTGAAATAAATTACTTTATTTATTTTTTTTATTAAAGGGGATCAGAGTAGATGTTTTGATAGTGGTCGATAGTGGAGTGGAAAACCCCAGAAAGAAAAATGTGTTATTGATTATTCCAAAGTAATCTGTGTCTGTGCTACGTTAGTTGGCTGAACGTTTTTTTTTTGGTTTTTTTTAGAAAATATTTTAGGTTTTCTGCAGTCCATTTCAGATCAAACTTTGCAGACCGATCATGTACTTAACATGTTATTTTACTGGTTTACTTAAGTTTTAATAGTTTTCCTTTTAGAACTACAATGCTGCTGGCTTGGGCATTATTTTAAGGATATTTTTAGGATTAAATGTCTTTAAATTTTAGAGGTAGACCAATATATCAGCTGGCTGATATATCCGGCCAATATATAGTTTTTTTTTAATATCAGCCATCGGCATTAATTTTTTTTTTTCAAAGCTGATATTTGATCACTAGTAAAAATGTTATAAGATATTTGATCAGGCACCTGTGTGGGCAGCACTTGAAGTTCAATAAATGTTATAAGAGTACTATGTGTACAGGGTGGGGAAGCAAAATTTACAATGAACATTTAGTTGTTTTTTCTCAGCAGGCACTACGTCAATTGTTTTGAAACCAAACATATATTGATGTCATAATCATACCTAACACTATTATCCATACCTTTTCAGAAACTTTTGCCCATATGAGTAATCAGGAAAGCAAACGTCAAAGAGTGTGTGATTTGCTGAATGCACTCGTCACACCAAAGGAGACTTCAAAAATAGTTGGAGTGTCCATAAAGACTGTTTATAATGTAAAGAAGAGAATGACTATGAGCAAAACTATTACGAGAAAGTCTGGAAGATACTATTAAAGAAGAATGGGAGAAGTTGTCACCCGAATATTTGAGGAACACTTGCGCAAGTTTCAGGAAGCGTGTGAAGGCAGTTATTGAGAAAGAAGGAGGACACATAGAATAAAAACATTTTCTATTATGTAAATTTTCTTGTGGCAAATAAATTCTCATGACTTTCAATAAACTAATTGGTCATACACTGTCTTTCAATCCCTGCCTCAGAATATTGTAAATTTTGCTTCCCCACCCTGTACATGTATTAGTAATTAAATTTATATTGCTACAAAGAAATTTTAATTATTTGAGTGTTTCAATTGAATTTTACAGCCAATGTGTTAAAAAATAAACAAATAAATAAATAGATATATAAATAAATAAATAAAAATCAGCCTTACATATCGGCCTCAAAAATTGGTGGTAGATATTGGCCATCAGCTGACCAAATATAAAAAAATTGGCTTCAGCCTTAGAAAAACCCCTATCGGTCGACCTGTTTTAAATTTTCTAAATGATTAAATCGACACTGTCTTTGGCGCCACATTACTTTGTCATACTTTAACATAGCGACATGGTTCCAACTAGGGATGCACCGATACCACTTTTTTCCAGACCAAGTATGAGTACTTACTTTTGAGTACTTGCCGATACCGAGTACCAATACGAGTACTTAATAATCCCATTCCAGTTCTTAGTTCCTTTTGTAAATGTGCTTTATTGTCGTTGCCATCAGTCTGACTGGAACAAAGTGCAGCTACTGACATTTAATGTGTTGGAATGAGCGTTTCTCAATTAATCCACCAGGGGGCGCCGCTCTGAATTAACCATACTGGACAAATACCACGAAGAAGAGTAAATTTTTTTGAGAAGAAGAAGAAGAAGAAGAAAGTAATAACAAACATGGAGACGACAGAGGCAGCACTAATGTGATACTAATATTGCAGCGTTTTCACTGGTAAGGTTTAAAAGCTCAGCTTCAGCAGGTAGAGAAAAGAGAAATGAGCGATAAGTTTCGTTTTCACTTCTGCTGGCAACGGTCTGCACTGCTCCGTACTCCCGGCAGTTCCTGCTGGTATTCTCCATCTGGGTACGCATCCACTAGCACCTGGAAAACAGATGGAATGTACGCAGAGGACGGACAGAACGCTGCGTCTGTATCTGTGTCTTTAACGTTACTTGTAGTCAGCGTTGCTTTTATCACCATCATTTATTTTGAAAAATCTCCACACTCTTCACCCTCCCCACACATTATTCTGCCACTGTGTACCTGCTGCACTGAACTGTGAATGTCACACGGCCGTAAGTGAAATCGGTGCATTTGTATCAGATTACTTTTACGAGTACGAGTACAAGTACACACACTGAGTATCGGAGCCGATGCCCGATACTAGTATTGGAATCGGTGCATCCCTAGTTCCAACGTATAATGAGTTGCAAGACTTCAGACTTTGCTGGACTCAAATAGTATCTCAGCATCTATTACACCGATTATTGAAATCACCATGTGAATTAGAGATTTTTTGTCTGATTTTACATGTTACATTCAAAGTAGAGTGGACGTAGTCAAGAAGAAATTAGCTTTTCCTTTAAAACCAGTGTCACTGTTTACAACCAGTCCACCATATTTACCACACATGTAGCTGCATTCATTCTCTTTCAGACAGTGTAACGACCAAGTCCCAGTGATTTACAGAATGTGAACTATGAGCCTCAAAGTGACAGGAGTTTCATCCAACAGCTCCTTTAAACCCATCACTATATCAGAGCAGATATATCTGTTAAAACCAGACAAAAAATCATTTACATTGCTGTCTTTCACACAGTTTACTCTAAGCCTGCATAGAATTTATAACACAGGATTCAGTTGAGTCTCCTCTCCCTCGTGGTGATTCAGAAGCCTCTGTTTGAGTGCTTCCCTGAGGGTAAACCTCCTCTTGTAGTCTCACTTTTTGATTTACATTTCTTTTAGGGTTAAAGGGGCAAAATGTAGTATTTTTACTTTCAAATATTAAAAATGACCTAAAATTAAAATCACATTCTTAAATAAAGACCTATGAAGTCTTCTCAGTGTTGCCGGTGTTTTGGATTGAACAGATATGAAATGAACTTATTTACACTGACAGGCTGGGGGATTTATGTGACCACTAGAGGGAGTAGTGAGTCACTCTGCTGGTTTATCATAGTGGGGAAAACAACACCATGGGGCCTTTGACCAAAGCATTATAAAGTAACCAGATGGGATGAGAACCACTAAGAAACATCTTTTAGAGTCAAAGAAAGTGACAGAAATAAAAATGAAGTGTTGCCATTTGGCATGCGAACCGTGTCGGTGCAAATTTTGCAAATTACTGTTGTTTGCACTTTGTTGTTTGGGGAAAAGCCAAACCAGTTCCATACGATGGAAGTGGAGTTCTTTTTAGGAAGCAATGTTCACTGTCAACCTTGACTCCCACTTGAAATCCGCATGATGTGGACGTGAGCCGACGTGATGCGTCTGTGCGTCAGCATATAACTACATCCAGAGCCGTTGAATACTCTATGGCTCTGACTACAGCATATTATACATGATTCCACGATCTCTCCGCTGTGTCGGATCGTCGATATGTTCTAATCCTTCACGATCTAATATCGTCATATCGCACACTCAGGGGCGCCGCTACCAATTGTGGGCCCCATGAAAGCATAAACCTTATGGACCCTTCATGATTTCAGTATCTTCTCAGTCTGTCAGACGGGGGGGTGGGGGGGGGGTGGTGGTACATAACACCACTTAAGCTAGTGTGAAACAAAACTGAAACTTGACCTGCTTTCAACATTCGACTTCTATGCCTCTGTTATAAAGCGAATCTTACACCAAATTTTCATGACTTCTAACCTCGATTCACTGAACCCCCTCCACTGTTCGGGCCTCCCACAAATGCTGGGCCCCATGAATTTGTCATGTCCACCCCCCTCTTGTCGGCGCCCCAGCACACACCCCTAGTTCTTACATATAAGACATGAAAACGAAACTTTAAATTGAATCCAACCTAAACAAGAAAAGCACTCGGAAAGTGCAGACCTCCGCCAAGACAGATGGCCCCCCCCCGATCACCACCAAAATTTAATCATTTCTTCCTTGTGCCAGTATCAACATTTCCTGAAAATTTCATGAAAATCCGTCCATAACTTTTTGAGTCATCTTGCTAACAAACAAACAAATGCGCAAACAAACACGCAAACACACAAAGCAAAGTGATCACAATACCTCTTGATGGAGGTAATTAATGAATTCACTTACACTCCAAGGGTCAGTTTTGGTCATTTCTGTGTTAACCTGACGTGATTGATGACATTATCATAATTTATAACAATGTGGTCATTTTTCAGCTCAGTTTAATTAAAATGTTAAATCTTATTGAACTAGTTTAATGGATGAAAAAACACACAGGGAAATAATTTGTTATTCTAATTTAATCAACACTTGTTGAAACACACGTTCTGCTTGTTGGTTTCATCCATTTTCTACCTGACAGGGAATATTTCCATGCAATTATAAAATGTAAATCTGATATAAACGATCATCCCCACATAGTGAGGCTGGAAAATGGACTGTGAAGCTTTTATTAAAACTTTAATGGCTGTTGGTTATCAACTGGATGAATTTACATTTTTCTGCTGTAGCAGTCACAGCTGAGGAGGAGAAATATTCATGGATTTGGAGTTAGTTTTATAGTGTATGTTTAATTTTTTATTTCAGTGCAGTTTTATTTCAGTTAGAGTGTGTGGCTATTTTTAGTTTGTGGAACTGATAAGATGTTGTTGAGTTTTCTTTAGTTTTATTGTTGAGACAGTTACCAACATATTATGATATTTATATTCAACAGCACTTCCCAGGATACACTGGGTGTCCTATCACAAAACTGTGGAACGTGTTAGCTGTAACATACACTGTTCTTTAAGATTCCATAAGAGAAAATTCTCAATCTGTTCAAAAATCCTATATCACAACCATGACCATGTAATTTACATAATATTGAGAAAAGATAAATCAAGTCCGGGAAAATCTCAGTGTGTAAAGCCCAAGGGATGGAACCACTGTTGATTGAGTGACCTTTGACTCCCAGGAAGCATTGCATGAAAAATTGAGTGGCTGCAGTTATAAATGTGGACACATGTGGTCAGGAAGATGTTCGAAAGCTGTTGTTACTTAACACATCTTGCATCTAGAAGAACTACACAAAACTGTCTTACACAAGGAGAAGACTAGAATTAACTCTGTGCAGAAACAATGATGAGTTTTCAGGACCTAAGTTCATCTCAGATCGACTGAAACCTTTATTTTACCTGGAAGTCCCTTGAGATTGAACATGTCGTTGCAAAGGAGACTTGGTCAAGAATCTGAATTGGCATTTGAGCATAACAATACAACAACATATATAGTACAGTTTCAGGTAAGAATAGCACGTACACATTTCTGTGAATCCAGGAAGTTGTAATGAATTTGAATGAGGTTCCAGGACGAGGGAGCAGCAAAGGATAAATCTGCTCTGCTGTGTTCTGAATGTATATATTGTGTGTTGTGGTTGGATATTTCAGCTAATTTTCAGGAAGAACAGGTATCAGGTTCTACACATCAAAGATTAAAATACCACCTAGATCCAGTTGTAATGATCTGGGGGTGCAGATCTGTGACTGCATGGTGTTGCGTTGGCTTATGTTATCATCTGGGGAATATGTGTGAAGGTACCATTGATGTGAAGGCAAGTTCTGAAGTTGAGGGAAATATATATTGCCATCAAATGTAAATAAAAGTAAATATGACATTACTCAGGTCTCAAAATGTCTCTCATTGCAGCATCCAAATTGTAATTTGTTGGTATTTTCAGAACACCTGTTATTTGTACCTTTATCAGTTAAATGAATTCATGAAACCTCTACTTCAAACAAACAAATACATAAATTCAAACAAGTTCCATGAGTAGGCTGAAGCAAACGCTTTTGCATTCCTGCCCCAAATTCAACTAATAAACACAAATTATATCAATATATGTAACATCTATAGATGTTTATGTCAAGCCAATATAATAATTATATAATACTAAATATATTAAATATAATAATTATCATGCATATAATTCTACATCATAATCTTTTATCACTGTGTGTTGTGTCTTATTGTTATTTTATGCACTCTTATAGTATTTGATTCAACTGTTGTTGTCTTATAATTTGATCATGTTTTTAGATGTAGAGCGCTTTGGTCTTCTTTGTGTTGTTGTAAAGTGGTAAATAAATAAACTTTGATTGATTTATTGATAATCCACTGCATATGTGCTAAATATAAACCCATATAAATATAATGTACAATCTGCCGTAATTTATAATTATGTGCAACCTTCCTTATAATTTGTCTCAATTGTGTTTTTGAAACAATCCACAAATTATATTAGTTTATAGTTTAAGTACAATATATATAATATAGAACATATGTACTCCACTACATATCAGCCAACCCATCTATGCTAAACTCCACCTCCCACCGTAATTTTCAGCCCTTATATTCACCAGGTCCAAAGGAACAAATCAGTTGTTTTTACTGTATTGTAGAAAATCCCCCAAATTTTCAGCAGTAGAGTTTATAAATGAAGTGTACATCAGTGTAATTTTTTTTCCACCTGTTGTCATGATCTGTGCCTGTGTGCCTGCCGGCTCCTCCCTCTCCACATCATCTCCTCATTTACCCATGATCTGACTCACCTGCTGGCGCTGTGCGGCTGCGGCCAATCACCTCTCAGCTTATTTAAGGCTTGGTTTTGCAGCCGTGCAGCGCTGGTCCATTCGTCTCCCACTCCATAACCCGGACATTCATTCATCTACCTCTACAGACTCTGACCCAGGTTTTGTGTTATCCGTTGTTTAGTTTTCATTTATGTTTAATAAACTTATGTTTTTTCCCTTCAGTACCGTGCACTTGAGTCCTCTCATTTCCTCCTTCATTTCCTCCTTTGCGACACCTGTGGTTGTTTAATTCAGTTTTTCTCAAACCTCGGGGCGGGCCCCCCAGGGGTTATGCAAAGGCTTGGGGGGTCATGGGATCAGTCCTGGGTGTCTTTTCTTCTTCAGGTTAGAACAGTGGTTCTCAAATCCAGTCCTCGAGGATCAGTATCCTGCATGTTTTAAATCACAGGTGTCAAACATGCGGCCTGGGGGCCAAATCCGGCCTGCCAAATGGTCCAGTTCGGCCCTTATGATGAATTTGTGAAATGCAAAAATTTCACTGACGATATTAACAATCCTTATAGTTCAGGTTCCACATTCAGACAAATTCAATCTCAAGTGGGTCAGAGCAGTAAAATACTATCATAATAACCTATAAATAATGACAACTCCAAATGTTTCTCTTTGTAAATGTAAATATTTTCATGCATTTACACTAAAACAAAAGTATACTTTTGCAAAAAATGTGAATAATCTGAACAAATATGAACAACCTGAAATGTCTTAAGAAAAGTAAATACAATTTTAACAAGATTCTGCCTGTTTGTAAATGTTTTGTGTGTTTGTAGATCCACTGTGATCTGTAAGTTATAATGTACGTGTGTAAATGATAAACTGAGACATAATATTGTTAAAGTTACACTTATTTTTTTCAGTTTGTTCATGCTATTCACATCTTTTGAAAGGATGGTTTGTAGATGTAAACATTTTCATAATGTAAATTAACTTTTTTCGCTGTTAAACATAGAGAAAATTTTGGAGTTGACATTATTTATATTATTATGTTATTATTTTACTGGTTCGGCCCACTTCAGATCAAATTTAGCTGAACCTGACCCCTGAACCAAAATGAGTTTCACAGCCCTGTTTTAGATGAGTCCCTCTTCCATCACACCTGGTTCAATTAACAATCAGCTCCTCATCATGCTCTGCAGAAGCCTGATAACGATGTAATGGCTTCCAGGTGTGATGGAAAAGGGAAATATCAAAAACATGCAGGATACCGGCCCTCGAGGACTGGATTTGAGAACCACTGGGTTAGAACATGTAGCAGGTGGAACTAATGTTTTAGCGTTGGAGCACCCTGGACTCATTTTAGGGATGTACAGCAAACAAATCTCCTGCCATGGTGACCTGTCACTGGACTAGACAAAGAGTTTAGGTTTGGGCAATGGACAAGGATTGGACTGGAAAAGAAAAAGGAGCTATGTTTTTGTTTTTGCACAGTTTGTACAGTTTGCACTTTAATGTTTTGACGCTCATTGCAGCCGCTGATACTGTTAAAATGTTCATCTTTGTTTTCAAAATGTGCTTGTTCTAAAATGTAACTTTATTGTTACAGTTGTAAGATAACTGCACATTTCCTATTTTTATTTGGAAAATATGGTCTCAGGGAACAGTCTTGTTGAGTTTATATTTTATTGTTTATTTCTATTGTTTATTGTTACAGTGTTGCTGGGGCTGAGGGGGGCCTGGAGATTTTTCATCTTCCAAAGGGGGGCCCGACAGAAAAAGACTGAGAACCACTGGTTTAACTGATTCATCCAATGAACTGCTGTGTTTCCTGTGCAGACCCCCAACCCCGCCTCCATCATGAGTGACATCTATGAGTCCGCGGCCAACTCCCTGGGTTTGTTCAACAGTCCCTGTCTCACCAAAGTGGAGCTGCGACTCACCTGTAAAGGAATTTCAGACCGAGATGCTCTGTCCAAACCCGACCCCTGCATTGTTCTCAAGATGCAGTCCCATGGACAATGGATGGAGGTAGGTTACCATGGCAACCTCTACAATGTGATAGTGTCATGTGGATTTATTGTTTTCAGTGTTGACAAACTGACAGCGCTGTGTGTGGAGATTTGTGTCATACAAAAATGAAAATGAAAATAGAATAGATCAGGTCATAAAACGGAAAGGTTTGGTAGAAAAACTGAAAATCTGAAGTCAAATACAAGTCGGAAGCTTGTATTTGTGGTGTGCTAGGACACTGGTGGACTTGTTCATAAGCCTAATGTTAGTGTTTTACTTTTGGTCTTGGCATATGTGCATCATATAGGTGTGGTTTTACTTGTGATGATTATCTTGCTAACTTTTAATACTACTGCTATAATAAACCTTCCATGTTCTTTATATGTATGAAGTTTCTGAAAATACAAAGTGACCAATTAGACCAGGGGTGTCCAATCCTGGTCCTCGAGGGCCAGTATCCTGCATGTTTTAGATGTTTCCCTCTTCCAGCACACCTGACGGTCATTATCAGGCTTCTGCAGAGCCTGATGATAGGCTTATTATTTGAATCAGGTGTGTTGGAAGAGGGATACATCTAAAACATGCAGGACACCGGCCCTCGAGGACCAGGATTGGACACCCCTGAATTAGACAATATAGTACGGACAAGGTGGTACATCAGCATCTTTATGTCCTTGTTAATGTTTGTGTCTTTGTATTTAGAGGTGTGTTTTCATCTGGTTTTAATTTCATTAGTGCAGTTTGACAGTGTTCATCCATTAAATACACAGAGCTGATCAGGACCTGTGGACCTGTTGAATTTCAGCCTGTAATTAAAGATGATCACCTCTTAGTGTCTCCTGGTGTTAATACTGGATTTTCCCAGTCTCAGTGAAGGCATCCTGTAGGAGTCTTAAAGACAGAGGAATAAAACATGAGCCAACTCAACTCATCGTGCGTGTTGTGCTGTTTTTTTCCCTCTGTGTTTTCAACTGTAAGTCTGTCATCATGTTTTGTTTTTGTTGCATGAAATCCAACAGTGTGTTCTGAAACACAGCTCCAACAAATAAAGCATCGCTATCATTTTTCTAATTGTGAATTACTGCGACATGGAAACCATTCTGGTATGTAGGACAACTGTCTGCAGACCTCTGTATAATTTATACCAGATTAGAACAGTTTTCATTCTGCTATGTTAGGTTTTACTCATGGTCTCTGGGTCTTTACCCCAGTTCAGTCCCTCAGTCAAACTCTACATACTATGATCAGGAAAAGTGCTGGAAAATGTTAGGAGGCTGATGGAGGGGATGAGAGTCTGAATGTTCAGGTGTAGATGTGACAGGACTAGTTCAAGGACAGAGAATCACAAGACATGTAGGTAGAATCATATGAGCTTCTGGAAAAAATACAATTCCTTGAGTCAAGGTGATGGACAAAAGATTAAAGGAGGGTCTTTTGGGATAGTTTTGGGGTAGGTTTTCTTTCTTCTTATATAATACAGCTGAGTTACAACATGAGTAGTTTTCCTCTAGTTTTCTATAGTTTCTGACATTTTAGAATGTTTGTGATTCTGTAAGTTGTCATGGTACTTATAGTGTTTTTCCACACTTTTATGGCGCCCAAAGCACTTTACAAAGCCTCACATTCACCAGTCGGCATCTGCCACCATGCAAGGTGCTGCCAGGCCTTACTGGGAGCAGTTTAGGGTTCAGACATGTGGACAGTTGGAGGCAGGATTCGAACCACCAACCCTTCGGTCATTGAACCAACTGAGCCCCAGCTGACCCGTTATATCTGATTGTATTCTATTAGCATTTTTGCATCATTTTGGACTAACATTATTACAATGCTTTGACAACATGTAGATTAGGTAAACACAAGTCCACATGTTCTGAACTGTACATATATCTGTGATTCTACAGTGTTTTACTAATTACTGTATGGACTGGCTTCATTTGTCCCAACTGAGCTTTACAATGAATCTAACTGCTTTTCATACCATACACATAAACACATGAAGTATCTGCAGATCACATTCACCGTGTGAGTTCACAGGTCACAGATATACTATAACATACTGACATGCAGGTATTTAAAACAAATGGACTCACAGTAGAAAGGGTTGAACCAAAAGGTTATTTAATGACATAATCTATACAACACCCTTGATTGTTAATATCTTCAGTGTAAATTTGCACTTCGTAATTTCATCCCAGGGGTCACATTGGAGCCCTTGAACAGGCCAGGTTTGGAATACAAGCCATATTTTTGACACCCCTGATGTAATCATCCAAAATATTTGACTTTGGTTTCATCATCAAGGCATCAAGGATAAAGAAGTCAGTCCCTGTAGGTGGTTGAGTCCCATGTCGGACTGCACCTAGACCACTGATCATCCCCTCCTCTGGACTGACTCCATTTTCCCCCCACTGACATTAACTCACTCATCTCTCAGTAACAAAGCTCACCTGTCGAAGCAGGTAAAAGTATTTATTCCTGGCTGAAGTCAGACACAGACAGAGAAGAAGATGATTAGATTCTCCTCCAGACCAAAGTGAGTCCATTCACAACAGAGAGAAATGGGAGATCAGACTGTGCTGACACTGTAGTTTAATACAACAGCTGTCAGAGTGAAGGTGAAACTGGGTGAACAGAGCAGAGATAGAACTGCATTTGGTTGGAACTCCCTCACATTAGTTCTTTGATTTATGTTGTTTTGGTACTTTGTCATTATGTGAACACTTGCTGTGTAACATTACTCCAAGTGGGGCAGTGAAGATGAAGTTAAGTCTTTTGGATTGAGGAACCCAAACCGACTGGGCTTTGTGTTTTCAGTTCCACTCTGTCCTGTCTGGTCTGTCCAGACATCTTTAATGATCCTGTTATTCTGTCCTGCAGCCACAGCTTCTGTACACAGAACTGTTGGAAACATAAACCAATGAAGGAGTGTCCAATTTGTAAGAGAAGGTCTTTGAAGGTATTTCCACAAAACTGGCCTGTGTTTCAGTCTGTAGTCTGCACTCAGAGACACTGAAGGTCTTCTGTCTGGACCATTAGCAGCCAGTTTGTAACAAATACCAGTCCTCAATAATACTCAGCTACTGATTCAGACCCTTGGATGTACCTGTGAAACAATTCAAGAGGAAACTTGAGGACACTCTGCCCTGAAAGGACAAGGTAAAGGCTCTTGACTTTTTTTGACCTGGCTGCAGAACACACTGACTTTCAGACTTGACAAAGACAAAGAGAAATTAAGGAACAGTTCCATAAACTTGGCACAAAAAATACAAAAACCAAGGCACTCTTTTATAATTTTAAAATGCCTTTATTAATTATGGCATGTCTCAGTGGACCTCACTGAGCCCCAGTACGTTTCAGCCTGCTGGCCTTCATCAGGGGGACCAACACCCAGCAGGCTGAAACACACTGGGGCTCAGCGAGGTCCACTGAGACATGCCATAATTAATAAAGGCATTTTAAAATTATAAGTGCCTTGGTTTTTGTGTTTTTTGTGCATTCACCAAAGAGCACCTCTTTTACCATTTTTCATTACTGCCAGGAGGTCCATGAAGGGTTCCTCTTTATCATTTGTTCAAGTTGCATAAACTTTACAAGTTTCTCACAGTATTCTGTAGGGATGGGAATTAAGAACCAGTTCTTTTAGAGCAGGGCTGTCAAACTCATTATAGTTCAGGGGCCACATTCAGCTAAATTTGATCTGAAGCGGGCCGAACCAGTAAAATAATCACATAATAATATATAAATAATGCCAACTCCAAAGTTTTCTCTATGTTTTAGAGCAAAAAAGTAAATTTGCATTATGAAAAGGTTTACATCTACAAACTATCCTTTCAAAAGATGTGCATAACACGAACCCAAAAAAAAAAAGTGTAATTTTAACAATATTCTGCCTCAGTTTATCATTTACACATGTACATTATAACTAACAAATATACAAAATATCTAGTAACAGGCAGAATCTTGTTAAAATTGTACTTACTTCTCTTAAGACATTTCAGGTTGTTCGTATTTGTTCAGGTTATTCACATTTTTTTTTTTTTTTTTACGAAATATTACTTTGTTTTAGTGTAAATACATGAAAATATTTACATTTACAAAGAGAAAAAGTTTGGAGTTGTCATTATTTATATGTTATTATGATAGTATTTGACTGGTCCTGCCCATTTGAGATTGAATTGGTCTGAATGTGGAACCTGAACTAAAAGGATTGTTAATTTTATTTATTTATTTATTTATTTTTAAAATATTATTATTATTATTTATTTATTTATTTATTATTATTATTATTATTATTATTATTTTTATTTTTTTATTTATTTATTTATTTTTTTAAAAATTGAATTTAATTGTATTTTTTGGTATTTTCTATTAAAAAAATAAAAAATACAAAAAAATAAAAAGATTGTCAATATCTTAGTGTAATTTTTGCATTTCACAAATTCATCCCAAGGGCCGACCTGGACCCTTTGGCGGGCCGGATTTGGCTCCCGGGCCGCATGTTTGACACCTGTGTTTTAGAGATTCCATGGAATTGTTTGTCTGTTTAACGAATCTGCTTATCGGTTTTGCAACATCAAATGCGTCACATGTCATTTCTGTATTGTGATTCTGAATGGCTCTAAAGTATGGTTGTATTTCACCAGTAAAGATGACGCTAGGATCATTTGTAACAGTTGCAATTAAACTGCACCACATCTTTTAGCCATCTTATATTGGCTGCTTAGTGAAGGAGGCGATGACTCTGGAAAACAGAATGTACAGCAAGCCACTAACATTAAACTCCTCCAGATTCTACATTATCACTGTGTCAACCTGCTTTCACTGTTGTTTATGAGTAAACTCTATGTCCCATAGTTGCATTTAGATGATGACGAGGCTCAGAGGTTCCAGCAGGTAGCTCTCACACTCCTTTAACTACACCTTTAGAACCCTTTATGAGTTTTGTTTGAATTGAATGCAAAATGTGACTGCACATTTGACTTTAAAGAGTTATTTCAAAAAACCTGTCAGGAAGATGGAATATCTCAACAACGCAGATATGCTCAGTAACACAGACTTAAATAAATTCATGTGCAACATTTGAGAGGAATAGGTTTATTGTGTACATAGGAATTCGTATTTCAGCCCATGAGAAATTGGAGCAAAAACAACCGTTGCATTTATATATTGTTCAGTGTATATACTATTTTTGTAACTTCCCACTGAATATTTTTACCACAGAAGGTCTGTGTGACCGTGAAAGAACTCAGATGAAAAAGGAGAGGAGTTATTTTAGAGCTGTAACGATATATATTCATTTATTTGCATAAATCCTTCTAAGAAAGAATTGGAAGTGATTCTTTCGGTGTTGCTGGTGCATTTGTTGTTCAGGTTCAGTTATTAATAAAATACATACATTTCCATCCCATTCGCCTCAGGTCTGATATAATAAACATTGACTTCTCCAAGCAATTTTGGATGGATATATATCAATAGGTAATGTAATATAATAATATAATTATAATAATCCTTCTTTATATAGAACTTTTCTAAGTCCAAGTATAAAAGTGGCTCACAGAGGCCAGAAGATAAAACCGATAAGCCATAAAAGCATCAATAAAAGGAAAACAGGCATATTTAGAATGAAATTTGAGGTAAGATGATATATGATAAAAGTATGCTTTAAGAAGTAACTTTTTACCCAAATCTGCCTGGTTTTCACTGAAACACAGAGGATAATGTTTAAATAAAGGGGCTGTAAACTGACTAGGAAAGGTCAGATAGGTTCAGAGGGTTGAATTTAAAAAAAAATAAAATAAATAAATAAATAAATAACGCAGGTAAAAACTTTTCTTAGTTTTTGTTTTTAATGATTTTACATCTTTATTTTTTTCTTATGTTGTTCATATCAATATAACATCAAACCCTATCATAGAACACACATTGTCAATACCTTAAGTTCCATCAAATACATTTTAAAAGTATACAGTCACACATATGTAAATAAATAAGCTTAAAAAACTAACTGATGTTCTGCGTAAATAAATTGATAAATGATAAATATATACATTTTCAATTATAGTAAAATAACTGAAGTTTACAGTTACATTAGCTTACTTATGGCTTCATTTGTCCAAATATGATCACTTTTGCTTCCTCCATCTATGATATATGGTTCAGGGTGATACACAAGTTTATTAGATCCGTATCACACACTGGCTGCAGTAAACTAATAATAAGACTCTCACATTCTGTTGGAGACTGGCTATAAAATCTCAGTAGAGTCAGGTGACATATAAATGTTTCTCAGGTTAAAGGGTTGTCTTTTGTTTGCAGGAAGATTGATAAACCAGTGTTTAGCTGGGTGAATATCTGACATATACCACAGATCCTTTAGAAAACAGTCCATATCCAGCCCAAACAAATGTGTGCACAAACGGCTGCAGATTGACATGCTTTCACAGTGTGGAGGTCTCCAGCGTATTATGTGCTGTTTGGATCTAGACCCTGGCATTCCTCAGACAGACTCCAGTTATCCACTCACAGATAATGTGTTTACTCCACTGACGGTGATAATAACTCTGTGGCCTCCCTCGGTGCCTTCTCTTTCTGTCCTCTCTCTGTTCTCAGCCATCTGGAGCTGAACTGTTTGCTTAAATGGCGTCTGTTTGGAAGCTGCTCAGGTTCATTATTGAAGCGACAGATGATGAAGGAGGAAAGTGACTGAAGTCTCTGCTGCTCTCTGGTTTGTTGGGATACGAAGCCCGGAGGAGGAAACGGGTCCAAACTCACCCTGAGAGTAAACAGACTGAGCTCCAGGGCCTCATTTATGATCAGATTCAGGCGATTTGTGGCTCTTCCTTCACCTGTCACCTGGGTTCTTGTAAAATGTTTCCCATTGACTTGAGGCAAAGCAGCTTTTTAACAAATAAAGAACTCAGTCCAGATTTGAAAATAACACCAAATTCAGTTGTTTGGCACATTCTACCGCTGCTATTGCATACTGATGTGACTTATTTTAATGACTTTAATTACAAACGTAATGGCTTAAAAATGAAATGGAAAATTGGCATTGGGATTTCTCTGCGCAACAAGTGCACTCTAGGTCTGCTGCTAATTATATGCATTTGCAACAGCTTGCAAACATTCATAAACACCCACAGAATGCAAAAAAATTGTACAGGGTGTCCCATAAGTCTCCATATGTAGGAGACATAATACATATGGTTCTAACATGTATTTCTTTATATTTCTTCTTTATAGTTCTTCAGCAGCGGAGGACATGCATTGAAATGTGTTCCCGACAAAATGGCAGTCATATAGAGCATATTATATAAATAAAAATGGTTTATGTCAAGAAACATTTATTTTTCCTGTGTATGGAGACTTATGGGACACCCTGTGTGATAATCTGTGCTAGATGTACCAGCTTTTAGTCTTTGAGCCTCATTGTTTGCAAGTAGCTGTTAATATTTAATATTAAATCTATTCCTGATTGGTTACATCATACTGTACTTACATTATTTACTCAAGGTGTTATTTACTCAAATTGGTTATAAAGTCCCTATGTTTTTTGGGTCAACTATACAGGAAATTACATCACATAGAAGTGCAGTTAGCTAGCTAATATCAACAAATGACTCCTGATGCAACAGAGGCTCCAACACAAGCCGCAGGTAAACTACCAAATATGCTTGAATCTTCCCTTTTTGATTTTTTTTTCTTTTTTCGAACATATGGTATTTTCTTTTTTTTTTACAGTCACATTAGCTAGTGTTAGCAAGGGAGCTAACAGCAGCAAACATTAGCTAGTGAGCTTACCACTAACCAACACCTCTGAAAGAATACTACTTATATCTCTTAGACAAACATAGATCAGAATGACTTAGCAGTAAATTAGTGTTTGGCCAAATCCCAATTCACCCCTTAGCCCTACCCCTTGGCCCTTGCACTTGACACTACCCCTTGAAATGGAGCAGCAAGGGGTAGGGGTTGAAACATTCCCCTATGAAATGGGACAACCCTTCGTGACCTGTTACGTCATCAGCAGTACTGCTGTCATCGATGCTGCTATAAACAGATGCGAAGACTTTGTTTCTGAAAGTATTCTCCATGCCATCAGTAGCTGTAATCGTCTCGGTTCCATGGGCTTTGGGCATCTTTTTGCGGCTACCAACTATAAACTGCAGAAATGCGATCTGTAACACATTGAAACAGCGTTAAACAGTCGATCAAATGATTGAGGTGTTTACGAAGAAAATACATACATTTTTGGCTTTGTTTACCTCCATCTTGCCAATGATTCGAACAGGATTGTGGGAAATTTCTCCTACCCGTCTGTTCGTGGTGGGGTCCCAGAAATTCTTCGTTTTGAGGGCTATACAGCCCTCCCCCTTAGCCCTTCCCTTCCATCTAATTGAGAATCGGGACAGCACTACCCCTTCACATGTACGCGCAAAATGGAGGGTAAGGGGGAGGGCTAAGGGCTGAACTGGGATTCAGCCTCAGTCTTTTGTTCTTTTGCAAAATGCGTAGCCTTCTTGTATAACAAATCAGATTGCTGATACAAACCTGGTAGCGAAAATCCGCTAATGTTAACTAGTGAGCTAACCACAGCTAAGTGCAGTTTTGGTATCACAAACAAGTTGAAGTTGTTTTAAAAACCTGAAACATTTGTAGTACAAGATAAAATTGATGCAAAACACACTTCTAGTCTTTCATTTCTTGATTTACTTATTTTTTTATGTACTTATTTTGATTTAATTTAATTAAAGCCAGTGCTGTCCAATCTGAACTATAATTCAATATGATAAAAACACTTCAAGGGTGTTATCTGCCAGTGAAAACTCTAAAGACATAACAAAATGAATATCATGATCATAAATACATGATTGCTTTATCACCTGGACACCTAGATGTCTTTTGTTTTAGGTGTTAACATATCCAATTCAGAAGTTGCAGGTTAGTTTTGATCCTGAAACATCCCATTACATTCGACTGGTTTCAAATGATCAGGTCATAGTTTTGGTCCTGTTGGTTAGTTTTAATATGTTGTTATTAAGTTCTGGTTTTGGTGTTGTTAATTGTAGCTTCAGGTTTTTGGCCTCAGGTTTCACAACAGGAAACTTTTGCTTTTGTTCTTCACATCCTTCTTTTGTTGTTCAGACCTGGTTCAAACTCTTCTCTGGTTTGTGTTTAATAACTATGTATTAAATTTCTCCCCCTCTGACCTGCAGCAGTGTTCTCAGAACTCCTCTTTCATATCATCACCTCTTTCTTCATGTAAATTAGTGCCATATCACAGGGTTATTATTTCAGTAAATGCCTCCTGGCTCTCGGAATAAATAAGTAAACAAAGATATGTGAGCAGAGGAGACACCGGCTCTGATGTCTAGATTAGGGACCGAGGTCGTAACAATTAAAACCAGATGAGCATCGTGGTTGGAGCTCGGAGTTATTGTCACATCAAAGAGCTGTTCTTTACTTTTTTTCATCGGCCGGGCTCAGAGGCAGTGCTGGTGTGAAGCTCCTGTTTGTTCATGCCAGAACTCATTTTACAAAAATCCCACCACACCTCAAGTTTTTATTTTTAGACTTTGTCGTTGTCATCGTCCAGGTCCACCACCAGTGTTCAGCAAAA
The DNA here is from genome assembly GCF_902148855.1 of Sphaeramia orbicularis. Taxonomy (NCBI): domain Eukaryota; kingdom Metazoa; phylum Chordata; class Actinopteri; order Kurtiformes; family Apogonidae; genus Sphaeramia; species Sphaeramia orbicularis. The sequence continues at coordinate 22,323,190 of NC_043972.1, forward strand.
AGATACAATCAGAAAAGAATGACTGGTTTAATATTAACTTGGGAGCCTCAGGAAAAAAAATCAGACTTTCTTACAAATTGTTGGTCTCAGATTATTTTTGTGGTGGATCAATGTTCACAAGCAGCAGCATGATGATAATAAACTAATAGTGGAGCTTCATAGAGGTATAACACTGATCCCTTAAAACGACATATTATTGCATATGAATGTTCTCACACTTTTTTCTCACTAACTGATTGAGACATATGTGCGTAATTCATTCAAATTTCAGATCGACCTGTGGCCCATGCACTCGACCACCGGTTTCCTGCTGTTGTAACATCCTTCATTACCCACAAGGCCAAATAGCCAAGTGCCCTTTATCCTCCATCTCCATGTGTGAAACCCAGAGTTGGAGGAGATAAATGGAGGTGTAACAGGCTGAACAAGACAAAAGTTACCTGAGACATTTGGAGGTTAATTATCCACTTTGTGTTAGATCAGCAAAAGCTTTAATAGTCACACGCAGTTATTTGTCTAGTATCAGTGACCAGGAAGTGAACATATTCCTAGAAAAATTAATTGAATACAGTTAAAAACAACTTCAGTTAATGCTGACATGGAGTACAGGACACAGGATGAGTAATAGACTATATCATAATAATTTAAACATGTTTTTTTACTTCAGGGACATTTTTGGTAAAATTCATATGCTTAAACAGCCACTCATCTACAAATAATTTTAAGTAGAGTGGCACCCCTGCGCCCCCTATAGACTGGTCACCCCCACGTAGCAACAAGCATTAACCCTTAGAGACCTAGGGCTATTTTTGAGGCAACTTCCAAATGAATTTTTCTCAACATTTAACTTTTACTAAAAGATTCATTACCATTATTACCATTTACTATAAATGCATTGCATTTTTTCAGTGAAAACATTTTTTTTTCTTTTTCTGGTGTTTAATTTACTGACCATGTAGATCAGGGGTGTCCAATCCTGGTCCTCGAGGGCCAGTATCCTGCATGTTTTAGACGTATCTCTCTTCCAACACACCTGATTCAAATGATACGCCTATCATCAAGCTCTGCAGAAGCCTGATAACAACCATCAGGTGTGCTGGAAGAGGGAAACATCTAAAACATGCAGGATACCAGCCCCCGTGGACCAGGATTGGACACCCCTGATGTAGATGCTCATGAAAGCTCAGAGTAAATTAAATGACCATTTCAGCAAAAAAATATAACTGAACAGGAAGTGTCTACAACCACTGTCATTTCTCAAATTATATGCATTTTATTGGTGAATCAATGTTGTAGTAGATGATGGTGTTCCCACATTCACTATGGAGCCTCTGAACATCCAAATGGGTCATGTATCATTCATTTTCTGAACCACTTAATCAATAGCCCCTTTTACACAGCGCTTTATTCCAGGATGACATCTGTGTAAATGAAATGGTGGGATCATTTGGTCCTCTGAAACACCTCTGGAGGTAGTAACAGAGCTGTGATAAAGGTGGAATCACGATTCAGGAACACTATGTAAAAGTAACACCTCTTGTTCCACAACCAAGGTGTCGTTTTGATGATGTATTGCACATGAGGGGGATTTACAAATGAGTGTGGGCCGTGTACAATAAACAAACATATCAACACAACCAGAAAGATGTCAAACTGGGGAGACGCCGAGCTCTGCGAGCTGTTGTCACTTCGGGCAGAGGACTCTATCCACGCTAACATTTGTGGAACAGTGAAAGACTCTGGAGAGGTTAACTAAGAAGCTATGCTCGGGTATTTCCGACATGCAAGTTATACGTCACACTACGCTGCGTTACCACCCCTTTGATTCTGGATTGTAGGTCTGCTGTGTAAAAGTCCAGCCTCTCTCACCTCTGTTACTCCTTTGGCTTGGCTGTGGAAATCGGTCAATGGTGGAAAAAAAGGTGGGATCACCATCTCACCTTTTTTCCAGGATCTCTGTGTAAAAGTGGCTATTGAGAGGGTCATCAGGAAGCTGGATCCTATCCCAGCTACGGACTGGTGAAGGTGGGGCACACCTTCAACATATTGCCAGTTCATCATGGGGCACGTATAGAGACAAACAACCATTCACTCTCACATTCACAGCAATTTAGATTAACCGATTAACATACTAAGATGCATGTCTTTGAACGCAGCATACAAACTCCACGCAGAAAAGCCCATGCTGACTGGTGCTGGAACTGAATGGAGCCAAGTTCGGCTGATAAATCTGTGCATCTGTGTATAAAAATAAAGTTATTGTGATGACCACTGGGTATGTCAAGATGATGAAGTGGAATTTGCAGCAGAGTAAAAACAGTAAAGAACGTCTGAGCTGTAAGTGGTGGGTTCATGGCTGACTGAAGTGGCCTGATAGTGTTTAGATGCGTTCAGTCTGTCGAGGCGTGGCGTTTATGCTGAGTCTTGTCCTTGTCGTTGTTCCAGGCTTTCAGTGTCAGATGAGATTATAATCCGACAGAGAAGGAACGTCCTAATGCGTCCTTAAAGTCTGGTTTAGATCCCCCCCAAAGGATGCAAGTCATCAAACAATAATGGGGTTTACTTTGCGTTTTACCTTCTGATTCATTGGTTTTAATGTGGTTTTTCTGCACAGATCAGTGTTGATGCATCCGTCCGGTCTCAGTGTCTCTGGTGGGTTTGGTGTGACTCGGTCAGACCTGCTTTCTGCTGCCCTACTTTACATTTTCCTGTGTATTTTTAGCCAAAATTCACTGATACAGACGCAGATGAAGCATTCTGACATTTACTCTCTACTTATATTTTCAGTTTATCCCATGTTTATTTTCACACTGCCTTCTTTACTTTTTACTTCAGTCTGTTTCAGAGACAGCAGGTCATCGTTTAGAGGCTCCAAACTCTTTCTGAGGAGCCACGTGATTGGTTGAAAGTGTGTTTTTAAGTCGTACGTTCACTTTGTCTCCGTCTGACAAACTGACTTGGACAAAGGAGGGTGTTTTTGTGTTTGAGATGCAGACTGTCACACTGTGTCACATCCAGTTTTCAGAGTTTTAAGCAGCGGGAGACTTAAAAGCTTTGTTGGATCAAATGTTGTTCTGTGAAATGACAATCATGCTGAGAATCATGAAAAAGCTCTGTGAAAAATGGACAAAGACTGTGGACAGATGTTATTTACATCTATCTGCTGCTCTAACAACTGAAGGTGGCAAAGTTTCATGACAAAGAACACTGTGATAGTCAAATCCTGAACAAATAAATATGTTATTTCAGTACAACTTGCCTAAAACTGAATCTGTCTGACTTTTGTGACTTATGACACAATGGGCTTCATGCATGACACATTTGAGCTTAACAAATGTGCACAATTTAGGACATTTTCCAGCATTCATCATCAATATATTTGCATTTTCTCTAGACCTCTCCTAAAGGACTAAGAACAGATAACATGTTTGATGAAATAATAATAGCCCAATATTGATAAAGAATGAGTTTGCTTTATGAAAACTGAAGAAAAATAGTTTGCAACTGTGTACTCTACCTCTAAATTTTTAGACTTGCTGAAAGCGACTAGGTTCATTCATTACATACTCACATTGATAAGAACAAAATGTGTTTTTAGTCCTATGTGAAATTGCCTGTAGAATTTTTTTTCCCCCCTTCTACTTATACCATGTCCACACTAACACTCATACTGTATTTTTCTAAACACATCCTTTCTTGTTCTATCTTGAAAAGAAAAGACCACACCTCTAATGTGACCACAAACACTGCAAAAATCAAAATCTTACGAAGTGTATTTTTCTCATTTCTTGTCAAAATATCTCAGCACACTTAAAATAACACATAATCACCTAAAGAGTAACTTTTCAGTGAGATATAAGAACTTATTTTTAGCCAATAGATCTTGAAAATGTTATTTCAAGAAATCTTACCAAGATAATTTTCATTTTTTCCATTGGCAGATTTTTTTTTGCTTGAATGAAGCAAAAAAATCTTGAATTAAGATATTTTGACCAGAGATGAGAAAAATACATTTAGTAAGATTTTGATTTTTGCGGTGAACTGGTACAAATGCTCAGATGAACTGTTGTGTTACTTCAAACTATGGATAATACTTGACACATCAAACACGGAGGCTTTAATCTGTCATAAAGGTGAAGAAGCAACAAGTTCAGGTATAAACTTAAGTTTCCTCAAGTGTTAGTTGTGGTTATGAAAGTGTATTCTTTACATCATATAGATTTGTCCATAACACTGCTCCGGTCTGTCTCCCAAAGGTAAAAAATAAGTGGTGTGACGCCATTGTTTTCCAATCAGTTTGTTTAAAAATCTTCACTTTGGAAATAATTTACTAAAATCTGGGTTTTTGTGACACAAGTGCTGTTTAGATGTGAATAAGAAGAGAAAAATATAGGGAAAAATATCTGATTTGTAAAGTATCTGTATTAGGCTGTGTCCATACGAAAACGGTTTCGGTTGTATCCGCAAGAGTTTTGTATCGGATAGGCCTTTCCTCCACATGAAACCAATGTTTTCAGTCACTGAAACCGTAACTTTTTGAAACCGGGTCCCAGGGTGGATACATTTGAAAACACCGGTACAACCAAACAGCAACTTTTCTAAAAGGATGATGTCATAGCCCCACCTCTCTAACCTTTCATCCCATAAGCAAGATGCCACTTCAAAACATCAACAACAATGGCGGACTACAGAGTTAGTGCTCGTGTTACAACAGCTATTGAGCTTATTGGAAATACTGAATCAAAATCGTCGGCTACTCTTTCATTACAATGAACAACAAACAACCATAGCTAACAATATTCACTCCATGCTCTTGGATCTAGGGGCAACCAGAGGGGCAACCAGGAGGAAACCAGAGGATCAGACCTGGTACGACCAAGATAACTTCATGCGCATGCTCCACGTCTTCTTCTCAGTTTTTTGCGTGAGCATTACAACACCTCATACAGGCCTGGCATTTGTATAACATCATTTTCAGGCGTTTTCAGTGTTTTCGTGTGGATGCAGATATTTCCTGAAATGACTCAGGGTTTAAGGAGCACTTTTTTGAAAACAACAGAAAAAGTTTGGATGGGAAAAGATGTGGTTTTGTGTGAACGTGGCCTTAGTGTGGACAGGGTATTAACCTCCTCCTCCTGTTCTGTGTAAGAAAACATTTAAGATGAAAATATGAAAACATTTGTGCATGGAGCCCAAAGGGTTTGGATGTGAGAGGGAGTCACACTGAAGTCTTTTATGTCTTTACAATAATGTGTCAGTCTTCCAGTGTTTGATTGGCATTAGATGAAAAAACATCAGAATGAGCAGAATGGTCTGATCTGACTGATGGGACATTGACCTGCTCATATACACATCTGCAGTCGAGGTTAATGTTGCTGATGTAAGCTGCTGACTTAGAAATATTTCAGAGCAGATCTGTTGTATTAGAGTGAGTACACATCTGTGGCATCTTTCAGGCTGTGATTTCAGGTTTTTTTTATTTTTTTTTATCTCCATTAGATCTGTGTTTAATAGCAGAAAATTAAAGGCTGTAAAATTTCACTTTAAGTTTTCACACCTCAGCTGCAGGGTTTCACACAGCCTACACAATCCTCGGCCCACAAGAGACAAATACGAACATACATGTGTCAGGTTTTAACGTTTCTGCTGCCTTCATTTTGTTAGAATAAAAGCAACAGGAAAGACAAGAGACTTTTGGTGACTGTCAGAGATGAAAGATTGGCTGACTCGCTGTAAAACAGGAAGACGTTAGGTTGTGAACATCACTAGTTCACATGTTTTTCAGATCAGAAATGTCATGTGATGTTTTCCAGCTGCTGATCAAAGCTTTTTTAGATTTTCATCAGATACTTAAAGCACACTATCTTCTACAGTGTCTTTTTACTGCCTACCATCAAAATGGTAAATCACCTGGGATCATAAATAATGTAGTATCACTATAATATTCTAAGCATTTTATTTTGACACATAATGTGAGTTATGACCCACAGTTATCTCAATAACCACGTGTTTACTTCAGTAACTCCTACTGGTGAACCCACTAAGACATCATCAGTTAGCTTGTTTCAACATGGCTGCCCCCTGCTGGTGACAGAGTGTAAGACAATCTAGTTTTCTGATAAATGCAAATGAATAACAAGTTTAATTGCAGTGCCATAGATTACCTAAGAAACAAATAAAATAAATTACAGTAATATTGTTCAGTGTTTCAGGTTCACTTTACCTGCAGGTAAAACACTGACTATTAAAAAGTGCACTAACAATAAGAATGTAATTTACCTTACTTACACCTAAGTGGTGTTGTAGTAAACAGAGAAACTACAGTAAATGACTATACCTAGAACATACAGGCTCTGCTGAGGTTGACTGCTTGAACCCAGATATTTTAAGGTGTCATGATGTCAGACTTAACTGAATTTGGGGAAAACAATTATTTTTCAGTCAGTGGTGTTTTAGAATGATGCCATTATCATTTATTTAATTTTACAAGTTAAGAAAATCACCATCAGAACTGTTGCTAAAATTATCAAACCATCAGACTGTGGCCGTTTCTCAATATGTGTTCTTGTCTGTTCTTCCGTTCTTGTGATCTCGTGAAACATCATCAGTCAGGGCCCAAGTACAGTTCCAATTCAAAGTTTGCATAAACCTAGAACACATGGAATACCCAGATGTCGTTCTTGTTTGCTAGCTTAAACTAAGGATGCACTGGTTGGTGACTCGTGTAGACTTGGGTGGGAAATATCCCAGGATGCACTTCATGCTACTCTCGAATGCTACAGCGGCTTCTGTGTAATTCAGAAATGTTCAGTGGAGTAGATGACTGTAATGAGATGATGTGATATAATGTTAGAACACGAGCAAGAGGTAGAATAATGACAACTACGTCTTTATTATCATGATATGGGATTCAAAGAAATGTAATACAGTTTTGAAGAACTGACAAATTGTATAAATGACATGTAAATAGTTGTACAAATGTACTGAAATCAAAATGAGTGACGCTGTGGTGATTTGAGGGAAATGCGTCCTGTAGCCGATGGCAGAAATACAGCAGAGACCCGCAGGAAAATTCACAAGTACCAGCCATTCAATTGCAGACAGACTTATGTTCTTAGGAGGTCCGTTCTCTGAAATTGTTCTTACCAAGATTGTACTCACCGAGTTTGCAAGACTTGTACTCTACATTCTTGATATTCAGACACGCCCTGTGACTGTACATAAACGCCATGACTACACACCTGAATGACATAAAATTCTTACTTTCTCCATCCGTGAGTTGTTGTGATTTGCTGAAGGTGTCTCTGCAGCTTCAACAGGACCAGACTTGTAGTGGTCATTGCCTCTTTTGTACTTTCTCACTTCGCTCTTGAAAATCGAAGTAAAAGGTGTCGAGGCAGCACCTGCTGTGGTGTTGACAATGTGTGTCACATGCAAGACAGATGCACAAAACTAGATGTTTCTTTAGTATATTTGCCACAAACTGCAACTTTTTGTTACCAGCTTAGCCTTAGGGGGAGTAGAGGCAGCTGCATTATGGGAGTTGTGTGCATGTCCTTAAATGGAGAGGGTCGGAGGTTATAGTTATGTGTGTGTGTTATGATGTTGGTGCTGGTTGGCGGTAGTGTAAGATAACAAGAGTGTTATTACTGCAGCAGCACAGCGTCTGAAGAAGGAAATAAAAGGCCTGAGTGTTCAGTGTTACCAGTGTGTTTCCCTGCGTCCTTCGGTGCAGAATAAACCCAGACAACTAATGGGTGACCAAACAATGAGCTGCTCTAAATTAAGGATACTTAGCGCTAAAGCCAAAGGTATCCATACTATGGTTAGCAGAAATTTAGGAAGGAGACATGTTTTTGCTTGTCAGAATGGTAGCACAATGAATTAATTAGTTTTCTGAATCGCTTTGTGGTCAAGACCCTATCCTAACAGAAAGTCTGGAATTGAACCCAGGACCCTCTTACTGTGGCATGACATGATCAAAAAATTACTTGTCTTTTATTATTGACCACCATTCATATTTTCTCTGAACTCATGGCCCATGGGGCATAAGGGAAGGGGTGGGACTTTGGGCGTCCCTTTGCTATAGCTACTACTGTTACTACTTTTGGCTTCTCCTTTTAGGGGTCACCAACGTAAGTCATCTGCTTCCGTCTGACCCTGTCCCCTACATGTCCACCTTCACCACATCCATGAATCTCCTTTTTGTTCTTCTTCTTTGCCTCCGACCTGGTAGCTCTATCTTCATCATCCTTTTACCAATGTATTCACTATCCCTGCTCTGCACATGTCTGAACCATCTCAGTCTAACCTCTCTCACTTTGTTCCCAAAACATCCAACCTGAGCTGTCCCTCTGATGTTCGTTCCTAATCCTGTCCATCCTCCCAAAGAAAATCTAAACATCATCAGCTCTGCCTCCAGGAATCTGTAAACCGTATGTTGCTGTTCTCACTACTATCCTCTACACCAGTGATACTCAAAGTGTGGAGCGCCCCCAAGTTGTCCGCAATAGGGTGTCATTAAAAAAGTCAAATTTATATCAGTGTTTCTCAAATCACCCTCATCTGACTTCCAAAGCAAAGTTACGAGTACAAATAATTGTTTTCTAAATTAAAAGTGAAACAAATGTGGCCTAAATAAACCTAAGAGTAGACTTGAATTTCTCTGTGCAAACCAACATTTTACGTCACCATCTCTATACAGTTAGGTTACCTAGGTTACCTATTGTCATATTGAAGACCTCTCGTGACTTGTGAATTGTGGCCAAAATGAAGTAGAATAGCTAACTAATCAGAAATGAAGAGTGAAATGAAAGAAAGTGAGTTGAACAGTTCTAAAATACAACAATGGATCGGTGACTGAAGAGAAAAGCTGGAGAAAGAGCGACCAATGTTAGCAACAAAGTGCAAAGACATTCTGTTAGCATCCAACTGTTAGCACCATTTGTACTATACTGCAGACTTAATTTGTAATTTACAAAATACAATAATATTGTAATATAGGCTGTTTAACAAGGCTTTTTATTTTAGAGTGGGAGCGGGAAACTTGCCGGCTGGTTAGGTGGTCCGTGATTTTTTTTTTTTTTTTTTAATGATAAATGGGTCATTGGTGTGGAAAAGTTTGAGGACCCCTGCTCTACACTTTTCCTTTAACTCTTGCAGATGCTCTTTTGTCACACATCATTCCTGACCTGTTTCTCCACCTACTCCACCTTTCACTCCGCCTGTACTCTTCTCTTCACCTCCAATCCAACCCATTGGTCTGAATGGGGTCCCCATAATATTGCTTGGGTCTCTATTCTATAGTTATGTTATGCTCATAGCTAATAAGTCCCAGTAAACCTTAAGGTAAAATTAGTTTGTTTAGTTTAGACCATGGGGTGTCCAGATCTGATCCTCGAGGGCCGCTATTCTGCATGTTTTAGATGTATCCCTCTTCCAACACACCTGATTCAAATGATAAGCCTATGATCCAGCTCTGCAGAAGCTTGATAATGACCTTCAGGTGTGCTGGAAGAGGGAAACATCTAAAACATATAAGATAGCAGCCCCCGACGACCAGGACTGGACACCCCTGGTTTAGAAAAACCCCAACTGTGACTAGAAAACAAGCCCAAACTCTCAAATTTTGGAGGCAGCAAAATAAAAAATCCCAAATACGAGCTGTTGTCATCAGGTATGACTTGTTCCTGCCATCATTCTGTCAGCAGTTTCAGTGTCTTTACAGAATCAAACACCGGTTTCTGTTTCAGTGTTTTAATAATGTGTTAAATGAGCGGTTTCCTCTGAGTCGTGTCATCACTGCTGCCTTTGTTGTTGTCGTTGTGGAGTCAGTATCGGCTCCGTCGTCGTCGTCTCTTCTCCTCCGACTCGTTAAGTATCGAGGTTCAGACTCAGGTGGATCAGGTTTTTTTGCGCCCACATCAGACAATGTGACCTGCTCTGCTGATGAGGTGAAGTTTTAATGATCCCCAGGAGAGCGGATCCACTCCGACCGAAGACGAGGAAACACCGAACCAAAAAACAAAACACCGCAGGATGCAGACAGCAGCGCGATAATTAGAAACAACAACATGATAATTAAAAACTTTCCAACAAGTTTAAAGTTTTGGAGACTGTGTTTGTACTTCTCTGCTCTCTGAACTGTAACTGAAATAAGAAAAAACAGAGACTACACTGCAGCAGGAAACTTACTTTAATGAACGTTTATAGGGAAAACACTTATTTGATGTGCTCTTGAAGTAAGTGGCGGTGAACACAGCAAATAAATGTGAGATAATGTCGTTAGTTCAGCAGGTATTTAAACAATGATGACGAAAGAGCTCAATAAAAAGTTATTTACAGAGGTGCACTGTGGGTAAAAAGTACGAACCTGGTGATCACTTTGTGTTTTGAGATTAAGGTTTAAATGTTGAAAATGTTAAGGATAAAGTTGAAACGATTACAAATAAATGTCACGACTTAATAGAAAACACAGAGTTGAAACTGAGAAGAAGAAACATCAAGAGTTATATCATAATGACACAGTTTAGAGAATAAAGGTGGAATGTTGAGAATAAAATCTTGACAATGAAGTTGAAACGCTAACATACAACACAAGATAAAACCAATGCTTTTTGCTCCTGATGCTCTTTCATCATTTCCAACTTGAGCTGATTCTCTTTTTTCTGTTGGATGAGAACTCAGTTGTTATCATGGAGGCTGAACCCAGCATTAGTAAACAGAAGTGATCCAGGAATAGACTAGCCTACATACCAAATATCTGGTTTAGTTGAGACGTCACCTCCTACTCCGAGGTCCAAACCTGTTCATTCCTCTGTATTGAATCTACTGCGGTAGAAAACACATCCAGTGTTCTTTATAACACTGTACACGTGACAATAAAGAGCAGAGGAAGTGGATGAAGTTGATAAATTAAGTTGCAAGTCTCAAAGGGGAAGAAGTGAACTTTAGTGCTAGCTAACAGTATCATGTTAATTAATTCCTACTGAATCTGTCTAATTGTTTCTTTATACAGAATAAATTTTTATGAGGTGTTTAACATCTTCATACTTCATGTCTCTTTGTTAGATCTTTTTCTGTCCCGTCCAATTCAGGGGAAGGTAAATAAAGTGGCAATTTATGTCAATAGATATCATGAAGTGATGCATTGCTGTAAATTCTGAGCGCAAACAGAATTTAAAGACCTAGAACTACTATTGTGGCAACCTCCAAATCAGGTTTACTCATTTACATTTACATTTAACCTTTCCTAAGTGACTTATTATCATTGATTAAATATTATCCTCTGCATTTTTTGCATATTTCAATGAATATCAGGTATTATCCTATATTTAATTAACTGATCATGTAGAGGTTCATAAAATCTTAGAGTAAATTCAAAGGTTATTATATCAAAACAAAAGGAAAAGTGACTTTTTCAACACAATATATCATTAACTGAACATAAAAACAAACATTCATTTGTCAAGCTACATGGGTTTTATTGTGAGTCAGTGTTGAAGGGTACGACAGTGTTTCCATATTCTTTACAGAGTCGTCATATCTGATGTCACTAAGAAGCTGAGAAACTGTATTTTGCCTTAATTATTTAAGTGTACGATAGGATTTGTGGTTTAAAAGTTACTAAATATTTTATATGAGTAGCTATTTAGGTCTTAGATGGTCAAACTTAAGATTACAAGTGAAACTCTTGGTATAAAAAATTGCACTAATCACTGTATTTCAGTTAATTAATGACTTTAGCCTGTTCTGAACCTGATTGATGCCTCATTTAAGAAAGAAAGTATAGTACAGGAGCAGACGACTCCACCAGTAATTGACTTCTCCTCATGGGATAATTTTGTTATGGTCATTTCTTGAGCACTAAAATGAAACTGCACCAAAGTACCTCACCATTATCTCATCTCCCAATATTCATGTCTAATTACTTCCAGCTACAATAATGGCTGAAAAGCTTGAGGCACAGAGTCATTTTTATAGTTTGTTTAAACCCGTAGGTTTTCTGATGTTCATTGGGTCGACTCTTCTTGTTGTGAGTCTTTGATTTCCTCTTCACAGACCAGTTGTTTCTGACTTGAAGCAATTCCTCTAAAAAAAATTCTCTGCTGCAGTCTAGTTGCATAAAAACCTATTTTCCAGGAATCAGGGTTGCATTTTTCACTTTAAATCTGTTGCTGACTGGGTTGTGATGAAGCAGCTGCTGAAGCTCACCTACAGGTGTGCACACATATTAAGTCTCCAACACTGTGCAAAGATGTTAATTTGTCTTTTGTGGAAACAATCTCCATACAAATACTATCAACTGCTGAGATGTGTTTGCAAATTTTTTTCTGCATCAGCATATCTTGAGGTTCATCAAATTGGACGGTGGCATAAAACATTAATATACCAAACACAGTGGGATTTTCTGGGACTTTCTTGAACTAAAACTGCACCAACTGAATAATGGTAGCAGTATTGGATGCATGGTGTCTGTTTGCTGTGAGTCAGTGAAGAGGAAGAAGTGACTAAACAGTGTGAGGCCAGAGTCGGTATCAGGCAGACGTCCAGCGGGTCGACCGAACCATTAGCAGGACATCAGGTTTGCACTCACACTCGTGGTTGGATTTCTTTTCCGCTGATTCTGACAAACTTTAACTTCATCCAATTAAAGCTGAAGTCTTGAGGAGCTCCAGCCTGTTCGCCATCTGCCACCGACGCTGAGACGCTGAGGCGTCTCTGACTGTTTGAGCCTCACAGCAGCCTGCCGCTAATTTGGATCTGGAGTAAATTCTCTTTGTCTTCACTTTCTAACTAGTTTGGATGGTGTTTCAGTAAATCAGCATCTCATTTTCAGAATGCAAGCTCTGATGATTCTGATGAAGTGCCAGGTTGTCAGCCTGAACTGAAACTCTGCCGTCATGGCTCATATTGGTGTTTTTTTGTCTTGCGTTTGTTTTGCAGGTGGACCGGACGGAGGTGATCCGCAGCTGCGTAAACCCCTCCTACTCCAAGGTTTTCACACTGGACTTTTATTTTGAAGAGGTGCAGCGTCTGCGCTTTGAACTCTACGACATCAACAACAGCCACAACGGGCTGAAGGAGGCTGACTTCCTGGGGTCGGTGGAGTGCACGCTAGGACAGGTGAGCCCAAAGATAGAGGTTAAAGGTGTATATATGCAGGTGTTGGCCACAAGGGGGCAGCACAAACAGATGAGGAGTCTAAAAAATGTAGTTAGACCAATACTTTTGCACCTTTCAGCAGAACACAGAAATATAAGATGGTTTTTCTTCTTCCTTCTTTGCTGCTGCTGTTAAAAATCATCTCTCTATACAGTGGTCCCTTGTTTATCACAGGGGTTACGTTCTAAAAATAACCCGCAATAGGCGAAATCAGCGAAGTAGTCAGCTTTATTTTTTACAATTATTATATATGTTTTAAGGCTGTAAAACCCCTCACCACACACTTTCTACACTTTTCTCAGACAGGCATTAACATTTTCTCACATTTCTCTCTTGTTTAAACACTCTCAAAGTTCAAACCTTTGTAGATTTTAAAAAATAAGTACAGTATTATAGAATGAAACCAAAGATCAAAACCTGTTTTCAGGCCCAAACATTTGTTTGAGAAATAAAAACAAATGTTTTCCTATAAATAAATATGATAGCTTTTAGAAATAACAAATTTAATTTTAGTGATCAACCTACTAGGTTGGACATATAAGAAATTATTAATAGTGACTCGTGTATTTCACAGTTCCTCTGACCGTGCCTCTTCGTCCTGGCGCCGCTCCGCTGTAGTGTCTTTTTCCACTGAAGGCCTTGGTGCAGGTGTCTTTTTCTGAGTGAAGAACATAGTTATGGGTAGCAATCGAATATTTATTGGCAAGGAATATTATTTATTTAATTTTATTTATTATTATTTATTATTTATTGGAATATTATTTGGCAAGCCGAACGCATTCTGTACTGTACAGGAGACACGGCACAGAGGAGACTGATTGACAATGGTCTGCAGTCCCTTAGCCAATCAGGAAGCAGAACACAATGCGAGGGTTCTCCCTTAGTCAATCAGGACGCAGAACTCAATGTGCGTTCATACGCTGTAAAAAAAAGCAAGCAAAATTGCACTAAAAAAATCCATGAAACAGCAAGGCCGCGAAAGGTGAACCGCATCATAGTGAGGGACAACTGTATCTAACATAAAATCTACACCGAACAAGAATATAAACACAACACTTGTTTTTGCTCCCATTTTTCATGAGCTGAACTCAAAGATCTAAAACTTTTTCTATGTACACAAAAGGCCTATTTCTCTCAAATATTGTTCACAAATGTGTCTAAATCTGTGTTAGTGAGCACTTCTCCTTTGCTGAGATAATCCATCCACCTCACAGGTGTGGCATATAAAGATGCTTATTGGACAGCAGGATTATTGCACAGGTGTGCTTTAGGCCGGACACAATAAAAGGCCACCCTTTAAATGGGCCAATATCTAAAACACAACAGTCCCAGACCGGTGTACTGTATGTCATAAATAATTTCATAAAACAGACCAGTGCAACAAACTTTGTATTGTTAAACTAACACTAAGCAGATCCTTCAGTACAAGTATTATATCTGTTCCGCTAAAACTCACTGAACAAGACAAAAAAGTGCAAAAACGAAGGTCACATTATGAAGAGATGATTACAACTTGATACAACTTTAATCTAACTTTGCCTTTTTCTGATCATAATTTGGTTTTATATGAATGAAGCTTCTGCTATCAGCAACTCCTCTGTTTTACATTACATTGAAATGATTCTGATTAAAAAGAAATGGCCCAGGGTTTAACTCAAACAGCTTAAACAAGCCTTTATAAACTCTAAAACTGTTCCCTCCTCCACCGCCTTTTTACCTCATGGAGAGTCATCATTTTACTTAATGAGAGCCGCTTTGTCTGTGTCTATTAATTTTCTGTAAAAGAGAAAATGGTTTGAAATTACAGCAGCACCAGCCAAAAATATGAAAAGACCTCAAAATGAACACTGATCGCTAGAAGTGAAGTATTTTAACAGCATTTGTCTATGAATTATTCTGTTCCGCTGAATTATTCATCTTTTTTGTCAATGTTGAAACTATACTGTGAGAAGATTTAACCTTTCCTTAAACCCACTCAACCTAATACTGCACTTTAAACTGTAGATCAATGTAAAAATCAGACTTATTTGGTCCAAATAAAGTATTGTTTTTGTACATTTTGTACTGCATGTTGTCATGTGTCTAATGTTGTCTGTTTGTACTGGTATTTGTTTACACTGTAAAAAGTCACACCATAGACCTCAATTTTCTATTTTATTAAATTATTTTATGCACCTTTACCCTCACTGAATTATTATTATTTAGTAAGTTTTATATCTGAAACAAATTGAATTAGTTTGTTAAAATTTGTGTGTAGAAAATATGTTAAGTGAATGACTGCACTGAAATGGCTGAAAATAGGATATTATATAATAATTCAGCCATCAGGAGCTGTTATAATGTAAACTTAAAGTAGGACCGGGCAATAAAATGATGAATATTACTCTTATATTTTGGGTTGATCTGTCTATTTTCATGTAAAACACTTACAAATGTTTTAATATGTTGCATTTTTTAACTTAATTTGACTTAGGTACGTTTTTAGCTGAAACCAGGCATTGTAGGAGGGTTTCATCATTACGTCTTGCTTTGCATCAAGTTTTTATCCTTTTGCATCATGTTCAGTCATCTTTTATGAAAACCACAATTAACTGTGTGGTTTCTTCCACTCAGAACCAAAAATCAGCCTTTTAACAAGACACAAATATGGATTTGCAAAATTTCCAAAATCAAACCAATAGTCCCACACCACAACCTAGAAACAATCATCCACTCATTCATATTCAGCAGACTTGACTACTGTAATTCTCTTCTGTCCGGCATCAGCCAAAAATCACTGTCTCGCCTCCAATTGGTCCAGAACGCAGCAGCTAGGCTTCTCACTGGTTTTAGCAGACACCATCATATCACTCCCATCCTCGCATCCCTCCATTGGCTCCCTGTATGTTTTAGAATTGATTTTAAGATTTTACTGATCACTTTTAAAGCTCGAATGGGCCTGGCCCCAAGTTATATACAAGAAATGTTAATTGACTACGAGCCAGCACGCAGCCTTAGATCCTCGGGCAGAGGGCTCCTAGCTGTTCCGAAGTCGAGGCTTAAATCAAAAGGTGACCGGGCATTTTCCATCAGGGCCCCTCAACTTTGGAACGGCCTGCCCGAGGAGATAAGGCTTGCGGAATCAGTAACATCTTTTAAATCACTTCTTAAAACACATTTTTATAGAATTGCTTTTATGTGATGTCTACTGCCTTTTTAACCTTAATTTTTAGTTTTAATTTTAAATTTGATCTTGTTTGATAATTAACTTGTTCATACATCTCTCTAATTGTGTTGCTTCTGTTTTAGTGTTTTTATTTTATTTTCTTCGTGTATCCTGCTGTTGTGCCCTCTGTCAAAGCACTTTGTAAACTTTGTTTTTAAAGGTGCTATACAAATAAAGTTATTATTATTATTATTATTTGGTGTTTATCCTGATGTAAATGTTTATTTTTGTGACCTTTTATGTTATATCTACCTACCAATACCTAACGGACATATTAATGTTATCCTTAAGTCATGTTTCTTTTTGATTTGGCTACATCTTCTGAAACTTTTCCCACTGTAAGACTTAGTACCACCTGGTTACAGTTCCGAAATAACACTATGTTCAAAAATGAGCCAGCGGAGGTTTGACAATCTGAGTTCACACCACAGGGATCTGGTCTGAGCTGGATTTGACTGTATCTGTTACTGCTGCATGTGACGTCGACTGTGGGGTTTTACAGCTTTAGGTTTTATTTTCGGTCTGTTGTGGTGTAAAACCATGATATGAGAGCCAACGGAGTCAACCAAAACTGCATCCATTATAATAATAGAAAAGCTTCTAAACATTATTTTCATTTCTTCACTGTGCCTTTATTGTTTTTATTCGTGCTGTTTTATTTATGGTTTTTAATCGTACACTATTTCAAGGTTTACTAATCTTTTATTGCTTTTGTATTTGTTTTTCCACACAGAACAATATTCTATCCTAATGTTTTATGTTTGTTGTAAAGCCCTTTGTAAGGCTGTTTTTTAAGTGCTATAAAAGTAAAGTTTATTCTTATTCTGAGCCAGAGATTAAAGTCTCATGCTCTTGTTTTTGTGCCCGGATTTAACTCTAGTATCGCTGTGAACAAATAGCATTTACAAACTGAGGTTGTTCTCTGGAAATTACATTTTTATATGAATCAGAGCTTGATTTTTGTTGCTTTTAAATGTAATTATCTAGAACTAAGTGCTTCTGTTTGTGCATTTTCTGTTTTTTCACCTTTATGTAGTTTCATTTTGTTATATTTTCAATTAGTACGAGTCACTCTTTTCAGAGTCTGTCTCAGTAATTCCATCTCATCCTGTCGGAGCTGATTGTCAGGAAACTGCAGACTGTATCTGATGTGTGGCAGGTTCAGGTGAATACGAGACACCTGTCGATCATCGCTCACATGAGTTAGTCTGAGTCTAAATGATAGTTTGAGCCTGAGTGACTTTTATATCCTGAAAGTGCCTCAATGCAACAAAAACCCCAGTAAGTCAACTTCTGGCTTCTCTTCAGTTTTTCTTTCCACGTCTTTTTTTGTGGAAACTGCACCTGACAGTGAAATATACTCCTCTGCTCGGCTCCATGTGCATTTGGCAGCTTTAATCCGTTTTTTTTTACTCTTAAGTACATCACTGAATCTGTCAAATGACTCGGCTCACACTTCATTATAATACACAACGTACATAACAAAGCTGAATAAAAACCTGTCACAAGAAAAACAACTTTAAATTTTTTATTCTTAAGCCTCAGGCACAAAATGAGCTGTTTTCACGTTTTGAGATGTTTTTTTTTTAAAGTAACCATCTCTTTCATTCAAAAAAATAACAAATGTCAATGAAAATAAACCGAATAATAATGAGATTCCTGCAGGGAGGATAAACAACAAAACTAATTGGGTGCTATATATGCTCCATTTCAGGATGAAGACAAGCTGTTTTCAGAGAACAGCAATACTTTCAAGTTATTACCTGAAAGTGAAAGTCACCCATAATTCTACAGCTTTTTAAAACAGATGCATCAACAAATATGGAAACATTTACAGAGTTAACATTAATATTGTGCATCAAACTCCACATAGGGTAAATCTACCTCAAATCACCAGAGTTCAATTAATTTTCCTGACTGACCATGTCCAATTGGCTTCATCTGTCACAAAATACTGTCATTAGTCCTAGTAAACGCCATGCAAAAGTTCAGCCTCATACTTTCATTTACTGGTAAGAGATTGAGCTGTGACGCTGATTTTCCTGTAAGAATGAGTTGTATAGAAATTCAACAACTCCTCCTTCTGATCAATTCATAACTTTCAAGAGTGGTTCTCAAATACACAATAGACTGGATCCCAATTTGCATGTACTAATTTGTGTGCGCAGTCTAGAATTTTGTGTGTGGGGCTGAACTGCGGTTTGTGGACGATTTACTAAGAGTGATTGCATAAATGAAAACAGGTGCAAAGTCTTGGAGACCGCTCTATTTAAAGGAGGATTTTGCGTGCGCTACTGGTTGTCGTCATGGAGACAATACACTGGAAAAACGGCTCTGGGATACACCAGCACTAATGGCAACAGTGACTGGAATGATCCAGATGCACAGAAATGTAATGTTGGAGGAGTTTTGTCATAGAAGGTATTGTGTGACTTCTCCTTGTGATTGGTCCCAAATTATCCCCTAGTTCATCTAGAAGTTTTAAAATGGCTTTACTGGGCAGCGGCGCCAGATTCATTTTAGAGGTGGGGGGGCCGTGGGGGTTGTTGAATTAATAACTGTCAGGCGCCTATAATGTTGTCACACTGTAGCCTAATGTCGGTGCTTATTTTTAATCACAATTATCAGAACAAGTGGAAAAGCAGCATTTACAAGAGTCCTGTAAAGTGTGTGGGGGGCATACATCTCAATTATTTTTTCTTCCGTCACTCCAAAAATGTTCACACGAGGGTGAAAAATGTGTTCTCTGCATCTCGTTTCATCATTTCAATGTCTCCTAACCACTTCCATGTGTGCGCAATTATGCATCCAACCCGTTTGAACCTCCATTTGAGACGTGGTAAATACAGACGCAGTTTCTATGAGCAAAATTACTTTTGGGTTTCATAAATCTCTTTGCGTGTGCTAAATTAATATATTTACATTTTCTCCTCCCAGCACATGCTCAGTTGTGTGTAAACGCCCCCATATTGCATATTCATTGTGGCAAATGTACTAACTGTACAAAAAAATTTCAATTAAAATTAAAATTGTACTTTTTTTTTTTGCTTTTTATACACACAAACCTTTGGTAGATCCAGCCCAATGTCTTTAACTTCAGTGAAAGAAGATCCACAGGTGCATATTTGTCAAATTATAGCTTGATGAAAACTGGAAAAAACGAAATAAATTCCTCACTGCTTCAGAACTGCTTCTGCCTGGTGAATTGGAACACCATTAAATGTTTAAAGTTTCATATTTATATCTCATGTGGTAGTACTATTATGGTGACTAAGCATTTTTTTTTAAGAATTAGCCTTTTTTTAAAAAATTTATGAGACATTAAAAATGTAGAAAAATATTCCTGTACTTAAAAAAACTATATTTCACAAACATATTGCTCATGTATAAAAAGGTCTATCATAAAAATATCCCTGGAAAGTGTACGTGTGACATTAAAACATGCATAAAATATGAAGTTGGTATCTTCATAATTTGTGCAAACTGCATTTGTAAAACAGAAGTGTCTTAAAAACTAATGAAGACCTCTGAGACTGATATAATGAATGATCCCCCGACGACCTCTGAAGGACCAAATATCCAACTTTAACTTGACTATTACTCATTATAGACAATGATCATCCTCTTTTTTTAACCCCTTGTCTCCTCTTGGTTTGTCATAGATGCGTCTTTGAGTAGAAATGCACCCCACTGCTGAAAAGACATACATATAAGGATGGGCATTCTCACAGCTGTTCTGTACCTCAGCGGATACAAAACTGTTTGTGTGTAGGATATAAGAAGGGTTTTAATTGAGTCGTTTCTTGTCACATCTTGCTGTTTCTCATGCAGATCTATGGGCACTGATTCTTTTCACCAGACCCTATGACAACAGGGGTTGACCCTATAGTAAACAGGACACTCCAAAGCAACAAAGTACAGATAGTGATGTTTCCTAGGTTTTATGAGACTGGTAAAATAAAAAAAAAAATGAATGGAGTGAAGTTAATGCTCCTGCTTTTTAGATGCATCCATGTATGAGAGGGTTTATCTATCTGTCAGTTTGTTTGGTGAAGTCTAAGTTCATTCATTCTTCTCCCTATCAGAAGTGCAGTTTTATGGACATGGATATTCATTTATTTCATAGTCATTTGTTGTACTGTTTTGTTTTAATTATGTGAAACAAACACACACAAGAATGTACTTGTTGGTTTTGAGATACATACATACATACTATGGTACAATGGGCTAAAAATTGACATAAGAAGATGGTTGTTTCTTGCCTGTTTAACGTCGGCTTCACAGTTGTTTCTGTCAATTTTACATTGAGTTGGTTTCAGTGCACTTAGACTCATATATATATTTATACTATACTTCACATTTACAGGTTAAAATAATCATATTATATTGAAATATATTCTCTCAGAATCAAAACCTGTTTGGAACTGGATCCTAGTACAGATGATGATATATTCAAGATAATACTGTGTCTGTGACTGATGTAAGAAGAAATCGAAACTGCAACAATAATGGAAAATGCAGAATAAAAAAAAAATCATAGAGAATGCAGTAGAAAGTGGAAAGTAAAGCCACTTTTCTCTTCATCTGACCAGCAATTAATGATTACAGTTGTCATGCATATTTTTAGTATTTTTTTATTCTGAACAAGAGTAGTAATAGGCTCATAACATTTGGCTCATAAGTTCATTTTAACCCTTTCATGCATGATGTCCACATTTGTAGATACATAGTTTAAGCGCACTTTCCAAAGGGTTTTAAAGGCAATATTCTCCAAAGCACATGGAGGCAGCCTCTATAGACCCTGAGCAATACAATGAAGAAAAGTATCATCTTAGTTCTAGAATTTGGACTGCTCTTGCTCTGTGATTTCATAAAGTTAACCTCCTGACACCCAGCTATGGGTTTGTGTTTACGTTTGTGGGCAAGAGTTTCACAGCTTTATTAAAAAAACAAACAAAAAAAACCTCTCCATCGCAAAGGACATTCCATAAATAAATTTTAAAAAAGCATCTGAAAAAAGTGTTCTATCATAATGTTTCAATATAGGCAATTATTTAATTAAAAAAGCCAAAACTTGTACTTTCCTGGGTCTCAGAAGGTTAATTATCTTCTTAATAAAACCATATTTTCAAAAATTCAAATTCATTTCAACTTTAGCCTAATTTTAAGTAATAGAATGATTTTTTTTTTTTTTTTAATAATTCATGCATGAAAGGGTTAACTTAAAGATAGAATAAATATTTGTGAGTTCAGTCAGCATTAAATCAATGGTTTTCATCATCAGAACTATATTTCAGTGTTGACAAGGACATGTTTTAAACTCAGTATCTACAATACTTTTGTCAACACTGCTGGCCATGTTTCAAAACATTCATTGTGGATAGACTGTTGCTCGGTTACATGGATGTTGCCGAGTGTTGCATTCAGGGTATGAAATACTGTAGGATTTTCAGAAATCTTGCAAAATAAGTTGCCTTCAGCATATCTGGCTGGACTGCAGGCTGGGCCACTCAGTGTTGGTTCTGTGCCACATTTGTAGGCCTGGTCTAAAATATAAACTGGAGCGAGACTATGAAGAACATTATAAGTAATCAATAAAATCTTAAAAACAATCCTACACAACTGACTAAAGCTGCTAAAAACAAGTGTTACAGGTGTTAACTCAACAACTTACATTGTTTTGATCTTGTTGTATCTTGCCATTTCCTTGTTGTGTTCTTCAATCTAATTTTTATAATCTAGGTTTTATAATAATTTGGAGCTTCCATTTGTTAGCTGCCTAAAAATCCATCCCACTAAACTGAAACTGAAAAACACTTTAGCGTTAACTCTGCCGTTCAGTTTTAGAGTTCAGTCTGTTCACATGCTTTCAGATGCTTTTTTCTAACATGTATAACACATTCAGATCTCCGAGTTTACGCAGAATTTCATTATGAAAGAAGTAAACGAATATAAAAATAAGTGGGCATATTGGATGGTGAGTTGTTCGACAGGCTGACGAGCAGAGATGAAGAAACAGAAACCGTCAGAGCTGAAGTTGGACAGATTCTCCATCTGCTGCTGATCTCGTTAGAGCGGTTTCAGCGGACGACTCGCCTTCCTGCGAACTGTATTCAGCTTCCTGTCGTGTTGGATGGTCTCTACAAACATGGCGAAGAAGAGTAGTGACGCCAAGTTTGTAAAGAAACAATGGTTGGAGGGGGACAGTGGGAAAGCCTCCTCTTCCTCCTCCTCTTCCTCCTCCTCGTTTTCTCGGCTGCCAGAGTCGTCGTTCAGCTCGGTTCGGCTGCCAGCTCGTTCAGCGTCCAGATGGCTGACAGAGCTGCAGCTTTCTGCTAACAGGAGTGAAGAAACCACCAGTTAGAAAACACAGGAAAATACTGAGAGGAACCATGCCAAAGAGGAGGAGCTTTGGAAACAGAAGGCGGAGAGAGAACCGTGTAATTAGAGCTGGAAAAAATACTCACGTAGTTTCGTCTAGTAGAAATACTGATTCTTTACTGCAAGAGGCTCTGAAATGTTCTCCAAGTATAAAGTCAGTCCTTTAAAGACATTTCTTGTGGTTGTTTTGTGCAAAGCAAACTGATAATGTGAAGACTTTTAATCCATTTTAATTTAAATCAAAAACAACAGACTGAAAATAATGAAAACTAGAAAAGCACTCGGAGAGCGCAGACCTCCGCCAAGGCAGATCCCTCCCCCATCACCACCAAAATTTAGCTAATCATTTGTTCCTTATGCCAGTATCAACATTTCCTGAAAATTTCCTCCAAATCCATCCATAACTTTTTGAGTTATCTTGCTAACAAACAGACAAACCCCAGTGAAAACAACCTCTGCTGTTCCTTGGCGGAGGTAATAACTTCATTTCAACGTGCAAATCATTGTCTCTTCGGTAAATTTCATTTCATTACATCTTAAATGCCATTGTTGTCTTGTGTCATTCAAGTAGTTTTTGTCTTGTTATAACCTTTAGGTCTTGCAACACAAAAAAAGACAAATTAAGAATAATAATAATAATGGGTAAATACATATATTTATCCAATCCAACTTTATTCATGAAGCTTTTTAAAAACAACACAGTTGGCTAAAGTGCTGTACATGAATAAAACACATAAAAGGGTTATAAGCACATAAAACCAAGGATTTAAAAACAGGAAGTGAGTCAACCGGCCTAATGTGCAAAGGCAACTTATGAAATAAATAAATTCAGTTATCACAAACAGGAAGAAAACTCCAAGGCACTCTGTTTAAGTATTAAAATGCCTTTATTCTCAGAGAATAAAGACATTTTAATACTTAAACAGAGTGCCTTGGAGTTTTCTTCCTGTTTGTCATCTACTTTATGAATCCCTTTTTCCAAAGACCACCTCAAACAAACTCTTTTTTTGGGTCCTAGTAGTGTTCCTTCCCATGATTTTTTGAAATTCAGTTTTGAGTCAGATTTGCACCACTAACCTTGTAAAGGCTGAGATGATTATCCTGATACGCTGATGATGTCCTGATCTATGGACTGGATCTGCTGCCCTTCATCAGTCAGTCAATAAATCCATGTGAATCTGAGTGTAACTAGTGACAGACCTTAGAAGGAGGAGGTCATGGGTGAATATGGAGGAATAACTAAATATGGGGCTTAAACACAGGACAAACCGAACCAAGCTGTTTTTGTCTAAACCAGTGGTTCTTAACCTGGGTTCGATCGAACCCTAGGGGTTCGGTGAGTCAGTCTCAGGGGTTCGGCGGAGGTCAAGATACACACTCGACTCATTAGTCAGGTGTGTGTGTCGGGCGAGGTCTGTGTATGTAAACAAACGGCTTCGGAGACTCTTTCTCTGATTGACATCCAATATACGCGGTGTATTGTTGTTGCTTATAGCACTACAACACATCCAAAAGTGTTTATAATCTCTTCCACTCGTCTGACGATGAATTATTTGAGTATTTTCCACATTGTTGTTATGACTTTTGCTACTTCCTGTTATCCACGGAGGCAGCCATGTGTGGCATTTGTTTACATTTTTTGGTCACTGCACTGGTCAGTTACAATCATGTGACGACCGACGCACCGTTGCTGATGGAGAAATCGTAGTACGCTAAAGCCGAGCTAGTGCCGTAATAAAACAATGATCACAAAAATACTTAAGGAGTATAACGAGAACTTTTTTTTGATACACTACATGCAATTATCTTTTTTTTAATGTCAAAATTGCGTGGTTCGGAAAGTTCGGAGCGAGATGAAATGAAAACCGCAGAAGTCACACTGATTTGTAGTAAATATTCATTATTATTGTAGCCTGATGGAAATTAGGTGATGGGTGTGTGTTAAAATGTTAAAAATGATAAATATCATGAATACAATAAGTTCATTATTGGAATACATAAGGTTAAAAATTAAAACCATTTCAGTGTGGTAGTATTAAAAACAAGTCATGTCTTTGTGAAAAGGTATGTAATTTGTTGTGAGTTCATGCACTGTATTGGTTTTGTTCTTTTAACACAGTGATGTTAATGCACGGTTCATTTTGTGCACCAGTAAAACATATACCTGTGTCTTGAATTTGAAAAAAATCATATTTTATTTTTTAATAAAGAAGGGTTCGGTGAATGCGCATATGAAACTGGTGGGGTTCAGTACCTCCAACAAGGTTAAGAACCACTGGTCTAAACCAAACCAGGATCAGAACACTGTCATAGCAAATAACAAATACGAAGGGGTTGGAAACATATTCCATTTTTGTGCTTTTGTTGTTGGAATGAAAACAAAGCTGATTTGTCATTTAATGGTGTTCTATGTAGTATTGATATTCCAAATTCTCAACAGGAAGGGTTGAGGCTCATAACAGAACACACCTAGCGCTGTGAAAACCACCAATGAATCAACACTATGTATCCACAGACTTTATCACTCACTGATTAAAGTATAAAGTTCATTGTTTACACTCATCTGTAATCTGATATTATCAAGTTTTCTTCTTCAAATTTCAAGTCAGCCAAAATGATATTGTGTCTATGATCTTCATGTGCCGTGTGAGCTGATAGTTTACTTTATAATTCTGTTAGCTTAGCTCTATTTTTAGACAGAAAACAGCCACAGTAAAGCCAGAAATCACCAGCAGACTGACTCACTACTCCCTCTAGTGGTCACATAAATCTGACGGTCTGTTGGTATGAATTTATTCAGCTCATGTCTCTACATCCAATACATTGGAACAGTTATATTCTAATCGCATCTCAGTCTACCTCACTTAGTTTAAGTATAGGCTTAGGACATATCTGATTCAACAAATTTAAATGTTCCTCATACACACACTTTCCCACCCTTACACATACTCTTCTTCTTTTATTCTTTGTTTATATTTTTGTTGTATTTCGGATATTATTGTTTTATTCCCATTGTCTTTCTTTAAGCTAGTGCTGTAATGAGGTGAGATTAACTTTATAAGCCCCACTGGGTTTTCTGATCTCACCTGCACAATTTGTTTCTTTGTTTGTCCTAATGTTTGATTTGTTGTTGTGCTAAATAGCTAGATAGATAGACAGACAAATCAATTAATAAAAAAATAAATAAAAAAATAAATAAATAAAGTGGTGTGCAAAAATATTAGAACACTTGTCAAATCTTAAGAAACTGGTGGTTTATTTTTTTCCCAGAGCCTGAATTTCACTTTTTTGCCATTGCAAAAGGTAAAGGCTGAGGTACTGAGAATATTTCACCTACAAATTCATCAGTCCGGTCCTTTTTTTTTTTTTTTTTTTTTTTTTACATTTTACTCTAATATTTAGTGTGGGCCCCCCTTGGCAACAATCACAGCAGCGCATCTTTCTGGCATTGTGTCGATGTATTTTCAACCTCAATGTCATTCCACGCTCTCAGAAGCTCATTCCAGAGAGTTTCCTTAGTTTCCTTAGAGTGTTGCCAAGGGGGGTCACACTAAATATTAGAGTAAAATGCAAAAAAAAAGCACTGGACTGATAAATTTGTAGGTGAAATATTCTCAGTAGCTTTGCCTTTACCTTTTGCAGTGACAAAAAAGTGAAATTCAGGCTCTGGGAAAAAAATAAACCACCCTTTTGTTTAGATTTGACAAGTGTTCTAATATTTTTGCACACCACTGTAAATAAAAAAATAAATACATTGACATCTTTGCCACAACGTAAGAGCTTTTTATTCCAAACATTCAGTCCATTTTTAATCTTTGAAAGTAGAAATAATTCATAGTCCTGTTAGAGACTTTAAAGACCATTTTACAGTTTTCCTCTGTAATCGTCTTAACGTTTCAGTCTTGGTGATGCTGAACTGGGTTTTATTCTTATCTGCACATGTATCAGTGGGATTTCCCTTCACTGACACATATGTTTAATGTAAACCCTGTGTTTGCAGATCATCTCCCAGAGGAAACTGTCCAAAGCTCTGCACAGACCAGGAGGCACCGTGGGAAAAGCCATCATCACGGTGAGAATCCACCACGTCTCAGTCCGATCACGTTATTACTTCCTGATCTGATCCACAGACTCATGGAGTTTGAGTCTGGTCCATGTTCAGTCTCTGATGGCTCAGAACTGTCCCCACGTCAGACCATTAAGGACATGAGGACATTCTGCAGCATTTATGACAAGAAATCCATGTTCCTGCAGAAACAGTCCAGAATAAATGTAAAAGAAAATCAAATCTGCTCTTTAACCGTTTATCCATCAGTTATTTCTTTTAATCATTATTTAAGGATGCTATTTGGACAAAAACGGGTGAACTGATCATTCAGAGTAGAGTTTATAGACTCTTCCCCAGATTGAGATTCTTTTCACGTTAAAAGATCAGACAAGCAAAAACTAAAATACACTGAAGACACACACTTACACTTTGTTCTGGATGACATGAAGTAAATACGAGCTACAAACCTACAATAATGCATTGATATGTTCATCCTGTCAGGTCATTATGTTGTTTCTGCGTATTTTCTATTGTCGTTTTATTTGTTGTCTGGTCTCGTATCCGAACTGTTCCCATTCCTCAACATTCATCATACATATAGTTTAGAAAAAAACAGAAGGTTGAAAATGGGTGATAAAACAACAGTGATATGTAATGATGTTATAGTTCTAAGGAAACAGTTTTGGAGTTTGACTGAAATGTGTTAAACAGAGGAGCAAGTTGTATTTTTTTTTTCATTTTGTTATTGTGTTCTTGTTTTCATTTTAATTCAATTTCATTTTAATTCAGTTTAACCTAATTCATATTTATATAATACATATCCTATTCATAAGTTCTTAATTTCTTATTGAAATTTTTTGTTGTTGATTTTTTAAACATTTCTTGTGTGTGGTTTTTTTTTTTGTGTTTATTTAGTTTATTTTTTTAGTTTTATTTAATTTTTTTTTTTTTTTACTTTTTTTGTTGTGTTGATTTTTTTTTTTTACATTTTTTAAATTGTGTTGATTTTTGAAAATTTTAGTTCTTTGATTTTTTTTTTTTTTTTAAATATATTTTTTGCTGCGTTACATTTTGTTCTCATATTCTCGTCTTTTCTCCATTTTCATCATGTTCTTGTTTTTTCTGTTGTGTTCTCGGCTTTTAGTATTTTCATTTTGATCTTTTTTCTCCTTTTCAACAACAATCTTATTTTTTTCTTCATCATGTTCAGTGTTTTGTTTACTACTATTATCCATTTTCTTCTAGTTTTCTTTCATCACTTCTCCAGACGTGACAGATCAGCTGGACGCGTCTCAGTTTATTTCATCTAATTCCATATAAGTCGATAAAACGAGGTCTAGTATCGAGCTGACGTTATGGATATTAAATGTTCTGTGTTGTTTCTAACTCGCCTCCTTCTGCCTTAAACTCATTGTCCTCACTTGACATTTTTTAAGCACAAACTTTGTTCATTTTCCTTCCTGTTTGCGTCTCTGAAACCCAGTCTCCATCCGTCTGAGCTGCATTTCACAGGTTTTTCCCATCAGCCCTGATCGTTCTGATCCTCTGAACCGGACCGACAGGATTTCAGTTTGTCTTTTCTTTGGAGGATTTCCCTCCGACCAACCTGAAGCCTCGTCTTTACTGTTCATTCATCCACACATTCACAGTGAAAATCCTCTCTGATGGTTTTTACACCTCAAACAGGCAGCGTTGACTGTGAAAGGGCTTCAGAGCAGGAAGCAGCTGTTTGAGGAGACACACATTCACCATTTCTTTGTGTCTTTTTGTTCCTTTATCTTTATTCCTGTTTTATTCTGTTTCCTTTCATTGTTCTTCTTTTTTTTGACTTCATCTTCCATTGTTTTATCCTCTTAGTTTTGACCATGATTTCTGTCATGTTTTGTCTTGTGTTGTCTTTCTTTTCATTCATGTCTATCCTCCTTTTTTCCTCCATTTTTCTGTTTTCCCTCCTTCTTCCTCTTCTTTCATACTGTTCCATCTTCCTACTTGTTTGGATTTATTTTCTTTTCCATCTTTCCATCTTCTGTAGTATTCTCATTTTTTTCTTTCCATTTGCTTTTCTTTTTAGTTTTTTTTCCTTCCACATGTTCCCAGGTGTCGTCTGTTTCTGTTTTTCATCATCTTTTTCTATTACTTTCCTTGAATTTCCGTTACTCTTTGCCGATCCTTCCTTTGTCTTCATCCTCCTCTCGTTTTTCTCCTTCCTCTTCCTTCCTCTAATCTTTTGTCTTCCTGCAGTCATTTTTCTTTCCTCTGTGTAATGAAACCTTTCTGTTTTGGTGTTTTCCTTCCTCCCGAGGCTGAAATCTGCCTAATAATGAATGCTGTCAGTCTGTTTACATGATAATAAGACACAAACATGAATATATGTGTGTTTATTATGTGAAAAAGCCCAGCGGCGTCACTTCGTCTTATCTGAACATTGTGCTGTTATCACATTTCATCCGTCATCTACCCTTGAGGTGTTTTCATCGCTGTCACATGGAAATGTATCATCACTTCAGGAAGACGTATTTTTCCACAACTACAATAATCATATGAAGATACATTTCATTGAGATACAATGACTCTCATGGGATGGAAACATTTATGTAATGTTTGTAAAATCATCTTGTTTTAAACTGTTTGTCTCATTAATTCTTAAAAATAACAACACAGAATACCACAGAATTTAGGTTTTAAAGCCAATTTGGTGATAATAACATGGAGATATAGACATATGAGCTTATTGCACATAACATTGCGTACAAATGGCATTCTAGCTGCACATACTGTTTTACTAGACTCTAGTGTGTTTTTTCACTTCTTTTCTATATGTGATGTACATAGTCTTGATATACATATTCTTTAGTGTTTTTATATCGACATACATATTTTTTTATTGTTTCTATATAGATGTACATATTTAGTGTTTTTATATTGACATACATATTTTTTAGTGTTTCTTTATTGATGTACATATTCTTTAGTGTTTTTATATTGATGTACATATTTTTGTGTGTTTTTATATTTTTTTATCTAGCCGAGAACTACCTGTAAGCAAAATGCTATGTGCACATAATGACAATAAACATCCTTGAATCTTGACTTTCCTCTCAACAAAGCAGAACCTGAGGCGTCATCTTAAATACCTTAGTAAAGACCAAGAGCTATTTTTGTGGTGACTTTCAAATGAATTTTCCACTGCATTTAAGCAATTTATCACCTTTTAATTGAATATTTTCCTCTGAATTTAGCATTTTGCATTGAAAATCAGGCATTTTACTACATTTAATTTACTGATCATGTGTGTGTTTGAAAGAACTCAGAGTGAATACTATGGTTATTAGAGGAAGAAAAATGGATAAAAACAAGTGTTTACAACCACTGTCATTTGCGGATCTAAATGGGTTTTACTGGTGAATCAATGTTGCAGATGATGACAGTCATTCTATGTTCAGTACTGAGCCTGTGAACATCCAAATGGGTTAAATCTGATGATGATTTAAAGCTGAGAAACTACATTTTACCTGAATTATTTCAGTGTATTGATAGCATTAGTGTTTCAATTGTTACTAAATGTTGCACACTCGGACACAAGTGGAGTTTCAGGTGTACATGAGTTTTTTAAAAAAGGTTTTACTTTCTTCCATGCAGCACATCACACATACACTTCAGACATTTTTCTGTAACCACACATGCTTCTCTTCCTGTCCCACCTGAGGACCCCCTCGGGACCCCCCCCCCCCTTCCCCCCCAATGCCTGTATCAAACTGTATTAGCATGCCTAAAATATGACAGCTGCTACTGTAAATAAATAAAACAATTAAACAAAATAATAATGGGGGGTGACCAGTGTTCATTAACATTGATGTTAATTACTCAGGGCCCCACATAAACATATTGGATCAATAGATGCTTTTGATCACTGGTAATTTTTTTTTTTTTTTTTTTTTTAGGTTTTTTAAGGTTAAAACTGACATAAGTATGGTCATGAGAAAAAAAAATGGGGTTAAAAATTATTTATAATACATAAAAAAAGTCAAAATCTGTTAAAAGACATGAAAAAGATGCAGAAAGAGGAAATGTGAAATGTGAAAAAAATGCAAGAAATAAAAGAAAATGACTGAATGAATGAAAGAGGAAACATCTACACTAATTTGGTGATTGTGATGATAAATAAAATCCAGATTGTACCAGTTGTTTCTTCCTGAACAGCAGGTCATCCGATGTGAATATTCAGTTCTTGGTTGTTAATACCTGAGCCGTTGCTTCATAATGAGCCTCTGATCAAACAGAATCATTTGTATTTGTTTTCAGATCACAGCAGAGGAACTGACGGGCAACGACGACTACATCGAGCTCTCCTTCAGCGCCAGGAAACTGGACGATAAGGTAAGTCCTCCGTCACAAACAGCGAACGCAGGAAAATCCATCAGTGTGAAGGCAGATTGTTTATTAAAGTATGTAATTACAACGAGTGAAACAGGACCAGACCTGACAGATTTATTAGACCAGCCCTGTTCATTCGTATCTCTGTGTGTTCAGGACTTCTTCAGTAAATCAGATCCTTTCCTGGAGATCTACAGGCTGAACGATGACGCCACGCTGCAGCTGGTCTACAGAACTGAGGTACAAACACTGAATCCACCTCACGCCGTACTCACAGGATTCATTTATCATTGGAGGAAGATGAGGTTTTCGACAACATGATCAAGGTCTGAACTGAAAAAGTGACACATGAGTGAGTTTCTGCTGGGAATCCATCCAACCAGAATGATCTGTGATGGACTCTCAGGTCTCAAACTGGGATGAAGATATAAGAAACTTTTGAGTTCAGCCAATCATCAGCTAAGAGGGCGTTGAGTGTCATCACTTCATCCAGAAACTGAATGTTGACTGTGCTGTTTTTATCCTTAGAAAATGGAACAAACTTTAAGAAATGACGTGTAGAGCTGTGATTAGTGGTATTATTGTCTGTTTTGTCTAATAGAATGTAGAATAAGTCTAATAAACCTCAGACTATGGCCAAAACTGATCAGAGTCAAAAGGTTATTGTACACATAATCTTTGTGAAGAAGATTAGACATTTATTGGATGCAAAATAATGTAAAACTAAAATAATGTAAAAAAAAAAATAACAAAAATAAAAAAAATAATTAATTAAAATACGAAAAAAATACTAAAACAAATAAATAATAAAAAAAACAAATTAAAAAATAATACTAAAATAATGTACAAAAAAAAACAAAAATAAGCCAAAAAAGATGAAATTGACATAAAAGTTGAAGAGATTAAACATAGAAATAAGACAAAATACTAAATAAAATGCATTAAGATGCAACAAGCCAAAAAAACTACATTTTTCTTAAATTTTCACATTTACAATGAACAATACTTCTGTTTCCCTTTTGTTAATAACAACAGTTTGACAGTGCAGATATGTTATGATTTAAATAAACCAAGTCAGTTAATGAAATATTGGAAAACGACAGAAAAATTATAATAAATAGTGCAATGGCCAAAAAAAAAGTAAACTGAGCAAATATGTCAGAACTAAATTATACAAAACCTATTACTGAAACAAAACCAAAATAAATTGGCGTTGCTCTAGTTCTACATTAAACTCATGGCAGAGGAAGAATGAAAAGAGATGGAATAAAATCAGTCAAACTGTATAGAAATAGTGAATAAATAAATAAAATAGTAAAAAAAAAAAAGTAAAATATTAAATCTGTTTGTTTTTATGAATTTTTCCAACCAGATGAACAGAGATGATTATTACAATTATATAAAACAATGATGAATATTTCAAGTATTTGTGATTTGACAGTTATGTAATAATTGCGACAGGCTTGGATGTATTATGGAGGAAATAAAACTATTTTAAAGGGCTCATATTTTGCTAAACCCACTTTTATTAGTCTTTGGTTCATTTATTTGTGCATTTGGACCCTAACAGTTCCAAAAGTTTGAATGTGAACCCTCCATGTGCTGCAAAGCTATCTTTATATTCATTTTGATAAAAATCAAGTGGATTTCTACAACCTGTTTTAATTCCTGCTTAATTTGTTACATTTTATAACTAGTTACGTCACAACATTTGAACATATAAGGTCAAGACTTCTGACGAACATTTCTCTGAGTACGACATAATGGTTTATCAGCAGCAGCGGTTGTAGTCCAAACTGAAAATATGTCCAAACTTAGAGCAGATTACCTAAAATGTTCGGGACAGAGCAGCACAGCCAACAACCTGAAGGGGGTGGGGCATGAAGTGGCTCATGTGCATTTAAAGGGCCAGCGCTCCAAACCACCTTTCTGGTGTCATTACTCAGAAATAGGGTTGAAGATGGACCTGTGGAGTTTAATTAATGAAGAATTCAGACCCAAGCAGAGCATTTACAGTTTATGTAGACCACAGGGAAATGTTTTAAAATGCATAATTCCATTAAAAAAAAAAAAAAAAAGCAAAATATCACTTCTTTAAAACTTAAATTAGCATTAGATTAGAGTCCAGGGGTGTCCAATCCTGGTCCTCGAGGGCCGGTATTCTGCATGTTTTAGATGTTTCCCTCTTCCAACACACCTGATTCAAATGATAAGCCTATCATTAAGCTCTGCAGAAGCCTGATAACGACTGTCACGTGTGTTGGAAGAGATACATATCTTAAACATGCAGGATACCGGCCCTCGAGGACCAGGATTGGAGACCCCTGATTTTTCTGGTGTTATTTTTCCAGTTGTGACATTAACTTGTTGAAGTTGTGACCAAATGTTTGAGTGTTTTCACCTTTTTAATGTCCATTTAATAGGGACATATTATGAGTCATATGGTTTCTGATATGAAAGAGGTATAAAAACTCTGAAACTAATGTTATAGTATCACAACACTCACTCTACGTGGAAACAAAGACAGCTACTTTTTGACATTAAGATGCTGTCCCCCAGAACCAACAGAACCAACCTGGAACCCTGGAATCATTTATCAGGGTGTCCACATGATGGTGTCCATGGCACCGACAGGAAATGGGTGTGGTCAGCAGAAAATCATTAAATCAGCAGAAAATAACTTAAATCCACAGATATAAAGACATGGTAGAAAGAATAATCTGTTTGGTGTTTGGTCTCTTTATCCATTTTTCATCTTTCGTTTGTTTCTTTTCAGACTGTTATGAATAATCTCAACCCGGTTTGGAAAACCTTCAAAGTTTCTCTGAACTCGCTCTGCAGTGGAGACCATGAGCGCAAACTACAGGTAAAAACACACACACTGTAACACACATACACAGTGTCTTGTATCAGTCGATGTTGTAGCGGCTCCAGTGTAAATGTAGACGTCTGATTGGCTGAAGCTGCAGGTCAAACTGTCTGAACCGCCAAAATAAAACTGAAGATAGAAAAAAGAAACAAAACAGACAAATTCAATTCAGTTTTATTTATATTGTATCAAATCATATCACAAATTCTCACCAGACTCCGTGAAGTCACATCCATTATAGAGAAAAACCAATATGTCACTGAGGGCAAATGGTTGGTGACCACTTGAAAAGTTTTGTGGACTTTAATATTTTCCATATGTTCAGCATCCTCTAGTGGTTATTTAGAGACATTTGTGTTATTTCAGTTCATTTTAGTTCAGGGTCCACATACAGTCCAATATGATCTCAACTGGGCTGGACCAATAAAACAACAGTATAGTAACATACATTTTTCTCTTTGTTGTAGTAGAAAAAAAAGTCAAGTTACAGTGTGAAAATGTTTAAATTTACAAACTATCCTTAAATAGACAAGGAAAAATAAGTGCAATTCATCAATATTATGCCTCAGCTTATCATTTACACATGTGCAGTACAACTTACAGATCACACTGGATCTACAAAGGTATGAAACATTTAGTCCCAGGCATCCGAAACTGAAAAACTTAACATTTAACTTGATGGTCAAAGCAAAACTCAGTGACACCCTTGACTCTTGGTGTGTTCTGTGTAATTTTTCATCTTTGCAAATTCATCTGTATGACTGAACCCTTTGGACCCTGCTTTAATTTATTCACAAATGTTCATCTCTCTGTGACATCTTGACCTACATTCACCTCTATGTTTAATGTCATGAATAATGTGTTTGAGATCAGCTGATTAATTTTTGCCCTGCGATGAACTGGCCACACACCCAGGGTAAACCCCCAGGGGTGCATGTACATGTACTCACTGTCCTCACTGAAAAACCACCATACTGATAAGGTTTCATTGCAGAGGTCTTTAGATTAAACTGGACTAAGTCAAATAAAAACCTGCACTCAAATTTAGCTCCTGTGTTAGAGTTGACTTCAGCCATCACATTTTGACGAACATTGTTCTTCTTCAGAGGATGAGTTCGTTAAAGTATAAGAGCTAGAAATGGTCAAAACTGGTGCATCTAGGTCAGGCTGGGCAAAAAACCTATTCAATATTTCAATATACACATCTTTTAAACTAGAAAAGCACTTGGAGAGTGCAGACCTCCACCAAGGCAGATCAGTGCCCCCCCCCAATCACCACCAAAATTTAATCATTTGTTCCTTGTGCTAGTATCAACATTTCCTGAAATTTTCATTCAAATCCGTCCATAACTTTTTGAGTTATCTTGCACACGGACAAACAGACAGACAGACAGATGAACCAACGCCGGCAAAAACATAACCACCTTGGCGGTGGTAAAAAAAAAAAAAAGAAAAAAACTGGCACATCTGCAAAGTTTCACAAATCTTCAAACAAGTTTCTTACCTCAAAAACATGATACACTTTAGAAGAAGAAGAGGAAGAAGAAGAGGAAGGACGAGGAAGAAGGAGGAGGAGGAGGAGAAAAAGAAGAAGAAGAAGGATACTTCCTTTCAGGACGGTTCACACTTTAAACTCTTATTCTATATATAGAATATTTTGTAGAACTCCTGTCGTGTTCTGTCTGATCTTCGTCAGCTCTACATCAACATGCGAAAACACACCATGTAATGTTTCTTAAATCAGTGGAGGCAGAAGTGGAAGCCTCTCCTCGTCTCTTTATATGACACATTCAAAGCTGAATGTGACTCCAGAGGACAAACTCATCATCCTGTCTGTCTTCTATTCATGATCGTTTTCCACTCGCCGTCCTTCAATCAGCCCGGAGACCAGAGGTTGGGCCCCCTGTCAG
Source organism: Sphaeramia orbicularis (assembly GCF_902148855.1). Classification (NCBI taxonomy): domain Eukaryota; kingdom Metazoa; phylum Chordata; class Actinopteri; order Kurtiformes; family Apogonidae; genus Sphaeramia; species Sphaeramia orbicularis. Next base: position 22,359,141 of record NC_043972.1, read on the forward strand.
CAGCACAGAGATGAGGTCTGAGGGTCAGTGACCTGCAGAGAAATAATCATCAGACAAACAGAACATGTTCAGAGACCGTGATGACTTTAGAAACACTGCAGCTGATCAGACCGATGTTTTCTGTCACCTACCCCCAGCAGGAAACAGGAAACCTCCAGTTTACAGTCATATTTTACTCACAACACCGTTCATACGCAGTACAACACGTCCTTTTTGTGTCCAACATTAGTATTCCTCTAATAACACTCCAATGTGAATCAAAAAACACACATTCAGATTTGATGTTTTTTTCTGAAATATAAGTAACTTTTCAGATCTTTTTTGAGGATAACATTAAAACTATAAAAAACAAACTGGTCAGAGCTAGTTGGTAGAACTGGACAGTGACTGGTTTACGTTGTTTATTTGGAAAAGATCTGCCCACTGTAGCTAAAAACGCAATATGACAAAAATGATTAAAAAAAACCCTATACATTAAGACTTAACATGATCTCAGACTTAAAGGGGCTATGTGTGGTATATCTATTTTCAAACATTATATAATTAACTAAAATAATCAATAGAGTATTTAGAAAGAAGAGCTCTGGCATTATACCAAAGATGCCAATATACTGGATTGTGGTGATACACTGTAACAAATTTCTGTAATTTTTAAAGTAAAAAATTACAGTAGCTTCTTGTTCTAACAATTTACACGGTGTAACTGTATATTCAATAATCTTCACATCTTTGTCAACTGATACATTAAAGCTCTGTTAGTTTAGCTCTGTTTTTAGACAGAAAACAGCCACAGTAAAACCACAAATCACCTCTGTTTTCTGTACCGATTGTGTTGTCAGTAGCTGAACTAAAGATCTGTTTGGAATCATATAAACAAGGTCAGAACTGTTACAGTTTAGTCTGAACCGTGGATCAACAAACAGCAACTTAGCAAAGATAATAACATCATGTAATAACTTTAATCCCTCATAAACCTCATAATCGAACTCATTTATGAAGAAGACACTCCTGTAATTTTAGCATCAAATGCATTCTTTTCATTTAGAGCTGTGTCCAGTGGTGAAAACAACAATGCTTCTAGTTTTCATCACTTTGCCACTTTCTTTGACTCAGTGTGACTCACTACTCCCTCTAGTGGTCATGTAAATACACTGGACTGTCTGTGTAAATATATTCAGTTCATATCTCTACAATCCAATACATTAACTTCATAACTCTTTATTCTAAACACTCTAATGATACTTTTTAGTCATTTTTTAGTATTTGAAAGTAGAAATACTACATATACCCCTTTTAATGTTTTTATTTACAGTCCATATTTAACAACATTTTTACATTCATGTATTAGAGGATGGTAAACATACAACAGTTCAATCCCCTTCACAAATCAACTGGTCTAGGCTCCACTTTAAACCAGTCCTTCTGTCATAATTTCTTGACGTTTGCTACTAAAAGGAGAGGTAATGGCCTGATCACAATCAAAGTGTACAAGTATATTTGCATCAGTTATTAATCAGTGTTGCAAAAAGATACCCCCAAAACCATTCCCAAAATGTTTCTTAGGCCTTCTTATTACTAGATCTTGCAATCCTCCAAATTTGAAGAAAATCAGATAAAAACTGATAAAATGGCGACCCAATGACTGTGAAAACATGTGCACAATTTTATTGTTATAAGAGAGCAAAATTATTGTACATAATGTTTTGTAACACAATAAATAATTACTACTCAACTCCTGTGTCTTTTTTATTACAAAATACACACATCACATTGCTTTTCATTTATTGATCATTTTTGTTGAACAGCTGTTTGATTATAAATCCTTATTTTCAGTATTAAGACAATCAACCATTTTGTTCTGAAAACCCTTCTTTTACAGCCCTTTAATTGTAATAATAGAATGGGAACCTGTTATTTCAGTATTATTATGACTAAATATGCACAGCTAGACAGATTTTGGTATGCTCCCTGGCTGCAGAAAATTTTGGAACTTTGGAATTTTGGTGTGGTAAACGGATGTTTACGTCGAACCGCATGTTTTCAATGGCGCGTTGTTCACCAAAATTCATGTAGTGTCCATACACCAATATACTTCCGTCAATAATATCACGTATATGCCTTATAGATATATTGTTATAACTTGTTCACAAATGTTTATTTACTCCTGCACCAGGTAGACTTAGTTACAGATCTAACAGAGGTGCGGCCATGTGGTAAGCCAGATTTCCATTCCAATCTTGTAGAGTCCGTACACCAAGTAGAGTCTGAACACCATATTCAAAATATGTGGGTCTAATTTTATTGTTTCTGTCAATATATGGAATTTTTCAGCACGCATTCTTTGGACACGACATCTATGCAATAAACAATGCATGATTATCCTGAGTGCTGAAACATTTGTATATCTTATGGAGGCTATCAGGCTGGAGTGTCCGTACACCGAATAATTTCTGATTTGACAGGGGTACAAGCCTGCAAAATTTTAAGTAGACACCATAATACAAAACTATTTTGGACTTTAAAAGAGAAATATCAGACAAATAAAATGGCCTGTCTGATTTTTTGATAGAGCAATATTATTTTTTATCTACTGTGCACCCTTCCTGTTACCCTTGATTGTGATCAGGCCGTAAGGAAGTGTGAATCTAGACATTTCTCAAACCTTATACTTTTACACTGATGCAGACACTAATCTGATTCACCGCTACTGTAAAAATACTCATTTTGCTGGACTTAATAAACTGAAAGATGCGCCTTGTTGGCAGCGTAACGTCCCATCGCTGCACTTAAACGACCAGCAACACAAGAGGCATTTAAAGTGATGAATAAATGCGATCAGAGCCCAAAGCGTTGCTCGTTTCTCCCTCTGTGTGGCTCATGTACATATTATTGTGCCTCAGGGTGGGTGTTTGCTGTTTGTGAACGCTACATTAGCAGCGAGGATGTTCGCCGCTACTTCACATCTGCTGCCATCCATCACATGAGAGAAAACGGTCAAATTAAAACACGGCCCTGATGTTAACGTCTGCAGCCGATAAATCACTGCAACGCTGAACTAAACGCCTCATGGTGTTTTAAAGATGAGGCTTTTATGAGTAACTCTTATTTTTATGTTCATAATATGAGCAACGCATGCAGATTTTTTTGTTTGTTTGTTAAAGGAACGTTCCACTAAAAGTCTGTTTTATGTATTGAGTAGTCTTTTGTTTTTTTTGTTTTTTTTAAAAAAGTATATTTTATATAGGGCTGTTTCTGGCAACGAATTTCGAGCAGTTTGTCCAAGTAGAGTTAGCATCACGCATGCACAAATGGGCAGTTGATTGGGTAGTGACAGGCAGCAGAATCAACCCATAGAGATGGAAGACACTAAACAGCACGTTGGCCCTCTGGATGGAAATATGAGGCCAAAAAACAAGACGGAACAGTTGTTTCAAGTTGTTTTGTTGAAACTGTTGAAGGTGTTTAATTAACACGTCAAGTGCATATATATTCCCTTCTTTCTTGAGTCTGTTTGCTCATGCAAAATGAAGTGCAATTAATATAATTTAGAAATAAATGATATTTAATAATGATTTATCGAAATTTACCCACACCAACCCTGTGATTAAGCATTTTAATCTTTTGACAACACTAATTTTAAACAAGCTAGTTGATTTCTTGATAGGTTGTTTAAAATGATTAAAATGCAACTGTTTTGTCACTTACCTATTTTTACCATTACTTGTTTTTAAGATTATTCACTATTTTGTTAAATGAAGTGAATTACTCTACTTTTTCCTTTATTGTTGTACTGAATACCTGTGGCTTTAACTAATGGATGATTTTGGCCATTTGCTCAAATAAATAAATAATACTCAGAAGATAAATTTAGGTTTAATTATTGATACATTTTTACAGAATTTTATGAAAATATTAAAATTGCTTGAGATTTGATCCACATACACCTCAAACTTAACAATGAATTCTGTATATTTTGGTTTAGAAACAGTAGCCAATAAATCAGACAGAATAAATGCACCTGATGCCGCCTCTAAAATACTTGTCTGTATAATATGCCTGTTCTTTTACTGAAATATTATAATTCCTGCATTAAAACCTTCAATTCTTCACCCATAAACTCTAACTACCTTTCCTGTTTCTGAGTTGTCATGATGTTAAATGCATGAACAGTGAATAAGTTCAGGGAAAAAATATAAAGTGATAGGTAACATTGTTAAATATGGACCAACCTTAGATGGAGGAGGTGATAGGTGGACAGGAGATGTATTTTAGACAAAAAAAACCCAAAACAAAACCAAAAAACAAACAAAAACAAACAAACAAACAAACAAAAAATATATACATATAGGTCATGTAAATGCAGTTTTGTAGGAGTTTTACCATTAGGATTTTGTGTTCCTACAGATTTCATTTTAGGAGTTCACCTATGAGGGCGTATTGATGTTTCAGTTAGTTTTTAGTCAACACCAGAGTCATTAATTCACCAACAGTGTTAAACTAATTACCGCATTTCCCCAAGAGACAATTACATGCTGGGTCTTTACTAATGGCTAGTGTCAAGGCCGACACAAACAAATAAAAGCCAGTTCTCAGTTACATGCTGAGATCATAATATAGAAAAACTTATGGTGCTGCCAGTTAAGCATAATGTTGAATTCTATGAGTTCACCCAAATAATCCAGCTGTTTTCAACACTTATAGACCTTTCACCTGACGTTTTATTGTCTGATCTGTCACTGCAGGTGTGTGTCTTTTCAGCAAAACAGTTATTCGTAGAAACAAGCATGACTGCAAGACAACATTTACCACCTGTTTTTACATTTTGGTTGAAGGTTTTTAGTTTGAAGTAGTTTAAAAAGTGTTGCATTTGTAGAAAAGCACATTGCTGTACTCTTAAAGTCCGGATCAAAATGAAGTTTCATACTAAATTGGGCAATTTCTACTCATTACAAAGAAAACATTTGAATGAAGACCTGCCTCTAAAATGAACCTCCTTCAAATAAAGGCCTGGTACCTTCTGCAGCTCACATTAATGAAGACCTGGAAATGCAGTAGTTTCATTGTTTAGTTTGACCTTTACACTGACCTTTACACACAGCTGCTGCTACATGTTGTACAGATGTACAGTTAGCAGCATTCCCACGCATCCTGGAAAACCTGGAAAATGATTGACCAGTCATGGAAAACATGGAAAATGAGAAAAAAGCTTAAACATCCTGGAAACGGTGAAGTTATCCTGGAAAATTATTTATCCTCCCCCTGCCTTATGACCTTGTGTGCCTAAACTGAGATGAAACAAAGGAAATTGTTTTTTAGTGATTTATTGAAAATATACAAATATTTTTAGAGGAAGTGCAGGAGAGAAAGTAACAGAAGATAAAGTTAAGTTGGGAATTGTCCAGTTAAACATTTGGCCCTTTTCCACCAAAATACCAGGAACTTTTATAGTTAAAGTATAGTTTTATAGTTAAAAAGTTCCTAAAAGTAATCTGTGTGTTTTGCATTTCCATCACACCCAAAGTTCAGGGTAATTTATTCAAATCAGGCTGATGATGTATGGGGGAGCGGTAAAAGAAACTGCAGTACACTTCATGTAAATGCAGAAACTAAGCTCTAGCACAATAAAATGACACAGTACTTTAAGTGGAAAAAAGTTCCTGCGGTGGAAAAGGGCTTATTGTAACTCCAGTTTGTCAGGCTAATGAATACGCTGTAATCTGTGGGTGTGTTTGCATTATTCTATGATACATTTGTCATAATTATTTTTCATAGATAAATTATAGCCATAGACTGCACATCAAATGTCTGAGGAATAAACATAGAAACAATCTGGGTAAATGCAAGTTACAACTGTAGAAAAGAATGAGGGGGACAGGGGAATGGATTTGAGTATGACGTGATAACTTGTCTCTGTAGCGACTGAAAATGTCCTGGAAAAGTCCTAGAAAATAATTTCAGGGAAAAAGTGGGAACACTGAGTTAGTAATACTCTGATATTTGGTCATTGAAAAACACATTTCTTTTTTGTTTGTTTCTTTCAGCTTTTGTTGGTGGAAAATGTATAGCTTTCAGCCAGATAAAATCAATAACAGCCATCTGTGTGCCTAAACCCTCCATAAGCCTCAGAATTATAAACCTATTCCAGAGAATTGTAGAAGATTTTTTGGCTGCTTTAGAAAAACCTTATGATGTATCAAGACAAAAATGGTGTAAAAGCTGCAACAAGGCAAAACATGAAAGCAATGTCAAAGATTTATGCTTCTTGTAGCTATGGTTTAAATACTGCCACAGTTGGCCATAGATTATCCAAAATGTCTAGTTTTCAGTGAAATATCAGTAAAAGCCATCACTGTGTCTAAACCTTGGGGATATGGCATATTGTTTTAGTTTCAATGTCCCAAACAATGCTTCAAGATAAAAATGACATAACAGATCCAATAAGAAAAAACCACAACAGCAATGGAAAGGATTTGATTTGTGTTTCTTGCAGCTGTTGTATAAATATTACACTGAATTGGTCCCAAAAGATGCAGAATGTGTCTTTTTTTTTTTTTTAGTAAAATAACATCATTAAAAAAATCATTGTGCCTGAATCGCCCATAGACCTTGGGGAAACCCTCTTCTGAATGATAAACCTGTTCCACAAAACCTCACATTTTTCTCCCACTGTACGGAAACCTCTGTGCCTCTAATTTCCCTCTGTGATGGATGGATTTTTCGCGAATGAAGCTGTGAGTGTGACAGCTCATTAAACCTGGCTGTGTGTTGCCTCTCAGGTGAATAAGTGGAAGAAGGGCTTTGATTTTTTTTTTTTCCCCTTTTTTAACCTCGTTTTTTTTTCACCCTTCCTTTGTGTGAAGAAGAGGAGGAGGAGGTTTCACTGTCACTGATGTTCAGTTTAATGAGGAGGGAAGGACGAGTCGCTCTCATTAATGTATGCGTCCTATAACACACATATCACATAACACACACATCTACAGCGTCTAATTGGCTCGCTCGCCCACTTGACTCCTGCTGACCTTAACAAGACAGCGGAGCAGAAAAACACCCCTCTGTTCCCCTCCTATTTTTAATTCTGTTATCTTTATCGACAATTAAAGACACATTCATCACCCAAACATGAAACCAGAAAAGCTGTAATAATAAGGATGAAAACCTTCCATATGACAGCTATGCAGACCAGGTTCAACTGGGAAAAAAAAATCTGTGATATCACACAATATTTTACACCAAAAAAATTTAAACTTTGTACTATGAGAAGAGAATATGGAGTCTAGTATCATCGGCAGTGACTTCATTACTACAAATCTGTTTTTTTTTTTTTTTTATTCTAGTCTGGCATGTTTTCCAAAACTGCATTTAATGGATCAGTTGTGAATGTGGTCGAATTATTGCAAGAGGTGAAAACAAAGTAAAAGTAGGGCTCTCAAAATTAACTTGTTAACTTGGATTAATCAATCATCATGATTAATCTGATTAAAATTTTTAAGGCAATTAACTCTTCTGCAGTGCAGAATGAGTCTGAACGTCTCTGCCAACACATTTGGGGCAGTTTGTCCAAGTAGAGTTATGTCACACATGAACAAATGGGCAGTAGATCTGGTAGTGACAGGCAGCAGAACCAGCCCATAAAGATGGAAGACACTAAACAGCACGTTGGCCCTCTGGATGGAAATATGAGGACAAAAAAAAACAAGACAGAACAGTCGACCATCTGCAGGAAGGAGTTTTCTTTTCACCAGAGCACTTCCTTAAATACCACATTAACGCAAAGCATACGTTAGTCAGGGATTCTGCTAGCACTTTGGCTAACGCTACACCCAGCTTGCGACAAACACATTAAGTGCAAATATATTTCCTTTTTTCTTGAGTGTGTTTGCTAATGCAAAATGAAACACGATTAATATAGATTAAAAATGAATGATATTTCATTGTGATCAATCAAAATTATTCCACAGCAACCCTGTGATTAATCTGATTAAAAATTTTATCGTTTGACAGCACTAAAAATAAGTTAAAAATGTAAAGAGGTGTAAAAGATGTTAAAGATGCAGAAAGACACAAATGGCATAAAAGAAACAAAGACAGAAATGACTGAAAAAGATTAAATAAAACCAAAATGGAAAACATAAACAATGTCAAGAAAAACAAGCAATGTAAAAATGAAAATTATATAAAGGATGTAAACAATGGCATATGATATGGATATGATACAATGCAATACAATAATATGATACAATATGATTTGATATGATATTCTGTAGGGAAACTTATTTTGGGCTCAGAAGTGCTGGAACCAAAAAAAGACACAAATGACTATGATAAATGATTTAGGAGATTCATAGAGATGAAAAATGTGTAATTAGGTGAAACTGACATAAGATGAAAACTACAAAAAAGATGAGAATGGTATAAGAGACCGTAATGATGTAAAAAGGTGTGAATGATGCAAAACACAAAACATAAAAAGTCAAAAGATCGTCAAAGATGCATAAAGATGAAAATTGTGCAAAGGATATATTAAGATGAAAATGAAGATGTACAATATGTAAACAATGTCAAAAGACACAAAATGGATACCATGACAAAAATGATACAAAAGAGATGTAACAAAACAAAATGTAAAACACAAAAAGATGAAAATGGCATAAGAAATGAAAATCATGTAAGTGATGTCATAAGGTGTGAATGATGCAAAAAATGTCGAAAGACACAAAAAGATGGAGTAAAAGATACAAAGATGAAAACTTTAAATACATAATCCAAAGAAAACACAAGACACACAACATGAAAACCATTAAAAAAACCTAAAACACTAAACAAAATGGTGTTTAATATTTGACTTGTTCATTTTCAGTCATTTCTCTGAGCCTTTAACAAACACCATCTCCCACAAACCCTGCATCATTATGATTAAATGTCAGTGGTCTGTCAGACTGAAGCGTGTGGATGAACTCTGTGGACATGTTTTTAATTCAGATGTAACTGTAAACTCTGCACATCATCTAAAACACATTTAATAATCAGAATAAACCAACATCTACTGATCTAAAATGTTTAATAACATTTGAGCCATGTCCTGTAGTCTGTGTGTAATAATGCGTCATATGAATGGGTCCTCATAAAGATAGAAACACATGAACACACACATGCAGAGTGAACCTCCCAGTTCCTGAGGGTCCCACATGAATCCACAGCAGAAAGAAATGTGGATGGAATGTCTGCTTTTCATGAATCATGTCAAACTGTCAGTGGATTCAGTTTTATTCTGATTGATTCAGTCCCTGTTGGGTTCTCTGGTCCCAGTGCTGCCGGTTTCACTGGTTCCACTGGTTCCATTCAGAGATGTAGTACAGTAATGGACTGTCATTCACATTGTACACTCATGTCTTTACAGGACATGAGTGTACAAACCAGGGTCACCAATATTCGACCTTCAAAAAATAGGCCAAATATTGAACATTTGCAGTAAAAAGGTCAGTAGATGAAAGTAGAACTGAGTCATTTCATGATTTTAAATGATGATCTCAGTTCATCATGTCATCTACTTTGTATTGAAAAAACCCCAAATAACAACTCTGTCAAAACTTTCCTGTTTAGCAAAAGCTGCGTTTCCACTATGTGGTACCGGCCCGACTCAACTCGACTCGGCCTTTTTGTGTTCCGTTACATAAAAGTACCTGGAATCTGGTCCCCAGTACTATTTTTTCAGTATCTGCTCGGCCTAGGTTCCAAAACAGGTGAAGAGATACTAAAATGTGACATGGAAACACTGCAGACCACTGACTGGTCAGAGAGTTGTCACTGCATCAGTGCGTCATCAATGCGTGGCCCACCATTTTTATCAAACCAGAGATGATGCCAATTAATATACTGATAGGCTAAATACGTGCATGATGACAGTCCACAAAACAACACCGTGGTCGGTCGAGAAGGTTCAGACATTTCTGTCCTTAGTGGCCGACGAAAACATTCAGCATGAGCTTAACAGGACAGCACTCAATGAGTTTATCAGCATCTCAACAGGAGGGAGGGTGGTGTCACTATGACGACCTGGTACTCTAAAGTTGGTGCTAACCTGTAATGAAAACAGCCTCAAGGAATAGTACCTAGTACCCAAGTCAACTTGAGTCGAGTTGAGCCGGTACCACATTCATTTTAAAAGAGCTGTTCATAACTGTAATCTGTATCATAATACTGGAATGGCTCAGAGCGTCTGTGTGTGTATCGGTACAATTCTGACAAATTGAGATGTTTTTACCTGGCCAATTTGGTACCTACAGTTGAGGAATAGTCCCATCTCCACATTAAATAGCTCAGCAAGTTGATAGGACCAATGTTTTCGAAGATATTAGTCATTTTGGAAAACAATTGCCTCACAATCATGGAAGCACAGTGCCACACTGCATGACAGGAAATGGAGTTAAAAACAAGAACGCCGCATTTACTCCCGCAGTACCGACATATCGGTAATAACATTGGCGCCTGCAGCCTGGGCCATCTTTAAAGGGGGGGGGGGGGTAAACATGACAAATTCATGGGACCTAGCACTCCTGGAGGGCCCATACAGCAGTGGAGTGGGCCTGGAGAGTTACAGGAATAGTAAAGCGTCTTCAGTTTGCACTACTCCGACAATCACAGACCGCTATCTACAACCTCAAACCCCCACCCCCGACAATCATGGACCGCTATCCCCCCACGTCACATACTAGTTATAGTTACAGTATTTTACAGAAGGTGTATGACTTTTATCACTCGCACAGATAGTTTAGTTTCAGTCTTTATTAACTTGCAGAGTTTGTGCAACATGTTGTTTTACTGTGAAAGAAATAATGATGAAAAATTCTCGTAAGCTGCCGGTCTGACGTCTGAACTCCAACATGCAGTGAGTCTGGTTTACACAGAGGATTAACAGTTATGTTATTCAAGTCGATGTCATTAATGAAATGTTCAGTAAAAGTTGGACTGGTGTTTAGTTCATCTAGACATTGTCAATATTGTAATAATTTATGACCAAAATCATAAAAAAAAGAGTTTCTAGATAAAACAACAAAAAGCCATCACACTTAAACCTGCAGATGAAAACTAGAGGAAAATCTACAGTTGTGATGCGGTATGGTAAGAAATATATGATTCACACTGTGGATGGTGATTCTGTCTCAGAAGATCCTCATGTAATTTTTCTGACTGGAGCAGTTAGATCTAAATTAAAGATATAGACCCAATCCCAATCCATTCCTTAGCCCTCCCCCTTACCCCTACCCCTTGGCCCTTGTACTTGGCACTACCCCTAGAAACGGAGCTGCAACAGGTAGGGGTTGGAACATTCTCCTATGAAATGAGACACCCCTTTGACACCTGTTACGTCATCAGCTGTCATCGATGACAACACTACCGCTTCATGTGTACCCGCTAAACGGAGGGGTAGGGGTAAGGGGGAGGAGCCAAGGGGTGAACTGGGATTCAGCCGTAGACTTAGAAGGAGAAAAATGTCACTATTGTGAGATTATGTTGAAGAAAAACTTTTCTGAGATTTAAATGCATGAATAACAATCACTAACAAGAAAAGCACTTGGAAAGGGCAGACCTCCACCAAGACAGATCTCTCCCCCCGATCACCACTAAAATTTAATCATTTCTTCCTTGTGCCAGTATCAACATTTCCTGAAAATTTCATGAAAATCCATCCATAAGTTTTTGAGTTATCTTGCTAACAAACAAACATGCAAACACACAAAGCAAAGTGATCACAATACTTCCTGGCGGAGGTAATGATGAAAAAAGTACATCCTTATTATTTTTTATAACAGAATACACTTAGAGACTGTAAAATCATAAAATCACTGGAATAAAAATACTGAGATAAAGTTGTTTGAAGTTGAACACCCAGAGGAAAAGAGCAGTGACTGGTCCTGATTGTCTAAAGACAGTTCAGCCTGTTGACACATGTGTGATCTTCAGTATTGTTATAAATGTTTGAAGACACTGGTCATTATCCAGAGACCGACTGTGGGGAAGCCAGTCCCTTCAGATGGAAACAGTGAAATCATGCCTGAAAACAAAGCAGAACTTAACGATTGTTTGAACTTTGATGTTGTGCTGATGTTTCCTGGATGCACCGCTGAGCCCTGAGTGTCCTGAATCTATTTTCAGTGGGGGACAAAAATCTCATTTATTTCAAAGCTTTAAATCTCCACCATCGAAGCGAAACCCTCAGATTTATTTAGAGACAAGCCTGTGATGTTGTGATGTGCAGCTGAGATGAACAACACGACACCAAAGTCTAATTAGAGACAAAACACAACCTGCTGCTCATATCGGAGATCATCCACTCAGTGTTAATGATAATGAGTTTCATCAGGGAGGAAATGAGGCGACAGTTAGCGACAGTAAAACACTCAGACCTCGCCTTTAATCGACGCCCTGCATGTGGTGTCACGTTCTGATAGTTTGGGATGTGAAAGTTGTGCTTGTGTTGTGTCCTCAGTGCACCGTGTGGGACTGGGACTCCAACGGGAAACACGACTACATCGGAGAATTCGAGGCCACGTTTAAGGAGATGAGAGGAGCCATCGATGGACGACAGGTAGGATGCATCAGATTCCTCCACCTCCTTCTTCTCTTTCCTCTTCTCCTTCTCTGTCTTCTCCTCCTCTCCTTTCGCTTCTCCTCCATCATATTCTTCTTCTCCTCCTCCTTCTTCATCTTCTTCTCCTCCTTCTCATCCCCTCCTTTCTCTCCTCCTCTTCCTTCTCATTCTTCTCCTCCTCCTTCATCTTCTTCTTCTCCTCCTCCTCTTCATCATTTTCTTCTCCTCCTCCTCCTTCATCATCTACTTCTTCTCCTCCTTCTCCTCCTTCTTCTCCTCCACCTCCTCCTTCTTCATCGTCTTCTTCTTCTCCTCCTTCTCATCCCCTCCTTTCTCTCCTCCTCCTCTTCCTTCTCCTTCTTCTTCTCCTTCATCATCTTCTTCTTCTCCTCCTCCTTCTTCTTCTCTTGCTTCGTCTTCATTTTCTTCTTCTCCTCCTCCTCCTTCAACTCTTTCTTCTCCTTCTTCTCATCCCCTCCTTTCTCTCCTCCTTCTCCTCTTCCTTTTTTTCTTCTTCTCTTCCTCCTTCATCTTCTCCTCCTCCTCCTACTACTTCTCCTTCTTCTCCTCTTTCTCCTCCTCCTTCATTTTCTCCTCCTCCACCTTCATTATCTACTTCTCCTGCTCCTCCTTCATTTTCTTCTCCTCCTCCTTCAACTCTTTCTTCTTCTCCTTCTTCTCATCCCCTTCTTTCTCTCCTCCTCCTCTTCCTTCTTCTTGTTCTTCTTCTTCTCCTCCTCCCCCTACTACTTCTTCTCCTCGTTCTTCTCCTTCTTCTCCTCTTTCTCCTCCTCCTTCATCTTCTCATCTTCCTCCTTCAACTCTTTCTTCTTCTCCTTCTCATCCCCTCCTTTCTCTCCTCCCCCTCCTCCTTCTTCTCCCTCTCCTTCTTCTCCTCCTCCTCCTTCTTCTCCTTCTTCTCATCCCCTCCTTTCTCTCCTTCTCCTTCTCCTCCTCCTCTGGTTTAATTTTGCGTGTAGTCTGTTTCCTCAGAGTTGAACATTTACCACCTTGTCCCACAACTCCTTCACACTACATAACATATTTTCTGGTATCTATCCTTTAGTATTAATCTTTCCTTTTACTTCTTACATTTTACCACAAGCATCTGTGCTTTATACGCCTTGTGGTCTTAAAACAGGCTTTAGTACTGACATCATTTTAGGTGAATTATCCATTTTATTTTGCATCATAGATAGTATATACATAGGAAAGGCCATTCCCAGTGAACTCACTAGTTAATAGATAGCTCCTTATGGCTGTACCTCATCTGTATCTGTATCACTGAAGTTGCAGTTTGTTGGCAATCTGACTAAATGGACTATCAGACTATTAAAATATGTCAATACAACAACTACACTCCTGAAAATACTGAAAGTGACATATTTGCCATATGTCATTTTGTGTAAAATGTAACACAATTGAAACATCATCAAAAATGTATTTGTAAGTCTGCATGAACTGCTGTTGATAATTTTTCTGAAGTTAATTCTGATGACGCACAGTGGAAGGGGCAGGACCTCAGCTTTTTATAACGCACAAGAGAAGTGTAACAGAAAAAAAGGCAAAACAAGATGAAAGAAGAAGGTCCTGGGTTCAAAAGCCATAGTGGTCAATGTAGAGTTGACATCTTCTCCTCATATCTGAATGGGTTCTCTGTGGGTATTCATCAAAGGTACATAATAAATGTAGATGGCAAAGTTGGCAAAGCTGACATCCATCATGGCTTCTTCACCCACGCTGTACGAAGGAGAGATACCGCAGGTCCTTCCTTCCCTCTGCTGTCAGACTCCACAATCAGTCCTGCTCCCAGTAGATCACCACATATGTGGTCTACATATGTGGTGTAATAACAACCCTCCCTCCATTCCATTTGTGTTGTTCATCGCTGTCTATATGCATCACTGTCTATAGGCACCATATTTATATATCTAAAACCGCACCTGTCCAAATCTGTATATATTCAAATCCGTATTTATGTATTTTTTTTATATTTATAACCATTTGCACTACATTCATATCAAACCGTATTTGCACTCTCCTTTTAAACACTTTTTTTAATTTAAATTTATATGACTGTTTTACGTGTATGTGTATGTTTGCTGCTGACAACACTGTGAATTTCCCCATTGTGGGATCAATAAAGGAATATCTTATCTTATCTTATCTTATCTTATAACCCCTCCCACCCTCTGCACCACACTGTAGAGGCCCTGAGCAGCTCCTTCAGCACCAGACTTTTACATCCCCTGTGCAAGAAGGAGCTCTTCCACAGGTCATTCCTCCCCACAACCATCAGACTGTATAACAGTATACTATGACCCCCCACCACCCCCATATCACATCATGTATATGTGTAATGAATATGTAAATATCTTAAAATTTTATACTTAAATTTTTATACTTTTAAGAATATTTATTTCTACCTGCCTTTCTCTTGCACTGGTGTGTTACATATCGCTGCTGTAAACTGTTACATTTCCCCATGGTGGGATCAATAAAGTCTTGTGTTATCTTAGATCATAGATGTGAATGTGAGAGTGAATGGTTGTTCTTCTGTATATATCAGCCCTGAGATGAACTGGTGGATGTGTCACCACCTTCGCCTCCAACACCCTGTGAACGAATGATGTAAAGGATGTACGACGATAAAAACATGCGTATAGTAGCTAATTTTAGACCTAATTTGTGAGTTCTTATGCAAAAAAATGTTTCAGATCTAGTGGTAGAACACTGAAAATTGCTATAATGAAAATATTTATTCAACATAAAATTTGCATGAGTGCAGTTAAGAAAAACAACAACCTAGTAACCTAAAAATGTGAATGAATAAGCCCCTGAGACAAAACAAAAAATGATTATCACAATAAATTACCAGTATATATAGATATAGATATTCTCTTGAGGCCCAGCAATGCCTTTTTTTTCCTCTGTAGGGGACAAGAGTTTCACAGTTTTACCAGAATAAATAAATAAATAAATAAATAAAAATGCTGTCCACTGCAAGACGATTGCATTAAAAAAAAAAAAAAAAAAAAACTGAAAAAACTATTGCCTCATATTGTTTCCAATCAAGGCAATTATTTAATGTAAACAAGCCAAAACTGCAAAGATGGCAAAGAAACAGAAAAAAAGATTAAATTAATAAATATTAAGAATGAATAAATATAGTCAGTTGTGGTTTGATGAAATGGAAATAATGAGAGATCTAACATTTATCTGATGATTTGTGGTCAGGTTTCAGTCTCCTCCTCCAGGTTTGTCTCATTAAATCATGACAGACATCGGAGTTAATCATCGCAGAATAACAGAATCACTGCTGTTTCCTCAGATGGAGTCATTACAGCTCTGATCTGCTCATTATTCACATCAAACACAAACACAACAGAACATTAATCCTTCTGCTCCCAAACAATGTGGTGGTAAGAAGTTATTAAACTCTGGTTTTGCTTTACAATTAGCATCCAAATCAAATACTGCATTTTATAAAATATATTATTATATGCTTTACCAAATAAATCGCATATAGTCCTATTCAAAAATGATGTATAATAGTAATGAATTGCAGTGTAAAACTCATCATCAGCAGATCTAACACGTTTTATATGATAAGATTAAAAGTCAAAATAAGGAGTTGTAACAGTGTCTGTAATAATATCAAGCATTAACTGTTAGATAATGATCATGTTCAAGGAGACATTAACTGAACTGAGTTTCTGCTCCCAACAAAGACAGATCTTATATATTGTGTGTTTTATTTGATAATTAATCTATTTATTCATCTCATTTTTTTTTTTTTTATCATCTATAATTGATTCACTTCCGACTATTCCACACTTTCAGTAAAATGGAAAATCTTTTAAGTAATTTTTATCCGCTAATATAATCCTCACTGGAACTTTAAAGCATCAGAAATAGTATTTGGGACAGGCCTAAATATTTGAACATTGGAGACTTGGGGGGGTTTTGTGGAGAAATCACTGACATTACAGCACATACAGATTCAGACTGAGGGCCTTTAACACATGGTCCTGCATTCATATTATAGTGGAAGTCAGTGGGAAATGGTACATGTATGTAGGGGCTGATAATATGAACAGTACAGAATGTACAGGAGGGGGAATGTGCCCTATGATGGCAATGATGTGACTACACCAGAGGGAGGTTGTAATGAATTAAACATTAGACCAGCTGGAAAAATGATTAAAAGTCGTGCTTTGTTTGTACAGGTTAAGGTCAAGTTCATTTATGACACATTTAAAACAATGTAAAGTGCTGTACAAATCTACAGATTCAAATGCCAGATATATTAAAAACGAGTAAAATAAGAATAAATACAAGGTATACTAAAACAGATTACAAAAAACGATACACAGTAATAAGATAAATAGCATCTAAAAACACAACTAGAAGAATGAAACAGATAAAAGTCACACGCTTGTATTAAAAGCCAGTGTAAATAGGTGCGTCTTTAAATTAGATTTAAAGTACTCAATTGACTGCGCAAATGTTTGATTTTGATTTAGTGATTTATTCTGAACATGCAATGAAATTTAACGATATATATGAACACGCAAAACAAATAATAATAGAAAAACCAACAATCAAGACAATCTTAGACAGAAAAACAGCACAATAGTTTAATTTAAATGCCCAAAAAGGGGTGGGAAGAGGTGCAATTTTTTTTAATCCCACCCCCTCTCCATAAAATATTATTAATAATATATTTTTATCTTCCTCTTCCTTTTACATTACTGTTTTATATTTATTTATCATGTTACATGGTAGATCAGACAGTTCCAGAGCCTTGGACCTGCTTCAGAAAAGGCTCTGTCACCTTTTGTCTTCAGTGGGTTCTCGGTACGTCTAAAAGCAGGTGATTTGAGGAAGGTGTTTCTCTGGCTGGGACATGCACAGTTAAAAGCTCTGAAAGGGGGGGAGGGGGGGGGGTGGGGTCTTAAACTCTTACAGGAGCTTAAACCAGATCCTGTAAGCCAGTGAAAGGAAGCCAATACAGGGGCGATGTGGTCCCATCTTCTGGTTCCAGACAGAAATTAATACATTTCTGAATACGTATTTTGCTCCAGAGGATTTGGTAAAAAAAAAAAAAAAAAAGACAGGTGCAACTTTCTTTCATGGATATGATTCAGGTTTATAATTTCTGAGAAGCAGACAATTATCTGCAAATTATGTAGAATAGCAGTGATTGTAATGGGTGGAAATTTAAGAAATATAAAATGTTCCAAAGCTGATAATTCAATTCAGTTTTATTTGTAGAGCCCTATATCACAACAAGGTTGCCTCACAGGGCTTGACAGAATTAGTTGGATATGAAAACAAACAACAGTCAAATAAACAGTAGATGAAGGAAATGGATTAATGTCCCGGGTATCCCCCATCCTTAGACCCTCCTTCAAGAAAAAACTCCAAAAACCCAGTAAGAAAAGAGAAACCTGAGGGAGAACCACAGTGAAGGACAGATCCACTCCCATGGACGGCAGGCTGTAGGTGTACCAGGACTGATGGACGTCCATTTGCAGATGTAGTTCCAGTCTGTAAAGATGCAGTAGGGTGGGGGCACATGAGGGGGTGCATCTAATCAGATGAGACAGGTGAGGGTGGGGGAGGAGGTCTGGGGTCACAGGTCAGGACAGGGTACAGATGAGTCACCTCAGATACTGAATGAAAATACCAGAGGAGTGTGGAATGTCGCTCCCTTCTAATCTCTTGTTCATGTGACATACAGTTTTTAACCCTTTTATGCATAAATTATGAGAACCTTTGTCAAGATTTTTTTTTCTTGAGTGTTTTTATTCTTCCTTTGGCATGACAAAAAAACAATGTGATTGAGTTTATTTTTTTCATCTAGTTCCAAAAATGTCCACTCAGGTACACCATGCATTGAATTTTTGAAGCAAAGAAACATATGTATAAAACCCAATAGCAGAAAGTGATATGGAAACAATGAAATTAAAACATTTTTAATGCTGCTAATCTGATGTTTTCTCACATTTTAACATATTCTAATACTAGTTATTATTCACTTCATGGAGATAATATGAAAAAAAAAACAACTTTTTGTTTGGAAAAAAAAACCCCAAAAAACTCAAAACAAAACTAAATACAGTCTAACAATTAACAATTGATTTACCCTAAAACATGTTACCGCAGATCAGGTTTATCAAGAACAGCAAAGTTACAGTAATGGTATGAATGGCAGTGTATGGGATGATGCATAAGCGTCCACTGTGTTGGCTGATATGGAACTAAAACAACAAAGTCCATGAATATATAAGAGAACAGCTTTGAATAACCGTCCACTGTAGTGACCACTATGCATGAAAGGGTTAAAGAGGCAGTCATGATCATATTAGTCTTCCATTTCAAATATCTTTTAAGTAAAACTAATTTTTAGTGATCTTGGAAAGCAGTTTAGTTGGGTTGACTTGGGTGACAGACTGTATTGTGTGATTCGAAAACAAGCTTCATTTAAAATAAAAGGGGGAAAAATTTGGAAATTGTTAAAACAAAAGTTGTGTTGATTACAAGCTGCAAAAACAATGAGTTCAGATTGACTTATTGTTAAGCAGAGATATTGCTCAAGGGATGTCATTCTTACAATCAAGGCAAAAAAAGTCTATTTCCTCCTCTGTTCCATTATGCACCAATTAGCCTTTTTCTCAGCTTGTTACGGGTTAAATCGAGCTCGGTATTCACTGGAAAATCTCATTAACAATAAGAGAGATTTCCTTCAAATGAGATTGCTAATGATCTTATCTAATGGTAAAAGAACAGTGTCATTATCATTTCCCAGAAACAAGGCCTCTTTACTTCCTTGGGACTCATTTTTGCAGCGCACAACAATCTCCATTTCAGGCCGTATTCCACAGCCCCACTGGTTTGTATTTATTCTATTCACACTTAACATCCAACATGTAGGAGCACTAAGAAGATCAATAACAGCCTTTTTGGGTGCTGAAGGTGGATTTTTTTTTCTCCAGTTTTGGTCTGAGGTGTGATTTAATCCATAAAGCATCATTACACTGAATGCTCTGGACTCCTGTTGAGCTGATCCACACGTCTCACATTATTTATGCGTTTGTGTTTACGCCTCACTCCGTATCAGAAAACTCAGCCTAAATGTTTGCAAACAGAGACAGCGCTTTAATTAGCGGCTGCCTCCTTCCTGTCCGGCTCCTCTTCTCCTTTCGGACAGCTTCGTCTTCATTAGCTCTGCCTCTGCCTCTGGAATCCTGGGTAATTACATCACTTCGTCTGTCTAAACAAACCCTGAGGCGACGGAGCCCCAAAAGTGCATTTTAAAGGGCGGTTGCACTGCTAATTGGGACATTCATGTAATCCTGGAGCTAAGGGACCTAATGGAGATTGTCCCAGAGGTCAAAGCTGGTTTGTAACCACATTAACGCTGCAGCTCCAGGCAAGGTCACAATGGACAAGAGGTCAAAAAGGACGAAATCAGCGCTCATTGTTGCAGCAGGGGAAGAATTAAAACTGGAGTGTTCTTCAAACAAAATAAGATGCAAATGGCTTCAGTCAACGGAAGAATATAGAAGAACATATTATGTTTCCAGAAGGCGTAAAGCCTGAAGGAGGTAAAGGTGTGCCTCCACAAGAATAACAGTCTGCTCACAGCTTTAAAGTGGTGCACTTCACATTTAGACTACATTTTTAATTCATTACTCTGCAAACCAATGTCATGTAGAAAAAGGTCTTATTCCATAGTGTGAAGGAGTCTGAAGGTCTCTACACTCGTCTGTTTTTAATGGAATTGCTTCACATGCCAGATTTTCTTCGAAATCTGTTTATGGCATGAGGATCTTCATAGAGGACATGAATATTTATCAGTAAAAAGCAACATTTAGTTTTTTTTCACAATAACATCAATTTTTGGTAGAGCAGGTCATCCAATAACCAAAGGGTTGGCGGTTCAAATCCCGCTTTGTCCCAGTCATGTGCTGTTGTGTCCTTGGGTAAGACACTTCACCCACCTTGCCTCCATCGTCACTCACACTGGTGTATGAATGCGTATGAATGTTCGGTGGTGGTCAGAGGGGCTGCTTGGCACAAACTGGCAGCCACGTTTCTGTCAGCCTGCTCAAGGGCAGCTGTGGGTACAGATGGAGTTTACCACCACCAGAGGGGGAGTGTGAGAGCGAATGGATAATGGGTCAGGAATGTAAAGTGCTTTGGGTGCCTTGAAAAGCACTATAGAAATCTAATCCATTATTATTATTATTATTATTATTATTATTATTATTCGGAGCTTTTGTAATATGAATAAATGCGTCAACCATCAGTCATTTGTGTGAAACAATGATGGACTCAAACCAAACCTGTCCATTTCTACCTACACTGAGTTTAGTATAACAGACAAAAACACAGCAGATAATGCAGTGAAGGACAGCCTGTGGAGGATGTTGAGGATTTTCTGTCACATGAACTTTATGAATCAAACACAGTTGCAGCTGTGTGTTTCCAGTTTTTACCTTGACACCGGACATAGATGTGGAGTACAGAGGTTGATGGGCTGACTCTTCACAAAGTGTCGCAACTAAGGTTTATAACAGCAGAAGAGTGATGAAACTAAAGTGATGTCATTTTTATCCTTTTGTCTTTTACATTATGTTCATTCTAAGCCCTATTCGGACAGGACTGCTGTTACCGGTAAATCTCTGGCAATTTGCTACAGCTCGAGAACGCCAGCAGCACTTAAAGTTCTTCATATGGAAGAACTTTAATACACTGTAAATATAGACCAAAGTGTTTTTGGCCTGTGGTCTTCATCTGGGTCATCCAGATAAGCATAGTCAGCTGAATCTAAATAAAAATATGAACATGAAAACAAAAATGCAAAGAATACCTAAAAATAGGAACTCATGCTCCCTCCCTATTTGTACCTTGTTAGTTTGTCGTCCTAATAAGTCAGTAGTCCTGTCTTTAATCGTCTCTATTCTAACACGGTAAAACAAATGTCCAGGAGCCTTCACTTCATGTACCTGACCCATATGCAAAAATATAGAGTTTAGGACTGACTACAGGAAATACTGGTTTACAAGACTTGGATCAATAGTGGGAGGTGAGATAAGGACATGATTTACCTGAATTAAAATTAAATATGTATTCTCTTCTGTTGTATATTTAGCAATGATTACACTGATTTCTTTTATTTATTTATTTTTTTCCTTCTTTGTTTTCTTGTGGAAACATTGTGTTAATTGTAAATTCGGTTAGACAAAATAAGTCTGTTTCAGCCTAAACCCTTCTGGTCACATTGTATATGGAACAATGGATATGGTGTTTTTGTTTGTTGTTTAAAGTAATTAACGACTGAATAAACTACTACTACTAGTACTAGTACTACAACTACTACTACTACTACTACGACTACTAGTATTAGTACTACAACTACTACGACTACTACTACTACTATTACTACTATGACTACTACGACTACTACTACTACTAGTACTACTACTACTACTACTACTATGACTACTTGTACTACGACTACTACTACGACTACTAGTACTACTGCTACTAGTACTACGACTACTACTACTACAGCTACTAGTACTACAACTACTACTACTACTACGACTACTAGTGCTACGACTACTAGTACTACTACTACTACGATTACTAGTACTAGTACTCCTACCACTACTGCCATCTTTGCAAATACCCTATTGGTCAGTCAGAGTGTAGGTGGACAGGATTGGTTGTTCCCTTGTATTTTTTCAGTTTTTCTGTGTTTCATATTTCATTTAAATACTGCAGGTTGTGTATTTCCTGATGAAGGCCACTAGTCCAAACACACTGGTCCATATTTACAATGAAATACAATTCTTCTATATAACAAGTGCTGCTGGAATTCTTGACCTTTAGCAAGTTTTTTTCTCTT
This sequence comes from Sphaeramia orbicularis, assembly GCF_902148855.1. Taxonomy (NCBI): domain Eukaryota; kingdom Metazoa; phylum Chordata; class Actinopteri; order Kurtiformes; family Apogonidae; genus Sphaeramia; species Sphaeramia orbicularis. Next base: position 22,381,652 of record NC_043972.1, read on the forward strand.
TCTCTTTCTTCATGCACTTTGGAAGTAGATGCACTTTTACCAGAACCTTTTAATTAGATTAACGTCTTGTAATTTTAATAATTGTGGAGGTTTTCTGTGATCTTAATCCCATGACATTCTGCCATATCTACAATTTATATAAGTAAAAATCCCACCATATGTTACCTGCCATATTTAAAAGAACACAGAGGACCTGTGATAATTTTATCCGTCCATCCATCCATCCATCTATCCATCCATCCATCCATCCATCCATCCATGCCACTCCACATCTCTGTAATTTGATTGGACGTTCACCAGTTTGTGTTTCCTCTGTGCCTGTTACCTGGTCACAGATGACGGAGTCTTCACTAGTGATGATTAATCAAAAGTTTTAAAAGTATTTTAGGTGAAATTCCAGGAGGTATTTGTCATAGGTGTTTCACTGAAAGAACAAACTCAAATCTTTCAGAAAGATGATGAGATGGATGACAAGCAGGACAGATACAGTAAGGGACATTTTTCTGTCTTTCAACACTTACCTGTGAGTGCTGAACTTGTCCTTCACATCACAATATCAGGAATTTTTCATAAGAAACGGACTTTGCTTATTCTGTGTGAATGAACTGAATGAAACACAGACACAGGGAGTGAATTTCCAAACCATCAGACATCCATAGCTTAAACTAATCCTGTGTGAATTGGGATTTTTCATGTCAAGTTTGTTGTCTCAGTGTTGTTTTATGTCATTTCCATCATATTAAGCTGTTTTATAGTGTTTTCTGCCGACGTGAAAGGACTCATTGGCAGGACCATAAGATAAGATAGTATAAGATAACTTAACCTACTGAGACCCAGTAAATAAACATTTTCACCATTTTACATTAAATAATTGCCTTAATTGGAAACAGCATGATGCAGCAGTTTTTTCAGATACGTTTTTAAATTTTTTAAATTTTTTAATATAATGTTCTTTTCAGTGGACTTTTTTTTTAAGTAAAGCTGTGAAACTCTTGTCCACGACAGAGGACAAAAATGCATTGCTGGGTCTCAGGAGGATAGGATAAGATAAGATAGTCCTGTATTAGTCCCACAAGGGGAAATTCCACATCTACAGCAGCAATAGTGGAGCGCAAACAAAGCACACAAGAACAAAAAAAGAGCAAAATCAAGAGTAAAGACAAATCTATTATTAATCTACTATTTCCAGCTGTGCACATGCTGATCATGCCACAGGTTGGATTGAGGAGATACTCATACATACACATGTCTACACACATAACTATGTATATAGACATGTATAAAGATTATACATGTGAGTATGGTAGTTAGATAGTTTAGAAAACTCTAACATGCATTAAAAACATGAATATCTTTTTTTTACTATCAGGTGTGAATGTATTCAGTTTGACTAATGCAGCATTGATTCATGTAAAACCTCATGTTTCTGTTTAGTGAAAGTGTTTCTGTGAGTCGAGGCTTCACCGTGCAGCTGAAGTCAGAATTTTTTGATAGTTTTTCACCTCCTCCTCCTCCTCCTCCTCCTGCTGCTGCTGCTACTTCAGATGAGTCCCGCGCTGAATGTGTGTCTCCTCTCGTCTCGTTTTTCGGTGGAACTGTCGCTGAGCTCTGGTGTCGCTCAGTCTGACTCTCGCTGAGCCGTTAAATTGATTCTGCAGCTGAAGGAGAGGCAGGACTTTGTGTGGGATAAAAACAGAACTGCCGAACAGACAAGTGTCGGGATCCTCAGAGGAATCTGTAGCAAACCGCCTCCTCACATCCTCTGATCCTCCTCCGCCATCACTCTGAGGGTTTCCTTTACGAGTTAACACCTGACAGTGTTAACAGTGTCCACTGATTGTGTTCATACCACTTTAAAGGATCAATGAGTTTTCTTCTGCTATTGTCAACAATCCAGAGGTGATGAAAGTCCACTCTGATAGTTGAAGTAAAAGTAGAAGAAGTGACTGAAGTGAAGTTCAGGCTCTGAAATATCCTCAAAGAATAAAAGTCCAGAGTCAGCCATAAAAGGAAGTTTATATTAAACTGAACCTCAACTCATATCACTGTAATGAGATGACGATTAAACCGCTCTAACTTCTAATCTAATCAGAAACAACAGACTGAAAATAACGAACATTAACTCCCAACGTGTGAATCAACAAGAAACATTCCATTTTTTCTCCTTCATTCAGTCTCCATCACTGTCTGTTTCATCTTTGGCATAGTTTTCATCATTTTAAAGAATATTTTTGTGTTGTTTTTATCTCTTTTTTTTCAATTTTGTGTAATTTTTTTTTTTATCTCATTCACATCATTTGCGTAGCTTTTACATCTTTAATGCTGTTTATCTTTTGCCTTATTTACTTCGTTTTCACATTTCTGAACCTTTTTCATTGATTTCTTTTTATGATATTTTTGTGGCGCTTTGGTAAATGATTAAAAACTGTAAATAAATGATTTATTTAAACTTTTTCACACGATACAAATCTGCCTTAAAACTTGACAGTACTAATGATCTGACATTTATCATGATAATTATCTGTGCTGCCTGATATTAGCATTTTATGCCCTGTTGACATTATCAAAGATATTTTCTTCCTCCACTTAAAAATTCTGTCTACATGACCTTTGTTTCGCAAAATGTCTCTACACGACAACGGAAAAAGGACTGAAAATTGGTACAAACACTCAGATGAATAATAGTGTTGGACCTCACTGTGGAAAATACTGGACGTAGCAGATGCAGGAATGAGATGAACAGCAACAACAACTTCTATTATAGAAGGGTTTTCTTTACATGATGTGGATTTGTCCATAACACCAGTCCAGTCCGTCTCACAAAGGTATCCATGCTGACCTCAATCTACTACAGGTCATACACTGATTTTTACACCTGGATTTGATGTTTCAGGTGCAGTTTTATTACAAAAAGTAATAACAGACATGAGCAAAATGGGGTGTGATTCTGTTATTTTCCAATCTCTTTATTTTCTCTGTCCACACAGATCTGCACAAACCATAGTTTGTAAAAATCTTCACTTTTTCACTATTTTTTGCGCCTTAAAAGGCCATTTATGTATGTATGAGAAGCACAAACATTTAGGAAAATATCAGCTTTGCTAAATAGTCATGGAAAAAATTATTAGACCACCCTTGTTTTTTTCAGTTTCTTTTCATTTTAATGTCTGGTACAATTAAAGGTACATTTGTTTGGACAAATATAATGATAACACAAATAGCTCATAGTAGTTTAATTTCAGGGCTGATATCTAGACATTTTCCGTGTTTTCTTGATAATAACCAAAATCACCTCAGTTCTTACATCAATATCTATGGCATTGTACTGACAAAAACAGTACTTTTAGGCATTCCATGTTTTCTTTTCTGTCTGTTTTAGTCACATGATACACACAGGAGTTAGTATTTGATTGCATAACCATTGTTTTTGATGACTTTCAATGGTCTAATAATTTTTTCCTTGACTGTAAATGCATTATTTTCCAGCTAAAGTCTTAAAAACAGAGGGAAACCCCAGTCCAGTAAGTCCACCTCAAAGCTTAGACTCAGAGCTTCAGCAAAAATGGGAGACTCAGCTTCCTCCTCCTCCTCCTCTTCCTCCTCCTCCTCTTCCTCCTCCTCCTCTTCCTCCTCCTCTTCCTCCTCTGTCAGGTTTTATTTATTGGCTGACCGTCTCCTTTTGGCCAACAACACAGAAATGGGAATCCCTCGTAGCTGAAGCCTCGAAGGAGCCGCCCTCCTCCTCCTTCGTCCGACACAAATAGTCAGTAGAGCCGCATGTCGCCCGTCACCGTGGTTACATGTGATGGAGAGAGGGGGAATCCTCAGCGGCCTTATTTGGGTTGAAGGATGGTGTTGTGAGATCTGAGGTAGTTTCTCCCCCGCAGGCTGAAATGTCCACCCGTCTGACTGCTACCACCACACTTTAATGCTCACTTTTCTTTGCTTGGATTGTCAGGCATGTTTTTGTGCTTTTTTTGTATTCCTCTGTGACCCCTCAAGCTTTTTGTTTGTCGTTTTCCTTTTTTATATTATAAACAAAGACAAAAAATGAAGAGTGCTCAGGTAAACACCAAGGCCACTGTTGGAGAGAAAAAGTCGCTCAGATTTAACCCATAAAGACCCGAACATCCACTGGTGACCAAGATTATTTACTGATATAAATAGTGAAATAACTGTTCATCCATTAATCCTATCAATACATGTAAATAATTAGTGTAAAATACAGTTATTCATCTTTTCATGGTCATCAGATATGACCCATTTGGACGTTCAGAGGCTCCATAGTTACCGTGGAAACACCGTCATCTTCTACAACATTGATTCACCAGTAAAACCCATGGAGTTGGATCAATGACAGTTAATGGACACACTTGGTTTATGTTCAGTTAGTGATATATTTTACTGAAAAAGTCACTTTTCTTCAATTTTCTTTGTTTTTGATATAATACCCCTTAACTTCAATTTGAGCTTTTATGAACATTTACATGATCCATGAATTTAATACAGGAAAACAACAGATTTTTAATTTCAAAATATAAAAATACAGTGCATAATACTAGAATAAATTGTGATAAATCACTTAAGAAAGTTATGAATACAGAAAAATTTAATTGGGAACTGCCAGAAAATCAGCTCTGGGTCTTTATGGGTTAAGAGGTAATTGTAAAAACTCAAATTATCTAATTAATATATTGGTGAAAAAAGTTGACATCATGGACATGAAGTCTCTGACTTTTACTATATTTATGAGATAAATATGACATATAGCATTTGTATATACATTTGTTTAGTTTATCTGTATTTCTTATGAGAAAATATGACTGAAAGTTGACTTTTTTATGTGAAGTTGATGACACTGAATATAGCTATATGACAAATATGGCAAAACTTTATTATTAGATATAAAGCTATTGAGTGGACTGCATTTATGAGATAATGTGATTGAAAGCTTACATTTTATCATAATATTTGACTATATTTATGAGACACGTGACAAAAAAACGTATTTTTGAGAAATATGATGAAAAGCTTATGTTTTTTTAGAAAAAGTGTCTGACTTGACAACATTTATGAGATAAGTATAACAAAAAGCTTATTTTTAGATGTGAAGTTACTGAGTTTGACTGTTTTTATGATATAAGTACACAAAGACCTGATTTTTTTACACAAATTATCTGAATTTTAATGTATATATGTACGTATGAGTTAAATATGACGAAAAGCTGTTTTTTCTACTTGAAGTCTCTAGGTTTGTAAGAAAGATGAGGAGATTGGATATTAGATATTAGCTACTCATATAATATTTCTGCTTTAATACTGTAAACACAGAGGAGTAAGGTGGAGATTAGAAATTAAAGTCTGATTTAATTGCGTTTATTCTCTGACTCCGAGTTAAACTGCTCAGATTTAGGAAGTTATTACAGAAAGAAACATGACTTCTTGATCATTCAGACATAATTGTGCGGAAAATGTCGGACTCTGCCTACATAATGTAATTTGTGTGAGAAGTGGCAGTAAAAGAAAATTATTCTATGAGCTTGAGCTGAGTTAATGGAGTTTCACTTCTCTGAAATGGTCTTAAAGGCATAAAATGAGTCAGTTCTGGTGCTGATATGCTCTGGTTATCTGGTTACATCTGATATATAGTTGTCCACTGCACATGGAGGCTTTTTTTCGGAAAGAATCGGACTGGTTGTTTATTTCCCATCATCCCGGTCACCTTGACGCCAGCAGCAGTGTTACAGAAGGTAGATTATGACACAAAACACTGACTGAGTTACACAGATATGAGGTTTTCATCCATTTAAGGCACTTTCCATTCACTTCCATTCATTTCAGTGATATTTACACTGACTTTAAAAATAACCACAACATGTCCAAACCTAACAATAACCTTAAAACAAGAGTCTTAGTTTAAAGTTTTTTGATTTATACTCTGAACTGTTGTGGTTTTCACCACTGGACAAAGCTCTAAATGGGAAGAATGAAGTTCGATGATGAAATCACAGCTGTTCGTCTTCACAAATGGATTTGATTATGAGGTTTATGAAGATATAAAGTCATTATGTGATGTTATTATCTTTGCTAAGTTGCTGTTTGTTGATCCACCGTTCAGGATAAACTGTGACAGTTCTGACCTTGTTTGGATGATTTCAAACAGATCTTTAGTTCAGGTACTGAGAACACAAACAACACAGAAAACAGAGGTGATGTGTGGTTTAACTGTGGCTGTTTTCTGTCTAAAACAGAGCTAAGCTAACAGAACGATAATGTAAACTATCAGCTGACACAGCATACGAAGATTATAAGACACATGTTCATTCATTCATTTTGACCAAGTGTTAAAATAAGTGGCCATGAGTTAAAGTTTGAAGTAAACTTGACAAGATTAGATTGAGGTCTGGAGATCAAGCATTTATCCCCGGGTGGACTTGACCCACCAACCTTTCAGTTAACCGCTAAATGCGGCAAAGACATGTAGCTTAGCTTTTGCACTAAAATATACTTGATTGTATATGAGCCATTCAGTCCATATTCCGGTAATACTTTATAATAAGTACACACTATGAAGCATTAGTTAAGCATTAACAAATACTGAATTCATGACTTATAAAGCATATTCTGACATGAATACTCATTAGTATATGGTTTATCAGCACAGTTATAAATGTTTTACTGATCATTCGTAATCATTCATCATTCAGTCATGCAGTTTGTTTGATAATCCCATATGTTGTGTCCTTCCTTTGTTAGAATAACTGAGACTTTTGTGAGTCTTTAGGCATTGTCAACCTTTAAATCTCATTTGTAAATGCTTTAGATGGCATAGATAGTCCACACTTTAGATGAGCTCACATCATATACTTAATTAATGAGTAGTAAGTGCTTTATAACTACCTGAAATAATGAATTCCTGTATTAAGAACTGTTTATAGGACATCTATTGGAAAATAAATGTGTGAGTTAGTATAAAATACACACTGACATATTCACTCACCATTAGTACATGTCTGAATACTAAATGTTTAAATGCTGAATCCATAATTTATAAAGTATGAAAATACTATCATTAAGCACATTGTAGATGAGCTTATTAATGATGAGTAAAACCATTATAACCGTGCTTATAAAGCATATACTAATGAGTATTCATGTCAGAAATATGCTTTATAAATGATGAATTCAGTATTTGTTAATGCTTAACTAATGCTTCATAGTGTGTACTTATTATAAAGTGTTACCCATGTTCCTACAGTCTGGTACATTGACATCTTTGGCATAAGGCCAGAGCTTGTCTTTCTAATCACTCTATTGATTATTTAAGGTAGTTATACAATACTAGCGCACTGACCCGTGGAGATCCACTGGTTCTAGATGTGGTCCTTTTTATGCTGTTGTGTATTCGTGCATGCTGTACCACACTTGTGCAGCAGCAAGGTTATAATAGTTTTGGATTTTTCATTGTAGTTTAGTTTTATTTAGTTTTGACTTTTTTTTTCTCTAATTCAGTTGATTTTAATTAGTTTTTAGTGCAGGTTTGCTAGTTTTTATTAGTTTTTATTTTTTTCTAAATGCTTAGTTTTAGCATTAGTTTTAGTTTTTTCATATCTTTTACCTTCCTTGCCGTCGTATTCAAATAAATCCCAGACAGGACTCTGCTGTTTTCTCCCAACTTTAGTCTCCATGTTTCCAGGTAGAGTGGGGACGAGAAAACGACTCTAAACGACAAGGGACCAGAAGTAACGGACTGTGAAGTGCCATATGGTGCCTCCAACTAAAATTACTCGAGCGAAATAAATTGATTTCATATCAATCCGACATTGACAAAGACGAAAATGAAGGGAATTTTTTTCCATAATTTTTATTTGTTTTAGTTAGTTTTGTAAACTCACAATACAGTTTCAGTTAGTTATCGTTTTTTCTTTTGTTTTCGTCATTTCATTAGATTTCATTAATGATGATAACCTTGTCCAGCAGTCACCGCCAAAGTGTTCTGGGTATAGCAACGTGATTGTAAGGCTATTATGTTCCAAAATGACTAGTATCTCCCAGAATATTGAACCTATCAATTTACCGTTTTCACTAGTTTGTTCCTTTACCAAAAATACATAAGTTTGACAAACTGTAGCAGTCAACTCTGTATGGATTTTATGTGAATCCCCAGACACACATACACACACACAGAGGCCATCTGGCTTTTATAATATGGATAACCATAATACCATAACACAGATGTGTGTAAAAATGAGTTTTATGCTTTATTCAGTGGGTGATACAGTCTGTGGATACATAGTGTTGATTCATTGGTGGTTTTGATAGTCTTAAGTGTGTCCTCATATGTTCTCTGCTGTTGAGGGTTTGGAATATTAATAATACATAGAACCCTTTTAATGCTGCCTCTGATGTGAGTGTCTCTGTGAGTGTGATAGTAGTAGTTGATGCAGATGTACTTTATATTCCCATAATTTAGGAAAATCCTCAGTAAAGTAATGTCTGTGTTCACCTGTAGAAACAGCATCTGTTCATGTTTAGACACAATGTCTTTATTTAAGCTTTTCTACACATATTTAAGCACCACAACAGTGTGACTCCTTAAAAACCTCCAAACCAGGAACAACACTAAGCATCAAACAAACTAATGTACACAAGTAACTCATGTCTGACAGATGAAGATTTACACAACTGCTGCAAAAACACTTTTATCCAAATGGAAATAGTTTACATCAGATTGACAAACTAAACCCTGAATTTCACAAACGGCTCATAACTCATTTGTTTCAGCCTGATACATTCCAGTTCCTGCCTCATATTTTTCCTGTCTTATTTTGTTTTAATCGGTTATGGCAGCGACATTAAGATCTTGAAACATTTATAGCTCGGTCTAGTTTTTCACTGATTATTGCCCCATTTTCAAATAATGTCAGAGCAAAATTGTAATAATAAACAGTAGGATTCCCTTTAATGCATTCTGATTAAGTATTAATTACTGTATATTGACAGAAGTGTTGATGCTGATAAGTGATGATGTAATTTTCATCATTATAGTCGTGGGTTTAGTGTCATATTAATGCTGTTAAATAGGGACAAAGTTTGGAAGGAGGGGTTGTCGTTGGATATGGACTTTCTCTTATTTCAGCCCTTTCTGTGATCTTTTCCTATCCCTACCCAACATGTTTTTGTGTCTTAACTAGGGATGTAACGATTACTGGTATAACAATAAACCGCGGTAAAATTGCAGATGGTTAGTATTACCTTTTAAATTCTAAGTATCATGATAATCGTGTTTGAATACCGCACTTTTTCAGAGAAAACGTCTGTGTAAAGATCTGCTTTTATGTCAAATATTTGAGTATAGTTTTAATTTAAAACAATTTTAATTGTATATTCCTAATATTTAGAACCAATATTCACTTTTAAAGTCTTTGAAAAGGTTCGTCAAGCATCTTTGCGTTATTTATGCAAGAAATTATATACATTTTTCAAATAGGATTTTATATATATATATATATATATATATATATATATATATATATTTTTTTTTTTTTTTTTTTTTTTTTTTGTATTTTTTGGGCTTTTATATTTTTATAGTAGGTTAAAGTGAAAAAAAATAATAGACAGATGATATAGATGAAGTTGTGCTGAAAAAAAAGATACCAAACATGGGTATAGTAAACATTTGTTTATATAGTATAAAAAGGCGGTGGTGCAGTGGTTAGCACTCGTGCCTCACAGCAAGAAGGTCCTGGGTTTGATTCCAACACCAGTCAATGGGGGGTGGGACCTTTCTGTGTGGAGTTCGCATGTTCTCCCCGTGTCTGCGTGGGTTCTCTCCAGGTACTCTGGCTTCCTCCCACCATCCAAACACATGCACTGATAGGTTAATTGGTTAATCTAAATTGCCCATAGGTGTGAATGTGAGAGTGATTGTTTGTCTCTATATGTTCAGCCCTGCGATGAACTGGCAACTTGTCCAGGGTGTACCCCGCCTTCACCCCTATGTAGCTGGGATAGGCTCCAAGTGACCCCCGTGACCCTAGTGAGGATAAAGCGAGTTCAGAAAATGAATGAATGAATAAAGGCAAAATCAAAAGTATTGAAAAACAGCCAAAATAGGCTCAGACCACAAAGGGTTAATATTTGAATGTTTCTGCCCACAGAAGGTACATTGTGCCTATTTATTTTATGTTTTGTTTTTTGTTTTTTTTTAAATACAACTTGGTTAAATTATTTTAGTGTGTATATTAGTACTTTTTGAACATTTTGAGCACAATTTCAACAATACCGCGATAATAATGATAACCGTGATCATTTTGATCACAATAACCATGATATGAAATTTTCATATGGTTACATCCCTAGTCTTAACTGAATCAGACTTTATCCATGACATTATCACAGCCAAAATGCAACAGATATGTAGGATTATTTCTATATTTGCATATCAAACGTGTACTGTGTGTCATTTTAGGAGAGCACAATAATGGATCTGTTCTGCTGTTTGATCAGACTTTGTCTTTTAGAAAGAAAACTAAAAAGAAAATAATTGCTGCAGATACATATAGTATGTCTTCTCTCAGTTCATTCACTTTAGATGATGACAGATACTGAAATCCTGTGTACGTCCACATTCACCTACACTGAAAACTGTAAAAGGGAAAAAGAATCAGACTCAAAATTAGAATTTGACGATTCTGTTTGTAACAAAATTGTATTAGTTCTTTACTGGTGTGGATGATACAAGAATTATTGTTATTGTGACATATTTTTGTATCATGATAATGATTTTTATCATTATTCTATGTTATTCTATTGTGATTTTTCTTTTTCTTGAGGATTTATTGTGATTTTCTGATGAAAAAATATGTTTTCTACTCTCAAAGAACTGGACTTCATAAAAAATGGATGAAACAAGCATGGAATTAGGGACTATAAGTGTTCTTTCATCTTTTTCCTCTTGTTTCATCTTTTGCTTTTTTAGTCTTTTACAAATCATCACTGTAAATAACAAAATAGTACAATGTTAGGTTTCTTTAACTTTCATTCATCTGTTAAACATCAGCCTTAATCTGGAAAGAAAGAAATAAAGATTTGACATTTTGATTATTCATATTAAGTGATTATAGTTCTGATATTTGTCACATTTGTCAGTCATTTTCTTTTCTTGAGCATTGAACAATTACAATGATTTTTCCTTATTCTTTCTTTTTTACAACTGACACAGAAAATGCACTTAGCAGGGTTCCCACACGTCCTGAAAAACCTGGAAAATGATTGACCATTTTTCCAGTCACAGAAAAAAATAGAAAAAAGCTCAAATGTCCTGGAAATGGTTCAGTTATCCTGGAAAATTATGTATCCTCCTCCTGCCTTATGACCGTGTGTGCCGAAACTGAGATGAAACAAAGGAAATTGTTTTTCAGTGATTTATTGAAAACATACAAATATTTTTAGAGGAAGTGCAGGAGAGAAAGTAAGAGAGAAGAGAAAGTTGAATTGGGAGTTGCCCAGTTGAACATTGTAACTCCAGTTTGTCAGGCTAAGGAAGTGCTCCGCTGTAATCTGTGGGTGTGTTTGCATTATTCAAGGATACATTTGTCATAATTATTTTTCATAGATAAATTACAGCCACTGACTGCACATCAAATGTCTGAGTAATAAACATAGAAACAATCTGGGTAAATGCAAGTTACAACTGTAGAAAAGAGCACTTCCAAAGAATGAGAATGGAATGTATTAGTGTATGACTGATAACTTGTCTCTGTAGCAGCTGAAAATGTCATGGAAAGAGTGGGAACCGTGACTTAAATGTCTCATAAGTATCACTCTACAACCAACTACAGCATGGTTCTGAAACCTTCCTGACGACAGGTGACATTTAAACCCAAAAACAGTGGACTGATGAAAAAACTGGAAGTGACTGGAGTGTGTTTTCTTGTTGTGTTCCTTCAGGTGCAATGGCCGTGCATTAATCCGAAATACAAAGTGAAGAAGAAGAACTACAAGAACTCTGGGATTGTCATCCTCAATCAGTGCAAGGTGAGCAACGTCTGCTGTTGTTTTTCATGTCAGCTCATTATTTCAGACTTTTTAAAGGTTCGGATGCAGAAAAACCTCATTTCCTCACATCCTCCTGTCGACGCTGACAGAGTGTTAGAGGAACCAATTATGTAACGCTGAGCGGCTGAATAACCTGACATTTCCTGCCAGACGATCCTGAACGCGAGTCAGGGGAATCCTGCTGCCGAATGCGAGCCAGATAACATTTAGCCTGATGACTCTTGACACATGATGAGTCTCCGCTTCAGAATGAGTTAACGCGTCTGAAAAGAGCGCTGGAAATAAATTACAGCATTTCAGAAGGGAGGGAGGTAATTTACAGTATGACGAAGAAGGGGGAACAAAAGCACATGTATTAAGAGTAGAGACGACAGAATGAGAGCAGCTGTACTTTACTGCAGGTAAACCAGGATTAGGAGGATTCATCCATCTCCTGCTGCTGCTCTGGCCTCATTTCTGTTCATACATCTAATGATAATGGAGTTGCACAATGTTTCAGCTCGTAAACATGAACGTGTGATGATTCCCTCCAATCCCATTCTGTCACAGACACTGGGTGGCTTCCGCAGCTCCGCTCAGATCTTCTGATATTCAGGTTCAGGTTGTACTCTATCCAGGTTTTCAGGCCACACAAAGCTGATTCATACTCACAGCACACCAGGGTTTCCCCCATAGTTCACACACCAAGAGCTGGATTTATTAAAAGTCATTTCACACCGGTGCAGAACTGAAAATTCATATGCAAATGTTTATGTATTACCATGTTTGTGTTTTCATCAGTTGCTTTGAGAATGAAAAAGAAGCCAAGTAATAACAGGTGGGATTAGATCCAGTTTTTTTAGGTTCCTGTCCTCTGTTTGTCCTTTCATCAGACTGCAAATAAAACCAGATGAACATCATGGCAGGTTCCTCATTAGCTGAGAATCTCAAATTAGTCTAATTTTAGCTTTCTTACTTAGTCCAATTACTTTTATGCTGTAATACACTGTTGCCCATAAAGTTGGAATAACATAGTTTTACCTCTTCCATGAAATGATTATGACTGTGACTGATTCTTGATAGATAAAGTGTAACTGGAACTCAATATGTAATTATTACATCTGATAAAAGGTGATTACAGATGTGTATAAGAGCACTGTGCAGCAATACTAATCATTCCATATCTGTTTTCAAACATTAACTTAGCAGCAACCATAATAGCTCAAATTGTAGGTCTAAGCAAGTACTTTAAAAGGCCATTAAGGAATAATAACCAAATAGTTAACAACAACATGAATTTATCATCATTGACAAAGTAACAAAGTGAGGAAAAATATACAGCAGTTATTCAAGGTTTGGAAAAAATACCAAGAAGTGCTGTTCCTCAAGGAAAGTGCAAATATTTAGCCTACCACACTTTTCTAAATGTATGAGAGTATATCATATCCAAAAATGAAACTGATATAACTTTTGTTTTAGTTTTAAAATACATTAATTTATCGTAACAAAGTGAAAATCCAAAAAAGTTACCAAGTGAGGTGTTTGTTCAATGTGATGCACCAGAATAAAAATCAAACATTGTGTTAAGATACTGATAAAATGATCAGTCTTTGGCAACATATTCATTACTATATTTAATACACATCTTTCTGCTGTTTTTAATAATAAATAACATTCAAAATCATTATAGTATGTGATTATTATGAAATATAAGATTAGACACAGGCATATATTTTGAACGTATTTATTTACACATTGCTATTTACATTCTGAATTTATGCTGTATACATTCACTTACAACATTTACTGTTCTTAATTTACACTGTATTCTCATATATTTTCTTACATATCCAGTTGTAATTCAGGTACAAATTAAATAAACACAGTTTTAGAAACTAGATATATGTCTTTCATGCTGAGTAATCAAAAATATTGTTTTATAGAAAAAAGAAATTGACCCTGATGTTCACTTTCGCTTGGCCAGGCCCATAAATAACAATAAAAAGTGGAATGTGTCTGAAAACAAAATTAGTTCAACTTTAGAGGCAACAGTGTAGTTTCTTTGTTCTTCTTCCTTAGGAAATTTTCTACATTACATTCTACATTCTATAGGAACAAAACCTTAACCAGATTGATACTGATGTGTTTGTGGAGCTCAGGTAAAGGTATTTCTCTTAGATATTCCACTACAGCTCTGGTTCAGGTGTGTGAAATATCCCACAGAGTGTTCACCGTGTCGTGGTAAATGTTATAGATGTGGATTCACTGCAGGGGGGGAAGTTGGGTTTTATTATTGATGACATCAGAGGATTTCATTGTTCAGTGCAGATTTCCACATCCACTGTGAACCAGATGTGTAAAAGAATTATTAAGAACCAGAAAATGTTTATACAGCTATGTTTTACGGGTAAGTCAATCTGACAGTGCAATCCCAGGAAAGCACTGATGGTGGTGGTGGTGGTGGTGGTGGTGGGGGGTCCAACTGCAAAGGTTACACTAAATTTCTGTATTTACAAAGTGCACTTGAACACACCATGTCCCCATCAGTGCTCTTATAATTCGCTGTACAAATCTTTCAGAGAGGTGCACCTGAATGCAACATGAAGTTCCTGTCACTTGCATATTCATTTAGAATATCATGTATGACCCATTCATGAAACACACCCCTAGAAAATTTTAAAAACACTTCTGGTTGATTAAAGGTTCTCATAAATACGTTGGGCCTCATGCAAGAACCACTATTCTAATAATTTTTTTTTACCAGCCCAAACCTGGAGTAGGAATCGTATTTATTGATTTTGTTGTGATGTCTACCTAAGTTTTCCTCTTAATTTACTCTCCATATTTCATTACACTGAAGCAGTATTGAGTTTGGAGTATTGGAGTTGTACTGAATAATCTAAGACAAGTTCAGAAAGAACCTTTTTTCTTGTTCAGTCTGTGGGGGATGATGTGGAAATAGTGTTTTTTTTTAAATGACATGTTGTTTGACTTGTATGTCTGATAATGTTTTAATGTTATATGATGAGATGATTATATAATGATTCTGACAGGTCTACCTGTGAAAAACACAGGAAATTGGACGTGCTGGTTAAAATGTCCATCAATACATCCATGAACCATAACTATAGTAAAGTCTATCCCAGACTAGGACATTTTGTTTTCACAGTGAAAGAGTCGGTTCACATTTTGTTAGTGTTTCTGGAATAAGACGCTGTAAAGGTCACTGCCCACTTTGGTCATGAAGTGTTAACTGAATCAGCAGCACATTTAAGTGATGTTAAGTCTACATGACGAGGTGTAACTTTTACAGAGATTCAAGTTCAGTTCAGATTTAAGTTCAGTTTTATGCAGAATCAAATAAAGACAGAGTTATGAAGATGAGAAAGTGATACAACATTCACAGCTGAAAAGACAACCACATATTTTCTGTCAGTTACAAAATATTTCACAATTATTATATACTAGCGTGTTCTAGATGTGGTAGTTTGTATGCTGTTGTGTATTTGTTCATGCTGTACTGCATTTGTCCAGCAGTCACCACCAAAACATTGTGGGTATAGCAATGTAATTGTAAGGCTGTTGTGTTCGCAAAATGACTAATATGGCCAAAAATATTGGTCCTATTAACTTGCCGTTTCTGCTAGTCTGTTCCTTGACCAAAAATACAGAAGTATGACAAACTGCAGCAGTCAGCTCTGTACGGATATTGTGTGAATCCCTGGACACAGACACACACACACACACACACACACACACACACACACACACACGCATGCACGCACACAGAGGCCACTTAGCTTTTATTAAATAGATAATAATGACAAAACAGGTAATTGGTTTTTTTATACTGCATGTTTGTGAAGGCGTGTGCCTGCTATGATGATTCACAACACTTTATATATGGTTGCTATGGTGATTATTACTACAGTATCAAAGATCTATAGACTAAAGAAGTGAGATTTCAATCTTTAGGCGTAAACATATGACGGCCTTGGGGTTTGAATAAGAAGAGCAGAGTTTTTCTGTCTGAATGGAGTCCTCAGTTCAGTGAAAACACAACTATTATATGAAAAGTGTTTGTTTCATAGCTACCTGACAACCTCTGTGATCATGTTTAACGTATTCATAAACTGACAAAGTATGACACCTTTGATAGGATCTAAAATTAACTAAATGAAAATTTTGTGAGATGGTTTGAGGCCCATTCACAGCAGCACCTCTACAAAACTATGAACCAAACTTGTATTTTATTCTGTATATCGCCACAACCAAAGGTAAAAATCAGTAGGTCACCAAAAATGCCACTAAACTCTCCCGTCACAGCTAAGAAATCCAATGTTTTGAACTGCAAGGCTGCCTGTAAATGCTGGGGAAACATCTGCTGACATCAGAGAACTGATCTGATTGGCTGTCAGTGATACATTGAAGCTCCAGCTAATTAACCACATGCTAATGATTACATTTTTATCAACAGTTTAAAGGTGCCCTACCACACAAAACCACTTTTACTTATTTAAAAAAAAAAAAAAATTAAAAAAAAAAAAAAAAAAAAAAAAAAAAATATATATATATATATATATATATATATATATATATATATATATATATATATATATATATATATATATATATATATATATATATATATATATATGTTAGGTCTCTAGGTGTTTGTGTTCTGTGGTGAATTTGAAAATGAACCACTACCTCCTCTGTCTGCTACTGACACTGAAAAGAAATAAGTGGAGAAATCAGGTCAATTATTAAAGCTGGTCAGTGTGATGTGTTAATACCTGAGCTCATTACTATTCATGAGTGAGACCACGCCCACAGAATTCATCTAGCTCAGTGACAATTTTTGTATACACCAAGCTGAGACGCCGTAAAGGGGGGGTTAAACATGACAAATTCATGGGGCCTATAGAGCAGTGGAGGAGCCCAGTGGATACAGGTTAGAGGTTGAGAAAATTCCATGTAAGCGCAGCGGTACATGAGAGGCATAGAAGCTGGGAGTCAAACATTCAAAGCATGTTAATTTAAGGCTCAGAAGTTAAGATTATTTATGTTGAAGGAATGTAAGGTTTAACAATGGAATAAATTACAGGGAATAAGTAAATTCATGTATTTGTTAAAAAAAATATATTGACAGAGTTTACACAAATAACTATTTACATTTATGTTGTAGAATAATTATTTACATATATACACATTTAATTATTTTCATTTGTTGTGTATAAGCAGCTAAAATAACCTGTTGAATTTGCCTTTTCTAAATCACTTACATTTATTAATCTAGGTACTGTTAGTTTTTGATTGGCTGGTTCGGTCATGTGAGATGATGTTTTCAGGAAGTGTTGTTGTAGCTGTTACGGTACGTGAAAAGTAAAGCACTGTTGTAAGAAGAAATCCATCTCCATCCTGCAGTCTCATTTTGTAAAGAATGAACTATTAACCACCAACGAACCCTCATGTTATATTACGTTTCACTTTCGGTTTCCATCAGTTCCCCTACTTGTTGCACAGGATAAAGGATGCCAAAAAGCCAGGCTCTCATTGGCTAGCTGTTAGCCAATCAGTGTGAAGCAGATTAGCATGGTGAATATTCATGAGAACTGGCCCAAATGCAGATGAGTTTTCCAGCAGGCTTTCTATACCACCTTAGAATTGCTTGAAACTTGGTAACCAAGGCATTTTTTCCACAAAAAGAGTCCATGGTAGAACTTCAGACATTACCACAAAAGTAATGAAATCCGTGTGGCAGGGCACCTTTAAAATGTGGACATTATGACATGTTAACAAATCTTTAGTCTTTAGTCCAACTATCTATTAACTTTATACATGGTTGCTAGGGTGATTCCCGCCTTTTATACATGGTTGCTATGGTGACTCAGTTAAGAAACTGGGTTTGCCTTTGGGGAAGAACTCAAAGAGAGCCTTCTGAGACTCTGCTAAATGCATTTTATATAGGTTTAGTGCAAAAAAGTGTGTTTTTCTGGTGTTGAACTGCAGTGTCTGCTCTGAGTTGTATAGGTTTAATGCGGCAGTGTAATGAAACTCCTGTTACTTTGGGATTCATAGTTTAAATACTGTAAGTCACTGGGTTTTGGTTCTCACATCCTCTGAAAGAGGACAAATGCAGCTGTATTTGTGGTAAATATAGTGAACCAGTCTAAAGAAAGGTGGGTTCACTTCAAAAGCTCTGTTTGATTTTGACTACCTTGAAAATGTCTGGTTTTATTCAAATGCTGAAAAAAATGTAAAAATCGTCAGGAATGTTTATGTAACACAAATTCACTCATTGCACAATAATAGATGAGGCCTGTTATGAATTGGGTTGTGATGATGTGTCTATTTTAAAAAGTGGGTCTCCTGAAGAAAGAAAAAGTTTGGGTAGCAGCGTTTTACCATTAATATGTAAAAGGCAGTGGTTCTGTTATGAACTGAATTTATTTTGTGTTTGCAGATCATCAAGATGCACTCGTTCTTGGATTATATCATGGGAGGCTGTCAGATCCAGTTTACAGTAAGAACACACACACAAACAGAGCTGGGTGATAGGAGCAAAATACTGCTACAATAACATTTCCCTATAAGCCGATAAGGATAATTATCTTGTCAAATCACTGTGTCTAAGATAAAAACAAAGAACAGACTCTTATTTGTGGTTTTAAATTCTTCTTCTTGGTCAGAACATGACAAAGAGTTGAGATGAACTTCAGCCCACTTCTTTTTTGAAATATGTTTTCTTTTCTTTTTTATATTGATTTTTCTTGTTGTATTGGTTTTAAACATTGATATACAAAATAAACAACCAACCAAATCAAAATAGTTAAGAAAGAGTTGAATATTTTCACAAACCTAGAGACAGAACATGTGATAAATGTATATTGTGACATAGATAATTATCATATTAAAGTATTTGGTGAAGTACACTGCTATGTGTTAAGGTGGCATTACATAGTTTAACCCTTTAATGCCAAACGTGTCATATTTGATACATGAGTTTTGAAGCCCTCTACATGATCAGGGTGACATTTTTCTTCTTGAAAAACCTGATGTATACAATTAGATACATGCAATACACAGATAATCCACCAGGGGGAGGAATTCATTCACCAGAGGCCTTTCCAGTGACACAAAAAGATTGTCATTAAGGAGGAAGGAGGCAGAACTTTGCCAATTTTGAAAAGGAATTATCAATTTGTTAGACATGTTTGTGTTATATTATGTTTTTGTTTGTTCAAAAATAATAAAAGTTGAGCATTGAGACCTGATGTATCAAATATGATACAAAATTGAAACTCATACATGGAAATTGATATTTGGGAAAAAAAAAAAAAAGGGTTGTTCAGAAGTACCAATAAAGGCCCCAGTTTCAAAGAACTGGAATTTTTTGTCAATGATTTAATGGTTCAGGCTTTACAGGGTTAAATATCTATATTCTGTGTTTATGTTTAATGTTGCAGGGTTTTGACACTGCTTTTTTCTGAATTTTTTGTCCTCCTTTCTCATGTCACTAAATATCAACCAGTGTCTAAGTTTGTTGCATTGGACTCATATGGGACAAACTGGTGTCAGTCCATCCCTCGTGTCCTGACAACCACAGTCTCACACACTCATCTGTTTCTTTTTCTCATTTTGTCTGGAGAGCACACACTCGGTTCTCACATTGTCTTTGTGGTTACTATGGAGACAGTAACCACGGTAACCTGCTCAGCAGCCCGGTGTCCCAGTTATCGACAGCAACGTCTCACTGGACTCAGACCAGTTCAACCAGTCTGCTGTTTGAACGAATAGGTTCTACTGATGGATCACTGATTAACACATATCGTTGGGGTCACTGGTGCATGCTGGGATATTTATCAGTGCAACAGAACATTTAAAAGTTTAATCAAAGACCAAAATGGGAGCAAAGTTTGTTTTGAAATAATCCTCAGGGTCACAAACTCATGTTCCATCTTGTTTTATCTTTTATCATTTTCTTCCTCATGTTCTTTTTCTTTGTGTTCGGTTTGGCGCATATTTTACATTTTGTTTTTGTCTGATGAGTCTTTTACTTCATTTAGGTTTAAGAGGGAAATAAATACTCTGTGTTCAACATATTGTTCACCTTACGTAAATTACATGAAAGCCATTAGATTAAATTGCATCTGTCTGTAACCTTCAAAGGATTCAAAGGAGTTTATTTATCATTCCATCACAAATAAAGAACGAAACTGGTTACTGAGGACCCGTATTAGCCATATCAATAGAATAAATAACTAACTAGAAGCACTCGGAGAGCGCAGACCTCCGCCAAGGCTGATCAGTGGCCCCCCCCGTGGGCCCCCCCACCCCCGATCACCACCAAAATTTAATCATTTCTTCCTTATCCCATTTCCAACAAACCCTGAAAATTTCATCCAAATCTGTCCATAACTTTTTGAGTTATGTTGCACACTAATGATCAGTGGCCCCCCCCGTGGGCCCCCCCACCCCCGATCACCACCAAAATTAGTCATTTCTTCCTCATCCCATTTCCAACAAACCCTGAAAATTTCATCCAAATCTGTCCATAACTTTTTGAGTTATGTTGCACACTAAAGGACAGACAAACAAACAAACAAACAAACAAACAAACAAACAGACAAACAAACAAACAAACCCTGGCAAAAACATAACCTCCTTGGCGGAGGTAATAAACAAATGAAGAAATAAATTACTAGAAACGTAAAATTCTAGCTGTTGATTGAAATGTCACCAGTATCAGGGGGGAATAATTCATAAGAGCGAGGTGAGGGAGTTCTCCTTAAGTACCGCGACGTACTCCCCACCCCACCCCACCCTTTCAAATTTCACTCTGTACGTACAAACCATATGCATGTACACCTGCAGGCACCAATGACCAGTATATCCCAGATAAAGTAAGATAAGAGATCAAACTTTAAAACAACACAAGGATGTTTCAGCAAATGTAAAAATGCAAAATGAATAATTAAAAAGTACACTTTAACATTCAAACATAATCAAACATAAACACTCTCAGTAAAAACAGGTCATAAAACAGACTCCAAATACAGTAGAGATATTGGTTTAAACAAATCTACATCTGCTATTGCATTTATAAACATAACATCCTGCACGCTTTCAATCCCCCTCGGCCAAACATAGTGTAAGATTCTGTTGAAAGTTACTTCCCTATAATTTAGATCCGATTGTCTTTGTGTAAAACTTATTACATACATATTTATATTTGAAAGTACTCAGATATTAGAACCGCACAAGGCTGTTTTAAGCAAACATATCACCCTAACAAAGGGGTCATGTCTCTATTTCACACCATTTGACCTTGGAAATGTAGGTTAAGGTCACCTGTTTTCAATAGGCTTCTGCTCCATGCCAAGATGCATCCACAGTATAAAATTTGGTGCATATACAGGGGTTGGACAAAATAATGGAAACACCTTCACCTCAAGATGATAATGCCCCAATCCATACAGCTAGAATTGTTAAAGAATGGCATGAGGAACATTCTAATGAAGTTGAGCATCTCGTATGGCCGGCACAGTCCCCAGACCTCAACATTATTGAGCATTTATGGTCAGTTTTAGAGATTCAAGTAAGACGTCGATTTCCACCGCCATCGTCTCTAAAAGAGTTGGAGGGTATTCTAACTGAAGAATGGCTTAAAATTCCTTTGGAAACAATTCACAAGTTGTATGAATCAATACCTCGGAGAATTGAGGCTGTAATTGCCGCAAAAGGCGGAGCTACACCATATTAAATTATATTTTGTTGATTTTTTAAGGTGTTTCCATTATTTTGTCCAACCCCTGTATGTCAGTGCATTCTTCAGATAATGCGATTACATCGTTGAATGAAGAGACAGACAGACGACAAAGTGATTGCAATACCCCTTCTGCCAGACAATGGCCGAGGGTAAAAACACATTAAAAGACTATAAAAAGAAAATAGCTACCATTGTTTGAAGAGCGTTGGACCGCTGTGACTGTGCACATTACCATCTTGTTCTATGTTCAATTTATCCCAAAATTCATTCCCACTGATTGTTTTTACATGTACACTGGCATCCTCCTCATAATCATGACATACACAGAGCTCATGTCACTGTTTCCATAATAAATTGAATCCCAGTTACTCATTTCTATATTTCAGAAGCTGCTGCAGAACTTTAAAGTTACCGTCCCTTTAGAAAATGAGGCCACTTTAGTTCATTGCAGACTTAGCTCTATTAAATGCCAACACCGCATTATGGATTTGTCTCACTGTTAGTCATGTACTGTCAGCAATGCAAGATGAAGTCACCAGGTAAACATGTCCTCCAGGTGTTCATCTGTCACTTCATAGAACAGGGAGGAGAATGAAGACCTGCAGCTGTGACTGATGGGACAAGGTCAATATGATGGATGTCACTGACTGGTTTTCATGTTAATGTATTACAGAAAATGCTGATGTTGGTTAGTGTTTTCCATCGTGACCCAGAGGTTGTTTTACTATGGACTTAAAACTTTCAGCTCTCTAATGCTTTTTCTATGTAGTCTAAGAAATATATAGTTTTTTTACTTTCTTTACAGTCGTGGCCAAAAGTTGTAGGAAAAACACAAAAGGACTCTTTGCTCAAATGTCATTTATCAATAAAAGTCTTTGAAATCTATATAATACTTCTGTTTCTCAATGTACCTCAGAAATACATGGAATAACAAAAAAAAAACAAAAAAACAACTTAAGCAGGGCACACACATAAAGATAATCAGGCTGTTTTTTCCCCTTTCTTGACCAAGGACAGCAAACACCAGATTATCTTATGTTTTATTAGATTATCCTATAAGATTAGAGTAAATTTGTCCCGATAATCAGCTCTGAAACAGGTCAGGGCTGACGATCATAAATATTAAACTTGTTCAATATTTACGACCAGAAACCTTCATGTGTGGGGAAAGCCGACGACTCTCCAGTCATGACTCCATGAATTGTGATGTGGCATGGAATGTAGCTAATCAAGAAGTGAGCTGACTGAGGAACAAGGAAGCAGGCGTAAATAAAAACAAGCATGGTCGACCTGAAACGTAAAGTTCGTTGGACCTCAGAAATGGAGGACCAGCCCGAGAATGTCTATTCAACGTCTCCACCAAGTCGTACCACAACCAAAATGACATGTTACGTGTTGTGTTTTCCGGATGTTTCTTCTTTTTTGTTTTTGTTAGATCACGTTTGATCATGCGAGAGCGAAAGCTTGGAGGACTAGATTCTAGATCGGTGGTGGGACAGAATCATTTCATGTGTGGTGTGCTGATATTATCGGAGCACACCACACACAGTACAATGAAAACTGTTCAGTGCCTGATTTTTTATCTTCATGTGTGGGGTCTGTATCTCTTCAGATTTAGAAAATCCTTATGTGTGTACCCCACTTTAGGCAGTAAATTTTGTCAAAACAAAACGTGTTACTCCCAAAACTTTTGGCTATGACTGTATTACTGCACGACAGAATCAGTGTTTCACCTGAGCATTAACTGTCAGTAACCAGGATAACATGTTTCTATGTAACAGTATCCTGGTGTATTTTGGCTATAATATCCAGGATTCTCCAAACAGGGTTATGTCAGATACAGGGTACTGAAATAGAGACAGGATACTCCACAAACAGTATCCAGGATACTGAAGTGATTCTCAGATTGACATTAACACTGTGGTGGAGCTGATTAGACACCGGTGCATGCTGGGAGGCTCTTCCATGTGACAGAGACCGTTCCGTAACGTTTCAAAGTTTAATCAGAAATACTTTGAGTCGGTAACAGAAGCAGGAGCAGTTAGTCTCTCAGGGGAGCCTCAGGTATTTTTGATATGATCCTCAGGGTCACAACTCACTTTCCATATAAATAACTCAGACTGAGCAGAAACAGTCAAATGGAGTCAGGTGTGTTGTTTCTGCAGCTCCGTGTCCAATCAGCTGCCTCTGTGTGCTTCTTCATGTCATCTCGGAGGATTCGGGCTGCAGGTTATTTTCTTTCATATATTAGAGTTTTCTTTAAACACAGGCTGGTTTCAGACAGACGTTGCCCCTCTGGACCTGGAGCCTCCACTTTATGGTTTCCTGAAGTGGATTCAGGTTCAAAGCTGCTCCAAACTGAAATACCAGCTCCCAGGACAAACACCTCTGAACGACTGCTTTGTTTTGTATTTATCATGAATAACCAGACAGAACCCACAGCAGACTCCCCAAACCTGAAACAGCCTTTTATACAGACATGTTCGGTTTGATGTGAGGTATTGTACAAACAAGGAGGGAAGAGGTGAATGTAAACGACCCACTGTAAGAAAACAAAAAGACAGTTATTCTCATTTTTAGATGTTTTTATCTTTCACATCATTTTCATCTTGTTGCATCTTTTACATAATTGTGTCTTATCACTTTCGATTCTTCTAGTGGTTTTCATTTTCAGGTGATTTATTGCACCGTAATGAAAACACAAATTTGAATATTATGTTTCATTCATAGTTAAATACTCCCAACTGTCACATATTGCACTTAAAATAAGACAAGCACATCTCTGTTAGTAGGCAAATGTTGACATTTGACATACATGTGGTTTGTAAAGGTAAAATATTTGCTTTACAAATGTAATGAAGAAAGAAGCTGTATTTAAAATGATGACAGTGAAAATTTAAGCATCTGATGATAAGAAAAAAACAATCTAGAAACAAAAAATATTCAGCACAGAAAATCCAAAGAACATGTTGAAGGGCTAATAGATTGGATTGATTCTTAAAGCAATAGCTGGTGTGATAAATTAGTGTTATCATGATACTGAATGAACTGTAAAAACCTGATCTTTATTGGGTTTTTAGCAATTAAAGTTAATCTGGTTTAGTTCAGTAAGGGTGGGTGATACTGGAAATTTTGGTATTGAGCTGATACCAAGTAAATAGTGGGCTAGTATTGCTGATGTCGATAGTTTTTACTTGAAATGTCATGATCATTGAATAATTTTGTAATTTTTCCTTTTTTTTAAGTTGTTTATGATTATGATAGGACATATGACAGGACAAAAATTGTATTAACCAACTACAATATAAAACAATTTAACAGTATAATAATTCCCCTTTTAAATTTGTGGTGTTACCACAGTGGTGAATGACTTTATTGCACACATCATATGTGCTCCACACAGCGCTACTCTTTCTCTCTGCCATCACAGGCTGCTCTCAGTCAGTGCTCTGACTCTCTGCTCTCCGGCACAGCGGCGAGGGGGGGGGGGGGGGGGGGGGGGTGTAAGCTGTTTGTACAGACAGACACACCTATAGAGAAGCTGTGCTCGCATGAACTCTGTGAGGAAATGTGAGTAATTTGCAGGACGTATAGAAGAGAATCTGCAACAAAAGAGTCAATCTCATCATGCTAGTATCGATCCAATACTGATATTCACCTTGGTATCGATTTTATCAATATT
Source organism: Sphaeramia orbicularis (assembly GCF_902148855.1). NCBI lineage: Eukaryota > Metazoa > Chordata > Actinopteri > Kurtiformes > Apogonidae > Sphaeramia > Sphaeramia orbicularis. Next base: position 22,407,145 of record NC_043972.1, read on the forward strand.
TTGATTGATACGCCCAGTCCTATAGTTCAGAGGAATCCAGCAGGACAGACCACAAACAGCCACAGAAATAAATACTGACCTACTGATAAAGCAGAGAAAGCCTGGGGAAAAAAACATGAAATGAAATATTTGAATTACAAATGTAATTCAGTCTATACCACTTTGACAAAATTGAAGTTTTTAATCTGCTTAAGTTATATTCATGAAACCAGGAGATCACAGGGTGCTCAGGTTTGGGTGCGATGCCAGAGTCGTATCACACATAATCTGTGATGTGAATGTGTTAGATGTTTGTCTGTATAGTTAACCAGCATATGCAGTCAGCTGATGCAAATGAGCCAATGAGTGACACTTCAGTGTTCCCCATGAAAAATTATTAGCAGTGATAATTTGCAGGTAGACTATGAACCCTTAACTGACAGCTATATGACATACTCAACCAATATAACAAGAATGATGTGATTACCAATGTGATTACCAATGCAAGAATCCTTTATCTGAAGAACTGACAACATCCTGTGGCTAATACTAACAGATGGTGGTTTCATTCATAGACAGATCACCCATAACTCACTGAATGACGTTTTCCTTTAATGCTAACAGACCCTTTTAATCTGAGGGGCTCACACCTGGTTACACCTGACTCATGAGGCCATGAAGACATCAGTTCTGTGATCTGAAACACTAAACTGGTCAACCTCAACAATAAAGCTTTAGACTTTCAGATCTACTTCATGTTCCATACTCCTTTAACTAAGAGAAGAGTGGAAAAGGCAGTAGCTCACTGTTTTTGTTAACTAAATAGACACTCAGTTTCACCACAGTGTTACAGAAGGCAGATTGTGGTTTACATTTACCCAGTACATGGAATAAGTCACTGTTCTTACGTGGATGTCTGAAGTACTCTGTAAACTTTTTTTTTTAAAAGCTCAGCCACTGAAGGAGTCTAATTCAGAGACTGAACACCATGTAAAAGTGAAACTTTGACTGCTGAAATATTTATTTCAACCATCCTCGAAATGCTTTTATTTTTAACTTGTACTTAATGGGGATTAATCACAGTGACCTTTTTGAAGCAATAAGCGTGTTGCCACTTCTCTTCTAAGACAGGCAGCCCTTTTACTTGAGGTGTAGCTCAGACGATCATTTATCAAGACACAAACAGGCAGCATTTAATTTCCAAGGTAACAGACTAACACCAATTATGTATACTACTAAAGCTCCCACAGAGATCAGACTCAGTGATTACTCTGATGAGGGGGTTACTGTCTGCCACTCAATACCAAGACTGTGAACGCAGGAACACACGATTAGGACATGCATAGACTGCTGCCTCCTTTATATGTACCTATTGCTGTTTCATACACAGTTAGCCATAGTGTGATTCATCTTAATTCATTAGACACGGAACAAAACTGTAAATGCAACACTTTTGTTCCAGTAACTGATGGGCTGAAATGAACAACGTAAAACTTTGACAGTGTACACAACAGACATGTTCCTTAGATTCTGTTTGCGGATTTGTTTTAATATTTGCAACCGAGCACTTCTGCTTAGCTGAGATCATCTTTTGGAGGGAGGTGTGGTCTATCACGATGCTGATTGGACGGGTCATCATTATTCAGGTGCATACAGGTGTGTCTTAGGGCAGTCACAATGAAAGGCTACTTGCAATGTTGTTTATGTTGTTTATTCCAGTGTACAGTGTTTGACTTCATGTTTTGACTGTATATATATATATATATATATATATATATATATACACGTATATATATATATATATATATATATACACGTATATATATATATATATATATATATATATATATATATATATATATATATATATATATATATATGTATGTATATATAAGGGCTGTCAAAATTAACACGTTAACGCAGATCAATCCATCATCATGATTAATCACATTAAAAATGTTAACACGATTAACCCATCTGCCCAGCAGAATGACTCTCAGTGTCTCTGGCAACACATTTGGGGCAGTTTGTCCAAGTGGAGTTAGTGTCGCGCATGCGCAAATGGACAGTTGACCCAGTAGTGACAGGCAACAGAACCAACCCATAAAGATGGAAGACACTAAATATAATGTTGGTCCTCTGGATGGAAATATGAGGACAAAAAAAACCCAAGATGGAACAGTTGTTTCAAGTTGTTTTGTTCAAACTGTTGAAGGTGTTTCATAAACATGTTAAGTACATATATTTTCCCTTCTTTCTTTTGTCTGTTTGCTCATGCAAAATGAAACACGATTAATATAGATTATAAATGATTGACATTTAATAATGATTAATCAAAGTTAATCCACAGCAACCCTGTGATTAATTTGATTATATAGTTATATAGATTATAGTTATTGTATTGCTATTTTATTATGGTATTACTTGTGTGTATATTCGCTGTTGTGGTGCTATTGGAACCTCAATTTCCTGAGGACTCTGCCCAAAGGATCAATAAAGTTCAATTTAATGTAATCTAATCTAATCTGTTCTAAAATGTGCAGTTTTATCACACAGTAGAAAGCCATAGATACCACAGGTTAAAAGGGAGTAGCCAACAGATATGCTGGCTACAGGAAATGCCCACGTCGCCCATGAACTGAATGTCAATTTCTTTACTATAATTCGCTTCCACAGACTGCATGTTACCAGTCAGCCCAGGATTTAGCACATGAGCACTAGACATATCTATCTGTGTGACTATCTATGTGAGGATGATAGAGGTAGCACCCTCATGAAGGTTTTACACTGCAGGAATCATGAGTCAAAATCCACTGAAATCACTGTATGAAGTCACTGACAGCAAACAGTGACTGACATCAAGTCAACCTTGTAATAAAAACCACAGACTGAATCAGGTGTTCTGTGATGGAAGAAATAGCGATGGCAGCAGGCTGAAGCATCAGTGTTAACCAATAGGATGAGTAGATGAGAATCAGCTCAGGTGGGATATGTGTGGCCTTGTGTTTGCAGTTCAGGTGAAAAGCGGAGCAGAACAGTCGTCACCAGATTTAAAGTCACGGAAAAAATTATCAGAACATCAAAAGTCATCAAAAACAATGGTTTTGCAATCAAGTACTAACTCCTGTGTGTATCACGTGACTAAAACGGACAGAAAAGAAAACATGGAATGCCTAAAAGCACTGTTTTTGTCAGTACAATGCCATAGATATTGATGTAAGAACTGAAGGGATTTCGGTTATTGTCAAGAAAACATGGAAAATGGATAGATATCAGCTCTGAAATTAAACTCTTAAGAGCAATTTTTGTTGTTATTATTATATTTGTCCAAACAAATCTACCTTTAGTTGTACCAGACATTAAAATGAACAAGACACTGAAGAAAACAAGGGGTGGTCTAATAATTTTTTCCGTGACTGTATCTTAGTGCTGACATAGTGTTCCCTGACAGCTTTTCCTCTGTGGTTCTTTACTTTCAGGTGGCCATTGACTTCACGGCGTCCAACGGAGACCCTCGCAACAGCTGCTCTCTGCACTACATCCACCCATTTCAGCCCAATGAGTACCTGAAGGCTCTGGTGGCTGTGGGTGAGATCTGCCAGGACTACGACAGGTGGGTTCAGGAGACACATCATCTGGATTAGTTATTTAACCATGACTGTAATTCTTCTATTTTAGATTATTTTTGTGTAAGAAAACACGTATTGGTGTCTGAAAAGTTTTAAAAAATGATCTTGTATCTCCTTTTCTGAACCACTTTTCCTTAACCTCAACGTCAAAGGGTTAAGAATAGATGGAAAGGATGAGTCATAAAGACTTGAGAGAATCTGGCTGCACTTAAGATAAGATGAGATGAGACGAGATAAGATAAGGGGAACATTCAAATGTACAGCAGCACAAGACAATAAGCATCAAATACAAGAGAAAAATAAAAAATATAAAAAATGTGTTAAAGTGACTAAAAATGACAATAAATCGCAATAATAATGATAAATAAAGTAACAAATGTGCACGTGAGTGATATTTCCAGATGCAAAAGTCTTTCAGAGCAGGACGTACTTTAGACCAGGCTGCTGTTGTACAGTCTGGTGTCGGCTGGAATAAAAGAGCATCTGAAACGTTCAGTCCTGCACCTGGGTGGGATAATCCGCTCGCCGAATGAGCTGCCCATCAGCCACAGCTCATCATGCAGAGGGTAAGAAGGATTGTCCAGGATTGCACAGATTTTGTCCTTCACCCTCTTCTCAGCCACCGTATCCAGACTGTCCAGGTCCAGTCCCACCACAGAACAGGCTTTCCTCACCAGCTTGTTGAGCCTGTTGCCCTCACCAGTCCTAACACCACCCTGGTAGAAGGTTTTGAGGAGCCCACTGCAGACACCAAACGACCTCATTCTCCTCAGGAAGAACATCCTGCTCTGGCCTTTCCTGCACAGAGCATCTGTGTTGTCCAACCAGTCCAGTTTATTGTTTATGTGGACCCCAAAGTACTTGTATGAGTCCATGATCTCCACCTCCTCACCCTGGACGGTAATTGGGGCAGGTTGACTCTGGTTCCTCCTAAAGTCCACCACCATCTGCTTAGTCTTGCTGATGTTGAGCTTTAGGTGGTTCTGACTGCTCCACATGACAAAACTCTCTACCAATCCTCTGCACTCCTCCTTGTCATCGTTGCTGATGCATCCAGCCATAGAAGAGTCATCTGAAAACTTGTGGAGGTGGAGGATCCAGAGTAGAACCAGAAATCAGAGGTATAGAGGGTGAAGCAGAATGGAGCCAGTACAGTTCCTTGGGGCACCCCAGTGTTGCTTGACACCACTTCAGATACGCAACCATCCACCCTGACATACTGTAAGAGGCCCGTGAAAACTTCATGACCACAACGTAATTACACCAGATGTTACGCGGGTCAACTGATGTAAAAATACAATATCCCGATGATGGACTAAAAAAAGTACATCGCGTATAGCTCTGCTTATCCGCTCTTTAATACAGGACATAACCATGGACAATGTAAAGTTAAAAATATAGCTTCTTTACTGGGGCTGAAACAAAAATAGACCTAAATAAAATCTAAAGGTCCTGTAACCAGTGACACTCATCCTTCTGTTCATCTGTCAATACTGATCCTGAATCAGTATGATTGTATCAAAGTAGTAAATCTAAGCAAAATCAGCATAAAGCCTATAAACTATGTTAAAAACTCTACCACCACATACATTGTCTTTCTTAACCCATAAAGACCCAAAGCATCTACTGATATAAAATGTCTAATACCTGTTGATCCACTAATCTTATCTATACATGTAAATAATTGGTGTAAAATGCAGCTTTTCATCTTTTCATGGTCATCAGATATGACCCATTGGGACGTTCAGAGGCTCCGTAGTGAACGTGGAAACACCGTCATCTTCTACAACATTGACTCACCAGTAAAACCCATGGAGTTGGATCAATGACAGTGGATGGAGACCTTGGGTTTATGTTCAGCTAAGGATATATTTTGATGAAAAAGAAACTTTATGTTAAGTTTTCTCTGTTTTTAATAATTATCTCAACTTTTATCTGAGCTTTTATGAACGTCTGTCCCAGTTTGCTTCTCTGCTGTCTCCTCCCTGACCCTGTCGTCTCGTCAGCAGTACTGCTTTCACCTGGACTCCCTGCTGCTGTCCTCTCCCTCCCCATTCCACACCTAATCAGCCTAACCCATTCCACCTGTCTCTCCCAGCTGTGCCTAATCAACAGACCAGTATTTATGCAGCACAGATTCATCCACCCAGTGCCAGGTTGTCGTAGTATTCCACCAGACTTCACAGCATTCATCCACAACCTTCTTTCCTGTTTCCGACCCTGCCTGATTTTGACCACATCTCTTCACCTCAGCCCTGGTAACCTGACCTGTTTTCTGTCCGTGACCCTGAGTTCTGTAATTCTAGATTTTCCTGGTTTTGACCCCACCACATCTCTCTGCCTGTTCCCTGGTTTACTCGCCTACCTTCCATCTCCGACCTCGTCTCCTTGCTCAGCCCCTGACCCAGTGCTTCCATCTGTTCGTGTGGCCCAGTGGCAACAACAGCGGTGGTCACATCCGAGCCCTGGGTTCAAGTCTGGGCAGCGTATCTGAGTTTCATTGTTCTCGAACTCCACCAGTGTCAAAGACTGACAGTCTATATTTGAGCTTTTGTCTGCCGTCATATTGAGAGCTTTTCTTAAATAAATGTACCTCTAAACTACAAACAACTGTGCAGCGTTAGAGTCCTAACCACACACTGTTACAGCGTCTACATCAGTGTTTTTCAACCTTGAGGTGGGGTCACCTGAAATTTCGGGTAACTGATTTAAAAACAAAAAACTTACTAACAAAGAAATATATGATGAGTTGACAGAGACCATCACAATACATAAAAGACATGACAAACTCTGAAACTGAAGAACTGTGGTACTGTTTCTTTCAAATGTTCATTGTGGTCGGTTTCAGATGCTGCAGCTCTTTCATAATTCATGGTTTGAGTTCTTGTTTGTTCAGGATTAATTGTCAGCCTTGTAAATCCAAGCTGGATTGACTGTACATATCCTGACCAAGGAAAATAAAATTCTCACTTTGTGCAGGAATCTACACCTGGCTTTTCTGCTTCCGTCCATAATAATATACATTATATAGACTAAATGTCGTCTAAAATTAGCATTTATTTGCAACATAGTATAGCAAAACCACATTAATTTTTAGCAAAAAAAAAGTCTCTGTTTTGAATGTCTGGGGTTGCCAGAAATTTGTGAAGTTAAAATTGGGTCACGAGCCAAAAAAGGTTGGGAACCACTGGTCTACATGATCAGTAAATTAAATATATAAGAAAATACCTGATTTTCACTTAAACATACATAATGCATAGGATAATATTATAATGGGTGGTGATAAATCACTTGATAAAAGTTAATTTTAGAGAAAAATTCATTTGGGAAGTGCCAGAAAAGTAGCACTGGATCTTTATGGGTTAAGTTCACTTGTTCTCATTTCACTCAGAAGCATCCTTTGATTGATACTTTAGCTAACTTTTGCTCATTATAAGATTCTGATCAGTAATAAGATATATTTGAAGTTGTGTAATTATTTCCTTTATTTATTCTTTTGTATTCAGCGTGCTTTCTTAGAAACTTTTAGAGTCAGAGTGACCAACTTTCATGTTTGCAGAGTTGAAACATGATCTGATTGTGTTATTGTTCCTAAATGAGAGATTGTTCATTTTGTCCGTTATACAGGAAGTAATCACACGCCCCTTCAGCCAATCATTTTGCTATTTTGTATTGAAGGGGCGTCGGTGTGAATGGGCTCATTAAGTCCTGTTGGGAGCCAATCACATTTTCGTCCTCCATTCTCACCTCTTCCTTTCTTCTCTGTTTTTTTCTTCTTAGTGATAAAATGTTCCCGGCATTCGGCTTCGGAGCTCGAATCCCTCCTGACTATAAGGTAACGTCACTGTTCTCAGCATGCTTTCTGTCAGCAGGGGGAATGAGGGGCGAGGCGGGACCCCGTCCTGATTACAGACCCGCCTCAGGGGGATGCGGTTTAATGAGATCCCCCTCCCGGTGACCCCCTGCCGGGCTCTGTGATGCTGCATTTAGTTCATGATTGAATCCTGTTGATAAGTGAAGGATTAGATGAATGTACAGTAGATGTGGATCAGACACAGTAACAAGAACACCCTGATGAGTCGGAAAAAACACCTGCTGTGACTCTGTGGACAAAAGTATTGGGATGTAACTTTGGGTCTAGACAGCAGATAACTATTGTGGTAAATATATTTAACATTGAACACATTTGTCTTATGTTTTTAGAGATGGAAAATATCAATATGTAACATGTTTTGTCATTTGACTTAATTTTACAACACATTCCACTATAACATATAATAGTTTTGGATGTTCTAAGTGTTGTTTACCATCTTTTACATTAAATAAAAGCTTAGATCAACCTCATAGTTTCATTAAATGTACTCAGATTTTCACAGCATGATATAGAAAATCAGAATAAAAAGAAAATGAGAAAAATAAGAAGAAAATCAGACAATGAAGGACAACAGGTGTGTTTTTGTCTTGATTTGTCTCATTGCATCATAATATTTTCATCTTGTTGCATCATGCTGTTTTTATATTGTGTATTTTCATTTTTCACACTTCGTGTTGTTTTTGTTTTGTAATATCCTTTACATTTTCATCTTGCTCCATTTTTGCTTTACATCTTGTCTTTTACATTTATTTAATCTTTTCATGTCTTTAATGAATATTTTAAAATCACAGTTAACTGTTGAGTTTCTACAACTTTCCCTATAGACCAAAAATCACCATTATTTGACATGTACTATGAAAATTAGAGATTTTGACAGATGTTTTTGATAAATGATGAGTATGTGGTCACAGACAGGGACCTGTAGGATGTTCAATTCCAAATCCATACCGTACCGTATTCATCCGCTTATCTGGGTCCGGGTCGTGGGGGCAGCAGCCTCAGCAGAGGAGCCCAGACAGCCCTCCCCCCAGCCACATCCACCAGCTCTTCTGGGGGAATGTCAACGTGTTCCCAGGCTAGCCCAGAGATATAATCCCTCCGGCATGTTCTGGATCAGCCCCGAGGTCTCCTTCTGGATGGACATGCCTGAAACACCTCCCCAGGGAGGATTCCAGGAGGCATCCTCATTAGATGCCCGAACCACCTCAACTGGCTCCTCTTGATGTGGAGGAGCAGCGGCTCTACTCTGAATCCCTCGTGGATGTCTGAGCTCCTCACCCTATCTCTAAGGCTGATCAAGGTCCACCCTGTGAAGGAAACTCATTTTGGCCGCTTGTACTCATGACCTCATTCTTTTGGTCACTTGTATTCGCGACCTTATTCTTTCGGTCATTACCCAGAACTCATGACCATAGGTGAGAGTCAGAACGTTGATCGACTGGTAAATAGTAAAGCTTCGCCTTTTGGCTTAGCTCCATCCTCACCACAACAGACATCCGCATCACTGCAGACGCCGCCCCGCTCCACTATTGACCTCCCGCTCCATCCTACCCTCACTTGTGAACAAGATCCCGAGATACTTAAACTCCTCCACCTGAGGCAGGACTTCCTCCCTGATCTGGAGTGGGCACTCTACCCTGTACCGGCTGAGGACCATGGCCTCAGACTTGGAGGTGCTGATCTTCATCCCAGTTCATGCCAGTTCCAAATCCACTGTTATTTATAAGAAGGTCCCTCCCTTCTTAAAGTTCTGCATTCGATTTCTAGGGGATTTTGTGGAATGAAACACTTGATTTCAATGAGGAGAAGAGTTCCAGTACTTTTGTTCGCCTAGAGTGTATAGGTGTGAATCTTCACAACTCATCTCAAATTACTTCCAATTTTTCATCAAATATTTAAATACATGATTCTCAATAAATTCCATCGTATTATCAATTTTTTTCATGACATCACTTTGACACCTGTTTACATTTAGAGTTTTTAGCACTTTACACATAAAGGTTATTTTCTGGCTATAGTGAATGTAGACAGCAATATAAACACTGCAAAAAAGGGGTGAGTAAAAACAAGATAAAAACACTAAATGTGAGAAAATAGGTACTCAAAAGAAGTGAAATATCTGTCCATGCAGCAAGATAATTTTACTTGACAAGATTTCTTGAATTAAGATTGTTAAATCTAGAAATAACCATGTCTACAGATGTATGAACACTTAAAATGTGCCTGGATTTAACTAAGCAAATAGTTCAGATCCTTCCATTGGATAATTCCAGCAGGGATTCATATGTTTCAGCTGCAACAAGTTCTTTAACTGATGCAGTGAGTAGCTTCTCATTTATTAACAACCATCAGTTTGTAGAGAGCATAAAGATTGGAGTGTGTTTCAATAGAAAAAGTTCATGTAGTCTGATGAGTCCAGATTAATTTTGTTCCAGAGTGAGAAGAGAGGTGGATGAAGTGATTACCCATCATGCCTAGTTTTTAGGTCTAGGTTCACAATGACATGTATGTAAAATAAGGTCACATGATCAACTGAATATACTGAATGACCAGTTTTTCTCTTTGCTGATGACACTCATATATTCCAAGATGATGAAACCAGGGTTCATCAGGCTCATATTGTTAAAGACTGGTTCAGCAACCATGAGACATCATTTTATACACACTGATTGGCCACCAGAGTCCAGACCTAAACCTCATGGAGAATCTTTGGGAAGTGGTGGAGAAAACTTTACACAGTGGTCTGACTTTCCCATCATCAATACTGAATATGAGTAGTGAATAATTATCACTCGTCTAAACAGAAATAAAGTTATTATACCATTGCATAAATAGCAAATGTGTCCTGTAGTCAAAGCCAAACGGAGACCAGTGAAATATTGTGGGACTTGTTTTTGGCCAGGCGGTGCATGAAACACTACCATGTAAATGTGAGAACTCTAGAACCGCTAGGTGTGAAAATTCCTGATACTACCACTGACTTAAAGACTCCATAAAACAGTAAACATCATCAGACATTTAAGTAACGGAACACTCTGACGCTCTTTAACCACTTTTAAACCATTACATATACAGAGGCTAAAGTCCAACTTAACCCATAAAGACCCAGTGCTGCTTTTGTGGCATTTCCCAAATGAATTTTTCTCTTTTTCTACCTTTGACTGATTTATCACCAATTTTCTATTATCTACTACTTCTACTTCTACTAATACTATTATCCTCTCTATTTTGCATTTTTTGGTGTAAATCATGTACTTTCCTATATTTAATTTAGAGACCATGTAGATGTTCAAGAAAACTGAGTAAATTCAAAGTCAAATATATCAGAACAGAGAAAAATGAAAAATTAGTTTTTCAGCAAAGATATTGCTAACTGAATGTAAAAACAAGTGTGTCCATCCACTGTCATTAATCCAACTCCACGGGTTTTACTGGTGAATCAACGTTGTAGAAGTTGACAGTATTTACATGTTCACTACGGAGCCTCTGAATGTTCAAATGGGTCATATCTGATAACCATGAAAAGATGACAAACTGTATTTTACACCAATTATTTACATGTACTGATAGGATTAATGGCTCAACAGGTATTACACATTTTAGATCAATAGATGGTTTGTGTCTCTGGTGGCTGTTTGGGTTTTAATTTACAGATGGACCAGAACATTTATTAGTGGGTCCAAGTAAAACAAATGAGACCTGAATGACTATAGAGAATATTATTGACTTGAGAAGATCAATGTAAATCAATGGGAATCCGGGATTTTTGTGGGTGTCGGTGGTATTGCAATTTAACATACCAAAGCATTATTTGGTCTGATATTCTCAGTCTTAGTTATCATCTGACTTTTTAAAATAAAAAATATATATCTTTGACTTCATGAGTTTAAGAAAGAAATGCTGACAAATGTAATTTTCCTTGTAAAAAATAAATAAATAAAGGACTTTAGTTCATTATCTGGTTTCATGGATGTGAACTAAATGCAGCCTGAGTCATTGGACTGTGATTGACACGTCCTGTACGGCGGTGTCACCTCTGAGTGACGAACATCAGAATTAAAGCGTCCACCTGTGAACGACAGGGGTCTGAAGGTCTGGTTTAATCAGACGACAGGCAGATTAGATGTCAAGAAGAAATGACACAAGCTGAAAGAGACAGCAGACAAAGAAGCAGCTCTTTCTGTAGATGTGTTTTTCATACATAGATCAAACAGACTTCCTTTCTCCCCCCACCCCCCCTCTTCTCCAGGTCTCCCATGACTTCGCTGTGAATTTTAACGAGGACAACCCTGAGTGTGCAGGTAGGTGCTTTGATTCCCTGCTCTCAAATATTTGATAGTGGGCCTCAGAAGTGCAATCACCGTGGAAACGCTTTGATCTGATGATTAGTCCGGTGACGATGAGGCTGCAGGTTGAAAAGTGTTATCGATCTGATACCTCTGATGAAGAGACAGCGAATCCTCACGTCTAAAGCTGAAGAGGGAAGCATGAGAGTCAAAGAAGAAGAAATGACTCTATACTTGTTCTATGGAGAGGATGAAGTGACTTAACCTTTAATTACTGTCTTCATAGTTTTCCTGAGCAATGGAGGGTGTGTTTGGGAAGAGGCAGGAAGACTTACACCTGATAAAACAGACATTGGAGCAGTGAAGGGGCCAGATACAGGCAATATAATCTGAAGTGGGCCAGACCTGCAAAATAATAACATAATTACCTGTAAACAATGCCCAAACTTCAAATTTTGAGTGAAAAAAAATAAAATTACATAATGAAGATATTTACTTTTACAAACTATCCTTTAAAAAATGTCAATAACATGAACAACCTGAAATTTCTTTTTAAAAAAAGTGCATTTTTAACAATATTATTACTCAACTTATCATTTAGACATGTGCATTACAAATCCATTAGATTTCTTGAGCTTCATAGGCGCTTATACAGTATGTGGTGTCCAAAATCCTTCACCAAGGCCTTAAAATGCTGAAGACTTGTGCTCTCTCAATGTCATCAGTCTTGGGCTTTGTATATTGAAATAATTGTGCATCTTCTCATTTTACTTTTTAATTCAAAACATTTTGGCTATAGCACATGTTTTAGTTTGATTTTGCACCTTGAAGGAATATTTCATACTCAGGCTTTGTAAGTTTACATCATGTCATATCTGTGAGGTTCAGCTGGTTTTAGATGCATTCACTGTTCATTTCTATAAAAAGGTCTTTAAAGTGTGATATCTTAGGAATTCTTTGACAGAATTTCACAAAATTAAGCCTCAAGGTTCAACTGAACTCAGCTGAACTTTAGGTTTTGTGCCAAAAGTTGAGGTCATTGTGACAACAGTGTAAAAAAGTGAAATAACATGCAAAGTAACTCCGCAGCATTTTGTAAAGACCCCTAGAGTGGCTGATGATGTAAGAAGAGCAGAGAGAAACACATGGAAAAAGGTTTTTCAGTATCCTCCACTTAGTGTTGTGAATTCACACAAAAATGATGCAACTCATTGCTTTTTGATGGTTTACTATAAAGTCCCACCACATCCATGGAGTCTTTCTTGCTTCCTTTCTTTGCTTCTTTTAATGTTGTTCTGTCATTAATATTTCAAAAGATGATGTAATGACAAATATCAGAGGCTACACACTGCAGTGTGTGTTAATTCATAAATGCATTTTGGCCTGCTTTAGTATCGTGCCTCTGAGCAAATCGCCTCCAATCTGTGAATAATTCAACAAGATGAATTCATTCTGTCATTGTAATATTTAACATTATATTATAAAACATATATCCAAAAATGGTCCAGTACCTGTAGTATTACTTCCAGAGGTGTATTCTGTATTCTGAACATATCCTGAATAACCAAAACGCATCCAGAACAAACCCAGAATACATCCAGAATGTGTCATTAATACAACTAGAACACATCCTGAATACATCCAGAGCAAACCTAGAATACATTCAGAACATATCCAGAGCACATATAGAAAACATCCAGAACACATCAAGAATATATTCAGAAAACTTCATGAATACATCCAGAACATGTTCAGAATTCATCCAGAATACATCCTGAAGAAACCCAGAACACTTCCAGAATATATCCTGAACACATCCTGAATCTACCCAGAATGCATCCTGAACAGCCCTAGAACACATCTAGAACACTTCAGACATACATCCTGATCACATTGGTTTGTATGGATCACAGATGGTGCCAGTGCCTGTGGACACTAGTGCTGTTGACCTGGTGTCCTCTGTTGTGAACACTGTTGAAGTATGACAACTGTATGTTAAAGGTTGAGTTAAAGCAGCTGAAAGTAAATGTGTTACCACCAGACCCATCCTCCCCTACCTCTCCAGTCTGTTTCCTTCTGGACCACTGCCCCTGTATTGATCATATTGATCAGTGCTGGGTTCTGATCAGCTGATGCCTCTGTCCTTCTTCTGACCTGTTCATGAGGCAGTTGTTGATATTTCATTATTTTAATGATAATAACTGTTATTCATGTGGAAACAGTATTAACCTCTGGACTTATTTCCAGGTGGATTTTCTCTCTTTCTTCAGACCTGCTGTTACGTTTTTGGTGTTTCCAGTCGGACTCTGTGTTTAGTAGGTCACAGTCTGCATTTAGCTGAAGGTCTGTCGGCCTCTTTGCTGCTAAAGGTCACTGCTGATCTCAGAGAGACTCTCCGACACCGACACTCTTAATTAAGGACTCGGAGAGTCTGTGTGTGAAGGAGACGGTGTTCACCGTGACCTCCAGACATTAAATCACATCAACGCTGCCTCTAGGCATATTGGGACGCCTAGAAACAGATTGACGCTACCACAAAGTGAACTTGAGGAGTCCTCCAAAGGCTGTGGAGGGTTTTTTCACTCTTCCTGTTGGAGTTCATGTTTGGGAAGATTCAGATGAAAGCTTTTATTTCCTTAACTTTACTTATTCAAATGATCTTTTTTTGGTTCATACGTAGAATTCTTCCATCCATCATGGTATTTATTCACTGCCTTGTTGAGTGACGCGAAATCGACTGAGTGATCGACTGATTACTGTCATCCACTCCAGGTTCTACAGATTAGTTCTGGACCTACAGATTCATTCCCTGTGTAATGGTGTGTTTGTGCAGGTATCCAGGGTGTGGTGGAGGCCTACCAGGCCTGTCTGCCCAAACTGCAACTCTACGGCCCCACCAACATCGCCCCCATCATCCAGAAGGTCGCCAACTCCGCCTCACAGGAGGTCCACACCAAAGAGGCCATGGTGAGACAACAAACATTCACTGACCCCTTTACATGGACACGAAAACTCTGACAATCATCAGATTTCTGGAGTTATCAGATTATTTACATGATCAACAGCGTGATGTAATATAGTTGGTCAGATAACCGCAGTAATCTGAGTATGAAAAATCAGATTAACACACCTGGATTTCTCCCCAATACTCTGTTCATTCCTTTACATCTGTACATGTGTAAAAAAAAAAAATGAAATCGTAGAAAATTGAGGTGACGTAGAAGGCAAAAAAGGTCAGTAAAGGTTTTCAGATTTCAGCTGTTTTAATAATTTTGGCCCTTGCTGCATTATAACGATAACATAAAAAAAATTATAAAATTAAGTGACAAATGAAAACATTTTTTGTTGACACCATGTGTATATGTATATATATTTATATATATATATATATATATATATATATATATATATCACTGTATACTGACATAACTACTTCAAGATTAGCCACTAAAGGCTGTTACAAACATCTGGATCCTGTTCACAGTTGTTCTCTGATTGTTTAGGCATTATTATTATTATTATTATTATTATTATTGTTATTATTATTATTATTATTATTATTATTATCATTATTTCAAAGTGGCTATTGCCACAGTACTGTGGGACTAACTTTTTCATTTGTCTATTACCACAAAGCCAATCAGCGTCCTTGTGATATTATGTGTAGACTCATACGGCAACGTGAGGGAAGCCCGTTCTCCAAAAATATCATCTCAGGGCATCGACGATGGTGTCATGTGGACAAAAGGCTGAAACTATATTAAACTTTTGCGGCTTGACATAATTTCATTGTCGTGTGTACATATATACAGTATCTCACCATAGTACTATGGCAACAAGAGGGTAGTGAGTTCATGGAACAGTATCCATGATCGACTCTGTGACAATAAAATGTCATTACTGCTTATTGTCACAGTACAAATATTAATATTTGATTGGCTCTGTGGTAATAGACAAACCAATATTTCATGCCACAGTACTGTGGCAGTGACCATTACCTTATTATTTTACTATTGATGTTTTTATTTTTATTTAAGTATATTCATATTAAAATTTAAAATGTACATAAAAGGTCTAGAAAAAGTACTTAGAGTGAAGAAAACTTCTGCTACAGATGTCTTCTACTTCTTCAGTTTCTGTGCTTTCCCTTAAAGGGAGGAAGAATCACTGTCTCTCTCTGTGTTTTTGTGTTTGAGAATTCAACTTTCTGGACAGTTACCATCAGACAGACTGAAAAAGACTGAAACTGAAGGGATTCTTCAGGCTGAGAGGTCTTTTTCACTTCATAACAATGGATTTATTCACCAGTTTGAGCCGGTGTTGTCAGACTGAGGGAACCTGACTGACAGTAATTGAGCACTACTACAGCCACAAGTCTGATAGGGAAGACTGGTGAATGAAGAGAGTATAACACGATAAAGAACTGATAAAAAGAAAAGAACAAAGGCGAAGAAATGTTTTAAGAAGCTGAAACAAGACGGAATGACACTAAAGACAAAAAAACTATGTAAAAGTTAAACCAAGATGAACACAAAGAGGAAACCAGATTTTTTCTTTGTCAAAGTTGCAGTGAATCTTTTTACAACACTGTTCTAACATGATAATTGTTCTTTTGTTAAACTACACTAGATGAGTGTAAAATTAAAACAATGAAAATAGTTTTAAGTATGAAAAAAAGCATAATTCAAGACAAAAATGACGTAGAAGTCAAAGCAAAAACAAAAAACAGTCGCTGCCCGCTGCAAAGGACATTCCATAAAAAAATAAAAATGCATCTGAAAAATCTGATGCATTATTCTGTTTCTAATCTATTCAATTATTTAATGTACAAAAAAAAGCATAACTCTTACTCTCCTGGGTCTCAGGAGGATAAATAAACTGTATCAGTACAAGTTTCTCTGATATCTGGCGGCTCAGACAGACTTGGTGCTATGAAAATCTCAAATAACAACATCAGGTCTTTTCTCTTTCAGCAATACTTCATCCTGCTGATTCTGACAGACGGCGTCATCACCGACATGGCCGACACCAGGGAGGCCATCGTCCAGGCGTCCCATTTTCCCATGTCCGTCATCATCGTCGGCATCGGGAACGCAGACTTCAGCGACATGCAGATGTTGGACGGCGATGACGGGATCCTGCGCTCACCCAAAGGAGAGCCGGTCCTGAGGGACATCGTCCAGTTCGTCCCATTCCGCAACTTCAAACATGTGAGTTCAACATCAGCTTGTAGTGAGTTTTTTTCTGAACCCTTAAAGACCCAAACAGCCACCAGCAACCAAAATCATCTACAGATCTAACATGTTTAATAACTTCTGAAATCACTAAACCTATCATTTTGTTGAAATAATTCAAGTAAAATACAGTTTGTCATCTTTTCATGGTCATCAGGTATGACCCATTTGGATGTTCAGAGGCTCTGTAGTAAATGTGGAAACACTGTCATCTTCTACAGCATTGATTCACCAGTAATACCCATGGAGTTGGATCAATGGCAGTGAATGGACACACTAGTTTTTACATTCAGTTATTGATATCTAAGTCACTTTTTGTTCAGTGTTCTGTGTTTTCAATATAAAACCCCTCAACTTCAATCAGAGCTTTTATTGTCGTCTATATGATCAGTGAGTTAAATATAAGAAAATACCTGATTTTAGCTGAAAAACCAAAATACAGGTGATAATATTATAACAATGGTGATAAATTAAAAAAGATTAAATAGAGAAAAAAATTCACTTAACTGCCACAGAAATAGCACTGGGTCTTTATGGGTTAAAACTGCTCTTAGGTTTGTTATAAACCTCAAAACACACATTCATCACTGTTTTATACATTTGAGTTGGATGACCAGACTGAAACAGTTGTGTTCTTTTATAAATGTATTTTAGATCTGTTTCCATCATATTTACTAGTCTACATCTGTTGGAATGACTTCAGTAATTATAGTCTCCGGTCTGTTATCTCTATGTTAGGGCTGGGTGATAAAACGATAACGATATATATCGCGAAATAACTTGTCCTCGACAGAAATACGAGACATGTTTGATACAATTTCAATAGAATTCATTTGTCCATGTTTTAACAGACGTAAGAACAGCTCAGGTGACTGAAAAGTAGGGGCGTACCTGTGCACTGGCAGGTGTACCCAACGAATACATGTAGGCTATGTGAAGAACGCAAACGCTCACCGTTCCACACAAACCTTTTTGGAATGAAGATTTTATTTATTTGGAGTTGAATGGTCTGTTTTGTTAGTTTTCTCTTTTACAACTTGACAGCTTTTGCCTGGTCAGACTTTTAGTTTGTTTTAAATATATGGACCTGTTTTAATTATCTGAAACAGTTATATAATGTTGTTCAGCACATCTGTCATGTTCAACCTCTGACAGAAAATAAATCATATTTAAATCCAAAATAACCTTCTGATGTCTTCACAACTAACTTATGAGTAAAGGAAAATTTATGCTTGACAAAAATAGTGATTTGATTTATATCGTGATACATACTGATATCGTCTGATATGAAAAAAATATCATGATATGATTTTTTTCCATATCGCCCAGCCTTACTCTGTGTGTTCTGAAAGTCAGAACCAAACTGGGAAAGAAATCCGTTAAATGTCTAGAAGGAGGTTAAAATGAAGGAGCTGGTCTCTTTAAATACATTCAAAGTCATTTTAAATAAATGGGAAAATAAATGTGGATGCAGATGTTTTTCTAATTGAATTGGATTCTGCTTTGAGATATTTTTAAGGAACATTGTTGTTTACTTTTGGGCCCTTTTAAATTATATTATATGTTTAATGTGTAGTTTTAGCTGTGTTTTATGTGTGGTTTTACTGTGGACATATGCCTGAAATTTCTATTTTCTGTAACATTCTGCTGCTGCTTTTGCAACAGAGCTTTTTAATCTTAACAAGTTATTTTTTCCTGGTTAAATAAAGGTTAATAATAATTTTAAAAAATAAATAAATAAATAATAATAATAATAATAATAATAATAATATTTTCTTAGTTTAAGCCTTTGATATGTCAACAATGTCATATCATTGCATTCTGTTTTTAGTCACATTTAACACACCGTCCCATCTTTGCTGGTATTGGTGTTGTAGTTTATATGTTTAGTTGTTATAAAATGCTCTGTAATGTTGTGTGGAGCTGTTGTACTGTGTCTAAATCACATTAGTACTGAACAGACCTTCAGCTGTTGTGGATCTACCCTCTAAATATGTGCAGCAGATGGTGTGTTAATTTAACTACAGCGTACATGTATAAATTTGTTTGACCCCAAAATAAACAAGTATGTGTTAAAACAAGAAAAAGACAGATTTGAACTTTTCGATTCTGTTGAAGTGGAGGAGGACGAGATAAGTGTGAACAAATGAAGGAATGAGAAGCGGGAGATGAGGGCGATTTGCCAGTCGATGTTAAGTGGGAAATATTTTATTTCTCTGTGGTGTATTTTCAGAGTGGAACGATGCTGGAGGTTAGAGTAGAGCGGCAGATTCATCTTCCCTCTTCGACTGGTTTTAGAAACAGTGGATATCTGTTCCCTCCGGCTTTAATCTGTATGATGAATGAAAGTTTGTCTGGTTTTCATTGGAGCTCAGACTGACTCTGTTCACTCTGTTACTGCTGTTTTATGGCTTAGAAAACCCACTGTGGGTAACTTCTGTCCACCAACAGCTCAGGCCTTTTTAATATTATGGGCTGTTTTAGGGGTTTATTTCCATATTCTATCACTGTTTTACTCTTTGCAGTTTGTAACAGTGACTCCAGGGTGTTGGGTGTTTCTTTTGGGTCACAATGAGGGATTTATTTTTAATATTGAAATAAAAGACACATCTATTTAGAAAACGTGATGTTTTCTTGACATTTTTATGCAAATCATTTTCATTTCGTTGTATTATAATGACAAAAAAATGGAAAACAGTGATTTCATGTGTTAATTTTTAATTTATGCTTTATTCGTCTTTTTTTTTTGCCTTTTTTCATAGTTTTAGTCTTGTTGCATTTTTCTTTTTTATCGCTCTCTTCTATTCTTAACATACATTTCTGTTACATCACTAATATGTCAATTTCATCTTGTTGAATTTGTCTTGTATCTGTAATGTAACTTTCCTCTTGTTTCAACTTCTACTTTTTCATGTTTTTTTTTTTTTTTTTTTTTTTGCCGTTTCCATCTTAAGTATTTTTCTTTTTTTTTGTCTTTTACCATGAACCATTATGAACACAGGAAAGTAGATAATAGATATTTTTTTCAGACATTCTATTAAGTTTAGCTTAAATGTTTCATGTTTTGTGTAAATATGTATATACAGGGTTCCTGTGGGGTCTGGAAAAGTCTTGAATTTACAAATCTGCATTTAATATCTTAAAAAAGTCTTTAAAAGGTGTTGAATTTGATATTATAAGTCTTAAGTTATGTTGCCATAAACTTAGTTGGCTCTATTGTGTTTAAATGTGTCTGGGAAATGTCTGAGCTACAATGAAAGTAACGTTAGGTAAAAAAAAGAAAGCAATGTTAGTCTACTCATTTCCATCTGTTTCAACCCGACAGTTTATAATGAAATTAGGAACCAATTATCACTACCAGCAGCCCTTGGTGAGAAATGGTTCAGAATGATTGGAATCAAGACGCTGGAGTAAATAAATACATTTTCCAAAATTCTAGGAATCACCAATTTTTGCCAATATGGTCATGAAATAGGCTGTGAAATGGGCATTACATTCTGTAGTTGTAAAAAGGTCTTAAAAAGACTTAAATTTAATTTGTAGAACCCTGTAGGAACCCTGTATATAGCCTATAGAGCAGTGGTTTCCAACCTTTTTTGGCTCGGGACCCCATTTTACCATCACAAATTTCTAGCGACCCCAGACATTCAAAACGGAGACATTTTTTTTGCTAAAATTAATTTGTTTTGATCATGTAATAGTTTGCTATACTACGTTGCAAATAAACATTAATTTTAGACAACATTTAGTCTATATAATGTATATTATTATGGACAGAGGCAGAAAAGCCAGGTGTAGATTACTGCACAAAGGGAGACTTTGATTTTCCTTGGTCAGGATATGTACAGTCAGTCCAGCTTGGATTTACAAGGCTGACAATTAATACTGAACAAACAAGAACTCAAACTATGAATTATGAAAGAGCTGCAGCATCTGAAACTGACCACAATGAACATTTGAAAGATAAACAGAACCACAGTGCTTCAGTTTCAGCTTCACAGTTTGTCATGTCTTTTAAGGATTGTGATTATCTCTGTCAACTCGCCATATATTTTTTATTTGTTCTTATTTTTATTTTTATTTTTATCAATTACTAGAAATTTCAGGCGACCCCATTTAAATTCCAGGTGACCCCACATGGGGTCCCGATCCCAAGGTTGAAAAACACTGCTATAGAGTTTTATTACTTACTACTATTATTTTTATTTTTTAAATTATTTTTCTTTATGCATGCACATTTTCTTCATCATCGTCATCATCATCATCATCCTCCCTTTACTTAAAAACTTCATAAATGTTACACACAGGTGGTCACATGTGATGCCCATGGGACATACAAACCTGTTTTACAATGTGGTAAAATGTGTGTTGCTCCACATGAATCCCATAAACAGGCGTTTCTTTTGGTTTAAAGACTCAGCAACTAAATGACCTAAATCTAAATGATTCGACAGTCAAACTTATCTTTCAATTACAAAAGCCAATTACTTTTTTTCTGCTGAAAAGCCAGAAATGAAAGGACTGTCATATCAGTTGATTAATTCCATGTGAGTGAGAGTCTTCATACTTTTGGTCACATGACTGACATGTCCTGTATGTCCTTGTCCTCTCAGGCGTCTCCAGCTGCTCTGGCTAAGAGTGTGTTAGCAGAAGTGCCCAACCAGGTGGTTGACTACTACAACAGTAAGGGCATCAAGCCCAAAGTGCCCAGCGAGTACCAGTCTTCCAGACCATTCGGCCCCTGAGGGACCAGACGCCACCGCCAGCCTCGGACCGCACACCTCTTCCTCCTCCTGGACTCAACATGTTTACTGTGTCTGTTGTGTGTTAGGGCGGACGGTAAAGGTGCCTCACGCAGCATTTCAACACACACATCCAGTTCATTTCAATGCGATCAAAGCTGATGCAGGTTTGAAAATGTCAGAAAACAGGAGGAGGACATTTGATTTCCTGACATCACTTCATCTGAGAAGCACAAGCCTTGGTTTGGATGATTAGAGAACGTGTCACATTTAGGATTTCATTTGATGCTTGTTGCAACCTCTGGACGTGAAATGAGAAGGTGCGGTAGCCTGGATGTGTCAAAGTGAAAGGAAATATAAACCACAGCCTGTTCTCAGTCCTGAATACAGATGCAGTCGGCTTTTAGATAAAACGTACAAACACGTCTAGAATTAGACATTTGAACTCATGGCCTTCTCATAGCAACTGCAAGTAATGGTATTAATAAGTGATTGTACTGAACTGATTAAAATCAAAGCTCAGATCAGTATTTAAATGCATTATTCATCAGGACAGAATGTGGACAGACTGGTTTGAGGACCAGGTCAGGTTGAAGAATCCTGACTTTTATTACCTGTTCTGACTCAGTCAAAGCTTTGAATATTCGCAGGTTATTTTATCATTCCTCGTATAAATAACTTATAATAAAATAACTTCAAACAAATCTTCCAACCTTATAACATTAATAATTAAGTGTAAAAGTTTAGCTCACGCCTCATCAGTTTATTGTGTTCTGATATTAATTATTAGACATAGTGTTGAATATAATTATTTGTATTATGTGCAAACAGTTGCTTATACCAACATACAGTGCAATTTTGATGTTAATTTACAATTTTAGTTTTAAGTCTACATGTGAATATACAAAGTACACAGCCTGGAAAGGAGTGTAACGCTAATATCATCGGCTGCGCTGAAGATTTCAGTTTTACAAAGATCAGATCAAACTTTTTGTGTGTCAGACTTTTCAGCATCTTCAGACTCAGCTGATAAATGATGCAACACATTCCACACAAATCAACATAAAAACAGTATTTCCTCAAACAGTATCCAGAAGGAACCAGGCCTTTATTTGTGTAAGGGCTGCATTACAGTCTTCTGTTCAAGAAGTAGAATCATATTTATTACTATGTTTTATTTTAACCACAGTTTGAGCTTTTAAAATGAGTCCATTATGCTTTTATTATAAACCCAACACTCCCTAAGGTTTCACATTAAAAGGCCTACCGCGTGGCAGTGGACAGACAACAGTCATCGCACAATGGGGTTCTACGTAGTATTGATATCCCAAAGTCCCACCAGCAGGGGGGTGTCAAGTACGCCAAAGCACTTAGAACTACAAAGACCATCAATCAATCAACATTAGTTGCTTTTCCATTGACGCTCAAGTTGTGCGAATATAACTTGGGCATAAAAATTTGCCTAATGGAAAAACGACAATTTAGCCCAAATTCTTGTTTTTGATGAAAAGTTTTTGTGCTGGCAAGAGGTGGTTTTCGGGCGTATCAAAATTGGTATATCACACTACTGCAATGGAAAGACCTTTTTCCACAACTCGAGTCAGGTGAATTTAAAAAAAAAAAACAGATGTTGACAGATGTTACAACAAGCGAAGAAGAAGAGTTTTAAAAGAAACATGGCGCGGTATGTGTGGACACACCAGGAAACCAATTCTGTTTTTAATTTAGTACGGGATAGAGGGGTAATATACAATAATAATAATAATAATAATAATAATAATAATAATAATAATAATAATAATAATGAATATATCTGTAAATCAACATGATATTTATGTTTCTTCACTATGTTTATAGAATGACTTCTTCTGTCATCTTGCGACAATAAATAAGCAAATCATCACATTTGTGATTTAATGGAAAAACTGACATAACACATTTCTGTTTTTTCGACATTTAGTAAATATCGGTAAAGTTTTGTACAGATGTCCAATGGAAAAGCCACTACTATATATCCACAGACTATCATTCACTGAATAAAGTATAAAAATCATTGTTTACACACATCTGTATTATGGTATCATCAAGTTTTCTTGACAACTCAAACTCAAAAACAGTTATTTTGACAGTCCAAATATCTTATAATGTTTACATCTGCGTCAGCTGATAGTTTACATTATAGCTCTGTTAGCTTAGCTCTGTTTTTAGACTGAAAATAGCCACAGTAAAACCACAGATTACCTGTTTTCTGTACGGTTTGTGGCGTTAATAACTGCACTAAAAATCTGTTTGGAATCATCAGAACAAGGTCAGAACTGTCACAGTTTACATCAGAGAGTAAGTCTGTGTGGTGCAATAAATCAGCGCAGTCGGCTGTTACCCGAAAGGTTGGTGGTTCAAATCCACCCAGGGACGAAAATCTGATTTTCAGCGTGGATCACTAAAGCTCTAATTGTTCTTTGCAAGTTTCCATCTTATTGTGAATCTTTGGTTCTAACTGGACTCCAGTTTCTATGTCCAACAGTTCGTCTTCAATATTGATACAAACCCCCGAGATTAGATAAAAACACTTAATTAAAATGAATAAACTACAATATCCAGCCCCAAACACTGGGTCTCAGGAGAGGGTTGTAACATTCTGCTCAACCCATAATATAGCCAGTCCTTTGTTTACAATTATACGGCTTAAACACAACATTTATACCAAACAATGAGTACGTTTCATTTCCACATTGTTTTTCTTTTCTTTTTCATGTTTTGTTTTGTATCATCTGCTTAAGGTTCCCAAATTTGTACACCAATATAATAATTATTGACAATAATAATCTAAAATTCTGTTAAATTATGTATTTCTTACTGACAAATTTACAAATGTTGTCACCAAAGGAGCCCTAAAACCCTGAGTCATTTTAGAGAAAGCTGCAATAGCCCAAACAAATGTGAATATAAATGCACGGTTCATTAAATTTTAATTAAAAACCTGCTGTAAACCCTGACAGGGAATATAATACTGAGTCCAATGTGAAACTGTAAACAAACATTAGTTTTACTGATGACATGACCCAAATGCATTTATTTGGACTCATTTAAGCGTTTAACATGTACATTGTAGTAAACATGATTTATCAAATGTAAACAGGGTTCCTGCAGGTCATTGAAACACATTAAAAGTCATTAAATAGATTTTGTGAAAATTAAGGCCTTAAATGTCATTAAAAAGCATTAAATTTGATGTCCAGAGGCATTAAAAAATTAAATACACTTGATGGGAAAAAAAACATTGTTATTCACAATTTATTTTGATTATATAAGCATTTAATAATTTTGATCAGAAGTATAATGTGGTGATTGACACGCCGAACCCTTTAATTATTAATTGTTTATGGCCAATACACGAAGTCACAACACCAAATGCTTGGAATACAACGTGCTGTGAGCATGCTCATGCTTTGGCGAAAGAGCAGAGGAAATATTAGCAAATGTCGGAAAAATGGGAAATGCAAGTTTCAGCAGAAGTGGTTGGAGGTGAAACTATTCAGAACCTGTAGTTTTATGATGGTTTATTGTCGACAGGCTGCAAAAATCAAAATCTTACCAAGTGTATTTTTCTCATTTCTTGTCAAAATATCTCATCACACTTAAAATAAGACAAAGTCACCTAAAGAGTTACTTGTAAGTAAGATATAAGAACTTATTTTCATACAATAGATCTAGAAAATCTTGTTTCAAGAAATCTTATGATGAGATATTTTGACTAGAAAGGACAAAAATACACTTGGTAAGATTTTGATTTTAGCAGTGTATATATAAAACTGTATCTGCAGTTGGACATGAGCATTAAATTTGTTTAAAATGGCATTAAAAAGCATTAAATTAGATTTGCTGATACCTGCAGAAACCCTGGTAAATATCAGAAACATCAGAATAATGTTATAAGCCAATAAAGAAATGATAGAAACATTTAAAAGGCACTAATTTACCGATTGTTTGGTCATGATTTTCTTTAGGTTGATCTTCATAAAGACATTTGGTAAAAAGCAGGATTTTACTGATAAATGTATTAAACTAAAGCAGAATGAACACTCACTAGGAGTATATTTTATGACAAATACCTGAAATGTATCCATATGATTTTTCCTGCTCTGGATTTGTTCATGTTGACCTCATTATCAGACTCAGCTCCTGGAGGAAACATATTGATCTGAGTGGAATGTGTTGGATTAAGTCAGTGCATCGTTCCAGCCCTGTTTTCTAGTAATTCCCACTAAATCCCCCAAATGCTATTGGTTCAGTCCTAGTCTGAAGATTCTTCACTTTTGTTGGTTTCTATTTCCAACCTGTTGAACCGGAATCAACATCTGAGACAGAACCTTTGAAGCTAAAGGTTTCTTTTAGGTTTTCTGTCTTGAAAATCACAATCAAATAGGAATTCCTCCTCTTTCTCTGGACTCTCTGGCTTTTGGACATTCACCCCATGAAACTAACGGTGTCCAAATCCAGACAAGTAAGGGTTAAATATGTTCAGATTTAGCTTGTAGCCTTGGACCAACATGAGAAGCTGCAGAAGGAAGGCATTTAGTGTTACATTCTGGCACATTTTTCCCTCATTACAGCGCCTGCAGCTTTAATAATGTGTTTTACCTGCTTTAATGAGTAAATGTTGGCTGGGAAAATGGTCTGACTGTGAGCAGGTTTAACTCAATTTAACCTCGTGCAGTCGCTGACTCCGCTCACTGTATTTATTTGTGTGTTTAGAGGATGAATGTGAGGATCTACACACCACAGCGTCCCCTCATGTCGTCTGTTTTACTGTACATAAACCTTGCTGGCTGTGGCACCTTTACGTCCTTAGTGCATGCAGGGCCTTGAGAGTTCAGGAGTGTTTTTAACGGACATTAAAAAAAGCACACAAACGCACCACTGACCAACCCAAACGCTGCTTCCCTGCAGATAGCATGACGGGCAGGGGAACCAGTCGATGAAGGAATGTATGACCCCCTCCCCTCCCCTTCCCTTCCCTTTCCTCCTGTTTGTTTTTATAAGGAGTTTATTGAGATTTTGCTAAATTTCGTAAAGGTTCGTATGTTGTTAAGCATTTTGGAGCGAGCTGCCTTTACAGACGTCTGCATCCTCTACTGTTCTTTTCTAAAGGCGAGGCAGATGCATGAACTGTTGTTTTGCATGCAAATCTCCATGCGGGCCTGTCGGGTCCTTGTGGTTTCTGTTTCCTGGTAGTGAATAAGTAATAATGCCGTTTACAATGTGCCCGATGATGGGGCTGTTCTACTCTGAAGCATGTTGACATGTAAACCAAGATGTGTGAGTAGATTTAAAAGCACAACCTGAGTATCTTTGGAGAGGTTTTAGATTTAGGTGATCCAACACCTGCCTGTCTTTCTTTGTCTTTGTTCAGCTTCTTTTGCTTTTATTTATGATTAGAGGAACATTTGCAGCTGCATCTACATCAAGCTTTTACCATAGACTGTATTTAAAGTCGTACTAAACATGCAACATGGGAAACATGTGAATATGCATTAAAAAATCATGTAAAAACTTGGAAACGGTTATAAAATCTTGACGCTTTAGTCGTTCATACCTCAGTGATGAAGCAGAGATCAGCATCTTGAACAGTTTTACGTCATGACAAATGTATAAATAGTCGGACAAACCGTCGCGCCTTTTCTACCAACATTCAGAGGAACTTTTATTACCAGGATTGTATTTACCTGGGTAAAAGAACTCCTGGTAATCTGCGTTCCACATCAAAGTTCCTGGAAATGTATCCAAAGCAGGCTCGGTAATTTTGAGTCACTGATATGAAGTCCTACTGAATTTCTTTTGAGCGTATTTGACAAATACGTTCAATGAGACTCTTTTGAGTATAATTGCTGAATACACTCAACAAATGCACTTGTTGTCATTGACCAGATGATCAAAAACTGAAGCTTGAAGAAATGGAATAAACAAATTTCACAGCTTCACGCTGGCTTAAACATTAGGGGTGAATGTAAGTGTGGAACACTGCAAGTGTGTTCCACCAATCAGCTTTGTTCAGCACACAGCCCCACCTCCAAGAATTCTGGGGAATCTGAAACATTCCCCCCTACTGGGAAATTTTTCAGGGAAAGTGTGGGGTCAGAGTGAAGTTTTTTACCAGGTAATTTCAGTGGAAACATGTCGAGGTTTTTCAAAATGCCAGGTAAAGTTAAAATTCCTGGTAAAGTTGGAAAAGAGGCTAATGGTCATTTACTGAAACCACCAGAGAGGTCAAATCACTGCCTCAAATCTGAAGTAACGTTTTAACCCATAAAGACCCAAACATCCACCAAAACCATCTACTGATCTAAACTGTTTAATACCTGTTGAACCACTAATCCTATAAATACATGTAAATGAAAGGTGTAAAATACAGTTTGTCATCTTTTCATGGTCATCAGATATGACCCATTTGGACATTCAGAGGCTCCATAGTTGCCATGGAAACACCATCATCTTCTACAACATTGATTCACCAGTAAAACCCACAGAGTTTGATGAATGACAGTGGATGGAGACACTTGGTTTATGTTCAACTAATGATATATTTTACAGAAAAAGTCACTTATCTGAGGTTTTATGAACATCTACATGATCAAAAAAAATAAAAATATAGGAAAGTACCTGATTTTCACCTCAAAATGCAAAATTCAGAACATAATAGTAGCATAAATGCTGATAAATCACTTAAGAAAGGATAAGATTTGAGAAAAATTCTGATAGGAACTGCCACAGAACAAGGTTATTATCGTTAACGAAAACTAAAGACATGACAAAAACTAGAATTGAAAAAACATTTTCGTTAAATGAAATAAATAAAAACTATAATTAACAGAAAAAAACAATAACTAACTGAAACTGTATTGTGTGCTTACAAAACTAACTAAAACGTATAAAAATTACGGATAAAATTCCCTTCGTTTTCGTCTTTGTCAATGTCGGATTGATATGAAAGCGATTTATTTCGCTCAAGTAATTTTAGCTAGCAGCACCATACAACACTTCACGGTCCGTCACTTGTCATCACTTGTCGTTTAGAGTTGTCTTCTCGTTCCCACTCTACCTGTAAACATGGAGACTAAAGTTGGGAGAAAGCAGAGTCCTGTATGGGATTTATTTGAATATGATGGTGAAGAAGATAAAAGATATGAATTAACTAAAATTATTACTAAAATTAATCTAAAACTAAGCATTTAGAAAAAAATTAAAACTAATGAAAACTAGCACACCTGCTCTAAAAACGAACTAAAAACTAACTGAATTGGAGAAAAAAGTCAAAACTAAACTAAACTAAACTATAATGAAAAATCCAAAACGACTATAACCTTGCGACAGAAGTAGTACTGGATCTTTATGGGTTGAAACACCAGTGACACAACAACAGGCAGTGAGTTTAGTCGGTTTAACCCCTGAAGTCCACCAGGTCTAGACACCGGAGCTGATCCAGGTGATCATGTTTTAATTAGAACAGTCTGAGCTCCGTATCGATAGAAATATGCATCAAGTCTACTTTTACCAGACGCTACAGCAAACAGCACAAAGAGCATGAACTGGACAGGAAGTCAAGACGCACAGCGGATCCTTTGACTTTTCAAAATAACAGTTCACTGCGTCGACGTTGAAATATTGAGGAATAATTATGCAGATTTTTAAAAATGTAAACACAGCCACGAATACTGGATCCATATCATTAGTGTTTTCTTTTAACTTTTTTATGAACTGTAGCTGCAGAAAAAAACAACCACTGAACTATGCAGCTACTTTATCTGTGGTGGAAGAATAAAAATCAAAGCCAAGTGAAGAAGTCACACAGACACACTACAAAAATCTAAATCTTACCATGTGTATTTTTCTCCTTTCAAGTCAAAATATCTCATCACACGTAAAATAAGACATAATCACCTAAAGAGTAACTTTTCAGTGAGGTATAAACTTATTTTTAGACACTAGATCCTGAAAATCTTATTTCAAGAAATCTTACAAGATAATTTTCACTTGTTGCATTGGCAGATTTTTTTTGCTTAATTCCAGCAAAAAAAAAGAACTCTGTCTGACTTAAAAACTCTTACTCTTCGGGTGATTATGTTTTATTTTAAGTGTGATGAGATATTGTGACTAGAAATGAGAAAAATACACTTGGTAGGATTTAGATTTTTGCAGTGCAGGACATGGTGTGAGTCCCAGTCCTGAGCATCTGCTGATGTTACAACATCAAATCAAAATGAATGAATGCAGTCAGATTATTCAGCAAGATGAAAAACTTTGTGTGTTTTTCTTGAAAATGACTATGTTTACATGCACACTGTTATTCTACTATTCCTACTGTATATGACAATATACAGAATTAAGCCTTTTTCCACATTAACACATATATGGGGTAAACTGTTCATATCTTGGTTTTATGATGATTCTCTGGACATGTTTACATCCAGAATATGTCACATTTATTTGTTTTACTGCAGGTTGAGACACAGAGGAATCAAAATAAAAGTCCACATTTGAGTTTGCAAAAGAAATTCAACACGCTGTTAACCCTCAAAACCCTAAACAGCCACCGGCAACCAAAAACATCTACTCATATTAAATATTTAATAATTGTTAAACTATTAATTCTATCAATGCAAGTAAATAATTGAGATAAAATGCAGTTTCTCAGCTTTTCACTGGTATCAGATTTGACCCATTTGGACGTTCAGAGGCTCCGTAGTGAACGTGGAAACACTGTCATCTTCAACATTGTTCACCAATTCTTCAGTTTTATCTGTTTTTATATAATACCCTTTGAATTTACACTTTTATGAACATCTGCATGATCAGTAAATTAAATGTACAGGTAAAATCTGTGAAAAATGCAAAATGCAAAGGATAATTTTATAAGCAGTGGTACTAAATCACTTCAAAATAGTTAAAAGAAAAAAAGGAGAAAAATTAATTTAACAATCTCCACGAATATAGTTGTAGGTCTTTAAGGGTTAAACACTCTGACAGAGGATATCAACAGGTTTATGGATTTGAAAAAACATTGAATAGCTGACCTTTTCCAGACAGTGACAGAAAACATGGAGGAGGTTCAGTTCACACAGCACAAAACTATGAAAAAACACCTTTTAATCGGCTCCATGTAAACAGAAATATGCATTTTCATTAGTTTTCTAAACATATTTGTGGGTATTTTGTCTTTTTCAGACAATGGGCAAAAATTGGAATATTATGTGCATGTAAAATAGTCAGTGTGAATAAAGTAAACAGTGAAGACAAAAGACAAGTGTTTATCACAGGAGATGAAGTTTGATCACACAGCTCTTGTTTAGTATATTTTTTTTTAATTCACCAACATCTGAGATGTATACATGATAGTTATTTGTCTTATTCAACTGTAATGAACAAAGCAACACAACACTCACAATATGTACATTTATTTATTTGTTTGTTTGTTTGTTTGTTATAAATAATAATTGACTGTGAGTTGTTTATCGTTTGCACTTGTTAAACTTCGCAGACCAAACACCAATGCTTGTACATGTTTAGATATGTTTATTTTCAACACTATTACTATATATATATAAAGGTTTCTTGTTTTTAACATTTTTAGATTTTACAGGAAGATTAAATGTCTGCTTGACTTTGACATTTTAATTCACTTTTTTTTTTCCTAAAAAATTACCTCTTCATCTTAGACTAAATAAACCCATCATATCTCTGATGAAAATCCCCTCAGGATGATACAGACATAATTATATGAAATATTTAAACAAATATATCACTGTTTCATGGTTCATTATTGGTTTTCAGTATGTAAATTGTGTTTTTAATATCCATCCAAGCCATGGTTTCAACAGTTTGAACAGACTGACATGTTTTCATTTCTGGTCCAAACTGTTCTAGAGAATAAAGATGGAGGACAGGTGTTGTTCACTGGATTATTGTTGTGTTAACATGCAGTATTGTGTGCAAAACAATGACAAACTGAGTTATGATAATAAAGGTTTTATCAGTAGCTGAAGGTGTCAGTGTCTGTGTGTCTGACGACCGTGAACAGTTATTACAGATTTAACAAGTGGTGCCAGGCACAACAAACCCCACCCCTCACACATATTATAGTGTATTTTAGCATTGATCCAGCTGATGTCATCATGTCTATGCATGTGCTGATGTCAGCATATCAACTGCCTCTATATATGTGTCAAGTTTGAAGTAAATTGAAACAAAATCAATGTTTTTAATAGACATTTGAAATTTCACCCATTATAAGTAAATGGAAGGAAAAAAAAGAAAAATTTGAACCTTGACCTACTTTTCCCAAATTGTAATCACATCTAATCTGGATCACTGGCAATCTATAACCTAATTTGGTACGAATTCAATTAATAGTTTTGCTGCTACAACATTTGAAATTTTGCCCATTAAAAGTAAACGGGGAAAAAAAGATTTAAAAAATTTATAAAAAATGTGTACTTTGACCTACTGTACTTTTCCTAAAATGTAATCGCATCTTATATGGGTCACTGGGAGTCTATAAACCCTATTTGGTATGAATTCAACCAATAGTTTTGCTGCTACTGACATGTGAAAAGTAAATGGGGGAAAAAAAAAAGATTTTAAAAAATTCATAAAAAAAATTTAAGTTTGACCTACTTTTCCTAAAATGTAGTGGCATCTATTTTGGATCACTGGCAATCTATAAACCCAATCTGATATGAATTTAACCAATAGTTTTGCTGCTAAAGTGTTAACAAACAAACAAAGAAACAAACAAACCAAAATTGCCTCCCCTTCGGGGGGAGGGGTAATAATGAATATAATGAAGTTAGAAAAATCTGGAACATGATTTGACTTGACTTGTTTCTTATATATTTGCCATTCTGTAGACAGCAAAGCAAGAAATGTCATTGTACAGGGAACATGATTCCTCACTGAACATGTTGAATTTTGAACATTAGAGAAACATTCAGTCTGAGTTAAGTCAGAAAATTTACGTTTCGTACTCGAGGCTCGTGTTCGTGGTGTGTTTTTGTTGTGAACATGTTCTCCTTTGAGGAAAACGATGTCGGTAAATGAGGAAAACCCCGTGTTACGTCTGCACAAGTGGTTTTGTTGAATTCTTTTGCTCTCAGCTGTGTTGTTTTCTTCATGATCCCCAGAGACTAAAGGGAAAATAGAACAGAATTTCCCAGCTGTCCTAACGCGCTGGCTGTGATTTCCAAACAGCGGCGCTAATAATTAAACCTGACGCCCAGCGGCTGTTTGTTCGGGTTCAAGAGGAGGAGGAGACGTATGAAAGGAGGCCATTAACTCTGTCATCAGGATAAAAGGATCCCAGTGAGACGCAAACGTAAAGCGACATAAAGCCTCTGTCACTGCCGACATTAAACAAAGGGTTTATGAACCTGAAGAACAGACTGAAGATGGTGGAGATGAAATCCAGACATCTCCAGCTAAACCCATGAGACGCACAAGACTTCATTCTCAACTCACTCTGAAACATTAACTTCAGAGCAGATGTTACTTCATGTGATCTTTACTGAGTATTTATTTTTTCTTTAATTTTAACAAAAATCTGGACTTTCTACTCCTTGACTTTACTTTTAATGCTCACTATTTTGTATTCCATTATCTATCCACTAGTGAACATTACATCAGACGAACACAATAAGACGAAAAAATGCTAATAAAAAGAAGATAATTCTGCATGCTGTGGTTTCCTCCAGTCTCCAGTCAGGTAGAAGTAGGTTCACTTCTGACTGGGATTTATCCTCCAAACGCTGTCATTAGCAGCTCAATGTGCTAAATGCTAATGCTAAGTACTGTGTGTATCGAGATGAGTAGAATGACCAAATGTCCCTCAGGCGATTACAAAGAGAGTTAACCTTTGACCTTAACCATACTTTAAACAAATATAATATAACCTGGGTCCTGGTTCTAGTTCTGCTGCTGACATTGATTTGCACACTGGAGTGACAATTGGACCAGATTAGATTAGAATAGTTTAACAGTCCTTACATTTAATAATAACACGGCCACGAGAAATGTCCTGTAAGGGTCCACCTCAACCTTTTTTATTTTGAGAACATTTAAAAACCTGGAGTTCGACATGTTTACTACATAAAAAAAATTAATCAGTATTTCTACTTTTACTTCTACTGGAGGAGACTATGTCTAAACACAACAAATGAATGAAGTCGCCGGACTGAGTAAAAATCTGACAGTCTATAAACCCTAATGTGTCTCAGCCAATTAAACAGACAGCGGAGCTGACGGCTGCACTTCCTGTCAGCCATAAGTTCCATCATTATAAAGAATGAACTCACAATGTTTTTACCATAGCCCTCTGCTGTCGCTCAATGGAAAGTTTTTCAATGGAATCTTATACATCAACAGGATATTAATGGTTTTATCGCAGTTCATCCTGAGAAGGATCAGACGGTAAAATACATATTATCGTCAGTGAATGTATCAGTAATTGTTTAGTTCATAAATGGTTCAAAATAGTCTTGTCAAATGATTAAAATTTTTAATCAGATTAATCACAGGGTTGCTGTGGATTAATTTTGACCTTCATGTTAATCTATAATCCTCAAATTCAGAACTAAACATGGAGAATCAGCGTTCAGTTTTTATGCTCTGTATATCTGGAACAAACTACCAGAAAATATCAGGTCTGCTGAGAGTCTGAGTTCTTTTAAGTCAAGGTTAAAGACTCACCCGTTCACTGCTGCCTTTGACTAAAAGGCTTTTTACTTTTTAAATTTTATATTCTCCTTCAAAACTCTGCACTGCAACTCTTACTTTAATATGTGTGTGTTTTTATATTTTTGGGTTTTATGTGTTGTTTTCTTACTTGCTGTTTTTAATCACCTTTTACATGTTTCTTTTAAATGTGTTTCATTTTTCCTTGAAGCACCTTGAATTGCCTTGTTGCTGAAATGTGCCATACAAATAAACTTGCCTTGCCTTTGATGACTCACAATTAAATATCATTCATTTTTAATCTACATTAATCGCTTGTCATTTTGCATGAGCAAACAGGCTCAAGCAAGAAGGGAACATATATGAACTTAATGTGTTTGTCGCAAGCTGGGTGACCTGTTAGCCGAAGTGCTAGCAGAATCCCCGACTAATGTATGCTTTGTGTTAATGTGGTATTTTAAGATGGAAGTGCTTAAGTGAAAAGAAAACTCTTTCCCTCAGAGTGTGTATAATACTTTATGTCAGTCGACTGTTCCATCTTGGGGGTTTTTTTTGTCCTCATATTTCCGTCCAGAGGACCAACGTACTGTTTAGTGTCTTCCATCTTCATGGGTTGGTTCTGCTGCCTGTCACTACTGGATCAACTGACCATTTGCACATGCACAACGCTAACTCTGCTTGGACAAACTGCCTGAAATGCATTGGCAGAGACATTCAGAGTCATTCTGCGCTGCAGATGGGTTAATTGCATTAAACTTTTTAATCAGATTAATCGTGATAATAGATTAATCTGCATTAAGTCGTTAATTTTGACAGCCCTAGTTAAAATGCTTCCTTGTAATAATCACAGACACCAACATTGTAAAAGATGGTTCATTGAGTGACATATGAGGCATAAAAAATCTATAATGAGAATATTGTCTTTCTATGTTCATTTTATTCTCCGTTACACTAGTTTAATAACAGAAAAGCTGTTTACTGGCATTAGACACAGGAACATGGAGGTAAAAAGTACATTTGTGTTTGTCTTTTAGGCTTTGGAAACATAAACAAACAGATAGAGATATGACATAGATAACAACAGAAAGATACAAACATTAAATCCTTCAGAACATCAACCCACATTTTATAAAATGTCGGGATTAAAATACTTATGAATCAACCATTCCTGTATGTTAATGGAGTCCTATCCCCTTCACTAAGTAATAATACTGTCAGTGTGTCACTAGAACGTAAATTATTTTAAATTATTTTTTCCTCTTAGTGAAATGATCTGAGTGACCAACTGTGGTGACGTAACATGAAAATGATGAAAATGACATAAAAGACAAACAGAAACAGAGAGCAAATGCAAACACGTTATAAGCATAAATGCAAGAAAAGACTATTTAAACAAATTGGTCCTGAAGTCAGTCATTGACAGACAATCGTATGTTTCAGTGGAGAAACTATCCATTTATCCCTTTCATGCATGAATTATGAGAACCTTATTCAAGTGTTTTTATTCCTCTTTATGCATGAATAAAAACAATAGGATTGATTTTTTTTTTATTTTTTTTTTATGAAACTATTTTTCATGGAGTTACAAAAATGTCCACTCAGCTGGACATCATGTGTTTAATTTCTGAAGCAAAGAAACATGCATTTACTGACTGAAACTATGAAATATTTTTTTAAATGCTGCTAATCTGATGTTTTCTCACATTTTTAACATCCTATAATACTAATTATTACTCACTCCAATAATATGCAATAAAAAACAAACAACTTTTTGAATTACAGTGTATGGGATGGTGCATAAGGGTCAAAACACAGTATTCGAAATCTCGCTGATGGGACATTTTAGAGACAATTTGACAGATTAGGGTTGCTAAATGACCCACAGTTTTACTTTTAAATTCATTTTTGCTTTAGTTGGACCATAAGGGATTATTCAAAACAAGGAGCTACTTTATATTGAAATAAATGTTGGAATGGCAATCAATTAAAGTTCGCTCTCTGACGGGACATGACTGTGTTTTGACCAATAAGTGTCCACTGTCTTGGCTGATATGCAAGTAAAACAACAAAATCCAAGAACATACAAAAGAATAGCTGTCCACTGTAGTGACCATTATGCATGAGAGAGTTAATGACATGGTAGTCTGTAATAAACAGTAGAGTTGTAACTAATAACTTTTTTTATTGATGATTCTTATGTCAGTTGTTTTCTCATTCGACTCATCAGTTGTTTGTTTCCTAGTAAAAGTAACAAAATGGTGAAAAATGTTTCTTTCGAGCTCACAGAAGAGGAAAGAAATCAGAAAATATTCATATTTATGAGGCTGGAATCAACATTTACACTTATATTTCTTTAAAAATGATTAGATTGATCAATTATCACCATAGCTGACAATCATTTAATCATTGCAATTTTAGAGCAAATGTTTCCTCTTCTATGTCAGATAATTTATCCTTGTTAAATGTTTTTTTTCCAGTCTATGTGAATCAGCAGAAACTGGCTTCTGATTGGCTCTCTGTGTCCATCAGCTGATTAATACTGCAACATTTCCTGATAAATCTTCACCTCATGGACACTGAGAGTCAGCTGGTCCTCATTAAACCAGTTCAATTAAACAAGTCCTTAATTAACTCAGCTTCACTAACAAGGAGGGCCATGAGGAGCAGCCAATAGGAGGCCGGTGTGGAGCTCTCAGCCCCGCCCCTTTAATGACAAGGTGACCTGACATGAAGACGATGGCATTTATCATGTGGAGGTTATGAATCACAGACCACGACCGGAAAGAGATGAGTTTATTTGATCTGAGACCTCAGAGGCGTTTACTCTGAACTCAATGAATCTGTTTACAGACACATTAAAAATCAGATCATTAACCCATAAAGACCTAAATATACACCACTGACACAAAAACCATCTACTGATCTAAAATGGATAATAACTTTAGAGCCACTAATCCTATCAATACATGTAAATATTACTGTAAAATGCAGTTTGTCATCTTTTCATGCTCATCAGATATGACCCATTTGGACATTCAGAGGCTCTGTAGTTACCGTGGAAACTGTCATCTTCCACAACATTGATTCACCAGTAAAATCCATGGAGTTGGATCAATGACAGTGGTTTTAGACACTTGGTTTATGTTCACTTAATGACTGATTTTGCTGAAAAAGTCACTTTTTCCTCAAGGTTTCTCTCTTTTTGGTATGATCATCCTCAAATGTGATCTCAGCATCATGATTAAAGTACATGATCAGTAAAATGAATAATGGAAAATACCTGATTTTCAGTGGAAAAAAATGCCAAAGGGAGAGGATAATGTATGATGAGAAATCACTTAAGAAAGGCTAAATAGAGAGAAAAATTAATTTGGGGACCAACTCAAAAGTAGCACTGGGTCTTTATGGGTTATGAAGTCTTCTCTTCACAGTTGAAACTCAGACTTGCTCACAACGACCACTACTGAGCTGTGCTTGAAGCTGTTGTCCTGTGAATCTCCTATCACTCAAGCTGTTGACTCTCATAAACTTGTCTTCTGATTCTGCTGTGGCTTTGGCTCTGCCAGACCTCTTCCTGTCAGCATTTCCCCCAGTTTCTGAGTGCCTTTGGATGTTGAAGGAAACTGGACTTACTGACACCTGGACTTTTTTGGCAATTTCTCTGTAGGATAGACCTACATTTTTCAGTGTTATAATGGTCTGTCTCTCTTCTATTGTTAATTGCCTTTTCCTCTTTTCCATTTTTATAGTAACACACTACTTTGTGCAGTACAGTACTGTTCAAATAATGCTCCCAACGGTTTGGTACCAAAGTGTGTTCCAACACTACTTTTATGCAGACAGAGGGGGTTGGAAGGAATTCAGAAACGTTGGGACACCTGGAGGAATTGGTAGCACCAACTTTCATGGCTTGATCAACCTCCATTGCTGCAGAACTGCTTTAAGTTGTTAACCCATTTCTTGTTCGCTGCAAAAGGCCTTTTTGTATAATTCTGAAATGTACATTATTTTTCAGTTTTGTTTAACCTTACTTTTTTTTTTTTTTTTTTTTACCTCTGGCAGTTCACCGCTTACCTTTGTATCATTTCAAGCTGTTCATTGGACTTGAACTGCTTGAATTTCAGAACAAAACTGGAAAAATTGGGGTGTTCTAAAACTTTTGACCGGTAGTGTAACATAATATGATGTACTTTATCAGATAATCGTATTAACACACCTGCATTTCTCCCCAATACTCCAATTTGTTCCTGCATGTATATCTGTTAATCTGATTTATTTTGTTCTTTTACATTGTATGTGTAAAAAAAAAAAAAAAAAATCAGAAGACAAGACAACAATTGTAGGAAGTTCGACTCACTACAAAAGAAATCCGATAATGGACTGAAACTAAAACAGTGGATGACAATGTTGTGGAGTGGTGGAGTCAAAGCCCAGAGTTTTGTTGTATGTACTGTACCTGATCTTCATGTAACCTGACCGAGTTAGAGCAGTTTTGCAACCTTTCATCAACAAAAAATAATTACTTAAATACTCAAATAAACTCATTTTGAATAATATAAATTAGGAATGTTCTTCAAATATTACCAAAGCTTAAACAAAATGAATGACAATACAACTATTATATGAATGTATTTATTGTGTTTTATGATGATGACTTATTTAATGTATTTTTCCCAAAAAATTTCAAGCACCCCCTGGGCTGTATCTAATTACCCCTGGGGGTACGTGTACCCCAGTTTGGGAACCCCTGCTGTCAGCCAACCATCCTATAGCAGTGAATCCATATCTACAATACACAGTTAAAGACTCTGGATTAAATTCACCAACTGTTCATCTTATCTTTTAATCAACACACATTTCAATGAGCATCTGTCAACAACAACATCGTGGATTTAGAGTAAAACTCACTCAGAAAAGTCACTTTTACTTCTCCATTCTGGTGTCTAATGTCAATAAATGCTTCTGTTTCTTCCTCAGGTGTTTTATTAAGCTTCTACTGGTCTAAAATGTGCATAAAACCCAGTTATATGAGTGGGTTTGTGGTGGTTTCAGAGCTGCCAGTGGTGGTGACAGCCATGTGAGCGGCTCAGATGAGGCGTTTCAGTGATTATGGGTTGGACCGTGAGGCGTTCGCTGGCAGCTGCTTCACTCTGGATGAGGATGAGAGAGATCGGACCTGAGTGACAGCTCGGAGCTCCACTGAGGAAACTCATTAGCATATTCAACAAAACGCCGCTGCCAGCACACAAAGAGGAGAAACCAGCTCGGTGTGATGGATTCCTCCTTCAACACCGACCATCATTATCATTCATTTATGGACACGCTGGAATATTCTAATAGGTCGTAATATTTGTTCAGTACCAAAGCTGAGAAAGTGGTAGCCCAACCACAGGGGATGAAATTAATCTGTTATTCTTCTTAGATGTACTTTAAAAAATGATATGTTAGTAATAAGGAGAAAGGAGTGTAAACTACTGAGAAGAAAGAAGAGGAAGTAGGAAAATTATCATAAAAATATTGCTTAAAAATACATAAATGTGCGATAATGTTATGAAACTGCCTTACATCCCCAGAGGCTCAGGCTAAAAAAACAAAAAAAACATGATTTTATGTAAATGAATATAAAAGTAGAACTAGAAAGTGAATAATTAAGTGAAAGTTCTGATTCATCCTGTTCCATTTAACTGTCCATTTTACTTCCAGCCTCATTCTAGATGAACTTTATGTTTTAATATTTGGAGCGTTATGTAAATCACCTGCTCTTTTCTTTCGACACGTCATTAAATTTGCAAAATCACTGCTGGTCATTTATAGTTTCTGTTCAATGAAGGAGTTTGTTGAGGACATTTTGCATGAGAAGAATGAAGTTTTGGGTTTATTTAGTTACGTTGCAGACCACGCTGACATGACATATTCAGCATTTTTCGGTGACTCCAGTTTTAGACACTGTTTGTTGAATGGGTTATTCACCGATCAGCCATAACACTAGGTTGGACTGGGTTGGATATATAAGGCAGATAGTGAACAATTTAGTTAATGAAGCTGATGTGTTGGAAGCAGCAAAACAAGGAACATAAGGATCTGAGTGACTTTGACCAGGTCCATATTGTAACGGTGATGACTGGGTCAGAGCATCTCCACATCTGCAGGTCTTGTTGGATGTTCCTAGTCTGTAATGGTTAGTATCAACCAAAAAAAATGGACTAAGGAAGGACATGCCCATCTCAGGCCAACTGAGCATCTGTGGAACATTCTACATAAACAAGTCCAGTCCCTCCCTTTTCACAACTTCAGGACTTCAGAGCTGTGTTTATGGACGAAGGAGAACCTACACAATATTAGACAGATAGTAATAATGATCTGCTCCCATAGGTGATTGACTGGTTGAGATCCGGTTGTTGTTCTTTAGATCCTTTTGGTAGGTACCTTTTGGTAGACCCAGAATAGAGAATAGAATAGAATGGTAGAATAGAGTTTTTATTCATCAGTTCAGATCTGCACTGTTCCTTCTAAGCTAAAAGCTTTTATCTGTTTTATCTGCTTGTCTCTTTTATCTGTTTAATCTATTTATCTGATTTTTGGTTTTGTTTTTCTCATGCCTTCTGCTGTAATGCTTTTAATGTTTTATGTAAAGCACTTTGAATTGTCTTGTACATGAAATGTGCAATAGAAATTAACCTGCCTTGCCTTGCCTTACTAACCACTTTACATTGGAATGAACAACAAAATCTAGAGATGCTCTGACCCAGTGATTTAACACCAGTTTCTCCTTTGTTGAAGTTGCTCAGATCCCTACTCTTCATTTTTCTGTTTCCAACACATCAACTTTGAGGACTAAATGTTCACTTGCTGCATAATATATCCTGCCCACTGACAGGTCCCATTATAATGACATAATTAACATTAATACCACTTTTCCTGTCAGTGTCATAATGTTAAGGCTGATCAGTGTACCTACGGCACATATTCTGAACTCCCAACAGCAGAGGGCAGTCTGATACCAGAGCACACTTATGACTACCAAAACCACCAACAAATGTGTCCTCAGAGCTTCTTCAAGGAACCAGTAGCAAAGAGGGTGTAGACAGGGCACTCCTATTTTTGGGGGCATTTCATTGTACATATTTCGCCCGGGGGCGGGGTTATGTTCTATGTGTTAGGGTTAGGGTTAGGGCAGGGGTCACCAACCCTGGTCCTCGAGATCTACTATCCTGCATGTTGTCACATTCCCAGTCTCTCAGTTCCCTCTCATCCTCATCCTGTCAGTCACACCCACCTCATCAGGCCAACTCTCCTCACCTGAAACTCATTCTGCAGCCTGTATTTAAGCCCTTCTAACTCTCCTGTCTTTGCCAGATTGTTCTTCTGCATCCATGCAAGACTTTCTAGCTCTTATCTCCCATTGCCGTCCTTGCCTGTTTTCGCCCTGTTCTTCTTGCTTGCCTCCCGGTATACTTACCTACCTTCCGTCTTGGACCACGACTCCCTGCCTGCCCCTCTGTATACTTACCTGCCTTTAGTCTCTGACCACGTCTCCTGCCTCAGCGTCCCTTGTTTCTGTCCGACCCCGGCTTCAACACATCCGTCTGTCCCTGACTTACCTGCAGCTCACTCCTTGTCGGTACCTCAGCACCGCCAGCGGACTCTTCAGACTACAGTCTCCTCACCTCCGTTTCAACAGCCACAGTAAGCTCCTTCCCTTTTCACTGGTCACCGAGGGAACTGATTCACACAGGTCCCAGTAGTTGGGTTTCTCCCTGTGGTCACATGGCTGAGTTCGACTCCTTTACTTCCTCGAGCCTAAGCCTCAAGGACCGTGTGAGGGCATCCAGCCTGAAGAACAGACTATGTGTCATACTCACTCTTCCTGCTGTGATTTCTGTCTCCAGTTGTGATATTAAAGACTCATTCAAACTGATCCCGGTCCCCTTTGTACTGAATTTGGGTCCAAATAACACCTGTTCCACATGTTTTAGATGTATCCCTCCAACACACCTGATTCAAACGATAAGCCTATCATCAAGCTCTGCAGAAGCCTGATAATGACCGTCAGGTGTTCTGGACGAGGGACACATCTACAACATGCAGGGTAGTAGATTTTGAGGACCAGGGTTGGTGACCCCTGGGTTGGAGGATAACCGGATTATGACACTGTGCCGACATAAGAACCTGCATCAAACACATCAGAGATGCAGGATGTAACTCCACCCTGGGTGAAATGCTAGGAGTCCCATATAGACGGAGCTGAGACATCTAATTCAGATGCTGAAGGACCAGGTTGAGGAGAATCATCAGGTAATGGAGGATGAAAACTTAGTTTTAAACTATGCTCTGATCCATGTATTTTCCAGCTGCACAATTTAGTGAAACAGCCATATTGTTGATTTTTGTGGATAATATTGTGATATAAGTCTATTTTTTTGGTTTTCAAGGAAAATACACTTTACTTAAATATGCTTTTCATCAGCCCTGACTAATGTAAACTACTGTTAAAATACAAAAGCTTAAAATAAAAAGGTGCTGACTAGAGCCAGATCGATATGGGATTTTAGGGACCAATACCAATATTGGGGACTAAAAAAAGCCAATATATGAAATAAGAACGCCGTGGTTTTCAGAGCGTGGGATAATGGTCTGTGATTGGGAGGGGGTTAGCATGATTGTTGGAGCGGAAGTGAAACTGACAGCTTACTATTCCTCTAACTCTCTGGGCAGCAGAGACACATAGGAGCAGCAAGTGATAGAATCTCTGTGCAGCAAAAAAGTTAATACATCAGTTACATATTGACCGATGTTAATTAATGGGTGATATGCTATAATGTCCAGCTCTAGAACTGACTGATTTTTCCTGTTTTCCACAGTACCGGTCTCTGTTCAGCGGAGTCCAAAACACACTGGACTTTAAACTGCAGCCTGTTGTGATCATTTACTTGCATGGACTCATATTGTGACTGGATTAACTGCAGCTGTATCATCTGTTGAACCATCGGAAACACCTGAACGGCAAGTCAAGGTTTTTTATCACACCATTTACGCCTACATTTTGTCTGGTCTAAGCATCTATACATGTGGTCTTGGAGATAAAAATGTCAGGCACCATCATGAAGATACTATTTTACTTGTTTAAGTGTGAAAACACATGAACAGAAATGTGCTGCCCCCTGGTGGGCACAGATAATTCAGTTTGGGTTTGTGTGTTTTGTCTGTTCACAGCCACCGTAGCTGTTAGACTGCTGAAGAAGTGTGGTCAGTTGGGTTGCAGTTACAGACCAGCTACCTGTTTTTTGGCCCTACAAACACATCTTTCTGTGAGTATTGTGATATGTTGGGATGTTAAAGCACTATACTTAGTCGGTTGAGACTCTTTGTGTTGTTTAAAACCTTTATTTTTGTGCATTAACGGAAGACGCTAATAACGTTAGCATACCTATGGGATT
This sequence comes from Sphaeramia orbicularis, assembly GCF_902148855.1. NCBI lineage: Eukaryota > Metazoa > Chordata > Actinopteri > Kurtiformes > Apogonidae > Sphaeramia > Sphaeramia orbicularis. The sequence continues at coordinate 22,451,049 of NC_043972.1, forward strand.
TTCCATGTATTTTAGCATCGTGCTAATCGCTATTATTAACTGCCGTTTTTTGTCTTTTTTTTTGGAACTGTAGCCCACTGTAGGTGAATGTTAGGTATGAAGTGCATATGCAAAACACTGATGGATTGCGTTTTGATGTTCTACACGTTTTTGCTTATGAAAAATGTGGGTATACATGATTGTGACAAGCATTTTGTTTTAGTGTATGCAGTTTTATCCAAAACAGCAAGAAGCTTCCTGGGTGTTTTCTTTGAAGAACTGTTAGCTAGCCTTACAGCTAGTTCATAAACAGATAGGAGGATCTTGTCCACAGGTCATTAGTGGTCATCGGGTGCACCTGCCATGTTTCTTCTCAGCTGGCTGTAATTAGTAGAAGTCTTTAAAAGGAGGTTGGACTCCCCCCCCCCCCCCCCCCTCAGTGGTCTGTGTGCTGTCCAAGTGTCAACATACCTGCTTAGCTTTCTGCCATTTCCCCAAATACACCCAGTAGAACTGAGGAGTTTCAGTTGGCCCTTTTTTCCACCCTATAGCCCCACCCCCCATCCTGACCACTGAGTCCCATTTTAAATACTGTTCAAGCCCATCTTTTTGTTTCATCTATCTCTGTGATAGACTCAGTAGGTGATTACAAATTGTATCTTCAGTCTCCTTTTAGAACCCCTAAAAGGGCTCTTCTTTTGCTGTGACCCTTTTTCATGGTTTTTGTGCAGTTCGTTTTGTTGCTTTCCCAATTTGTGACTCCTGTCCATGAGTTGGTTACAAGAACTATACTATACAGAAAGTACACATATACACTACAATAGGCACACCTTGCACAACTGCATGAACCCTAATGATACAATACAGTTCAATACATTTGTGGTCAGGACTTTACTCTGATGCTGCATCATCCTGACAGTATCTGCTGGTATCCGACTCAAGCTGACTCCAACATGATCATCAGTCATGGAGGATATTTTAATATTCTTCAGTCTGATTAACTGTGGTATTAGTTCCCTCACTTTTCTCTTCTTCAGTTCAGAAGTCACTAGGTGGGTTTCCATTACAGTTTTCCACAAAATAAAAGAGATATTTATACAATTTCAACAAAGTACAATTGCAGCATGTAGATGTTTCCATTGAAGAGTGTTTGGCCTCTGATGTTTGGTTTTAGTAAAGTCCTGTCTCGCAACATGTTGTAATTCTCGTAAAATACTGTATAGTTCTCGTAAGACGCTCGTTTAAGGAAGATGGACGCAGTAAATTTGATGCCAAACCTCCACAGTGTTACCACTGTAGTGTTGGTTCATCTACTACTATTGCGGTGATTGTCGTAAACAGAAAAAGAAAGGAACGTAGAATCGTCCAAAGGCAAAGTCCTTATTTATGGCAGCAGCCACGCAGAATGGATTTCTGGGAGAGAATTGTACATCAGGAATTCACCAACGAGTTGTGGATCCAGAATTTCCGAACAACCCAGGCAATGTTTAATGAACTGTGTGATGTTACTGAACCTCTCGTGGCACCAGAGTTGTCCTGCCCTCAGCTGTTCCTACACAAAAGCCAGTGTCTATTTGCCTGTACAAACTAGAGCCTGTTCTGAGTACAGGGTCAGAGGGGAGACGTTTGGTCTGAGCAAAACCACCATGCATAGATGTGTGAAAATGCACAAAATGTGTTTCCATTACACTTTTGTGCTACACTTCTATATCAAAACATCTCGAAAACCACCTCATGACTGTAAAAACTTTTTGTGAATGCAACAAGACAGAAACAACAAACCATGAGAAAGATGTAAAAGAAAAAACGTAACATGAAAATGTAGCAAAACTGTATTATACAAAATTATATTGTGATAAATATCAGTATTTTTTTTATCCAGGCCACATTCATGATGAAACAGTCACAGTCCATCACAGCTGTTTAACATGGACATGAATGACTTGTGTATAAAAGGTGACACTACTGAGGAAACAGTTTTAGAGTAAAATGAAAGATTAATGGTTAGATTTAACAAAGCCCAAAATTTCCACATTAATAACATTATCAAACAAACTCATTTATAGAAAGTCAGCAGCGTATGTTCACAGAATAATTGAGAGAAATGAATCCTATTCAGTACCTTTTTAATCCTTCATTGAATGGTTTTATTCAACTCATACTTTTCTAAGTACAAACACAATATGACCAAATGTTAATGATTAAACACCATGTGACTGAAGATGGTCTTCTCTGAAGCTCAGAACTAATTACATGTTATCTAAGTTTCCTCATTGCTGGTTCTTGCTTTTCAGCAGATTTTGACTGTTTAAGCACAGTTTTTCCTGAAAATCTTGTGCCTCCGGCACTTGACAAAACTGAATTAGAGGCATTGCCTGAAGATTTCAGTCAGTCGTAACTGAAGTTGTGCATTATGCTAATGCAGCAGTGATGTATCGTAATCAGCACAGTGTCGAGAAAAAAACGCCTCCAAATCTAACAAAGAACAAAAAAAGAGCTGTAATTTTCTCCAGGGGGGGTTTTCCACCAACAGGTGAATGAAACAGGTGCAGCAAAACACATCTAATTCAGAAATGAACATTACACCCTGTGATTATATTTAATGAAAACTCTGATTAAAAGTAAAACCAGCATCGGAAATGTAATTTTGTGAACTGAAAAACAACAAAGGAAGTAAATACTCCAAGAGAGTGACGCAAAATAAAGTAAAATTAGCTGGGGATTGTTTTCCCTGTATTTAATAGGTCATTTAGGTCTGGATGATACAGATAAAAACTGTCAAGACAAATATCAAGAAAAGGATAAGAATGACAAAATAAAATAAAAAGTACTGTTAAAAATGAAATAATACATATAATTATGTAAAAAAAAAAAAATGCAGCTAGATGTGTAATGGACAAAAGCAAGGTACACAACGCAGCAAAACAGACAAAAATGACACAATATGAAACACACAAAATGATATGGAAACTATATTAAAGGTTCATATAATGTAAAACTTATGTGACAAGGACATTAAAATGAATCACTATGAATCACAGACTATAAATAACATGCATTTTATGCATCAGCTGATGGTTTACATTATAACTCTGTTAGCTTAGTTGTTTTTAGAGATAACAGTATGAACAGTAATGCAATTTAATGCCATATTAAAAATACACAAACCACACTATTAAAAAAATAAACCATAAATAAATAAATACAATCAGGGCCCATTACTCTTTGAGCTGTTCAGTCTGGTTGTCTTTTCAGTTTTTATCTTTCACTGTTTTTTTTTTTTTTAACCAGCTCCCTTTACTTTTCATGCACTTCATATTGGACCTCATGAAGAATGATGAACAGAAATGGAGCAGTGACACTTTAGAACAAGGCGGTTCCCATTCTTATTCATTCCAATGGGAGAAGTGAGTGTGATTTACAGATTTCAATCGATTCATTCGCCCCAAAGTCACCCCAGTCAAACAGGAACTATTTTTCACAAGGAACATATTGGCTGAACATTCTGACATTAAAATGTCAGTTATCAGACCCATAGATCAGGACAAAATGGACTTTGAAGCCAAAATCTGTCTCAGCACCAAACTCTCATTAGATCTGGAACACAAGTCTCATCTGAAGGAGGTAAAAACAAGCCAGGAAATATAACGAATACTTATGATAAAATAGTTATCCATTTAAATAGTTATCCATTGGTGTGTCACTTAGAACACTTAGAAAACATGACCTCATCAACCATTCTGACCACACCCACTTAGGAGACAGGAAGTGAACTGTGTCATATCAATAACTGAATGATGAGCCATCTTTGTAGTCGAAGGATCTTTGTTGTACTCCATGAAACATAATGAACAGCTCCTTCTGCATCAGCTATGAGCATCCAGGATATAGACCAAGCCCATCTCCCCAGGTTGGAGTCCACAGCAGTGATAAACAACAGGAAAATACAACTGGCAGCAACAACAAAATATCCACAGATCCACAACATCCACTGAAATGGATGTTTTTATTTTTTATTTTTACAGCTCCACTGTAGTTGGGATAAATAAGTTTCACTAACAAGTCTGTAAAATGACTTTGTAAAACTATAAACTTCATCAAGCACTGGAAAACAGTCAGAAAGCTAGGATTTAACATTACTTCCCCTTTGACCCCTCAGATTACTGTAGTTCCGCCCCTTTTATCCATATATGGTCACCTCTGGCTCTAAAAATGTCCGCACGGCAGATTTTCACAATCTGAAAGGAAGTTCAGAAACCAATGGGTGATGTCACATTATTGACACAGTCTGTAATTACCCCACCCCCCAAAGGGGAGGTAAGGGGAGGTAAGGGGAGGTAGGGGGTATTGTTTTTGGTTTGGTTTGTTTGTTTCTTTATTGTTAACTGTTTAGCAGGAAAACTATTCGCTGAATTCATACCAAACCAGGTTTATAGATTGCCAGTGACCCAGAATAGATGTGGTTACATTTGGGGAAAAGTAGGTCAAAATTCAAATTTTGCAAGAATTTTTAAAATATTTTTTCTTCTCCCATTTATTTATAATGGCTGACATTTGTTTAAATGTCTATAAAAACATCAATTTTGTTTCAGTTTACTTCAAACTTGCCACATATATAGAGGCAATTGATATGCTTTTTTTAAAAACCTTTATTTCAAAAATAAAAGTTAACAAAGATCAAACATACGATCAACAAAGCTGTAAGAACTTACAACAATCTTAACATACAAACAAATAGAAAGGGATTCTTAAACATTAGTTCTCTGAAAAATGTTCTTCATATAGTTTGACAGCCTTATCACATTTGGTCGAGTCTATATGCTTAATACTGCAAATGTGCTGTTAAAATTCAGCCAGGAGTCTGTGTAAACTGGACGTCATTTTCAACACTATACATTTATGCATATGGAATTTACCAAACAATGATAAGTTAACAATGTGCTCAATACTGCTCTTTTGGTGAATAAAACCTATAATAACAGACTTACTATCAATTATAATGGGGTTACGCAATTGATATGCTGACATCACCACACACATAGACATGATGACACCAGCTGGATTGATGCCAAAATTAGATGCAATATGAGGGGCGGGGTTTGTTGTGCCTGGCACCACTTTTTTTAACTGAGGATAAACAACATAAACACTAAACATGAGAAAAAAATGGTATGATGTAATAATGTAATATGACACTAGCATGATGCAATCAGCTGATCTATGTGTAGATGTAATAAAGTATTCAATAATCCATGGTAATATATCCATGTACTCACGCCACAGTCAAACACAGGATGATTTATTTAATTTTAGCTGCATATGTTCAAAGAATGAAAAGCTTTCTGCCTCATTATGTCTGGTTATAAAGAAAATAATAATATAAGACTGGATTAATTAAAATACAATGACGCATAAAGGCTGGATCAACAAAACAACAGAGGAGATTAAGCTGCAAAAGGCATCGTTTAGACAGAACACATCGGAATGTGAAAGCACTTAATGTCACTATAATAATTAGTGTCTGGGCAGCGATAATAACTGTTCACTTTGACTGCTCGACAGTCAAAGTGATTTTTATTTTCATGGTGTCTTTGGTTTTTGCCTTCAGATGAGCTTATAAAAGCTGTTTGACTCACTTGTTTGTTAATTAACTGTAATTAAATGTACATTTTATGGCTTTGTGTTTGGTGTGTTGCATGATATTCTCAAATTTTACATTTCATTAAGAAGAAATGGAAGAATCAGAGCTGTTGTTTTTGTTCACCCTGGACTCAAGCAGATTTTGAAAATATAGTGAAAGGAATCCGACATTTTTGTTTCCTTGTGATTCTTTGGTTAACCTGTAAAAATGAATCTGAACTGACTGAAATTAACAGGCTATTACCTCCGCCAAGGAGGTTATGTTTTTGTCGGCGTTGGTTTGTCTGTCTGTCTGTCTGTCTGTGTGCAAGATAACTCAAAAAGTTCTGGACGGATTTGGATGAAAGTTTCAGGAAATGTTGATACTGGCACAAGGAACAAATGATTAAATTTTGGTGGTGATTGGGGGTGGGGGGAGCCACTGATCTGCCTTGGCGGAGGTCTGCGCTCTACAAGTGCTTTTCTAGAAAAGAGAGCGCAGACCTCCGCCAAGGCAGATCAGTGGCTCCCCCCACCCCCAATCACCATCAAAATGTAATCATTTGTTCCTTGTACCAGTATCAACATTGCCTGAAACTTTCATCCAAATCCATCCAGAACTTTTTGAGCTATCTTGCACACAGACAGACAGAAAAACATCGGGGGGGGGGCATTGATCTGCCTTGGCGGAGGTCTGCACTCTGAGTGCTTTTCTAGTTTAAGTTGTATTGTTGTAAGCTGTCTCCTGTTTTTTGACTTATTTTATTCTTTATTATAGGTTGTCTCTTAGTAACGGTTTTCAGGATTTTAATGTATTGCATAAGATGAACATCCAATTAGACACAGTTAAACTTCTTAGGCTATGTTCAGACAGCAGGTCTTAATGCATAATTCGGATGGTTTTGGCGACTCGGGTACCAGGTACTATTCCTGGAGACTGTTTACATTACAGGACACTTCCAACTTTAGAGTGCCTGGACGTCATAGCGATGCGGCGCGTAACTTACGTGATGTCTGCTCAGAGAGTTGCTCATAAACTTGCTTGTTGCGTGTTGCCCTGTTAAGCTCACACTAAATTTTTTCGTCTGCCACCAAGGACAGAAATGTCTGAACTTCCTCGATATGAAGACAATTTTATATCTTTATTAGACAAGCAAAGGGAATAAAGGGCAAACAAAAAATCAAGATTTGAAAACAAATTTTTAAGCTGAACAAAAGTGATTGTGTTCTCATTTTCTATCATTTTGAATCTGAAACTTCTGCTTGCAGGCTACAATGTTTTGTCATTTTAAAGGTTTTGTTTGCAAATCCAAAGGTTTTGCACCTCTAAATCCTTTGCAAATCAAAAGCTTTTGCTTGCAAGTTCAAGTGGTACTTACTACCGGGTCAAAATTGTTTGCGAGTAGAAAAGTTTTGCGGAACTTATTGTTTATCGTCAGCTGATAGTTTACACTGTAGCTCTGTTAGCTTAGCTCTATTTTTAGACAGAAATTCACAGTAAACCACAAATCACCTCTGTTTTCTGTTTGGTTTGTGTTGTCAGTAGCTGCACTAAAGATCTGTTTGGAATTGTCCAAACAGTCAGAACTGTCACAGTTTAGTCTCATGGATCAACAGCAGCAAAAAGTACTAAAATAACAACTTTACACCTACATAAGGTTCATGATAAACCTTACAGAGTACATAATAGCAACACAGCAAAGACCAACAACAAGTGTTTAAAGTATGAAGTTAATGACTAAGCCAAGAACAGTAAAGTGGGAGGCCATTAAAACAGAAAAGATACAGGACTGCAAAGCATGAAAAAATAATGAGATTAAATAAATTAAACCATCAATAATTAAAAAGAGAATGGAGAGAGTAAAAGGTAATAAAAACAAATAAACAGGCAATAACGGGTAATAAAAAGAGACATTATTTTTGCATACCACTACACCCCTATTGTTACCATAGCAACCCATGCAGATGTGCTGGTGATGTGTGGACACAGCATTAGACTGAGTTTCTCCAAACGTTGTCCAGACACCTCAGGACACACAGTGATCCAGATGAAACCCTGCTGCTGCTGACAACTGTCCTCTTTCTCCATTATTTCTTTTATCAGTGTGAGGCAGCTGTCCTCTCTAAACCTGAGCGGAGAATCGAGACAGACTGAGTGGAATCTGGTCAGTAATAAAGTGGAGATTATACTGCACTGCTGCAGATCCACATGGGCCACATAGCGGAGATTAAATAACCTGAGGAGAAACACAGCAAAGCACTCAAACACCTCCCAAAACATACAGGAGCTCCTGAAGCAGAGCAACTCACAGATCCCAATAAACACTTAACTACTAAGTAACACATGCTGGGCTCAGACCGCGCTGCGATTGGACACTTTACTGTGAAACTCAGCCAGAGATAAGAAACACCAGGTCCTCCAGGTGAGCACTAATCCATTTAGACGGATTCACACCCGTTCTCACACACATACATTCACCAGCTGCAGCTTAGATGATCAATCCACCTCCAACACTGATTAAACATCCTCCAACCCAGTCTCAGACCATAATACCACCTTAATAATGTCAACATCGTCCTCAGTAATGCAATATACCACCTTAATATCACCAATCCCACCTCATAAAACCACTACTGTCAATATCACCTCAATATCACCAATACCAACATAATACTGTCAATGGCACATTAATTATACCCATACCACCTTAATAATATCAGCACCATCCTTAATAATACCATATATTCACAAAAATAATACCATATAACACCTTAATATCACCAATCCCACTTTATAAAACCACTACTGCCAATACCACCTCAATACCAACATAATACTGTCAATGGCACATTAACTATACCCATACCACCTTAATAATATCAGCACCATCCTTAATAATACCATATACCACCTTAATATCACCAATCCCACCTTATAAAACCACTACTGCCAATACCACTACTTTACCCATACCACCTTAATAATACCAGTACCACCTTAATATCATCAATGCCATCTTAATAATTATAACTAATACTATCTTAATGTACCAGTGCCACCTTAACATTACCCATAACCCCTTAACAATACCAGTACTGACATAATACCAGTTTTACCACCTTAAAAGATAAAAGATACAAATAATACCACCTCAGTAAGACCACCAAAATAATACAAGTTCCAACTTTATAAATGCCAATACCATCTTAATAATACCAGTACTACCTTAATATCGTCAGTGCCACCTGAATAATTATAACTAATACCACCTTAACATGACCAGTGCCACCTTAACATTACCCGTAGCAATACCAGTACTGACATAATAATACCAGTTTTACCACCTTAAAAGATAACATTTACCAAAACCACCTTAATAAGACCTCCAAAATAAGACAAGTGCCAACTTAATAAATGCCAATACCACCTTAATATGAATTTAATAGTCCTGTGCTACCTTAAAAATACCATTTTATCAATAATACCACCTTAATGAGGCCATAATACCACTTTATTAGAACCAGTACCACTTAAATATCACCAATGCCACCTTAATAATACCATATGAAAAATTTGTACATTAATCCAGAATGAAAAAGATTCTGCACACTTCTCTAGAATGAAAATAAACAAGAAGAAAAGAATTCACACTGCTTATTAACCCAGAAGGGAAATAATCTTCATGTTCATCTAACAAGAATCTATATGTCAATACAGAGTGAAAACAACCTGTACATTAATCAAGAATAAAAAGAATCAGCATGTTAGGCCAAAACAAAAAATTTAATTTTATGGAATAATGGAAAATCACACTAATATCTGTATTATAGATATTTAAAAGTGCAGCCCAATCTGAACCCTATATGCCTCAGTTAATAAAGAAGTCATAGTAAATGGTAAACAAACAAACAAACAAGCTCCACTGGTGATTGACTGTTTGGATCCAGATCTGAGATTTATTCACCATGACATTAGATTTAACAATTGGATTAGTATCACAGAAAGAATTGACAGATAAGATTCAAAATACAGACATTGTTTACTGATTTATCCAAGGACATTAAGTTAGAATATGGATGTAATTTAAGATTCATGTTCATTTGAGGCTGTTTAGAGTCCTAAATGCATAGATGTTCATATGCCCAAATAAAAAAAGAGGAAAAAAACCGCTTTGGCAAAGACACTGTGAAGCAGCAAAAAGTCAGATTTATTGTGCTGCTGTTGAGGGAAAAGAGTGACCTAGATAGAACCAGAGAGGACTGAGTGGTGGAGCTGAGACCAGGCTGGACTGATGTGACCAAAATGACCTGTAACGTCTTTATCCTGATCTGAATATTTGATGTGTCTGAGCCTGATCCCCGGTGTCCAAAGGAGAAGACCCAGGCAAAAGTCACCTTTTTTATCAAATGAGGCCACACCCCTCAGGGCTGGAGATAATAATGGACTCTTCTCACCTTCACAACACAAGGACAGATTGAACAGAAGCAGCAGCTCATTATTTCACAGACACATGAACTCAGCGGCTGTGGCTCAGGTGGACCACACACCTGGACTCACTCACACCAAAACCTGTGGACCATCATCAGTCCAACAGCAACGACTGAAGGATTAAACATGGACTCCTGAAACATGTCAATTTATCACATATGTTAGAAAAGGAAAAGAATGGCATTAGTCCACATGGAAAAGACTGTGAATTAAAAGAATCTGCACATTCATCTAGAACAGGGGTGTCAAACTCATTTTGGTTCAGGGGCCATATATAGCCCAATTTGATCTCAAGTGGGCCAGACCAGTAAAATAATGACTTAATAACCTATAAATAATGATAAATCCAAGTTTTTCTTTTTGTTTTAGCACAACCCCCCACAATTAAATTATGAAAATATTTACATTCTACAAAAAAGATGTGAATAACCTGAAAAAAATGAAATTTAATTTGAAAAATTAGTATAATTTTAACAATATTATGCCTCGACTTATTATTTATAATAATGGATTGGATTTTATATAGCACTTTTCTAGACACCCAAAGTGCTTTACATTATTGATCCATTATTCATTCGCTCTCACATTCTCCCTCTGGTGGTGGTAAACTACATCTGTAGCCACAGTTGCCCTGGGGCAGACTGACAGAAGCGTGGCTGCCAATTCGCACCTACGGCCCCTCTGACCACCACCAAACATTCATACATGTACATTATACACAATGTTACATAAACATTTGGTAACAGGCAGAATATTGTTAAAATTTTGGAGTTTGGAGCTAAAGTTTTAACAATTTCTACAATATTACATCTCTTATTATTAATACAACTCCAGATCACAGTGGATCCATAAATGCAAAAAAAACATTTAGTAACAGGCAAAATATTGTTAAAATTGCACATTTCAGGTTGTTCATCTTTGTTATTATTTATGCATTTATTTGCATTTTATTGTGGAAGAATAGTTTTGTGAATGTAAATATTTTCACAGTGTAATGCTATTTTTGTCACTTAAATTTTTTCCACATAATTTTTCACAAAGAAAATGTGTAGTTGCCATTATTTATGGGTTATTGTGTTGTTATTTTTATTTGAGATCACATTGGTCTGTATGTGGAACCTGAACCAAAATGATTTTGACCTGTTCAGGTTAATTTTTGCACTTTCATCCTGCGGGCCGGAATGGAACCTTTGGCAGGCCAAATTTGGCCCCCGGGCCGCATGTTTGTCACCCGTGATCTAGAATGAAAAAAATCCCCATATTAATCCAAAATGTGAACAATCTGCAAAAAAGATTCTGCACACTCATCCAGAATGAAAATAAACTACGCATCAGTCCTTAAAAAAAAAAAAAAAAAAAAAAAAAATCCACACATTAATCGAGAATAAAAGCAATTTGCTCATTAATCCAGGAGGAAAACAATGTGCATATTCATCTATAGGTAAATTTAGACTGGAAAGAACCTAAACTTTGATCTAGAATAAACAGAAACATTAACCCTTTCATGCATGTCCGTCCACATTTGTGGACACAGTTTAAACTCACTTTCCACAAGGTTATAAAGGCAAAATTTTCCAAACCACATGGGGGCAGTCTGTATAGACCCTAAGCAATATAATGAAAAAAGTATTATCTTAGTTTTAGAATGTAGACTGATCTGTGATCTCAAGTTAACCTCCTAAGACCTAGCTATGGATTTTCTGTCCATGTTTGTGGACAAGAGTTTCACCGCTTTATACAAAAAAACAAAACAAACAAGAACAAAAAAAACTGTCCACCGCGAAGGACATTACATTTTAAAAAAAAAAGCATCTGAAAAAACTGTTGCAGCATGATGTTTCCAATTTAGGCAACTATTTATTAAAAAGTCAATACTTGTACTTTCCTGTGTCTCAGGAGGTTGAATAGCTTCTTAATAAAACCATATTTAAAAAAAAAAAAAAAAAATCAAAATGCATTTCAACTTTAGCCTAATTTTGTATATTAAAATCAATCTAAAAAATCTAGATACTTTTTTTCATAATTCATGCATAAAAGGATTAATCCAGAGTGAAAATAATCTGCATGTTAACCCATTATAAAAGAATCTATACTTAAATTCAGAAAGAAAAGAATATGTATATTAATGTAGAATAAATACTTGAATCTATAATGAAAACAATCTACACATTAATCCAGAACAAAAAGGATCTGCTGACTAATCTAGAATAAAAACAATCTGTATGTTAATCCAGAACAATACAATATTTATTTAGAATGTAAAAGGTTCTAAAAAGATCCTGCACACTGATCTACAATAAAAATAAATTATGAATTAATTCCAAAAGAAAGGAATCCACACATTAATCCAGAAGGAAAATAATCTGCATATCCATGTATAATAAAAAATAATCTATACACAAATGTTGAAAACAATCTACATTAATTGAGAATAAAAGAACCTGCATGATAATCCATTACTGAAATAATCCATACTTTATTCTAGAAAGACTATGAAAGAAAATGTATATTAATCTAGAGTAAAAAGAATCTGTTTGTTAATCCAAAGCAAAAGAATCTAAACATAGATAAAGAATGAAAATACTTTCTACTTTAATCTAGAATAAACAGAACCTGCATATTAATCTAGAATGACGATCATTTGTTCATGAATCCAGAATGAAAAATAATCTCTAAATTAATCCAGAGTTTTAAAAAAATGATCTCCTGAATCCCAGACTCTGTGTTGGTGTAAAAAGCTGTGAAAATATCTCCATGAACTTTTCACACTTTTTTTTCCAGATGACATTAATCAATAACAAAAATAATTGGATGTTCCAGACCCAGTTACTATCAGTGTGGACATGTTGACATAATTTCAATGCAGATGGATGATGATGCTGCTGTGAGTCTGAACAGGCTGAACTAAACCTTCATCTCTCATCAGTGTTTTTCTTTGTGAATGTTGTTGGTAGAAAAACACTGATTCTATTAAACGAACCCTTTTAGTTTCCAAACGGTAAATACTCAGGGACACCAATGGATTGTTTTTACCGATTCTAAATCAATAACATACTACTGGACCTTAACTCTAAATAAGACAGTGCTGTTATTGAGCTTATTAAAGGTTTCATCAATGCAGACACACATGAGAAAGACCTGCAGGTGAAACACACACCTGGATGAAGTCTGTCTTTTATTATCATTAGAGCTGCAGCAACTAATTGATCCACTGAATAGTTGATCAATAACGCAATAATCTGCAGCTGTTCTGTTAGTGGACGAATGGTGTCGATGATTCTCAATAAAAATGACAAAAATAATGAATAAATGATGATACATCAATAACAAAATAATAATGAACATTAAAAATAGTCACTGTGCTGACTTTAGTGTGTGAAACACCTAAAGGCAACAGGATTTACCTTCATGTAGAGCCACAGTTTTCCATGTCATGGATGTAAAGAACAGTGATCAACCACAACAACAGTAAATAAAGCAGGAGATCATAGTTATATATTAGATAGGATTATTTTAACACAATAACAGGACAAATGACATAAAAAGATGCAGCAAAATGAAATCATCAAAATATTTAAAACTGAATTGGACATCAGACTGAAGGTAAACGAAGTCGTCTCTTTATACTAATATGATGTTCAGTTCATTTTACTCACAAACCACCAATGAAATGGATTAGACTGTGGTACTGTGGGGACAGTTTGACACTTACCAGAGTCTTTTCAGAGTAAGAATGCACGTTGTGATGGTAGACTTAGGGTGTAGTCACACCTGGACAGTCCTGTGGTCCACTTATTTGGTTCGGATCAAATGCAGACTTTATTTTTTTTTTGTCTGGGTCGGATCACATTCTCATTGCACTTTTTGCTAGTGGACCAAAATTTGTAAACAGTAGCACGCATGTGATGACCTGCACTGGCATTAGACAGAAAAGTCAGGGGCGGGGTGAATCAGAGATGGTGGGTGTTGATGAAAACAAACATGTTGGTCCTACGTGACCATTGACCAAATGGCAATGAGACATTCAGTCTCCTCATTGCTCCACGTCTGTCCATGGCTCATGGCTGCTGCTCTTAGCTCTGGCTACAAATGTAGCTTGGCTACTACCATTTTGTTATTACCCACAATGCCACATGGCTATGGTGGCTTGTCAAGCACAAAAAGGCACATGATTCCTTGGTTTGTTTTGGCTCGAGGCCGGTTATATTCACACCAGAAGTGAACCGACCCAGAGTCCATTTGGTCTTGGAAAGACCTCGATCTCGGAAAGGTCTCGGTCCGCTCGTTTGGTTCGAATCAGAGTTTGCATATTTGTATTCACACCTAAAAAAACAAAACGTCCAGACTTTCTGAGAAAACAAACTCTGGTATGTTTTAAACGGACCAAATGAAGCACCCTTAAACTTTCTGTTGTTGTCCTCTGCTCACGTTTGATTACGTAACTTCTGTTTTCTAAAATTTTAATTGTGTCTACACATGCACAGGTATAAAAGAACAAAATAAATCAGATTAACCTGTATACATGCAGGAAGACATGGGAGGATTGAGGAGATGTCCAGGTGTGTTTATCTGATTTCTCATAATCAGATTACTGCTGTTATCTGATAAACAGATCACATTATGCTGTTTCTATAATTACTGTTTATATAATCTGGTAACTCCAGAAATTGGATAATGATTGGAGTCTCACTGACCCCATTTACATGACCATAAAAATATGATAACTGGAAGTAATCAGATAATTGTAATACTAATAATTGTAATAAATATCAAGAAACCCTGTTTAATACGTTTTAGTCCATTATTGGATTTCTTTCAGAGTAAATACGTACAGATGGTAGACTCAAAATCCTGTTACTGTCTTCTGTTCACTTCTGTTTTCTATGATTTTTTTTTTTTTTTTTTTTACTTGTGGAGATGTAAAAGAATGAAATAAATCAGATTAACTGGTATGCATGTATGAAGACATTGGAGTATTGGGGAGAAATCCAGGTGTGTTAATCTGATAAATCATATCAGATTGTGCTGTTCATCAAGTCAGATAATGATCAAAGTTTTTGTGTGGATGTAAACAGGCTCAGTGTGTGGATTCATGGCAGATTTCACAAAAGCAGGATGGACAGTATTAAATTAAAGCACAAAAAACAAGGAATATCTGATTTTAATTCCATTTGCTTTGGGAAGTTGCAGCCTGACTCTTAAATATCTATTAAAATTCAGCAGAAATCTCCCTTCAGATTCAGTTCAGGGGTCAGAGGTCATGTGAAGCCTGGGGGAAGCTGAGTGTCCCCGTTCAGGTGGACTCACCAATCTTCATCCATCATGCGGTCTTCAGAGAGCCCACATAAATCATAGCAGTGTCATGGTGGGACCGGGCCGACACTAATGACCCTGATGAGGAGCGGACGCTTGTTGTTGACGTTTATTGAACGAGACCACGCACGCTCGCCGCCATCGCTCACTCTGACTTATTAACACTGAAATGTCAAATCATCCGTCTCACTTTACACCAGCTAGGACGGCTTTGTGTTTAGCTCGGTGTGTGGAGGATAAACACCAGAGAGGAGGTGATTCAGCCTCAAACCCATCGTTTAGACGTCAACCAGTGAAAACACACACACATAATAACCCCAGTAATGAGCAGCTCTGCTCAGAACAATGCAGCAGATGGAGCTTATTTCACACACAAACAAAAGAGCACCCACTGTCTCAATAAACCAACAGCATCAGCGAACAAATATTAATTCAGATAACACACTGTGGACATGAGGATTTCTGTAATAACCTGGACTCAGTCTATAGGAGGTCAACCAATATACACAACAACAGGTCTTTACCTAATACAGCATTTATTAGTAAAAACTGTGAATTTATAAACAGATGGTTTCACCCTGGATTTCTTCCTAAATTATCCTGTGTCTTAGTTCAACAAACCAACACTTCCTCTGCAGAGACAAAAGAATCCAACTGAGAACATAATCCTTCATACATATATACATAAATACATACAAACATAATAAGACTTCACTTCTGATACGACACGTATCGTGACAATAGAAACATTTTAATGAAGCTTGTCAGTTCTTCAAAATATACTGTTGCCCATAAAGCTGGAATAATTTCTTTTCAGACATATTCCTCTTTTTATTCCTATTTCTACACATCAGTAATCACCTTTGTCCAGATGTAATGAGTCCGAGTTATACTTTATTTTACTTTAAATCACACTGACACAATCATTTCATGACAAAAGGTAGAAATATTTTTTTTCTAACTTTATGTGCAACAGTGTAGAACTTTACCAAAAAATAAACTGTTTCAAACTGACCTGAAATAAAAACCCAAACTGAACAACTCATTAAACATTCACAACATATTGGAAACAATGATGCATGGTGAGATCTTAGAGGAGATCACAACTACAAAGTTGGATGTGGATGATTGACACTCACTCTACAGGTTGATTTAGTTTGCAACGAGATAATTGTAATTAACTATTATACTGTTAAAGTAGTTAAATCATAGCAATTATGAGAAACTGAGCACAGTGTAAATTCAGGCTGGTTATGAAGTCAAGCTCCACCCACATATCAGTAGATGATTGACAGCAGCTGATTTCAATGCCAGCCCACATCAGCTGATTCTATCCTTTTGACTAATCTCATGTCATTTTTAATCTAAGACTGTGGTCTTTGCTGCTCTTCATCACACCCACCTCCTCCTCAGCTCCACCTTTTCATTCTATATCTGACTTACTCAGTCCGTCTGTTGTCGTTGATGTCAGCTCTGTTATTGTCCCTATAGTGGGGGTTGTTGTTGCCATCTCTGCCCTGACGTCCACATATATAGGAAGGTGCACACGTCCTGCTTTGACTTTCCACATCTGGACATGGAAGGCTCCCAGAATAGACCAATACCAATATATATATATAGCATATTCAGAGGAACCACTTTATGTAATTTCATCTACATTTATGATCTGGAAAAGCACTGAGGAGCATATGGTAGTATGTTCATGTAAATGTCTTGCTGCTAATTACACAGATTAGAATAGTTCCACTTAAAACCTATGGGAATAATTAAATGCAGATGGTCTGTGACTGATCACAGCCTCCTTCTTTCAGTCTACCAAACATCTTGACTTTTTAATGAGTTCACATCCACACACCAGATACCATAATGTTTAAGTTAGGCCAGGGGTGTCAAACTCATTTTAGTTCAGGGGCCACATTCAGCTAAATTTGATCCGAAGTGGGCCAAACCAGTGAAATAGTATCATAATAATATATAAATAAGGTCAACTCCAAACTTTTCTCTGTTTTAGAGCGAAAAAAGAAAATTTACGTTATGAAAAGGTTTACATCTACCAACTATCCTTTCAAAAGATGTGAATAATATGAACAAACTGGAAAAAACTAGAAGCACTCGGAGAGCGCAGACCTCCGCCAAGGCTAATCAGTGGGCCCCCCCACCCCCGATCACCACCAAAATTTAATCATTTGTTCCTTGTGCCAGTATCAACATTTCCTGAAATTTTTATCCAAATTAAAGGCACAGTAGGCCAAAAAGTAAGGGCACCCCCATTTTTTATATAAATTGAGATAAAATCCGCCTTCTGGATCAGATCCGGATCAGCCTTTGAAATGTGATAGAGGACCCCATTGTCAATTCCTGAGTTAAATTTCATGAGTTTTGGTCAATAATTAAGCAAGATATTGGGAAACGAAAATTTTGGCCCCATTTACCACAATGTTAACGAAAATTTCAAAGTGATCCAGAATCCAGGATTTCTTCCGGATCACCCCTAAAAGGTAATCATTTCTTCCTTATCCCATTTCCAACAAACCCTGAAAATTTCATCAAAATCTGTCCATAACTTTTTGAGTTATGTTGCACACTAACGGACAGACAAACAAACAGACAGACAAACAAACCCTGGCAAAAACATAACCTCCTTGGCGGATGTAATAAGTGTAATTTGAACAGTATTATGCCTCAGTTTATCATTTACACATGTACATTATATATAACTTAAAGATCACAGTGGATCCACAAACACACAAAACATTTAGTAACAGGCAGAATCTTGTTAAAATTGTACTTACTTCTCTTAAGACATTTCAGGTTGTTCATATATGTTCAGGTTATTCACATTTTTTGCAAAATTATACTTTGTTTTAGTGGCAATACATGAAAATATTTACATTTACAAAGAGAAAAATTTGGAGTTGTCATTATTTATATGTTATTATGATAGTATTTGACTGGTCCTGCCCACTTGAGATTGAATTGGTCTGAATGTGGAACCTGAACTAAAAGGATTGTTAATATCGTAGCGGAATTTTTGCATTTCACAAATTCATCCCAAGGGCCGGACTGGACCCTCTGGAGGGCTGGATTTGGCCCCCGGGCCACATGTTTGACACCTGTGAATTAGGCCATGTCCACACAAAACTGCATCTTTTCCTATCCGATCTTTTTTTTTAATTTTTTTATTTTTTTATGTCGTTTTCAAAAAAGTGCTCTGTAAACACAGAGTCATTTCAGGAAACATCTGCGTCCACATTAAATCACTGAAAACAACTGAAAATGATGTAGTACAAATGCCAGGCCTGTATGTGGCGTTGTAATACTCTGGCAAAAAAACGGAAAAGAAGTTGAGGAGCATGTGCATAAGAGCAGTGAATATTGTTAGCTATGGTTGTTTGTTGCTCATTATAATAAAAGAATAGCCAAAGATTTTGATTCAATATTTCCAATAAGCTCAATAGTTGCTGTAACATGAGCACTAAATCTTACTAGTCCGCCGTTGTTGTTGTTGTTGTTGTTGTTGTTGTTGTTGTGAAGTGGTGTCTTGCTTCTGGAATGAATGGTTAAAGAGGTGGGGCTATGACATCATTGTTTTAGAAAAGTTGTGGTTTTGTCATACAGACAAAGACACAAAACCAAATTTATCTACTCGGTTTCAAAAAGCTGCAGTTTCAGTGACAGAAAACATTGGTTTCATGCAGACCAAAGGCCTATCTGATACCAAACTTTTGCTGATATGACCGAACCCATCTTCATATGGACAGGGCCTCAGTGTGTGTGTCCTTGTGACTGAAATGCGGACTTTCTTTTGGAGTTGTCCATCTTCTGCCCAAAGAGGATCTTTGTAAATGGCTGCCATGTGTCACTGCCTGAAGTAAAACCTGAAAATCAAGGTCAAGGAAATCCATATTATTTATTCTGTCAGTTTACAGCCAACACATAAAGAACAACACACAATGTTGATATTGTTTTTTGCTTTTTTACTATTAGACCCATGATGGCAAATAAAAGAGAAGGTGAGCACAGATTTGATTAAACAAGATTAAGACATTTTGTGTGATCCACTTATTAAAATTATAGAGCTACATAGACGTAAAAATACAATCGCTGATGTGCTTTTGTTTTTTGTTTTTTTTGCACACAGTATCGAACCTGGGGCTCACATGTAAGCTTGTCATCAATCAGAGTGCCGAGATATTTGTACTCAGTAACCTCTTCAACAGCCTGACTGTCAATAACTACAGAGGAGACGGGAGCAAGACTCTGACTGAAGTCCACAATTAATTCTTTAGCTTTGGCAACAGTGACATTTAACCCATAAAGACCCAAACAGACACTGGCAACCAAAACCACCTACTGATGTAAACTGTTTAATACCTGTTGATCCACTAATTATATCAATACATGTAAATAATTGATGTAAAACGCAGATATTAAAAATTCATTAAAAATTTTAACCTACTTTTCCCAAAATGTAATGACATCTATTCTGGGTTAGTGGTAATCTATAAACCTAGTTTGGTATGAATTCAACCAATAGTTTTGCTGCTAGAATGTTAAACAAAGAAACATCCATCCATCCATTATCTGCCACTTATCCGGGGCCGGGTCGCGGGGGCAACAGTCTAAGCAGGGATGCACAGACTTCCCTCTCCCCATACTCCTCCTCCAGATCTTCCAGGGGGACCCCGAGGTGTTCCCAGGCCAGCCGAGAGACATAGTCTCTCCAGCATGTCCTGGGTCTTCCCCGAGGCCTCCTCCCAGTGGGACATGTCTGGAACACCTCACCAGGGAGGCGTCCAGGAGGCATCTGAAACAGATGCCTGGTGACCGAGCTCCTCACCCTATCCCTAAGGGTGCACCCAGCCACCCTATGGAGGAAACTCATTTCGACCGCTTGTATCCGGGATCTTGTCCTTTTGGGTCATGACCCAAAGCTCATGACCATAGGTGAGGGTAGGAATGTAGGTTGACTGGTAAATTGAGAGCTTCACCTCTCGGCTCAGCTCCTTCTTCACCACAAGTGACCGATACAGCGACTGCATCACTGCAGACACTGCACCGATCTGTCTGTCAATCTCATGCTCTATCCTTCCCTCACTCGTGAACAAGACCCCAAGTCTAGCTAGCTCTTGGAACAAAAAACAAACTGAACCAAAAACAGTACCCTTTGCCTTCCCTTTGGGGGGGGCAGGGTAATAATGTCAGAAGAAATGGTGATAAATCATTTAAGAAAGGTTAAAAATTCATTTGGAAACTACCACAACAGTAGTTCTGGATCTTTATGGGTTAAGTAAGAAGAGTTTCACTACTGAATAAAACCTTCCACCACTGGGATATAATCAGTATTTTCATGACTCAGTAGGAGCAGGAGAAGAGAATCATCTGTAAATTTAATGATTTGAAGCCCTACGTATTGGCTCAGACAAGTATTTGTGTAGAAAACAAATAAAAGCATTGTAAAACACAACCTTGGGGTGATCCAGTGGATGATAAATAACACATGTACTATGAACGAGCTGTGGGCGTGCAAAGAATCCTCACAAATATCAACATATCCCACATGTCTGAGTCAGAAAATACTCCATTCACAAAAATTCAGAAAATCCAGACCATGTGCAGGTTATATGACACCTGTCAAATTCAGAAGAGCGTCATGTTCAGGATAATAGAGGATACTGGTCTGGGTGTAAACAGACTCACTGAAGGAGAAGCAGATTTCTAGTTTCAATATGAAGCTGTCCAAACTGTTGAGTGAATTCTGGGTAATCCTTGTGACTGTGCTGAGGCAGCTGAACCATCTCTGCTAACGAACCCATAAGAGCTGAACCACTGATCCATCGTAGAGACACATTTAAAGACATACTCAGTGACTCCACACACAAACACTGACATTAAACGGCCTCAGCTCAGCGCGTCGTCACATTCTCCTCATTAAAGCTGGAGAAATTTTGTAATCTTTTCTTCTCAGAGCTGCTCGGCGACCGAAGCTCAGCTAACGAGATAAAAAGGCAGAGATCGGTGTCCAGAGGCCGAGAACGTGGAGAGCAAGAGCAGCTTCATTTCTGACATGAACACTTTGATTTAAGGGCTCAGCTGGAGACAGAAGGCATCAAATCATACTCAATAAAACACTTCACTCAAATGGAACATGAAAATCTATCTCAAACTCAGACTTTTCATGTTTTATTGAGGGTGTGATGCACTGAGCAGCTGCACAGTCAGAGGTTAACCAACTGTTTGGCTTCAGAATCACTGCTCTGTGCTTGTTCATTTAGGGAATGACATGAACTTAAGTTGTATTTATTGACCACTTGATTATTTATTTATTTGCTTTTTACAGTGAAAGAACCTTCTTCGAGCTGATGACAAAGCCTGACACCGACTAAGTGAATTCAGCTTCGTCATCTTCATTATCTTCAGAACTGCATTTGAATCATAGCGTTTTCTGTTTTATTCCCAGTTTCTTATTTTCTCTGTGTTCCCCTTGTTCCATTCCTTTGCTCATGACTCTCAGTAGTTTCCCTCTTCTCCATTCTCAGTTTTTTCCATTTTTTCACGCAATCTCTTCCCACACTGCTGATCATTTCATCTGCGTTGCACTTAAGCTTCCGCCATTTTCCCACGTTTCCTGATATATCAGAAACTTACTGAAGTGTGAAATATGTATCTAAATGCAATGATAGTTCCACATTTTCTCTTAAGATTCATAACAGGAAAAGACGAGAGTTCCATCACTGCCCAATTTTGTCAAAATACAAGATCTTAAGCTTTGAAAATTTAATCCTGTATATAAATGTATGCCTCTTGTTTAAGGTTATCCATAATTCTGCTGCTCCTTACGGTGGCCGACAAGGGCCAAACACATTTCAGTGGCCCAATGTGTCTCAGTTAGAGAACAACAGCTGCAAGTACAGAAACGATGCAAATTCACAAACTCAAACACAAGTCTAAACAAGGTACAAAAAAAGGAATGTGGTGCAAATGAAAAAATGTGCTGCAAGACGCAAAAACAAATGCATAATCATCAAATGCTCTGCAAATAGAAAAACGATGCCAAGCACAAAACAATGGAAGCCAAGAAAACATCTGCAAACCAAAAACGCTGCACAACCAGTCACTACAACGGAAGTGCTCCAAACTTGTAAACGTGCTTAGAGTGTTTGTGACAGACTGCAGTGGGACAAATTAGAGTTAATGGTTGGATGTGAATGATTTTTTTTATATAGCTGGAATTGTGAAAACCATCTTATACTGCTCTTTGTATGTTTTAGTTTTTATTAATGTCTGCTTTTTTAGTGATAACAGCAGCCTGCCCAGGGACTACAGGTGGAAATTGGCACTAGTGCAACAACCTGGCACAATACATCTGTCCTGTTTAAGGTTCATGCATATTGTACATTGTCCCTGTCTAGAAACAAATAAAAAATAATTGTTGTAAAATATTGTAAACTTTCTTAGGCTTTGTTTCAGTAATAGGTTTGTTTTGACATAAATACATCTGTCTACATGAGTCTCCATCTGGGTCCTTCCTACACATCCTGCCAAACTGAACAGTGTGAACAGTTAATTATGGAGCCAGTAGGTTTGTTTTATTCATCTCAACTCATGTACGATGACTTTTTCTCACTAGAGTTCAGGAACATCTCTAGCAGTGTTCACAAAGTTCCTCCACTGTCTGTTCACACAGAGAACAGATTGATGTGTTCACTCAGATGGACAGTCGGTGCTTAAGGCTGATCCATGTTATGTTGAGATTCCAAAACAAGGCTGGCGTACACTTTATTCAGTAGCTGTTGCACGTCCAACCAACAACTCCCTGTGTCAGAGTCCTGCCCAGTTCAGCCATCGATGAGTTGTAGGAGACAAAGCCTGACTTCAGATCATCCCCCAAAGTCCAGCATTATGGGAGTCTTGTTGGCCCAGGTGACAGCAGTCCCTGGTTTACATCTGTTTCAGTGGAAACGCAGTCACCTGTTCCCCGTCCAGCATGGTCTATCAATTGGACTGTTTTGGATTTGGCATTGAACACTCCTGGTTTTGGGGCCTAAACCTCAATCCAACAACGCTATCACTAGATCCCAGGTCACTCCAAATGACCCTGCATTTCTCTGCCCCTGGTCTTCATTCGATATCCCTGTTCCTGGGTCTTAATGCTACATTCCAGAGTCCTTAGAGATAGGAAGTTTCTGACATCCAACTTGGTAAAATGCATTGGAATGCCTGTCCAAGCTGGAGGTCCCTGTTGCAAAGTGGGGCCAGTTCAAAGTACCCTGATCTCACTGCAAACTACAACGTGACGTCAACACAACAATAGTGGTGCACAGTGTGCAAGTTCGCAATGAAAAAGACTTCACAATGTATAATTAATTCATCTGTCATTTTGCCTCTTCCATCTCGTTTGCGTATTTGAGAACACTGTACTTTCGACAGTCTAAATGCTGCTTCAGTATCAAAGCAAATAGGAGCTTAGATCTGCGATCTCCATGTTTATTGTTTATGCTCAACATGGTTCACCTGGAATACTTTGAGGTGGGATGTAGTTAACTCTGAGGTATAGTCTACCTCCCAGGACTATGGAATGCAGCATAAGCCTCCATCCAATGCTACTTCCCCTGTAAGTCGCTTTGGAAAAAAGTGTCTGCCAAATGCAGAAATGAAATACTATTTCTAAGTTCCAGGTCTCCATCCGACCCACTTTTTCTCGGTCCTTGGTCTCCATCTGGCCCTCTAGTTCCTTTGTCCTAAAGCTCCATCCACCACAGCTGTTTCTTGGTCCCAGGTCTCCCAGGTCATCTAACGCTCCTATTCTTGGGTCCTAATCCTCTATCCACCACCTCTTCTACCATGTACTGGGTCTCCATCTGACCCTGTCATTTGTCAACCCCAGGTCTACATTCAGAACTCCTCATCCTGGTTCCTGAGACTCCCTCTGACACTCTTCTTCCTGTCCACATCTCTGTTCCTGAGGCACTGCAGCAGATGCATATCTACGATCTGCTGATACTAGGCTTATTTCATATTATTTCATATAGTTGACTGTGGAGCACTTTCACTGTATTTCATATATTAACATATATTAATTGTAAAGCACTTTAACCACAGGGTAGTATTAAATGGCAAATAAAAACCCACATGTTTTAAAAAGATCTCCTCATTTAGTCACCTGGGCCATTAACATTAACCAGTTATCAACTGACAGGTTTTTGTTACCCCACCCCCCAAAGGGGAGGCAAGGGGTATTGTTTTGGTTGAGTTTGTTTGTTTGTTTATTTGTTTGTTTGTTAACACTCAAGCAGTAAAACTATTGGTTGAATTCATACCAAACTAGGTTTATAGATTGTCAGTGACCCAGAATAGATGTGGTTACATTTTGGGAACAGCAGGTCAAAGTTCAAATTTGTATGAATTTTTAAAATGTTTTTTTTCTTCCATTTACTTATAATGGGTGAAATTTCAAATGTCTATTAAACATCAATTTTGTTTGTTTACTTCAAACTTGGCACATATACAGAGGCTATTGATATGCTGACATCAGCACATGCACAGACATGATGACATCAGCTGGATCGATGACAAAATAAGCTACAATACGTGCAAGGGGCGGGGTTTGTTTGTTTGGCTGGCACCACTTGTTTTTGTTTAACCCCTACACATCCATCAGTTTAACAGCGACCCCTCCAAGCCTGATCATAGCCCCCCCCCCTCCCCATGTTCATTAAGTCATAAACCTATGACTTGCCCCGATATAGTCACGCTACGTATCATTAGAAGGCTTAAATTTTCCATATCTCTGACCTTTGGATATTTTTATGAACTTCATGAGCACCAAAGAACAATTCAACTTGTGTCAAACATTATTTCTGTTTTTTTAGACCAGGAGTCAATTATGATTTAAGGAGGCAAGGATGGAGAAAATTTCTTCGTGTACGGGTCCACAGCATCATCCTGTTTAAGTTGCATTATAATTTAGTTATACATTAATTAATTAATGTACTGTATATTGAAGTAACATTGTCATAGTATCAATATCTGCAACGTGTGAATGAAGAAGGCTATATATAATTCAAAGCCATTTCGACAATATTTATTTTGGTGCATCTCTGGACTCTGGAGGGTTAATTAATAGTATTGTGGAGTGAGAATATGGTTAGTTCAATCATTTACTGTTCTGTTTAATTTTATTCGTGGTGTGGTTGGTAATGTCTGCAGGTTTTACGCACGATGTTGTCTTTAACAGGAATAAAAATAGTTCAAAGCACCAAAACCAAACAGAATATTTTCTGTCTTTCTTGTACAATGTGCTTTCCCAGTCATTAATAAAGCTGATTATGATTTCAATCGCTGTGATAGTTTAGAGACGGGGACTTCAGAGAGTCTTCTTCTGACTGATGCTATTCGACACATTCATGAATACACAATCAGCCTCGTGTCACCTTTCATTTGTTATTCATGTGCTCTGTAATTTAGCTGACGCATGAGAGAAACAACTTCAAAACAAAAAAGTAATTGGCTTTTTTAATTGAAAGATATGTTTGACTTCACTGGAGAGCAGTTCAGATTGGGAAGCTTTTGTGTTTGGCTGCAGTCTATTAGGATTTATTCCATACGTCCAGTCAGACTCTTCCACTGATCATTATTTAGCTTCAGACTTTAGTTTCATGGAGCTCATTTAACAAAAATACATGTGACACTGTCATTCTGTGTCTGCAGAAAATATCTGAAATATCTGCTGATTTTGGTTCAAAAAATGTCAGGAGTATGTCACAACTGGAAAATTACTATATTTTCCTTAGATTTAGACTTTATTTGTCATTCTAGATTTTACATCAAGAATGAAATTACGATGCAGTTGGCTCAGCAGGCAGCAGCAAAAATACAAACAGGCTCTATATGAACAGGATACTATAGACAAGATAGAATAAATATGCATATAAAAACTATAGAATATAGTAAATAGAATAAATATGCACATAAAAATAATAGAATATAGAAAAGAGAATAAATATGCATGTAAAAATGATAGAATATAGAAAATAAATATGCACATAAAAATAATAGAATATAGAAAATAGAATAAATATGCATTTAAAAATAATAGAATATAGAAAATAGAATAAATATGCACATAAAAATAAAATATAGAAAATACAATAAATGTGCACATTAAAATAATATAGAAAATACAATAAATATGCACATTAAAATAAAATATAGAAAATACAATAAATATGCATATAAAAATGATAGAATATACAAAATAGAATAAACATGTACATAAAAATAATAGAATATAGAAAATACAATAAATATGTATATAAAAAGAACTGCGTGTGAGTATAAAAACTATGGAACTATTACACAAGTCAGATTTTACTGAAGTCCATGAACTTGAAGCCACATCTTTCCAGTGTCTGCAGAGCTAAATGATGAGCGGTCGGCATATTAACGGTCAGATTATTATATTTTATCACAGTTTGTGTCGCTTCTGTTTGACCTTTCAGAAGATAAAGTCTACTGCCCTTTAGTGATCTGTGACTCTGCAGAAATATTGACCAAAGTACAACACACACATTCACACACATCATACGACTCCATATTCTAGTTTTTGTCCTTGTTCTAGAAAAGACGGCCTTGCGAATAAACAGGTCATGAAAATAAATACTGTAATATTCCTCCTTACATGCCTCTAGTCACACTTTGATTAATAACACGGCCCTGAAGGTTTTGGAACTACTTCAGTGACTTTAATGAGAGGTGGTTCAGACCCATCAGCGTTTTCCTTGGTTCAGGAGTCCAACAAAATGTCATCCAGAGCTTGTTTGGTTCAGACTGTTGAGCTTTGACGTTGGACTTCACTCCTGTTTGTTAATGTCATGGACAGGATTTGTAAGTTGGAACAGGTCCAGTATGAGGATCTGCAGGCCACTTCTCTCCTGTTTGTGGATGATGTTGTCCTTTTGGTGCCATCGTAGGACCTGGATGGAGCATTTCAAGTACTTTGGGTTCTTGTCCTCTTCACTGGTGACTGGGAAACAGGTGATGAGGTCAACCATGAGTTAGTTACAGCTGTGGCTGTTCAGAATTTTGGTGGGAAAGACCAGCTGTATCTCACTATTGCTGTAAGTTGGCATGTCCATCATGATGTCTCCCATAGGTTTATGGGCTGAAACCATAGAATAAAGAAGGAAAGAGGTTTGATTTTGTAGTTTTTGGAAACTTGCTTTCATTCCAACAGGGAAGGCAACACCAGTGCATTCACTTCTTATTAGTGCAGATTGTTTTACAGTAAAAACTGCAGAAATGAGGGGAAAAAAGACAAAATTCCATTGCATTTTGAAATCCGTCTTCAGTCCAAGATAGAAGGAAAAAGTCGCTCTGTTGTGATGGAAGGATACACTGACATTCAGTCTGTGGTCATCTAAGTTCTATGTCATTATTTAGAAACCAGTCTTTTGATTTCCGATCATGGTCATGGTGACTTTTTGAGTCAAATATCAGAAAATCTGAAAGTGTCAACCTAATCTATTCACCTGTAAATCTTACTAAAGTAGTAATAATTTAAAGGCCCACCAGAAGATTTATTCTAAGGACTGAATAAATGAGACTAGAATGACTTCTGGAAAAATGACTTGTTTTTTGGCCAGAAGTTCAGTGGAAGTCAGAGGGATCATCTAGTGGCTGTCAGTGGTACTACACCTTAATGTACTAAAGTACTGACTTCAGAGCTGAAGTCTCTGTTGCTTGATGAAAGCTGAACTCTGTTAAACTCTCGACGTTCCTACCATCGCCCCTGATCATTGACCCTCAGCAAAGAGTGAGTGAGATTGTGAATACGAGCAGCTAAAATTAGTTTTCTCCACGGGGCGACTGGTCCTGCTCTCCAAGATCGGGTGAGGAGTTCAGAAATCCCTGAGGGGCTGGGATTAGAGCTGCTCCTCCTCCTCATTGAGACGAACACCTGATAACAGAGTCTCCTGGTCTTTACCAGACTAAGCCGAGGCCCTGGAGTCGACCCTGGACTCTCTGAGGGGTTGTATCTCCAGCTCTTGTTCTCCTGTTTAGAGTCATTAGCCTCTCATCTGCCAATCACATCAGTGCACATCACTCTAAACGTCCTGCGTCTGACTGCAACTGGTAGACACCGCCGATGCATCTGAGATCTAGAGAACTTAATTTGTAGTTGACCTTTCAGATCAACCTGGATTCAAGTTCTATTGAAAAGTTTTTCCTACAGCTTCATCCACACTGTGTTTCTGTTTTAAAATACTTAACCTTTACTGAGTTTCAACCCATAACAGACATTTAATACTTTAACCTCCATAAAGACGAGATGTTTTTAAACTGACCTTATGTTTGTTGGTGACCTCTGAGTTTGTTTGTAAAGTCATAGAAATGAACATTTTCAGAAGCAATGATGCAAACAACCATGGAAATACCCTGTCAACGCCACAACATGGACAGTTTTTTTCCCCTCTGTTTTAAAAAAAAATGTGGTCCAAATGACCTCTGTTTTATGAAATATCTTAGTCTACAAGACAACGCATACGACCACAAACTGGTACAAACTCTCGGATAAACCATAGTTAATGTTTTGCAACCTGTGGACACAGATTAGAGCCTCTGTATCTGCTACGTCCACTGTCGTGAAGGTGAAGCAGCAGCAAGAAGTTCAATTCTAAACTTCAGTTTAAAGTGTTGGTTATGGTTGTAGAAGTGCAATCTTTACATGATGTGGATTTGGCCATAACCTTGGTCTGGTCCATCTCCTGAAGGTATTAATGCTGACCTCGATCTACTACAGGTCATACCCTGAATTATACACCTGGGTCTGATGTTTCAGGTGCAGCTTCATTACACAAAGCAATATTAGACTTGAGTAAAACTGAGTTTGACGCCATCGTTTTCCAATCTCATATTTTTCCCTGAAGTCGCTGATACACACAAACAAAGTTTTAAAACATTTTCCCTTTTGTTGTGTTTTTGCCTGAAACACCGTTTACGTGTGGATGAGAGGCCCTAAAACAGACAAAAATATCTGATGTGGGTGCTTCTATGAAACTGGGTTTATTTTGCTATCTGGCACTTTTCCAGTTTTTTAGACCCAATAATAAAAGAGAAATGTAGACATACTTCCTCCCAGGATGTACCTAATGATGACCTCAGATAAATGCAAAAAAAATTATACTCTTGCTCAGACCCATCCCAAAATCAATAAATTATTGGGGCCAAAAATAGGACCAAAATTGGGACAGGAAAAGCTACCTAGGTGTCAGTGCATTTGATCTGGAGAACATTGCTTGAAATGGTCTTTTATACCACTATAAATAAAGATACTGTGTTAAATTTGAGGTTCCTAGTGGTTTTTCTAATCCAAACATGTAGGTTTTTCATGAATCAGCAGTCTCATTCCAGGTTTTGTGTGTAACCCATTGTGTCCACTGGCGTTACATGTGGAACCTGCCCATTTAAACACAAATCAATCACAAGTGACTTTGCAAGAGCAGACATTTTTGTGAAACACTCTGCCTTGCATAATTAGTTTGATTCCCGAAATGTACCTGTGAGAGAATACGAAGATATTCAAAAGAATAGTAGCGTGTAATTTTTGTGTCCATTTTACCTTGTTACATGTGGATTTTTGTATAAAAATAATATCGTTTTTTATCTGAAAAATAGTTTCTCTTTTATCTCAGTAACTATTTATTTTTAAATAGACCCAAAATGCTTCCAAACTTGCTTCATAACATTTGAATGGGGGCAGCCATGGCTCAGATGGTAAGAGTGGGTTGTCCAATAACTGAAGGGTTGGTGGTTTGAATCCCATTCTGTCCATGTGTGGTTGTGTCCTTGGGCAAGACACTTCACCCTCCTTGCCTCCAGTGCTGCTACTCACACTGGTGTATGAATGCGTATGAATGTTCGGTGGTGGTCGGAGGGGCCGTAGGCGCAGATTGGCAGCCCTGCTTCCCTCAGTCTGCCCCAGGGTAACTGTGGATACAGATGTAGTTTACCACCACCAGAGGGAGAATGTGAGAGCAAATGAATAATGGATCCTCTGTACGTGCTTTGACTATACGTTCATAGAAAAGCACTATATAAATCTAATCCATTATTATTATTATTATGTTTAGCCCCATGTCCTGTTTTTAGGAACCAGTTTCATAGAAGCACCCATATCTATATTAAAGTGGACAGGATAACAGAAAATTTAAGGGGAATAAAGTACAGATGTTCAAATTAACAAAAATAAATTGGAAAAAGTTTGTGGCCTATTTTTACATCACTGTTTTAACCTTAATTTCATGACTTGATATATTTTTAACCAGGAAAATTTGTTCCTGCAACTTTTCAAAAGTCACCGTCTCAGCAGACCTCTGAGCTGGTATTTGTTGGTTTGTTCATAGTCAAACTTCATGACATCAAATCGTCACACAGGGACAGCTCTCCATGTGCCACCTGGTTTTATTTTTACATTTAGGAAACTGTAAAAGGTGCAGATGATGATATCCACATCCAAATTTTGACAGAATTCCCTCTCTCTCTCTTTATAGATTATCATTTTCCCAGTTTGACTGTGTGACGTCTGATGCAATACCTCCTGTCGGAACAATTTGTTCAGCTTGAGGATGCAGATTCTCAGCTTATACCCTACACATGCTGCCCTGAAAGTGCATTCATCAAAATTCATGTTGGTTTTCGTGAAGCTAAAAGGTGTAAAGGTGCAGCCAGGTTTTAAATAGCTACGTTACAAACAGATGCTGCATTTGGATGAAAATGTAGTGTGAAGATGTTCAGTGGGCGACTGAAACCTTTCAAGAGCTCTGACTCATGAGAACAGCTGAGAATTTGACCAGAACACGTTTCCGTTCACAGCCTCAGTGCAGTGTCTCCTCAAGCTGCAGGCACCTGTTGGCTTTTCTTTTATTGTCTAAATTTATTTGATATTTTCTGTCCTGATGTGTCGGTGCCCAGAAAAAGTAGATTAGCTTAAGGCGAAAGACAGAAATATTACAGGAATAAGTGATTTTAAAACACCTCCGAGCCATCGATAAATGAGGTTTTTGTGTTGCAGCAAATTAAAAACCTTTATGTGTCTGTTAAAATGGGGCGACAGCACGGTTTAATTAGAGCCGCGGTCAAAGCTAATCAATCCCTCTGATATTTCAGTGTTGTCCACTCAGAGTCTTTGTAACTGATGAGGGACTGAAGCTCCCACGAGGCTTCTGTCGATAAATTAGCAAAGGTGGAGGAGGTTCAGGTACAGACTGTTCCCAAAGAGGAAGCACTGATTCAATGACTCCACGGTAGAAAACTCAATCTATAAGGTTGAAACTCAGCCTTCGAACTGAAACTCGCAAAATATTTACAGAATTTGAATACTCTTAAACCTTTTAGACCTACAACTATTTTTTTGGTAACTTCAAAATTATGTTTCTCTACACTTTACCTTTTCTAAGTGATTTATTACTATGAATTATAACATTATCCTCTGTAATTTGCATTTTAAGTAAAAATTATATATTTTCCTAAGTTAAATTTGTTGATTATGTAGGTGTTTATGAGTAAATTTGAAGGTTATTATATCAGAATGGAGATAATTGAAGAAAAAAGTGACCCATGTGTTAAACTATATGCATGAATCAGTGTTTCAGACCATAACAGTGTTTCTATGTTCACTACAGAGGCTCTGAACATTCAAATAACACACATTTGACACCTGAAAAACTGTATTTTACCTGAATTATTTAAATAAACTTATAGAATTAGTGGTTCAAAAGTTAATTTAGATCTAAACATTTTAGATCAGTAGATGTTTTTGGTCACTGGTGGCTCTTTAGGTTTTCGAGGGTTAAACTATTCTAACAATAGACTGAAAATAATGAACATTAACTTGACTCCAGTGTATGAGCCAGTTTTCAATGTCAGCAACAGGCCTCAAAACACCTTTTTCAGTGATACAGTCTCCATTTACCAGAGGTGGAAGTAAGTCACGCAGCAGAAAATAAGCCTTGAATCTTAACCTTTATGTGCGATGCAAGTCATACATATCTGAAAGTCAAGTCAGAGCTAAAAGTCAAGCATGACTCCAGGGTTAAAATAGAATAGATATTACATTAGCACTAAAGTAAATTGAATAGTGACTAAAACAATGACATTGCTGACTGGGTTTCTATTAATTTTAAAATGTAAATTGCGCAATAGAAAACTGGTGATGGAAACACCAAAATGCTGCAAAAATTGTCAAAGATCAAAAAAAAGTTTTTTACAATCAAGAGGTGGTTTTTCAGATGTTTTGATATAGACGTATAGCTCCAAAGTGTAATGGAAACACATTTTGTGCCTTTTCACCCATCTGTACACAGTGGTTTTGCTCAGACCAAACATCTCCCCTCTGACCCTGTTCTCAGAACAGGTTCTAGTTTGTTTACAGAAATAGACACTGGCTTTTGTGTAGGAACTGCTGAGGGCAGGACAACTCTGGTGCCATGAGAGGTTCAGTAACATCACACAGTTCATTAAATGTTGCCCGGGTCAGTCAGAGATTCTGGATCCACAACTCATTAGTGAATTCCTGATGTACAATTCTCTCCTAGAAATCCATTCTGCGTGGCCGCTGCCATAAATAAGGACTTTTCCTTTGGACGATTCTACGTTCCCTTCTTCTTTTGTTTAAGACGGTCACTGCAATAGCAGTAGTAGTAGGGGTAGATTTAATTTCAAAATTCAGAGGGTGCGCACTACTAGGAAAAGTTTTAGCATATCTGTGTGTGGTGTTAAAGTATGGAATAGATTGAGGGAGGAGCACAAGGAATGTTCAAACATAAGACAATTCAAAAGCACTTATAAGAACATGTTTTTCACAAGATATAGGGAAGAGGGTTATTAATTGTCACCATATGTTCACTGTTGTTTATGTATATATTTCCGTCCTTGAGTTAGTTTTTATATGTTTATTTATTTGCTAGCACAACTAAGAAAGGCATTGGTAAAAGATTATATGTGGATTTGTATGTTGCGTATATGTATAAACGTATATATGTGTATATGGATGAATGAGTGTGTGTATGTGTGTGTGTGAACAGATATATAAATATGGAAGAGTAA
The DNA here is from genome assembly GCF_902148855.1 of Sphaeramia orbicularis. NCBI lineage: Eukaryota > Metazoa > Chordata > Actinopteri > Kurtiformes > Apogonidae > Sphaeramia > Sphaeramia orbicularis. The sequence continues at coordinate 22,484,554 of NC_043972.1, forward strand.
TATAAAAGGAAGAGGGACATATATTATTAATAATATTGTAGGGAGAGGGGGTGGGATTAAGTAAGTTGCACTTCCCACCCCTTTTCGAGCATGTAAATGGAATTATTGTGCTACTCTTCTGACTAAGATTGTTATGATTCTTGATATTTGTATTATTCTGTATGTTTTGCTAGTGCATATATGTTAAAATTTCATTGCAATGAATCACTAAATCACAAATAGCAGTAGATGAACCTACACTACAGCGCCAACACTGTGGAGGTTTGGCATCAAACTCAGCGCGTCCATCTTCCTGAAAGAGCGTCTTACGCGAACTATACAGTATTTATGAGAATTACAACATGTCACAAGACAGGACTTTACTAGAATCACACATCAGAATGCCAAACACTCTTCAATGGAAACATCTACAAGCAGCAATTCTACTTTGTTGAAATAATAGAAATATCCCTTTTATTTTGCTGAAAACTGTAATGGAAACCCAGCTAGTGACAGTGGCGCAACTTAATTTTTTTTTTTTTTTTTTTTTTTTACTGTATATCAGTGTTTCAGTGCTAATCCAAGGGTTTTATACTTAACTTGATACAACAGTAATGACAGTAAATCACTATTCCATCAAACCATGAAAATTTATTCCAACTGCTGAACAATCGATTGACGTCACTTTACATTGATGGATATACATTGCGTTAGAAATCAACAGATGATATTTCTAAAATCAAGTGATGCCTCAGTATCTTTACCATCAGTGTTAGTCAAGTGCATTTCAAGTTGTAAAAATTGTGACTTTATTCTTTTAAGTCAAGTCTCTTAAGTCTGTCATTTCTGTTTTTTCTGGTTAATACTTTCACAAACTGTTCATCTTATTTTTGTCTCTAAGCAGAAAAATTCACTCAAGTTAAGTACGACTGCTGGAAACTCTAAGTACTAGAGGGAAGTACTGGTTCTGATTTTGCACCTCAGTCAACTGTACAACACATCAGACAAAGCAGGAAAAGAAGCTGTGATTGTGTGATCTGAACACAGCTTAATGCTTGTGGACGCTCATGCTCCCCCTCCTCCTTTTGTTCTTCTTCTCTTTCCTCCTCAGGCTCACTGTTTGGATGATAAACTGCTGACCGAGGTTTTGTAAAAGAGTAAAGTGACTCCAGAGGCTGCTGCTTATTGGACTGCAGTGACAGCAACTCCTTACAGACTCAAAGAAATAAAGGCGAACGTCTGTGTTGGTGGGTTTTGATGGATGATCCGTCGATGAGTCACTTTCCCCCCAATGGTCTCCTGTGTTTGTTCACTAAAAACCACCTGCAGCTACAGAAAACAGTGGCCTCAATGATAGTGATTATGATGATGATGATGGGTTTAGACTAACGGAACCCAGGAGAACCCATCTGTAGGTTAAACTAATGGTCTCCTCTTCCTCTTTGATAGTTCAGGTTCAGTTCATCCATTCATTCGTTCATTCAGTCTGCCAATATCTGGCTGTGCGCTTCCACAAACAAACAAATAGAGTTGGTTCTGTGTAGGAGGGTAATTTATGCTTCATGTGGGAAATCCCATCCAGCTTCCTCCAGGCGTTGACGTTAACAGTCTCCTGTAGAAGTGGAAAGTCCCATTCATGCATCCAGCTGGGAAAAAAAAAAATAAATATGAGATTTTTATCCATTTGTCTGTTTAAATTGGCTGCTGTTGCTGGCTTGGGTTCAGTATGTTGGCCAATCAGAGGCAGGTATTCTGATTTATTGGCCGATCACAGTAGGGTTGGGTTGGTTTGAAACTTATCAAAACGGTTAAATATGAAGCCAAACCACTGGACCCAACTGGTACTGAATTTTATGAGTTCCAATCCAATCCAGCTTTATTTGTAAAGCACTTTAAAACAACCACAGGGGACCAAAGGGCTGTATGAAAGAATAAATAAAATCAAAATAAAAGAATAAAGTACAAGAATAGATTAAAAAGACATAAAAGCAAAACAAACCCCGCCCCTTGCATGAATTGTAGCTTATTTTGGTATCGATCCAGCTGATGTCATCATGTCTATGCATGTGCTGATGTCAGCATATCAATTGCCTCTATATACTGCATGTAGGGATGTAACGATTACCGGTATAACGATAAACAGCAGTAAAATTGCAGATGGTTAGTGTTGCCGTTCAAATTCTAATTATCATGACAACTGTGTTTGATTACCGCACTTTTCCAGAGAAAACACCTATATGTAAAGATCCGTTTTTATGTCAAATATTAGAGTATAGTTTTAATTTATTACAATTTAAATTCTCCATACCTAATATTTGGAACCAGTATTCACTTTTACAGTCTTTGAAAAGGTTCATTAAGCAACTTTGTGTTATTTATGTAATAAATAATATACATTTTTCAAATCGGATTTTATATATTTTTGTTTTTATAGCAGGTTAAAGTGAAAAAAATAATAGGCAGATGAGATAGATGAAGCTGTGCTGAAAAAAAAGATACCAAACATGGGTACTGTAAACATTTGTTTATATAGTATATAAAGGTAAAATCAAAAGTACTGAAAAATGGCCAAAATAGGCTCAGACCACTAAGGGTTAATATTTGAATGTTTCTGACAACAGAAGGTACACTGTGCCAATTATTTTATTTGGGTTTTCTGTTGTTGTTTTGGTTTGGTTTTTTTTTCAAAATACAACTTGGTTAAATTATTTCAGTGTGTGTATAAGTACTTTTTGAACATTTTGAGCAGAATTTCAACAATACTGCAATAATAATGATAACCGTGATAATTTTGGTCACAGTAACCGTGATATGAAATTTTCATATCGTTACATCCCTAACTGTATGTGCCAAGTTTGAAGTAAATTGAAACAAAATTGATTTTTTTTTATAGACATTTGAAATTTCGCCCATTATAAGTAAATGGGGAAAAAAGAAAGGTTTTGAAAATTCATAAAAAATTTGAACTTTAACCTACTTTTCCCAAAATATAACCACATCTATCCTGGGTCACTGGCAATCTATAAACCCAATTTGGTATGATTTCAACCAATAGTTTTGCTGCTAGAGTGTTAACAAATAAACAAACCAAACCCAAAACAATACCCCTTGGCTCCCTTTCGGGGGGCAGGGTAATAGACCAATAGAATAAAAACATAATACGTTCAAACATCTCACATAGGGTCAAAAGCCAAGGAGAAAAGATGGATTTTAAGAAGGGATTTAAAAACAGAGAGGAGGCCTGTCTGATATGGAGAGGCAGATCGTTCCATAGTTCACTGAGGGATTTGAAAGTAAATAAAATAATTTTAAAACTGATCATAAAATGTATGGGCAGCCAGTGGAGTGAGGCTAACATGGGCGAAATGTGCTAGTGCTTATGTGTGCTGGTTAAAAGACGTGCAGTGGCATTTTGCACCATCTGAAGACAGGCAGCGGAGGAGCCACTAACCCCCACATGAAGTACAATACAGTAATCCAGCCCAGTGGTCACAAAAGCATGGAGTACTGTTACAGAGTGCTGTCTGGAGAGAATTGGTTTAATTTTGGCCTCAACTGGAAGAAACTTGATTTAATCACTGAACTGATCTGACAGTCGAACTTGAGATCAGCATCCACTTCAGAGCTGGTTTCAACAACTCTGCAGATACTCCTGGGTGGTACACAATGGCTCCCATAGACTTAATTTAAGCATGTCTGTGAAAATACTACAGTAGGTCATTAATGTTTTTCTAGGAGTCACTGTGGTCTCATTGGTTTTATATAGACCCCCATAATGAGTGATCTCATTGGAGTATTAGAGCTTCTGTTTGTTAAAATGCACTGACAAACAGCTTGATTGTAGTAGTTTTCTGCCATGTCCACATGAAATTGCATCTTTTCCTATCCAATTTTTTTCTTCATTGTTTTTAAAAAAGTGCTCCATAAACACGGAGTCATTTCAGGAAATATCTGCGTCCACATGAAACCACTGAAAACGATGTAGTACAAATGCCAGACCTGTATGTGATGTTGTAATGCTCTCACAAAAACAGAGAAGAAGACGTGGAGCATGCACCTAAAGCTTGTGCGCTGTATACAAACCATAGACTACAGAAGAAGAAGAACAACTACTCTTTGCGCTAAATCCAAGAGCATGTAGTGAATGTTATCTATGGTTGTTTGTCGTGCATTATAATGAAAGAGAAGCCAAAGATTTTGATTCAATATTTCCATTAAGCTCACCAGCTGTTGTAGCACAAACACTGCTCTATAGTTCACCATTACTGTTGTTGTGAAGCGGCGTCTTTGTGAATGGTTGGAGAGGTGGGGCTATGACATCACCGTTTTAGAAAAGTTGTGGTTTGGTCGTACAGACAAAGATGCGAAACGTGTTTTCAAATATATGCACTCTGGGACCCAGTTTCAAAAAATGGTGGTTTCAGTGACTGAAAGTGCCCGTTTTGTGTGGACAAAAGGCCTATCCGATACAAAATGTGTGTGGATGCGACTGAAACCATCTCCGTATGGACAGTAAGTGAGTAAGTTACACTATCACGATGTAAAATTGCTTTATTTTGCAAAACTTGATAAAGAAGAGTGAGGAGGCTAGCATTTAGCATTAGCTCATCCAACACCCCACATGCTGCAGTAGTTCTGGCCCTTTTGTCCAAATATGGTTACTTCTGGCTCCAAAAAAGCTCAACATGGAGGCAGGAAAAAAGGAAGCTGTCTCCTTTGTAACTTATTCATGTTTCCATGTTGGTGAACTATTAGCTTTCTTTAAGACTAATGATGAGCTTTATTCATGTTGACAATTTGCACAATAACCCAACCCATGAGTGGAAACGCTGAAAATAAACCCTGTGATACCACAAAAGAGTTTTTATGCGTAACTGAAGTGTAAAGTGTTTGTCTGAATAAAAGGTAAATCAGCTGAATATAAACACATCTGGTCAGTGTGTATGTGTTCACATGAGTTCCATGAGAAAACTGTAATGTTCACTGAGTTAATAATTAATACAATTAATTGATTACAGTAATTCAGTAATTAAATAATTAATAAAAAGTAACTGAAATAAATTTGTTTATTACATTGACATTGGAAATGTCAGAATGTTGGACGATAAGATAAAAGGAGTGTCTTGTCACATAATGACGTGATGTTTTCAAGTAATTATGAGTTACTTTTTCAAAATTCCGAATAAAGGGTCTTTGACATTAATGCAACAACTTGAAAAATGAAAAACATATCAGAGTCAAACTGAGAATCATGTTTCTACTGTAGGACAGATCAGGAAACCACTTTTTAAATATATTTTGCTGCTAAAGCACTAAACATACACTTATATGAGCATTTCACAAAGAGGAAACTCAAAATAACTCAGTTTTTCCCGTCATCAAGTTTATTAACAGTTAAACTTAATAATGTGAACCTATTCAAAGGGGTACGTCTTCACTGACAGATACTAAATAAAATGGACTGTTAACATGGATAAATTAAAGATGTATGATCCGTTCACAGATGGAAATATCGCAGTTCACAAGTGAAGCAAGCATTAACTATAAGCTCAGGTTTGAGATATTTTAATACAGAATTCCTGGGATTAATTCAACTGCTCCGAAGTCTTTTTTATATGTCTGGAATTTACAGTCTGTTGGACCAGACTAATCACAGAAAATATCTTGGGGGGGAGTAATCTCTGTTTTTTTATTTTAGTTTTGAGGCAGGTTTTTGCTTTTAGTAGAAATTGGTCCCATTCTTCCTAGTTCACTGAATCTGGAAACTGTGCAGATAAAAACAAACTACACCTAAATAAAAGTGACACAAACTCAACAGTCAGTTCTGCTGTAACCCGGATGCAATGACCATTGGAAACTTTAGACTTTCACGTCAAACGTAAAAGTCTTATTAGTTTTTGTGAACAGATGAAGTGTGAAGTTTGCTTCCAGATAATATAACCGTGATCGGACTAAATTGCAGCTTACATTGGCTTTATGACAGTTTGACGAGTGCAGTTGGAACAGTTTGGGCAGGTTTATAATGGGACTGTTTGTTTGGACTGGACAGGATGGATGAAGTGCTTCAGTCATTCTTCAGTCTGATGGCGATGCCGTCTCTGTCAGTTGAAAATCATCCTGATGTGTAGCAGCTCTGCGTCTTGTTTAACAGGAAGTTGTGGCATCTTGCCGGTCGCCCCAGGCTCAGCGACACCGGCCTCCGTCGCGCTCTCAGAAACCTTTGAAGGATGGCACCGAGCATTGTGACCGGGTCTTTTTTTTCACCCCTGTACCCAATTTCATCTGAACAGATTGCTTCAGTCAGACTGTGTGGCAGCAGTGACGCAACCGCAGAGCAATAAGAGTCGAGCAGATGAGCTGAGAGATGAAATTCATGAAGCACCGTCCGAGGGTGGTGGGTTTTTTCTCATTTCTTCAGCTCAGACAGTACAGGGTTAACTGCACTCAGACGGATTTTCATCCACAACCAGGGCTTTCCTGGGCTTTATGCGGCTTAGGGTTCTGTGACGGCTTTTGTTTTTATTGTTCTTTGACTAAAAACTGTGCATTTCTGCATAGTTTTGCCCAATATGTAAATGTAATCCTCTAGAGTACGGCTGCAGCTTCACTGTCTGATCCACACAGAGGCTTCACTTTTTACACATGCATATGGACAGCAGCGTTCACACACATTTCTAGGCTGTGGTTGTTAAGTGCGGCTGTCTTCTGGTGTTCATTAACCCTTTAATGCCAAACGTATCATATTTGATACATGAGTTTTGAAGCCCTCTACATGGTCAGTGTGATATTTTTTGTCTTGAAAAACCTGATGTATACAATTAGATACATGCAATACACAGATAATCCACCGGGGGGGATTAATTCGCCAGAGGCCTTTCCAGTGACACCACAAGACTGTCATTAATGAGGAAGGAGGAAGAACTTTGCCAATTTTGAAAAGGAATTATCAATTTGTTAGACATGTTTCAGAATCAGGATTTCCTTTATTGTCATTCGATAGCACAGAGTACATCAAACGAAAATACGATCGATGATTAGGGACATCGAGCCGCTGCAACTAGTGCGCTGCCACAGAACCTTTTTCTTCGAAATTTCACAGTTAAGAACACAGGATAATGCAAAGCACAAATATAAGACATCATACAGTTTTCACACATTACACATGGACACATGCTGGTATTTTTTCATGGTTTGTGTTGTATTATGTTTTTGTTTGTTCAAAAATAATTATATTTGAGCATTGAGACCCGATGTATCAAATATGATACAAAATTGAAACTCATACATGGAAATTGATATTTGAAAAAAACATTTTTTGGTTGTTCAGAAGGACCAATAAAGGCTCCACTTTCAAGGAACTGGAATTTTCTGTCAATTATTTAATGGTTCAGGCTTTACAGGGTTAAATATCATGAATATTTGTGTTTCACCCTCATTTGAGACACAAAGTCACAGAAAACACAGAACAGGATGTAAAACAGACACAATGAGGCTACATTCAGACAGCAGGGCTTAATGCACAATTCAGATTTTTTGGTGAAATCTGATTTGTTTGAGTGCTCTTTCATATTACACATTAAATGTGACTTCTATCAGTTTTGAGTATGAACTGAATGTGACCCTGAAGTGACCCGCATGTACAAAAGAGGTCCTGATGTAATACGTGACCATGCAGGCACACACTGTTTGTGGAAGTAAATATGGAGAGACGCAGAATTCTGATGTTTGTCACATTTTAATGACGTAAAGGTCGGATAAATGCGACCTGGCCGATCAGACTGAAGTCGCATTGCAAAATATCAGATACATATCTGATTTAGGACCACATATGAGAGTGACCTGGGTTGGATTTGAAAAAATTGGATTTGTGCTGTTCAAACTGTCTTTAACAGATCGGATACAGGTCAAATATGGCAAAAAAATCGGATTTGGGCCATATTTGCCTGTAATCTGAGCGTAGCCTAAGAGTAGTAGCCATGAAACTCAGATGTCAAACACGATTTTCTGGTTATTTCACAGCGCTTATGTTTTAAAATATAGATACATAAATAAAACAATATAAATATATTTTTGCACAACCATAAGAGATGGTTCTGAGTGAAGCTCACATTTCTTCCTCTGGTATGACATAGTAAAGCTGTTTCTATGTAATTTAACCTGGGAATTCAGATCTCAGACTTACAAAGACACGTGAAAATAATGTTTGAGTTAAATCTGAATCTGATCACTTCACCTTTGAGTCTGGAGAGAGACTGATTAACCAGAACCAATCGAATGTTTTTAAGATTACTGGTATCAGCAGAACCTGTCTCTAATAATGGACAAAAGATAGGTACTTCTGTGGAATCTATTCACTTTGACAACAAATAATAGCTAAAAAAAAAAGAAGGAGAAATCATTCCTACTTTTGACAGACAGCTCAGTGTTCAGTGATCCAGATTTATTTAATACATTAAGGCCTCATTTACAACATGACTGAGAAAATTAGGAATTAGAGAGTATAAAAATTATATTCTGGAAACGCTAAAAATGTAAAAATACAAAATAACAACAATAATAATGAAAAAATAAATAATAATAATAATAAATTCAAAACATTTGGAAGAGGTAGTGGTAAAAACAACACAACCCATTCTAGTAAAATCATGAAAACCAATTAAAATGTAAATTAATTGAATCAGCTGAAACAAGAACAGCCAGAAGTAAAATATAGTAAAATTAACACTTTGCATACTGCCCTAGAGATGAAAATTATGCTCTGTTAAGCTTTTTCTGATGCTGTTCCAGACTGCAGGCACATAATGAGTAAAAGTACATTTTCCAAGAAAACAGGTGGAACTTGCTGCATAATGGAATCATATGTTCTATAGGTGCCCTATTAAAAGTAATGAGGACAGTTAAGTCATCCATTTTCAACAATGTTTTTTTCTTGCAGGGGAAGGAGATTCTTCCTGTTCCTAAACTCTCATTATTAAATCAGCCTTAAAAAGAAATCCACCATCGTTTGACCACTTCTTTAGTTTGAACCAAATGTGAAGAATTTCTGTTCTGTGACATTGTATTCACCAGGATGGACAGTTTAACAAACTGAAAACATTATCATATCTAATTAGAACACTTTCCAGAAAACAGAAAAGAGCAGGACATTTTTCTTACATTTCTTATTCTGCAGATTAATTAGTAATACAATTATTCACTTGTTGCAGCCTTAATAATTCTATTTTTACTTTAATAATGTTATTGACTCAGTTATTTAACCCTCAGATACTTAGAACACTTTTTGGTACCTTTTACTAGGTTATTTAGTTTTTCTAAAGTGTTTCTATAATATAAGTCTGAGTCATTTTAATTCACAATTTACTTTTGTTTTGTATGGGAAGTAATGAATTTATGAAAAAAAAAAAAAAAAATCTAAAAAATTAGGTCTTTTTTTTGTTATTACAATAGATATAATTTATCTATTCATTCACTTTTATTAATCTGCTTTCTAGTTGGCATATAGTTTTATTTTATGACTTATTTATTTTATTTTGTCTTATTTTAACTTAATTATTTATTCATTATTGGTTGATTTAAATTGCTTTCTATTTTGAATTTTTATCCTGCCTCCATCCTTTTGTATGAATGCTGTTCTTATTTTAGTGCCTACCACTACAAAGCCTTTCCATATGTGTGTGTGTTTTATTGTTATTATTGTGTGAAGCACTTTGTGTCGCACTCTGTTTGTATGAAAAGTGCTATATAGATAAAGATTGATTGATTGATTGATTGATTGATTGATTGAAGTAGATACAGTAGATGTTTTAGACTTCCAAATGAATTGTCTCCATTTTGCTTTTCCTATAGTTACTCAATGAAATGACAAAATTATGATAATTGTGATTCATTGATTCTGCACATTCCTAATATAGTGTCAAAACATCCAGATAAAACCTATATAGCACCAAAGAAAAACTGAGAAACTTCACTTTATGTGACTTTTTACTGCACATGTCTGGGATTAGTGCTGAAAAAGTTCTTTAACCTTTACTTTCATTAAACCTCCCGGCAGCCGGACTGAACTGTCTGTGTTTCATACACACACTGTTTTATGTGCATTAACAGTAGACTGATGTTATAATGAAGTGCTAATCGTCCTGATGCGTTTAATGACCTTCTATTTAATATGGGAGCTGACTCCAACTGGTAAAAATGGCTCCTGATGTGTAAAAATAGGAACAACAGGCATGTACAAACCAACAGCAATTAAAGGCCATCGACATTCATGAATTCTAATTAAATGCTGTTAGCAGAGTTGGTAAAGGCCAGCCATCGTCTCTGTAACCTTTATGTAAATGGGGAAGTGAAGCCGGCGCTGCTCAGAGTTTAGATTTCAAAAGAATCAAGTGTCTTTCCAATGCCGTGTCCTGCAGCTCTGAGGGACTCGCTGATTTATGAATGATTAAATGATGAAATATGAATAAAGCACAGACGGGACGACCTTGTGCTGGAGCAGAACTTTGGGATTAAAATGAATTTTTGTGGCCGTCTCAGAGTCCAAGTTTAGAGGACGAACAACTTAGAAGAGAGATGACAAAGCTCTGCAGAGAAGCCTCTGTTTTAATAAAGAGTTCACATTGGTAAAGTTAGAGTTCACTGCTCTTTCTTATGTCCTTTTCTTGAAGGTACTTCATAAAAACCTCCAACATGACACGTATGTTTTTCATCTATTCTTGTATTTTATTCTTTTATTTAGGTTTTAACTATTCTTCTGTATTTTTATGTATTTATTAATTTATTTATTTTATTTTATTTTTTACATTTGTCCTATGTCTTTTAATCTATTCTTGTATTTTATTCTTTGTTTTAGGTTTTATCTATTCTTATGTATTTATATATATTATTTATTTTTATTTTGTTTTTTTCAGTTGTTCTGTGTCTTTTAATCTATTCTTGTATTTTATTTTTTTATTTTGGTTTAATCTATTCTACTGTATTTTTATTTCTTTAGTTCTTTTTTTTTTTTTTTTTTTTTTTTTTTACAGTTGTCCTATGTGTCTTAATCTATTGTCGTACTTTATTATTTTATTTAGGTTTTATCTATTCTTCTGTATATTTATTTATGTATTTATTTTACAGTTGTCCTATGTGTTTTAATCTGTTCTTGTATTTTATACTTTTATTTAGGTTTTATCTATTCTTATGTTTTTTTTTTGTTTTTTTTTGTTTTTTTTTTACAGTTGTCCTATGTCTTTTAATCTATTCTTGTATTCTATTATTTTATTGAGATTTTATCTATTCTTATGTATTTATATGTATATATATTTATTTTTATTGTATTTTTTTCAGTTGTTCTCTGTCTTTTAATCTATTTTTTTTTATTTTACTCTGTTATTTTAGTTTTTATTTATTTTTCTGTACAGCACTTTGGTCCACTGTGGTTATTTTAAAGTGCTTTACAAATAAAGTTGGATTGGATGACACTGGTGATGTCAGGAGCCATCATACCTGCTCCAACAGCTTACATGTATTATACACTGTCGCACATAAAGTTGGAATAATTTGGTTTCCAGACACATTCCTCTTTTTATTTTTTATACACATCAGTAATTACCTCCAACATGGTGCAATGATTACATACTGAGTCCCAGTTACTCTTTATCTATAAGAATAAACCACTTTGTCAAAGCAATTTCATGAGAAGAGGTAGAAATATTTTATTCCAACTTTACGGACAACAATGTACTGTATATACAAGAGATACCCTTTTTAAGCTGATTTTTTTTCTTTTTTATATATACTTTCATGTTTTTATCTGTTCCATTTAAAAGTTCAGACAAACCAAGATCTGATGGAATTCCCGGATGTTGTTGTCTGCTAGCTTAAACTAGTGACGTGCGGATCAATACTGAAATATTGATATCTCCGAGACCAGGTTTTTACTCTCTAGAATTGATTAACAAATCAAAATATTGATTCTTTTGATACTTCGGTCATTTGAGGTAATCATATATCAGGAACACAGTGCGAAGTTAACTATTGGGATCTGGTCCAAATGATACGCGATTGGTGGGAACTACTTCTTCTTCCGCTTGGGTAAGTGTGTACTGCGTCAGTGAGACACCTGGGAATGACTGCCACTTCTGCACCAGCAGAGAGGGTCTTTGCAAAGTTCTGAGCAATAAACGGAACAGACTAAAGGAGAAAACAGTAAATGACATGATCTAATAACAGAGCATCTGACCTCAAAGCGTCTTTTACTGTGATCGTTTTCAGACATAAAACCATATAAACAAAGCAAGATGTAACCCTGCTTCTATTAGTACAGATCATCACTCCATATTAAAGACAGTCCTTCAGACTCTGATCACCTTTATGAATGAACATGAACTCATCTGTACGCCGGGCGTCTTCAATGAGACGTGGAGATATAATGTTACTAGATCGAACTCCTGTTTTATGATAACGTACAAAGCCCTTCATCACTCTGAATCACATAACTCTAAACAGCTGCTGTGGTGAATATATAACCTCCAAACTGCCTGATCATATGCTACATGTGTGTTTGCTGATGCAGGGGTGAATTAAACAGCTGGACAATTTCATTAAGTATAAACCACGCTTCCAAGTTGTAATTAAACTCATATACACACAGACAAATGACAAAGTCTATCAAAATCTACTGTGATTACACCCACAGCGCCATCTGCCACCATAAGTATGTAGATCAAATACAAGGTTTAGGCCAATGAAACACTGGTTAAAGTCACTGCAATACTACAGGGTGTCCCATAAGTCTCCATACATAGGAGACATAATACATATGGTTCTAACATGTATTTCTTTATATTTCTTTATAGTTCTTCAGCAGTGGAGGACATGCATTGAAATGTGTTCCTGACAAAATGGCAGTCATATAGAGCATATTATATAAATAAAAATGGTTTATGTCAAGAAACGTTTATTTTTCCTATGTATGGAAACTTATGGGACACCCTGTATATACAGTTATATCAAATGTATACATGTTTCTATGTTAAAGACCCAAACATCCACTGGTTAACAAAACCGTACTGATCTAAACTGTTTAATACCTGGTGATCCACTAATTCTACCAATACTTGTCAATAATTGGCGTAAAATGCAGTTTGTCATCTTTTCATGAGCATCAGTAATGACCCAATTGGACGTTCAGAGGCTCCGTAGTTACCGTGGAAACACCATCATCTTCTACAATTTTGATTCACCAGTAAAACCCATGGAGTTGGATCAGTGACAGTGGATGGACACACTGGGTTTATGTTCAGCAAGTGATACATTTGACTGAAAAAGTCACTTTTTATTCAGTTTTCTGTTTTAATACAATAACCTTTGAATTTACTCTAACTTTTCATGAACATCTAAATTAAATATAAGGAATGAAATATTAGAAAATACATGATTTACAGTGAAATATGCAAAATACAGCAGATAATATTATAATAAATGGTGATAAATTACTTAAGAAAGGTTCAATAGAGAGAAAAATTAATTTGGGAACTGATGTAAATGTAGCGCTGGGTCTTTATGGATTAAAGTATGTGACTCCACAGACAGGGTGTTCATTGTCCTCCAGTTGGAAATGATTAAGGATGTCAGAAATCCTGCATTTTTCATGTTTCGCTGTATAATTTTATTGGAAAAAATATATAGAATAGGAGTGTCAAACTCATTTTAGTTCAGGAGCCGCATTCTCCCCAATTTGATCTCCAGTGGGCCAAACCAGTAAAATAATAACAGTGGAAAAAGTAAAATTATATTATGATCAGGTTTATATCTACAAAGTTTCCTTAAAAATCTGAATAACATCAACAACTTGAATTGTCTTCAGAAAAACAAGTGCAATTTTAACAATATTCTGCTTCGGTTTATCAGTTTATCATTTACACATATGCATTACAATCGCAAAAAAGATTTAGTAACAGGCAGAATATTGGTCAAATTGCATTTACTTTTCTTAAGACATTTCCGTTTGTTCATATTTGTTCAGGTTATTAAATTTTTTGTAAAAGTATAGTTTGGTAATGTAAACATTTTCATGTAATTTTACTTTTTTTACACCAAAAAAACAAATAATTTTGGGTTGTCATTATTTATAGGTTATAATGATAATATTTTACTGGTTCTGACCCATCTGAAATCTGATTAGACTGTATGTGGAACCTGAATTAAAATGATTTTGACACCATTGATTGTTAATACCTTTGTGTAATTTTTGCATTTCACAAATTCATCCCACGGGCCGGATTAGACCCTTTGGCGGGACGGATTTGGCCCCCAGGCCACATATTTGACACCTGTGGTATAGAAGATGAAGATAGGAAACAGTGTGTTGAATGTTATGCATCTAATATGCATGTGCCTTACAGGTACATAGTAATAGAGATGAAGCCCCGCCCCTTTGGCTGTGCCACGTGGGAGCTAACTGTAGAAATAATATAAAATGGCGGTCAATGGAGAGAGACAAGTAACTTTAACTTTTTCATTTTATACATTTGACATTTGCTAAATTAAAAGATATGTTTACCTGCCAAAAAGTCACTGTTTAAGATGGTAAAGAAACGTAGTTTTGTGTTCAACAGCTGAACAGACTGCATCTGTTGTATGTGATACTCATCATTACCACCAAAATGACCCTTGATTTGGTTTAACCTCAATCTCTGAGAGCGAAGTGAAAAAGTATTAAAAGATGTAAAAATCCCAACCGTTTGATCATGTTGAAGATGCAGAGACATCTTCAGACTCACTTCACAGATCACAGTTTACACCTCCATGACTTTCAGATGTGTCATCTTTATATTTATATATTTTCAATCTAATAAGTCAACAGTTTTACAACAAACTGTGACTTTCTGGACTTGTAAAATTATTTAAAGTGAAAAACATCCTACATGTAAATGGAAAACATCAAATGGGATCAAAAATGAAGTCTTTAATAGGATTTTTTTTCCCCAAAAAATTTTCCATGAGACACAACTGGATAGGACTTTATCTGTATAGCATTGTCTCTGTTAAAACAATACTTCCTGTCACAAATATTTTGAAACAAAATGTGGTATTTAATGATGATTTAATTAAATTATTAGTATGTTTGGTACTGGCAATGAAACAGACAATTCAAGTTATTTCTTGTTAGATACATCCCTGTTTTGTTTTGTTTTGTTTTTAAATGTTGTCTCATATATTTTACTGAAATGAAACTAGATTAGCTGAATATTTCCACACAAAATACAAATTGTTTAGGCTCAAAAACAACTTCAGCTTTTTTCATAATTGTAGTTAAAGTTAGCTGCTGTATATTTCATAACTACCAAAACTGAAAGTAACCTTAATTCTCCTCAAAGTAGAGATACAGTAGAACATTAAATATGTGTAGGAGCACACACTAGCCTTGTAAGTGCTCTTTTTGTTAATATTGTTTGATTGTATTATTGATAAGTGCTGTGAGGATGTAATGAGAATTGTCTGGAATTAATGTACTGCGCACGAAAAATGTACAACTGCATCAAGATTAAGCTTTAAAGTCTCACAAAAATTAAATATTCTGTCAATTTACAAAAAAAACCCAAACAAACATGAAACTAGATCTCTACTGACCTGTTTTGACCTCTCAGATCTTAAAGCTGCTGATTGATTTGTTATGTAAAAAAAACTGGTCCATCTTAGACAGAAAGGTGACTCATATTCAGCCGAATATCCCGTCAGTCTGCATTAACAGCCCCAGTGACAGTTCAGACGTCCAAAATCATATTAAAATGTCAAACAGTGACAGAAACTGGAACAACACAACTTATAGAGGAACCGTCAGAATCACCTCAGGGTTTTCATCCACAACAGGAGCTGAGATTCTGAAGATAATGAGGGGAATAATGGACTGATGGATCCACTAACAGCTGCTCTGGACACACATTTCAGTCTGTTTGTGCTAAAATGGTCTCATTAGGTTTAACAGCCAGAGACGAGTGTTTACAGCCTCCAAACACTTTATGACAATACTGTGTGAACAAGTAAACAGAGATAAATATGAAGTGGACTCTTATCCTTAAGTTTCAGGAGAAAACTTTAAGACACAAAAAACTATTCGAGTTTGTTTTGGCATAAAGTTAAATTATATCTGATTCATGTGAAGTCTGCAGCTTTTCCCAGGTGTTTTTTTTAGTGGAGGGAGGAAAAAACAGAGAACTACAACAAACAGATAAAAGTCACCACATCTGACAGAACAGAGGTGATTTCTCATAGACTGCAAGGGAAGCTCGGCTTCCTCTAAAATTACGAAAATTAAATGGTCAAATATGTACGATTGTGTTGACATTTCATTGACTACAAATGTGTTAGAACACGTTCATCTCACAGACGAGTTCGTTCAGAATCAGCTTTATCACAAATCAACGGACTCGATGTTGTTCACTTCTCATACATTCCCGTTGTGCTGTTTTCTCATTCGATCTCTGCTCAGTAGACGCTCAGCGTCCATGCACTTCACTGGGACTGAGTGGAACAGTTTTTTTCATTACCTCAAAACTGGACGGTAATTGGATAAATGCCACGACGTTGTTCCGCCCCTGGACGCTCAGCGTCTCAGGGAATGAATGGAGCTGTGGGCGGAGCCCGGCCAGGCTGGACGCCAGGCTTCTACGTGGTGATTGGAGGATCAGTTGAAAGGCTGAATCCCATTTGATTGACAGCTATTTTGAGATCTACTCCTTCACTGACACAGTTCAGTTCAATACCGTTGCACATTCTGCTGTGAAATCGATAGAGAAACACCTACGAAATTACTTGTTCATTTCTTGCACTGTAAATGAAACACACTCATTGTACTTCCTTGTTTCAATTTAACATAATTTCAACGTTTTCTTGTTTACTTGGTACAATAAGGTCACTGACCATTTTCTTAAAAAGGAACAGAAGGCCGAATTTATGTTTAAATAACTTAACTTTTTTTTAATGTAAGCCGACAATGAGCTTCCCCTGTCTGAAAGACGAGCAACTGTGACAGAATGATGATAAACCTTTCATTACAGTTTATTTTCCAGAGAGATTGAGTCCAAAGTGCCGCGTCCAGAATCCAAAACTGGACACTATTAGTCCTGCAGCACATATGCTCACACAAACACATTAAGATTCAACTGAGCAAGCAGCAGACAGTGCAAATAGACCCTTCAACGACATTAACCACATGTTAACAAACACGGGCTGTAAATGGGTGTTTTAGAACCTGATGTTTATCTTCGGCTATGGAGAGTCTTGCAGTCTCCGCACAGAACCTTAAGGAGAAGAAAACACTAATATTTCTATCAAAATGGGAAGTCAAATTAAAAAGCAATCGGAAAAATAAATATTCAGGTAATCTCCAGACACCTGAAAAGTCTACTTTAATGCAGTAGTGAACTATTTACAGTGCAGTGAAGCAGACAGTGTGTCCCATCTGTTATTATAACAAGGAAAATCCTGCGATATAATTCTGAAAATCATTTTCAGGAGAAGAGACTAAAGTTACTGATGTATAACAGCAAAGATAATAATGTTCTGTCAAAATTAAATCCACCTGCTTCCCTTAAATCAATCTTGGTGTTAGTGTTTTTAGAGAATAATAAGTTCACTGACAGCCTTGACTTAAAGGGGCTATATATGGTATTTATACGGTAATATATTAAAACATAACGCGCTCACACTTGAAAACCCTTGGCCTGACTTGTGAAAATCTTCAAAATATTGACTGTCACTGATATGTTGATTTGCAATATGTAAAATGTTTGAGACTGTGAATTAATACTGGAATTGGTTTGTGCAATAAATGTATAAAGGAACTGAAGATTGATCTAACACAGTACATACAGTAGTAAAGAAGTAATGTAAATGAACCATAAGTATAAGAGAAATAAGTCTAAGAGAAATAAATATACAATGAGAAATAATTTAAACTGTTTAGATCCTTATCATGTTTAAGAGATCATGTGAGTTGGTGTCATGGCTTTAATAGTGAATAAGAAATAAATGTGAATGACAGAATCCACAAAATAGGATAAATGGAATAAAGATTTGTCATATTGAGGCTTGATTATGATTTATTAAAGAGAAAACATGTCAAGGAAGTGTAAAGGGTGTTTTTCAAGTTTATCATACAGATATTCTAACTTATCTGTTTTATCAGGAAGGACAGACAGACGACCAATTGATGACAATACCCTGCAGCCAGTGTGGCTGAGGGTAAAAATGATTTCAAAGTAACATTACAGTGTTAAGGATAAAGAGTTCTGAAGTTCTGCCAAAAATGCAGATGTATTGAATTGTAAATATATGGGCAGAATATATTTACTCCAGTGGGCAGAGGGATTTCTGTGACCACTAGAGGGAGTAGTGAGTCACTGCCAGATACATTTGACATGTGCACAAGTTGTTTCTAAACTGAAAATGTGAACAAAATAAACTGTAAGAAACACAATTAATCTAGTTATCACAATACAGCAATATATGATAAGAACCATAGCTTCCAATAATAGACCATCTAAACCTCAAAATGTCTATTAAATATGATCAGTTTCAGAAATAAAAACCATGCAAACAAAATAATGACAAAGTTTTTTCAGTAACATTTAAGGTATCAGATGTGACCCTAGTTCTGTGAGTACAGTCACTGTCGGTCTTCAGAGGTGAGGAAACCTAACACCACAGGGCCTTTGACCCAAGCATCAGAAAGAAACCAGATGGGATGAGAACCATAAAGAAACAACACTTAGATTCAGAGAGAAAGTGAGAAAGCGATAAATTGTAGAAGTACTGTTATTGTTTTTACCACTGGATACAGCTCTAAATGACAAGAATAGAGTTTGGTGCTGAAATGTCAACATTTCTTCTACACAGGTGAGTTTGATTATGAGGTTTATGAAGGTATAAAGTTATTATGGGAGGTTATTGTCTTTGCTAAGCTGCCGTTTGTTGATCCACAGTTCAGACTAAACTGTAACAGTTCTGACCTGGTTTAGTCAATTAGAACTAGATCTTTAGTTGAGCTACTGACAACACAAACTGAACAGAAAACAGAGATAATCTGTGCTTTTACTGTGACTGTTTTCAGTCTAAACACAGAGCTAAGCTAACAGAGCTATAATGTAAACTATCAGCTGATGCATCATATGAAGATAAGACAACGTTATTTTGACTGACTGTTACAATACCACTGTGACGTTTTATTTGCAGACGGAAACCTGACGAGAATAAAGATAGAACATTATTGATACCTTGAGTGGAGCTCTCTGGAAATAAAGTAATTGTCCATGGGTGGACTTGAACCACCAACCTTTCTGTTAACAGTCAAATATGCTGGCCTATTACACCACGGGGACATAGACTCTGATAGGTATCAAAACTCTGATAGTTCTGATCTTGTTATGTTTATTCCAAATAGATCTTTAGTGCAGCTACTGACAGTACAACCCATACAGAAAACAGAAGTAATCTGTGCTTTTACTGCGGTGGTTTTCAGTCTAAAACAGAGCTAAGCTAACAGAGCTATAATGTAAACTATCAGCAGATGCAGCACATAAAGGTTATAAAATAGTTTGACTGACTATCACAGCTGTTCCCAAACTTTTTTGGCTCATGACCTTATTTTAACATCACAAATTTCTGGTGACCCCAAAACGGAGACATTTTTTTGCTCAAATTAATTTGTTTTTGATCATGTAATAGTTTGCTATATTATGTTGCAAATAAACATTAATTTTAGACGACATTTAGTCTATATAATGTATATTATAATGGACAGAGGCAGAAAAGCCAGGTGTAGATTACTGCACAAAGTGAGAATTTGATTTTCCTTGGTCAGGATATGTACAGTGAGTCCAGCTTGGATTTACAAGGCTGACAATTAATACTGAACAAACAAGAACTCAAACTATGAATTATGAAAGAGCTGCAGCATCTGAAACCGACCACAATGAACATTTGACAGATAAACAGTACCACAGTGCTTCAGTTTCAGCTTCACAGTTTCTCATGTCTTTTATGGATTGGGATTGGCTCTGTCAACTCACTATATATTTTCATTAGTAAGTTGTTTTTTTTTCTTTTTTTTTCTTTTTATCAATTACTAGAAATTTCAGGTGACCCCACGTGAATTCCAGGCGACCCCACATGGGGTCCGACCCCAGGGTTGAAAAACACTGGACCATCAACATACCTGCTTATACAGATGTGTGTAAACAGTTGTTTTTATACTTTATTCTGTGGGTGATCCAGTCTGTGGGTACATAGTCTTGATTTGTTGGTGGTTTTGGTCCTAGGTGTGTTCTGGTATAAGACTGCCCCCCAAGTTGAAATAAAATGAAATGAAATCAAAGTGATAGTTTTTAGGGAGTTATTTCCTCTAAACTCCTGTCATGTCTTTAAGGTGAACAGAAAGTTGAACAGTGAATTCCAAACAGCAGATCCAAACAGACCTCAGGGCTCTGTCGAACCACAGAAAATATGATTATGTTTTATCAGAGGAGCTGCTGAGTTTCAGTATCAGTTTTAATAACATGCTGAGACTGAGGAGCATCATTAAACACACCGGACACTTTAACGACCGCTGTGGGTTTATCCCTGAGTCTGAACCCCGAATATGATGAAACCCTGAAGGCGTGTTAGTCCCGCCTCCTGCGTCTCATCCAATTAAACCTCATGGACCTGGAGACAGAAACAGGTCCGGTGTGAGATCTGTGAGGGCTCGGTGCTGCTCCCTGGTGATTCAGTCTGTAATGAACACAAACCTCTGAGCCCAGTGTGTTTGTGTATGAGTGAACGGTAGGAGGTTATTACTGCACACCTGACGAATGGACTGTCAAAACACCAGCATCGAACGAAGGTAAAGACAACAGCAGGATTTAAAACCACTGGATATTAACTACATACATTCCACTGTGTACCTTCTCCATATATTCTCACACACCTGTCTGATCCATCATAAGTATTGATTATGATGTTCAGTGTCTTTCCTAGGATTCCTTATGTTCCCAGTAGTTTCATATTCTTTTCTTACTATTTTCATCAGTTAAATGTGTCCAGTTGAAAGAAAGAGGTGAGCTCATGTTGAACGTGGAATATGCAAACCTTTATCAGGCAAGTGACTATTTTTGGTAATTTACGCAAACTAAGTATGGGGCCAATCCCATTCCTCAGTGAGGTCAAGAAGCATGTTGGTTTTTATAAAACTATGCAGTGATTCAGAGAGATTTTATGGCAATTTTGAAGCTGTAAGGCAAGGCAAGTTTATTTGTATAGCACATTTCAGCAACAAGGCAATTCAAGGTGCTTCACACAGGACATTGAAATACAACGACAGGGAAAAAGAAACACATTTAAAACATTATAAATGAAAAACATGTAAAAGGTGAGGAAAAACAGCAAGTAAGAAAACAACACATAAAATCCAAAAATATAAAAACACACATATTAAAGTAAGAGTTGCAGTGCAGAGTTTCAAAAGAGAATATAAAATGTAAAATGTCAAAAGCCTTTTAGTCAAAGGCAGCAGTGAACAGGTGAGTCTTTAACCTGGACTTAAAAGAACTCAGACTCTCAGCAGACCTGATATTTTCTGGTAGTTTGTTCCAGATATACGGAGCATAGAAACTGAACACTGATTCTCCATGTTTAGTTCTGACTTTTGGAACACAGAGCAGACCTGCACCAGATGACCTGAGTGGTCTGGATGGTTCATACTGGACTAGAAGGTCTCTGATGTATTTTGGGCCTAAAGTGCTTTATATGCTGGCAAGAGAACTTTAAAGTCTGTTCTCTGAGAGACAGGGAGCCAGTGTAGAGACCTCAGAACTGGACTGATGTGGTCCACTTTCTTGGTCTTAGCAAGGACTTGAGCAGCAGCATTCTGGATCAGCTGTAGTCATCTGATAGACTGTAAATTGTGAATATAAGTGATTTTTTGAACACATATCTTTATTAAGGTTTTGACACATTTCATATATTTTCCGACATGATTTGACAACATTGTGCAAGTCTCCCTTGAACACAAATCCCCAGAATCCCCCCCATCCCCAAGACCACCTCTGAATTTTTAAACAGCTGTAAAAGCAAATAACATAACAAAATAATAATTGACAGACAATATAAGTAATAGTGACCTGAACACTTCTCAACATCCACCTCTGTACGTCTGATATACAATCAAACATCATTTAACAAAAAAAAAAAGAATTTTGAAATTTGAATGAAAAAATTGTGAATATAAGTGATTTTTGTCAGTTTATGAACTTGTAACAGTTGTTTTATTGCATGTGTTTACTTTGTAGTAAGTGTTGCTCAGGTGTTTTATGGCAAGAGGAGGGAGACTGTTGTCATGCCAACCGACGAAGAGGTAGATGATGATGTCCAATAGCATACTAAGGTTGAAATTTAGAATTTCAGTGTATTTCAATGAGTGCCCTATAGAAGGTTAATGCCTAAACTTCATCATTTTTTCGTATGAAGGGTTGACAGGTCATCTGTTCGGTGTTTGTAGATGATGCGTCTCGTCTCTTTGCAGCTTTAACTCTGATGTGTTTTGGCTGCTCCATGCATTTTCTGCAGCGAACAGCGGAAACATCTGTTGTTAAGTTGAACTTTTTGTGGTCCAGTGGGAATGAAACCCCCAACCTTGTGACAGAGCTGGTTCTGGTCTGTGAGCCGTGACAAAGGTCCGCCTCCCCACAGACCGAACCACAGGATGAACTTCACATAAAAAGCTGTCGCTGAATTCCCTATGGAGTCCAACAACAGCAGTGGAAAAGCTGCAAAGTTTAATTGTGTCTCCGAGAAAAAGTCACAAGTTAAATCGAAAATGGTGTTGAGTTAAAGAAGCTTGACATGAAGCTGCAACAGTGAAGGTTTACTAGTGTAGTAATGCTAATAGTGTGATGTTAATATTAATAATAACACCAGACGTATTCATTAGCAGTTGAATAACATCAACTACAGTTAACTAATGTGTCTGGTAATCATTTACCAGTGTTGGGTAATACTTTGGTGGGAGCATTGTCGAGAACCATGAAGGTTTTGGGCTTGATTCCTAGTTGGACCAGGGCCTTTCTGTGTGGAGTTGACATATTCAATCCATGCCATGCACATTTCCCCTGCCATCAAAAACATGTATGCTAGGTTAATTCTCCTATCAGCGCCTTTGATGAAGGTACTGGCATAGATCAGTGTTCGATGGATAAATGTTGGCTCCTGGTCGCCCTCAGGGGTAGCCCATACCTCCTGGTGGGTGAGCTCCCCAAAGAAACTGTATTTTTTACTTTAAAATACTAAATAAACAAATAAACAAGTGGTGCCAGGCACAATAAACCCCACCCCTTGTACATATTGTAGCCTATTTTGGCATTGATCCAGCTGATGTCAGCATGTCTGTGTGTGTGCTGATGTCAGCATATCAATTGCCTCTATATACAGTATGTGCCAAATTTGAAGGAAACTGAAACAAAATGGATGTTTTTATAGACATGAAATTTCGCCCAATGTAAGTAAATAATAAAAAAAAAAAGAATAAAAAAATTCATAAAAAAATTTGAAGTTTGGCCTACTCTTCCCATAATGTAATTAGATCTTTTCTGGGTCACTGGCAATCTATAAACCAAATTTGGTATGAATTCAACCAAGAATTTTACTGCTATGGATGTTTGAAATTTTGCCCATTGTAAGTAAATGGGAAAAAAAAGATTTAAAAAATTCGTAAAAAAATTGAACTTTGACCTACTGTTCTCAAAATGTAATGTACTGTGATGAACTGTTCTGGGTCACTGGCAATCTATAAGCCAAATAAGGTATGAATTCAACAAGTAGTTTTGGTGCTAAAGTGTTAAACAAAAAAACAAACCAAAAACAATACCCCTTGCCTCCCCTTCGGGGGTAATAAATAAATAGATAAATTAATAAATATTTTCCTGAATGCTTGATGGTTTTCTGGTGGAGACAGCTTTCAGCAAATTCATGTGATTTGTCCTGAAGTGTGAACCATCTAAAATGTTTTTTGATGATATACCACAGTTCAGTTTGATCCAGACTGAGACCAGTATTTGGATCCATATTGTGTCCCTGTGCCGATTTCACACCTTAACATTGGTTCAAACTGGACAGTCTGGAAAGAAAAAAAAAACAGATTGGTGCAAAAGTAACTGTAGTAATCTTATGAGTTTCTGATGCTACTTAGAAAGTAGCATGAAAATACTGAACTCGGTGCCAAACTAATCCAAAAATAACAGCATTTGTGTTGTGTTCAGAGGATTTAGCTTTGTTTGGGTTCAGTTTGGTCTGGGTTCAAGTTTGTTGGCATATAAAAAAAAAAGTTTTTCAGTAAAAAGGTATCACTTCACTTAATTTTTGATCATTACTAGATATGTTGGCACAAATGTGGAAAAGCTAGAGCAGACACAACAAATGAGCTGAAAGCTTAAAGTAAACTTCTGGGAGAAGTCATTTAGTTGATTCAACATTCATTTATTTTAAGTGGTGCCTGTAACGGTCTCATACTGCAGAGAAACCCCTTCATAGTAAAAACAACCTTAAAGGATTCATGAGAGTCAAAAAAGAGCTGACAAAAAGTGCAAAGTGGTAATATTTCATAATAACATATAATGAGATATTGCCACATCGTAGATTAAAATAGCTCGACTAATAACTGGTGGAAATGCTCAAAGGCACAAAGGCTCCAAGATCATAACGGTTGAAGAGCCAGAGCTAATTCAGAGGAAAAAGCCGCTAAATGAAGCCTTTCTTATGTTTTCTTAAAGTGGCAGAATTTGAGCTCCTTCTTTGTTCTCTAACTGGGAGCTTTTGGTTTCCAGGACCGAGACAAAAGGTCAGACTGGAACCAGTCCTGGGAGGATCCTCCAGTTGGCAGCTAATTACAGCCTGAAAGAGCAGGAAGCCTGTGTTCTGTTAACGAAGCCTCATATCCAGAAGCCTGGAATAATCCTGCTGCCTCATCTTCCATTTGATGAAAACACATCCTCCTCCTGTCCTTTTATTTCACACCACATCTTTTTGGGGTCAGGGTTTACCTCTCCTCCGTCCTCATCTTCTTTCCTCTTGTTGACTTTTGCGAAAGCTAACAAACCTCATTACAGCTGATAGCTCTCATTAGCATTTACTAACCTCCGTCGAATTAAATTTTAATGAAGCTGCCGTCTTCTGACAGTCGTTTAAGGGCCGAATATTCCCAACACGGACCTGAAAACTAAAATATTACAGAGCAGATAAAAGAAAATGAACAGGCTTTGGCTTTTGATTTGAAAAAAAAAAAAAAAAAAAAAAATAGACACATTAAAATTCATATATTTGGATACAGTTTAATCTTGACCCAAAGAAGAAGGAAAAATAATAATAAACCGTGTGAAGAAACTGATCAAAGAAACATCTTTTAACCTTCACGCTTATCAAGCACAACTAAACAATAAAGCACAGAACAAAGACATCTGTTACTGCACAGATTTCTGTGACCTATAAATCTGTTTGTGTTTCTACGCCTGCTAATATTTCACTGTTAACCCATGAAGACCCAGTGCTACTTTTGTGTCAGCTCCCAAATGGATTTTTCTCTATATTTAACATTTCTAAAGTGATTTATTACCATTGATTGTAATATTATCTTCCTTATCCTCCTGACACTTAATAAGTAAATATTTTCGCCATTTTACATTAAATAATTGGAAACAGCATGATGCAACCGTTTTTTCAGATACATTTTTTATTTATTTATTTATTTTTAATATAATGTCCTTTTCAGTGGACATTATGTATTTTTTTTTATTTTAAAGTAAAGCTGTGAAACTCTTGTCCACTACATAGGACAAAAATGCATTGCTGGGTCTCAGGAGGTTATTTAGCCTTTTTTTTAAAATTTTTTTTAGTGTAAATCAGGTATTTTCCTATATTTAATTCACTGATCATGTAGATATTCATTACAGCTCAGAATAAAGTTGAGGGTTATTACATCAAAAACAGAGAAAACTCATGAAAAGTGATGTTTTCTGCTGAGATATCAATGACTGAACATAAAAACAAGTGTATCTATTCACTGTCATCGATCCAACTCCATGGGTTTTACTGATGAATCAATATTGTAGAAGATGACAATGTTTCCACAGTAACTACAGAGCCTCTTAACATCCAAATGGGTCAAATCTGATGACCATGAACATATGACAAACTGCATTTTACACCAAATATTTACATGTATTGATAGGATTAGAGGATCAGAAGTTATTAATCCTTTTAGATCAGTAGATGGTTTTGGTCACTGGTGGAGGTTTGAGTCTTTATGGGTTAATGTGAATACGTCCTGGTTGATAAAACAATCATAAAATCTTGCTAAACACTTTCATTTTTCTTTGGAGTTTTAACTGACAATGTGAACAAAATAAACTGTAAATGTTTCAATCATAACCTTTCTTCAAACTCGGAGATATATTGAGGAAGCAGCCTCATTTACAATTTAGACAAACACAAAACATTTGAAACACACATTAAACATATCAGAAATACCAAAAATTAAAAGTAACGAAGATGAATTAAAAACAGACAGGTCTGATTAAAAACAGGAGCAGTTGGAGGTAAATTAAGATGAAATTATGGATATAATTGTCCTAATAGTAAGAGTGTGGTAAGTTTCAGATGGTTTTACAAAATGTTCCAGGTTGCAGGTGCACAGTAAGAAAAGCTGGACTTTCCAAATTCAGTACGCACTGAAGGAACCTGCAGTGTGAGTCAGTCCTTTGAGCATCTATGATAGAGACTTGCATTAAAAGATACTAAAGAATTAATATAAGATGGTAAAAGACCAGTAAAGGCTTTAAAAACAAATAAAATCCAATGTCTATCACACCTGTTGGATAGAGAGGGTCATTCAGCTGTAGAATACAGGTCACAGTGGTGAGTGTTGGAGCTGCCGTCTGTAATAAACCTCAGCTGAATGATAAACGGTGTCAAGTGGATGTAGGTTTGTAGCTGATGCACGCCTGCATAAACTGTCTCCATAATCTAAAACTGATGTAAAAGTTGCCTCAATAAGTTTCAACCTGCAATGAAGAGGAAAGGATGATTTTTTTTTCTGTTAAAAAAAAAGGCCTATTTTTTGTCTTAGTTTGGTTACCAGATTAGATTGATGTTCTAGTGTTTTATTTTATTTTTACTCATGTACACCAATCAGCCATAACATTCTGACCCCTGACAGGCAAAGTGGTATTCATGTTAATTATGTCAGTCCAATGGGACCTGTCAGTGGGTGGATATATTATTATACAAGTGAACATTTAGCCTTCAAAGTTGATGTGTTAGAAATAGAAAAACTGGTCGGTCTTGGTCGGTCCCTGATCCTTGGAGGGAGTGCGGTTGCGGTTGCATGTCTGTGTTCTTCACCTCAGTCTGTTTGCCTGGTTCACTCTGTCACAGCAGATGAATGTGAACTGATGTTGTGTGGATTTGTTACTGGTATTATTTGTTATAGGTATTATTTGTGCGAACGTGGTATACGATATTTTGTTCATGCTTTCTTATATTCTTCATTTCATAGGTCTTATGTATTTCATTTTTGTGTTTTGTTTTGTTTTGTTTTTTTTATAGTTTTGTTTGTTCTGTTTTTTTTTCTCTCTCTTCTGCCCAGTTTACTCAGTTCTGGTTGTAGTTATTGTTACCGTTGTAATTGTCTCCATGGTTGTTGCTGTTTGTATTGTTGATACTTTCTTGTGAGGGTCTTCGCCACCTTCTTCTCTCTTGTTTTCTCCCCTTCTTCTACCCCCACTCCCCATGTCAGGTCCGGCATTGAAATGTGGTTCAACAAAACTCATAATAAACACAGTAGATTATCAAAGGGCACTTCATATACTTTATGAAGTTACCCTTGGCAAAGCAAATTTGTTTAGCACCAAAAGGAACCAGACTACCATTCTGCTGTTAGGACGCTGGACAAGACAAGTAGAAAAAAAAAAAGGTAGTGTGAGATACTCCCTGGTAAAATGTCCAAATAAACGAGGATACACAAGCAAAGGTGTCAGAAAAATGGGCTGCTGCCTTATCAGTACAGCTGAGCCCATAAAAAAAAAAAAAAAGAAAGAAAGAAATAGAGAAACTGTTCAAGAGTAGGGATCTGAACAACTTTGACAAGGAGTAAATTGGGTGAGATCATTTAAAGGTATAGTATGTAGGAATTATGTTCTAAATAATTCTAAAATGGCCTTGACTGTCACCAGACATTAAGGAATCATGTTCATTTCAGATACTGATATCACTGACAGTAGGAGTCCCGCCAGAATACTTGCATTTGAAAAGCTCAGTGTCAGCCCTGAAGTGATGTTTATGTTGTCATTGTGTGTTTTGGTCTGAGGCTCCGCCCATCACCTGTCTGCCAATCACAGAGTCAGTAGTGTTTGTACATCCAGGTTGCCAGTTCCCACTGAGCTGCAGCTGGAACATTTCTGATCAAAAATGTCTGACGTTAATAAACCTAAAAGAACTCTTATTATTCCCAAATACATCATGACAAAGTGAGACGGTAGCGATCTGTGTCACTTGTACTTCATGGAAGTAAAAGTGAAACTTAAGGTTCATTTACCTTTTCCCTCTCTCCTGAATCTTCGCACACTTTCATTTGAGTGTGCAGGAAGTTTGTCCTTGCTATTATATATTATACTTATGTATAATAAGTCTGGTGATGATTTTTTTTGTATGGAATTTATGGTGTGGTGGCAAGTATTAGTGGAAACACTAGTAGTAGACGGTCATGCTGGATCTGGCAACCCCTAGTCTGGGGAGAGGCGGAGAGGATACCATGCTCTATAGCACATGTGTCAAACATGCGGCCCGGGGGCCAAAACCGGCCTGCCAAAGGGTCCAATCTGGCCCGCTGGAAGAATTTGCAAAGTGCAGAAAATATTAAGAGTCAAGGGCATCGAACTCAAAAATAACAGCATAATAACTTAGAAATAATGACTCCAAATTTTATTCTTGGTTTAATGTGAAAAAAATAATGAAAACATGCCTTTAAATAATGGCAACACCAATTTTTTCTCTGTGATTCATTACAAAGAACATTAAACTCTGATATCCTTTAATAATAAAACGTCAATAACCTGAACAAATATGAACAACCTGAAATGTCTAAAATATGTATAATTTGAACAATATTCTGTCTGTTTTGTATCTCAGTAGATCTGATCTGTAATGCAGATATATAAATCATAAGTTGAGGCATAATATTGATAAAATTTTTCTTATTATTATTTCTTATTATTTTTCTTCAGAAATTTCTGTTTCATTCAGGTTATTCACATCTTTTTTGTTTGGATGGTTTGTAAAATGTTAATGTTTTCATAATTTAATGTTTTGGTTTTTTTTTTTTTTTTTTTTTTTTGCATATAAAAAATTGGAGTTGTCATTATTCATAGGCTATTATGCTACTATTTTACTGGTCCGGCCCACTTCAGATCAAATTTAGCTGAATGTGGCCCCTGAACTAAAATGAGTTTGACATCCCTGCTCTACAGTATTTTCAATGTGATTGCAGTACCAGTTTTGGCCACAATCCTTCATACGGCACCTTTAAAGAGCTTGTTGTTCATTCCTAATGTACACTACCAGTCAAAAGTTTGGACTCAGATGGTTTTTCTTTATTTTCATGACTATTTCCATTGTAGATTCTCACTGAAGGCATCAAAACTATGAATGAACACATATGGAATTATGTAGTTAAAAAAAAGTGACATAACTCAAAGCATATTTTATATTTTAGATTCTTCAAAATAGCCACATTTTGCTTTTATTACTGCTTTGCACATTCTTGGCATTCTCTGGATGAGCTTCATGAGGTAGTCACCTGAAATGTTTTCCAAAAGTCTTGGAGTTCCCAGTGATGCTGAGCACTAATTTGGCCATCTGAGGACCTTCTCATGCCATTTAAATGAGAAGGTGAGTCCAGACTCTTGACCGGTAGAATAAAGTGGTTCATGCCTACCAAAAGTATTTAAAGAACAAGTGGATCTCAATCGATCCAGCATCTATGGGAGCAGAACATTATTACCATCTGTCTAATATTGTATAGGTTTCCCTTTTTCCACAAAACCAGCTCTGACCCATGGCCTAGACTCCACCAGACCTCTGAAGGTGTGCTGTGGTATCTGGACCAGGACGTTAGCAGCAGATCCCTGAAGTTCTGGAAGTATGGATCAGATGTATTTGTCCAACACCTCCCACAGATGATCAGTGCTCCTCAGATTGGGATGTCCTTCCTTGGTCCATTTTTGGACAACTAACCACTGCAGACCACGAACAAACAACAAGACCTGCAGATGTGGAGATGTTCTGATCACTGTTATAATATGGAACAAAGGTCAAAGGTCACGGTCATAGTCACTCAGTTCCTTGTGTTGTCCATATTCCTGTTTCCAACACATCAGCTTCAAGGACTAAAGGTTCACTTGCTACCTGATCAGTACAATGTTTGTTTTTTTTATGTTGTTTTGCCTGTGTCTTTTCTGTTATCTTCATATTTTTATGTCTTCTTTATAGGTTTTAGCTTTTGCCTAATTTTTAGAAGTAATTTCTTTCAGTTCACTATCATTATGTTTTAAGGAAAAATAACTGGAAAACCAACCTACATTTCTACACCAAACTAAATTAACTAAAGGGGTCCTTTTGATGAGTTTGTCTTTGAACCTCAAAAGCATTGGGTATTTTTCCTGGTAAATATTCACAGCTTCTGCTACTGGACTCCTCTGCTGCCAGTGGTTAAACTCAAAGGAAATGAGATAACTTCACTAACAACTAACGCTTTTTGATTTTGCTGGATTTTTAGTTTATTTTTCATGCCTTTTCTTTTTGTTACATCATTTCTGTCCTGTTGAGTCTGTTAATGCGTTCTTTTGTTGGCAGCTCCAAGAATAAGTCCGGATCCTTTTTGGTCTCTTTTTTTAAAAAATAATTTTATTGTTGATTTGATCTGATCACAAACAAAATATAACTCAGCTGAGGATCAACACCCCAAGTGGGGAAATAGATCCGACATTCCAATCCACATCACTTTTATAATCCTTGTAAACTGATCTTCAAACTCTGGGCTGAACCCCTTGTGCTATAGGTGGGCTGGGTCACAGAAAATGGACTGGTGTCATGTGACTCTAAAGTCAAGCAGATGTAATTCCTCAATTCAATGCAAAACCCCTATTTAGTGTTCAGGTCAGTAGATCAGCTGCAACTTGTGGTTCCACAAACTAAAAAGAAGTTTCGTGGGGACTGTGCCTTTTCTGTTGTCGCCCCAAAGTTGTGGATCCACTTGTCTTTAGTTGTTAGACAGGCTCAGTCTCTACCTGTCGAAAAATGCACTTTTTCTCATTGGTTATTAATCAATGGGTGACGTGTCTGTTTTTTTTATGCTGTTTTTATCAGATTTTAATTTGTCTTTGTTTTTATGATGGTTGTATTTTGTTGTTCTTAGCCTGCTTTGCACCCTGTGTTATCACTAGTTTTACTTACTTATTATTTAATCCCTTGTTTTATGTTTGGTGTACGGCACTTTGGCGAGCTGTAAAGTTCTTACAGTGCACTATAAATAAAGTTGGTATGGTATGGTATGGTATGGTATGGTATGGTATGGTATGGTATGGTTTACAATCTCTAGTTGTTTACGATCGTCTGTGGGCATGTGTATTAGTCCTATGATCATGAATCTGTCAGTTTAGTATGTGACCAAGATGTGACCTATCCTAAGAAATTTACGACTGACCAGTGAAACAAAGAAAATCTAGTGACACAAAGGAACCCTAACTAATACTGACTAATATGTGATTAAACTTAAGAATTCAACTATCTAAATTAAAATCTTTCAAGTCTTCTTATCTTATTATATCTTTAACAAATAACTTAAAACCCGACATAACCATCTGGTTTCTTCCACCTACATCATCAGATTTGAACATCTTTGGCTCCACTGTCCTGACCTACTTGGTGGTTTTTGTTTTTATGGCTCGTCATTGTGAAGAATTTGGACACAACAACAAGGTATCCCACTTAAAACCTGTTCAAAGTTGTAAGAGAAACATTAACGAACAGAAAACTTGGAGAGAAAAACATGTCAGCAAATCATTTATCTTCCTGAAATGCCTCCTGATGCAGCATCAGCAGGTGAACGACTGAAAAACAAGTCTTTCATCCTGACTGTGTTTGAGTCAAACCAAGAGAAAACATCTCCTGTCAGTTGCTGCTTCCTCACAACATCACATTATCCTCACATTAAGAAGAAGCAGCAGCAGATAAAAAACCCACAAGTGACAAAGCACTCCTGCAGCCTCGGTTTTACCTCGAGTCAAAGTCAAAACGCAGCAGGAAGTGTTGTCAATAGTCAGAATTTAAGAGAAGGAACTTGAAAACAGCGTCTGCTGCCGATTCAGGACAAACAGTAGCTCACTCACTATGTTCTGCTGTTATGATCAAAACTGTTGTTTTCATCTCGTTCTGGTTCATCATTTTCATTCCTTCAGTCGTCTTTTACATCATAAATTAGTCTGTGTTCTCTTGGGGTTAGGTTAGGTCAGGGGACTCATATAAAGTGCTCTGTCTCACAACATGTGTTTTCATTGTTTTTTGTCATTTTATTCTGATATAGTTTAAGTATGTGTTAACCCAGTCATGCATGAATTATGAGAACCTTAGTCAATATTTTTTTCTTGAGTGTTTTTATTCCTCTTTAGGCATGAAAAAAAAAAAGCGATTGAAATTGTTTTTTATAAACCTATTTTTCATGGAGTTGCAAAAATGGCCACTCACCTGGACACCATGTGTTTAATTTTTGAAGCAAAGAAACATGTATTTACTGATATACACTGTGTGAAAACTATGAAATCATTTCAAGAATATTATTAATCTGATGTTTTGTCACATTTTAACAAACTCCAATACTAGTTATTACTCACTTTATGGAGATTAAATGAAAAAAACAAACAAAAAAAAAAACTTAATGTTAATGACAGTCAAACAACAATAACAAGTACCTGATTTACACTCAAACATGTTAGTGCAGATCAGGTTTATCAACAGCAAAGTTACAGTAATGGTATGAATGTCAGTGTATGGGATGATGCTTAAGTGTCCACTGTGTTGGCTGGTATGGAACTAAAATAATAAAATCATTGAAAATATGCTAAGAGCACAGCTGTAGAATAGCTGTCCACTGTAGTGACCACTATGTGTGAAAGGGTTAAAATAATCTTCTTCCAGGTCTCCTTAAAAATCTTCCAGGTAAGTAAATAAAAACACTGAGTAAAACTGTGGTAAAATGTGGGGTAAGGATAGGAGTGGGATTAGAGTGGGGTTAAGGCTAAAGGAGAAGTTGAGGATAAGGCCAGGGTTAGGTTTAGGAGTCAGAGGTTAATAGTAATAGTAATAGTGAAAGTAGTATTACTAGTGGTAATAGTAGTTGTTGTTGTAGTATTAGTAGTATTAGTAGTGATGGCGGTGTAGTAGTAGTAGTAGTAGTAATAGTAGTGATAGGAGTATTACAAGTGGTAGTAGTAGTAGTAGTAGTAGTAGTAATGACTGTAGTAGTAATGATAATAGTAGTAGTAGCAGAAGTAATAGTAGTAATAGTAGTAGTAGCAGCAGTAGCGATAATAGTATTCCTAGTGGTAGTAGTGGTAGTACAAGTTGTAGTAGTAGTAGTAGTAGTAGCATTTGTGATTGTGGTATTACTAGTGGGAACAGTAATGGTAGGGTTAGTAGTAGTAGCATTAGCGACAGTAATAGTTGTAGTATTGATAGTAGTAGCAGTTGTAGTGATAGTAGTAATTAGGGGTAGAGTTGGGGTTAGGCCAAGGATTAGGGCTAGGGTAAGGGTTAGGGTTGGGATTAGGGTTAGGGCTAGCGTTAGGATTAGGGTTAGGGCTAGCGTTAGGATTAGGGTTAGGGCTAGCGTTAGGATTAGGGTTAGGGGTTTGGGTTAGGGTTGGGTTAGGGTTTGGTTAGGGTTAAGGTTAGAGTTAAGGGTTAGGGGTTAGGGTTTGGGATAGGGTTAGGGTTAGGTTAGGGATAGGGTTAGGGTTAGGATTAGAGGGTTAGGGGTTGGGGTTAGGGGTTAGGGTTAGAGGGTTAGGGTTAGAGTTAGGGTTGGGGGGGGTTAGGGTAAGGGTTAGGGGTTAAGGTTAAGGGTTAGGGTTAGAGGGTTAGGGTTAGAGTTAGGGTTGGGGGGGTTAGGGTAAGGGTTAAGGGTTAGGGTTAGAGGGTTAGGGTTAGGGGTTAGGTTTAGGGTTAGGGGTTAAGGTTAGAGGGTTAGAGGGTAAGGGTTAGAGGGTTAGGGGTTAGGGTTAGGATTAGATGATTAGGGGTTAGGGTTTGGGGTTAGGGTTAGGATTAGAGGGTTAGGGGTTAGGGTTAGAGGGTTAGGGTTGGGGGGGTTAGGGTTAAGGGTTAGTGTTAGGGGTAAGGGTTAGGGTTAGAGGGTTAGGGTTAGAGTTAGGGTTGGGGGGGGTTAGGGTAAGGGTTAGGGTTAAGGGTTAGGGTTAAGGGTTAGAGGGTTAGGGTTAGAGTTAGGGTTGGGGGGGGGTTACGGGTTAGGGTTAAGGGTTAGGTTTAGGGTTAGGGGTTAGGGTTAGAGGGTTAGGGTTACGGTTGGGGGGGGTTAGGGGTTAGGGTTAAGGGTTAGGGTTAGAGGGTTAGGGTTTGGGGTTAGGGTTAGGGTTGGGGGGGTGAGGGTTAAGGGTTAGTGTTAGGGGTAAGGTTTAGGGGTTAGGGTTAGAAGTTGTCTGTTTCAGGTTCACAAAAGCTGCTGTAAGTATGTGTTTATGTTCCTTTTCTTCAGTGGTTTTGCTTTACTTAGTGTTTTAGGGTCAAAACAGGTGGAATAACAGAAAAAGACAGAGAGGAACTCAAGTTTGACAGTTTTTTATTAAATAAGACACTCAGAATGTACATGAAAAACTGGCGACTCGTCCTGCCTTCTCCGCTAATTAACTCGGACAGGCTCCAAGCGACCCCTGTGGCCCTAGTGTGGATAAAGCGGGTTCAGAAAATGAATGAATGAATGAAGAGATTTAGGATGCAGAACATGAACTGTGAACTGGAACACAATGAACAACAACAAGGATTTGAATTTTGGCCCAGTAGTTTTTGTTTTGGGGCTCTTTTTGTCTCAATCTGTCCAGCTACTTTTTGGCACATGGTTGAACTCCAAAAAGCAGTTACATGGTCAAAAAAAAAAAAAAAGAGAGGGGAAAGAAAAAAAGAAAAGAAAATCATACAACACTGAAAACATAAAACAAGGAAAACAAGGTCAAACAAACAAACAAACTGTCTATTTTTACAGTCAGTCGGTCTCACTCATTGTTTTATCCCCCATTACACAGGTAGCAGGGGGTGCACTGAGCATGCTCAGATGTCTATGGAAAGAAGAGGGTCTATTCTATTCATCTATCAGCATATTTGGAAACTTTTCCTATTGAGCAAACAGTTGAATATTTATGACTATTTCAGATAAATCATACATTCAGAACACTCACCACAGACACATCAGGGGTTAAAGGGTTAACTCAAATTGATAAAACTTTAAAGTAGAAAAAGTCACAGAGCTGTACATGTTCTTTCTAATAACATGTGCATGGATTCTTCAGTTCTTTTCTGTTGAACTTTTCATCTGCATTTACACTGAGGGTTCAGGAGTGTGTTCAGACACATGCTGTGGGTTCAGGTGTGTTTTCGTCCTGTAAACGTCTGAGTGTCTGCAGCTCATCTTCGTAGACCAGCAGCTGATCCACCTGCAGACTGTCCTCCTGTCCGTCCTGCTGCTGGCTCCGGCTGATGCTTCCATCCTGCTCCTGCCGTTGGGCCTCCTTTAGATTCTCATAAAGCTTCTGGAAAACATCTGAGCCAAGTCGACTGCACAGTGACCTGCAGGTAAAACACACAGGTGAGAGAGGTGAGAAGAAGCTCATCAAACAGCCACAGATGGAGCCAAAAAAAAAGAAAATAGAGTTGTGCAGGTTCACAGCACAAGCTTCCTTTACAGAGCAGAATTCAGCCTCTACCTTAGGTTTGTTTTCTTGTGATAGTTAACCTAATCATTAAAAATGTCCTGATATGACAAAAATGGTTTTACTTAAAGAAAAAGGCATTTTTGTTGCTACAGAAATGCTTTCATTCATGAGTGACCCCTTATAGTCGAGGAGCCAAAGTCTCAAAAATGAGTTGAACCTGACATGGTCTGCCATACTTTTTATTTGTGTTTTTTTTTTTTTTTGTTAATTTTTATCCTAAGGACCAATAATTGGAGGGTCTACTCTGCTGGAAATATCGCGAAAAAAAAATTGTGGCCTTATTAGTGTATGTACCCCTCATTTTTTGACATAAAATTTTGAAAAATGAAAATTTTCCTTCAGTCCTCAGTGGGCTGGGTAAGCTGTCAATAAATGCATTCCAGATGCAAAAAACACATATGGTGACAACCTTCAATGAAAAAATAATTCTTAAAACACATTTCTGCAGGATTTTGGCTCAATTTAATGCAAAAAAAAATAAGGCGTTTTCTCACTTTTTTCCAATATTTTCAACTTTACGTCATTGGCAATCAACTATTCCCCCAAGTTATGACATCAGCCAATATGCCATTCTTTTCACCAAACAACACACTCATTCCACAGAAAAAATTATAAAATCCAACCAAAACCAGCAGATCTGTGATGATTTCTCTACTAGTTGGCAATACAGGCCCAGAACCTCAATAGGATTTTAAGCTACTCGCAAAATTCCGAAAGACAGAAGATGAAGATATTTAGCTTCATGGCACACTTACACACACACACACACACACACACACACACACACACACACACACACACACATGATTTTAGTAATTTGAATGAGTTTGGAACAACAGATCAATGGTTACCAACAGACTTCAAGGCTGTGCATCATCATCTGTATGTAAGTCCAATGGGTAAATGCTGCAGAATGGAAATCATTCAATTATTAATAGACATTAATATTTCTTAGGAATTGTAGGTGCAATTTTATTAAAAAAAAAAAAAAAAAAAAAAAAAGTTTAATAACAGAATTTGGATTTGTTGCCTGTTGCTCTTGTTACCCCAAATTGGATTGTGAAGAATAGATGTAGTGTTTCTTTAAGAAATAGGCAGAAGTGATTCTACCTGATGTTGTTGATTTGAGCTGAAGTAAGTTCTGTATTTTGTCTTACTTTCAGCTGACTATTTTAGTTTATGTCTATGGCTTAAGTGTTATAAAGCATAGCCCACAATCTGTATGTGACAAGATCTAAGTTAAGGATGTCTTTTTATTTACAATTTACATATTTAAATGTTATTTCCATGCATATTATCAATATCTAAGCTGGCTAGTCATTTCTGTATCTGTAATTAGCTAATGCTATAGCAGCTACACTTGATTACTAGTTATGTAGTTTTAGGGTACTGAAGCCTGAATTTTGTACATGTATCACTTAAATATTACAAAAGAAGTAATAGAGGTCTTTATTTATAGTAACAATTGAGTTTTTTTCATAAATTATTTCTGGTCAATCTTATCAAGTTAGCATAGCCTAGCAATTAGCTTAGCATGCTAAGGCTAGCAGTTAACATGATATGTAGGTTTAGGAATATAAAGATTTTAAATTGTCATTTTAGCCGCCAAAGTATGGTCGCTAAAGTGAATAGGCAACTTATTAACTTGCAATAATAATATAAAACACTTATTATACATGTTTATAGAAATCTTAGATGAATAAATAAGCTAATTAATTTATAAGCTCGTCATTAGTTTATGCCCTCTTCTTGCTTATTGTTGTTGTTGTTGTTTTGTTTGTTTTTGTGATGTGTATGTCATTATTATGTGTATCTTTTGATTTATAGTGAATGAGTGTTGTATGAATGTTGGCTGTTTTTCGTAATACATGCCTAGGGACTGCAGATGAAAAATAGGTATTTTACTAATTCTGGCATATTTACATGATGTATTTTTATACAACTGTTAATTAATGTGCATTATCCATATTACATAAACCATTAAATAAATAAGATAAATTATAAGTGGTTTGATTTGGCAAATACATAATATATAAATAAATAATAAATAAATTTGGCAAATATTGTCATCACCATAGGGTTAGGGTCATGCATTCCTTCAAGTCATTCAGGCGAGTCACATTTTTTAAAGGATAGTTTCTAAATGTAAACATTTTAATCATTGAACTTTACTTTTTTGCACGAAAACAAAGAAACTTATTTAGAGTTGTCGTTACTTATACATTAGTATGCTAGTATTTTATTGGTCAAGGTATATGTGGCCCCTGAACTAAAATAAGTTTGATACCCCTTGTCAAGAGAGTTTAATAGTCTAATAGTTTTGATGTAAAAAAAATAAATAAATAAAATAAAAAAGTTAATTTAGTTTGTTCCTTTGTTGTCCATTTATTCAGTAGGTTCCTTGTTATGTGACAGTCCTTGAAAACTAACCTGTTCTGTATTTACCAGGTGAAGGATTTATCTCTTTTCTTTGTGCTTTACAAACATGTCCAAACTTTCCAAACCTGTCTCACTAGACGTCCTATATTTACTCCAGACATGTGTAAACCCGGACCTCGGTTTGATAGTGATACGTGATCGTGTGTTAGTGTGTATTTCCTCCCATGGCCGACAGGATCATATTTACAGCAGCTCCGACCTTTGACCTTTGAATCCGTGAATCCATTTGTGCTGTTTGTGTGGTGTCATCTCCTGGTCTTCGTCCTGTGGGAGGAGTTTTGACTGACAGGACAATCCGTGTTGGTCTCGGTCCGTCTCAGGTGTTTGACTCTGTTTGGTCTCCTGTCGGCAGGTGAACCACATGTTTCTTCTTCTTCTGTTTGACAGGACGTTCTCCGGTCGTCTGGCGCTTCAGAGAATGTTTTCTTTTTCTCTTCTCCAGAGTCACACGCTTCAGTGCAGACAGAAAAAACATCCAAACAGGAATAAAACGTCATCTGATGGGCTCAGTCTTCAGGTTTTAACTTCAGTCCTGTTTACTGCATTCACAGATGTGTTGGCTCCAATAAATCCAGATTTTTAACCTTTACATAGAATTTGGATCAGTATGACCTGACGTGATGTTCAACAGCAGCCGATAACTTTTCCGAAAATGACCCAAAATGCTACTTTTCATACATTGACACTCTTCTCGGCCAAATAAACACAACTGACTGGGTTTAGGCAGG
Organism: Sphaeramia orbicularis; assembly: GCF_902148855.1. Taxonomy (NCBI): domain Eukaryota; kingdom Metazoa; phylum Chordata; class Actinopteri; order Kurtiformes; family Apogonidae; genus Sphaeramia; species Sphaeramia orbicularis. The sequence continues at coordinate 22,523,765 of NC_043972.1, forward strand.
TGGTTGGAGGAGGGGACAATGAATGAATGAATGTTTTACACACAGTACAACCAACAAAAGCAAATTATCAACATAAATAAAATTAAATTTAAAAAAAAATATACAATTATACAAAAGAAATTATGTACACATTGGAAAAGGAAAAATAAATAAGAAAACCTATTGATATTTAAACATTTTGGTCCTCATATGTCAACAAAATCCTCTCTTTACACCTCTGTTTAAACTGAAACATACAGGATTTGGACAGTTTTAACTCGTTCATACTGTTCCATAATTTCACCTCACAAACAGCACCCACATATTAAATATTATAACCCCTTCCCTTGAAATTGTGGTTTCCTTCCCTATTAATAAATGTTTTCCGATTATTCTTTGATAGTTGGTTATTTTTTTTGTCTTAAACATTACTTGCTGCTATTTTATTTGGTTTTTTTTGGTCAAATTCTATCTACATTACATTACATTATTTATAACTTGGGTAGTTCAGAGACCATCATGCCTTATTAAATCCCTTCAGTCATTTTATATTTACTCAGGTACAGTTTAACATAGTAGTTGACATCTTGGCCACGTCTGAGGACAACATCATTGTCAAGTTTACTGACGACACGGCTGTGGTGGGTCTCATCTCCAATGACAACTAGAGGTCGTACAGGAGTGAGATCTGCCTCCTGGAGGACTGGTACCAGCTCAACAACCTGCAGCTGAACATCGGCAAAACTAAAGAATTGATTGTGGACTTCAGCCGGAAGCAGCAGAGGAGCTACACCCTGCTCACCATTTGCAGGACACTGGTGGAGAGGTTGGACAGCTTCAGATACCTTGGGGTCAACATCTCAGAGGATCCGACATGGACCAAACACATCAACGTCCTGGTAAAGAAGGTCCGTCAGCGATTCTACCTCCTCAGATGTCTTCCAACTCTCCGTCAGGATACTCAAGAACTTCTACACCTGTACAGTAGAGAGTATCCCTTTGTACAGTATCATCACCTCCAACCTGGACTTACTGGCCATCCTCAGAACCTCCCTCCCCAACCAAATGGACATTTACACCAAACGCTGCAGAACCAGGGCCACCAAAATCTTGAGAGCCCACTCACCCCGGCAATAAACTGTTTTTACTGCTGCCTTCTGGGAGGCACTACCACTGCCTGCAGGCTAACACCGAGAGGATGAGGGGGAGCTTCTTTCCTCAGGCCATTCGCATCCTCAACAAACACTGACTTCTTTCTTTTACAACTGCACATTGCACTAAGCACATTTAATCCACTTTATATTTCTATTTAGATTCTATTCATATGCTCTTAGTTTATCGTGTACTTGCTTATTTGGTTTTTCTTTTATACTGTTGTCCTTTGTTGTTTTGTAGTGTATAAGTATTTGGAGAACAGACACACAATACATTTCACTGCACGTTCTACAATGTATGATTGTGTATGTCACAAATAAAGCTCATTTGATTTGATTTGATTTAGTTAAAGTCAGGGGACCTTAATCTTCTCCCTCAGTCTCCTGGTATCTGGATCCAGTCCTGGTCCAGTTTGTGGATTAACTCCACAGGATATAAAACATAAATCGAAGATTGTGAATTCACACCTTCTGAACACAAACTGATGATGTATTGATTTGCGCTCATCTTCATCTCTTCTCACCAACTCTGAACTGCAGCAGATCGAACGTGTTCCTGCTGAACAAACTGAACGGCAGCCGTAGGATTAAAGCATGACCTACAGCTGGACCAACACAAAGACCACAAACTGGCCACGGGGATTAGAAGAACTGACGAACGGTTTCAGCCTTGGCAGGAAAAAACCCTCAGAGACTGGAATCCATGAAGTACACTGACTGTATGTGGGAAGACCTTGATTATAAAGTAAATGAATGCAATTTTATTTATCATTTATTGTGAGTTTAACAGTTTTATGAAGGTTTGAGTCATGGGTTATCATCACATTTCAGAGTAAACAAATTTCTAACTAGAAAAGCACTCGGAGTGCACAGACCTCCGCCAAGGCAGATAAGTGCCCCTCCCCCCGATCACCACCAAAATTTAATCATTTGTTCCTTGTGTCAGTATCAACATTTCCTGAAATTTTCATCCAAATCCGTCCATAAGTTTTTGAGTTATCTTGCACACGGACAGACAGACAGACAAACCAACACTGGCAAAAACATAACCTCCTTGGCGGAGGTAATTATTCTGTTTGAATAGAGACACCAGGATTAGTGTTATTATTACCCCGCCCCCAGAGGGGAGGCAAGGAGTATGGTTTTTGGTTCAGTTTGTTTGTTTGCTTGTTAATACTCTAGCAGCAAAACTATTGATTGAATTCTTACCAAATTGGGTTTATAGATTGCCAGTGACCCAGAATAGATGTGATTACATTTTTGGAAAAAGTAAGTCAAAGTTAAATTTTTTATATTTTATTAATCTTTTTTTTCCCTCCCATTTACTTATAATGGCTGACATTTCAAATGTTTATAAAAATATCAGTTTTGTTTCAATTTACTTCAAAATTGGCACATATACTATACAGTTGTGGAAAAAAATTATTAGACCATCAAAAGTCATCAAAAACAATGGTTATGCAATCAAGTACTAACTCCTGTGTGTAACATGTGACTGAAACAGACAGAAAAGAAAACATGGAATGCCTAAAAGCACTGTTTTTTTCAGTACAATGCCATAGCTACTGATGTAAGAACTGAAGTAATTTTGGTTATTATCAAGAAAACATGGAAAATGGATAAATATCAGCTCTGAAATTAAACTCTTATGAACTATTTTTGTTGTTATCATTATATTTGTCCAAACAAATGCACCTTTAGTTGTACCAGGCATTAAAATGAGCAAGAAATTGAAGAAAACAAGGGTGGTCTAATAATTTTTTCTGCGACTGTAGAAGCAATTGATATGCTGACATCAGCACACGCATAGACATGATGACATCAGTTGGATCGATGCCAAAATAATCTACAATACATGCAAGGGGCGGGGTTTGTTGTGCCTGACACCACTTGTTTTGGTCTTGTTTGTCAATAACTTAAAACCATAAATTACCTTCTGGTTTCTTCAACTTTATCTCAGGATCAAAAATCAGCCTTGAAACTGGAGAGAAATACAATATGTGTTTTTTCCTGACGTTCATCGATACTGACTGACATGAAAATGTTTATTGCAAGATCATTATTAGATGTATCACCCTGATCCAATGATATCCATGAACTGACATTATTACTGGTGCTGCTGATGTGTATGACTGACTCTACATAGTGCAATTACCCATGATCCTCAGCTACCGTTGCCATAGACAAGACGCCTCAGTGTTTTTAGAGCTTGTTAATGAAGTGATAAAGTGATAAATGGTGGCAGCAGATTGTGTTTGAAACGTACCGTGTATGTGTAGAATCCCACTGACACTGAAATGACATGAAAACACACCTCAGCTCCAAACGTTCAGGCTTTTTCCTGTAGTTTTCTGACTTCTTTTCATGCTGAGAAATGCTACCGGGACTAAAGTTTCCTCAGCATTCATGACCTGTCAGTTTGCAGAAAGGTAGGATATAATTTATGATAATGTATTCTTTCTAATATAACCTCGTATCAAAGTACACCACGGGCGCTCTGCAGTAAATGACTGGAAGTGGAACAGCTGATCCTGCTGATGCTCGTCCTTCTTTATAAAAATAGAGGCAGGATGTGGACGCTGCTGTAAAGTATTAACAGTCTTATTTCCTTCTGTTTTATGACAAGCTCTGACGGCTTTTAATTCCACCGAGAGGATCCTCCTGCTGTTGCCATGGTTACCACCTACTCACATTGAGAGTCGAGACCACCAAAACAGAGACCAAGTCGAGACTAGACCAGATACAGGAGTCCAGTCTATGACATCAGAGTTGATCGTACAAATAAACCTTCAGGTTCAGGTCCGAGGTTTCATCTCAAACCAGTTCTTTCAGTTTCAACCTTTAAAGAACAGTTTGCTGCAGGAAAACTGGTTCCAGATTGGTTTACTGATCTGGAACCAGGGTCTAGATGGAGGATTATTAGGACCAACAAGAACCAACTAAACCTCTGTGTTTAGTTGGTCAAGACAGCCCTTCAGTGAACTAAAAATATAAAACCTGATCTTTGCCCTCAGACAGACTAATTTATCCAAGAACAAAGAGCAGAGGATCAATAATAGATGTGGACTCGGAGACCAAAGACATGTCTGTTTGATAGATCCAAGACTAATTAATGTATATTCTTCAGACCATTAAAACAAGACGTCAAACTAAAATATGAACAAATCCTTTTCTCAAACAGACATCAACATAAATTTAGATTTGATTCAACCAAGTGTATGATCATAATAATACAACAGTTAAAACAATAAATCATTATTATTAAATTTGAAGGCTGATTTTTAGTCCTTGTTAAACGCCGCTGCACGTCTTTAAACTGGCACGAGAAAGTTTGAGCAGATTTCACCAATTTTAACTTCACTCCACTGGCTACCCATCCATTTAAGAATTCATTTTAAACTTGTTTTATTTGCTTTTAAATCTTTAAATGGTTTTACCCCCACCATACCTCTCTGAGCTTCTGTACCCTACACATCCAGCTGATCTCTCAGGTCAGCTGACCAGCTGCTCCTGAAGGTTCCCAAAACTAGGCTGAAGCTCAGAGGGGACCGAGTGTTTTCTGTTGCAGCTCCAAAACTATAGACTGAACTGCAGCTGCACATTAGACAGGTCTCCTCACTGTCTAACTTTAAAACTCTTCTTAAAACCCACCTCTTTTCTTTGGTTTTTCACACCCCGTAGTTTGTTGATTTTATGTGCATGGATATTTTATCTGGGGTCTCTTTATTCATCTATTGTGTTTTATTGTGTTTTTATCTTAGTATTTCATCTTCTTATTATGTTTTTATTGTGTTTATTTTACTGTACAGCACTTTGGAAACCTTTTGTGTTTATTTAAATTTGTGCTTTATGAATAAAAATGGACTGGATGGAAACTTAACAATATTCCTACGATGATGCTAAAAATACGGTAATAACTTTTCCTCAACAATAAATTCACATTCCAGCAGTACAGTCATGTCCATATGTGCTAAAATATGTAATCATGCAAAAGAAACCAGCATAAAGCTCATCAGTAGACAGAAGCATGAATGGGTCAAAGATCTTCTGATTTTGTACTGATCTTGGTCTTGATAAAAGCCAGTGGATCAACAGCAGACCACATGACACCCCAAATCATCCCTGACTGTGGAGACTTCACACTGGACTTGGATTCTGTGGATCTGCACTCTTTTTCCAGACTCCAGGAACTCAACTTTGGACCACTGAGCATTGGTCCAGGTCTCTTCCTCCTTGGCCCAGGTAAGACTCTTCTGACACTGTCTCTGGTTCAGGAGCATCTTGGCTGTATAAATCTACCATCCGTGGTCCTTTTCCTGGACTCTTCTATGGATTGTGTCTCTTGAAGGACCAAGCCTCAGTCCACTCTATGAAGATCCACCAAGTTCCTCAATGGACTTTTTCTTGATAATCTTCTAAAGGCTTCTGCTATACCAGGTGCTTGTCTACCTTTCCAACCACACTTTTCTCATCCAGTCCTCTTTCTGTACCTGTGCCATGCTTGAGATACTGGTTTTTAATTATTACCCCACCCCCGAAGGGGAGGCAAGGGGTTTTTGGTTCGGTTTGTTTCTTTGTTTGTTAACACTCTAGCAGCAAAACTATTGGTTGAATTCATACCAAATTGGGTTTATAAATTGCCAGTGACCCAGAATCAATGTGATTACATTTTGGGAAAAGTAGGTCAAAATAAAATTTTTCAATGAAATTAAAAAAAAAAAAAATCCCATTTACCTCTAAATAAATTTCAAATGTCTATAAAACATCAATTTTGTTTAAATTTACTTCAAACTTGGCACATATAGAGGCAATTCTTAGACATCACGCTAACATAAAGCTAGGGCATATGTATTTTTTCATATTTTGGGTAAATTTTTGTCAAATTCCCTCCACACCATTTACTTAACATTGTGGCACTCCTTTATAAAGTATCAGGAAATCAGTCAAATAAAAGCATCCATAAATCTGTCATTTCTAATCAACTCAATCTGACATCATGATGACATCATCTGGATCAATGCCAAAATAAACTACAATACGTGAAAGTGGTGGGGTTTGTTGTGCCTGGCACCACTTGTTTAGTTATGTCCTTCCTTATCAAAATTCACAAAAAGCAATGCTTTGAACATTTTTACATGCTAAGTCAAGAATATATCCTCTTTTGACTTTCTGAAATAACCGAAAAAAGTTCCGATTTTTAAATGACATTCTAATCTTTTGAGATGGATGCATTTCAGGTCATGTCACTCAGAAACTAAACAAAGCAAAAAATGACAGTTCTAACACAACCCACGTCTATGTTCTGCATGTTCTGCCACTTGGTCATGCCATTTTTGATATGCCTTGACCCTTGACCCCTGACCCTGTCTCGACATGTAGCATTAACCCATAAAGACCTAAACATCCACCTTTAACCAAAACCATCTACTGATCTAAACTGTTTAATACCTGTGATCCACTAATCCTATCAATACATGTAAATAACTGGTGTAAAATACAGTTTGTCATCTTTTCATGGTCATCAGATATGACCCATTTGCACGTTTAGAGGCTCTGTAGTTACCATGGAAACACTGTCATCTTCTACAGCATTGACTCACCAGTAAAACCCATGGAGTTGGATCAATGACAGTGGATGGACACACTGGTTTTAGGTTTAATTAATGAGACATTTGACTGGAAAAGTCACTTTTTGTTCAGTTTTCTCTGTTTTTGATATAATAACCTTCAACTTTAATCTGAGGTTTTATGAACACTTTAAGTAAATTAAATGTAGGAAAATACCTAATTTATATTGATAAAATACAAAAGACAGAGGATAATATTATAATCAATAATGCTAAATCACTTAAGAAAGGTTAAATAGAGAGAACATTTCATTTGGGAACTGACATAAAAGCAGCACTGGGTCTTTATTGGTTAATATCTGAGCATGTGCACAACAGACCATCCCTCTACAGAACATGAGGAATCCATGAACTCATTTTGTTTCCTTATTATCGTTTCTCTGTGAAATTTGTGTATTGATGTGTAATTATTCAGTTTATGAATGTAAATGAAGAACACTGTGAGACGATAAAATGAGACCAAGTCTATGTTTTTCCAATAAACTGACAGTTGATTCTGATTATGTAATGAAGTAAAAAGCAGATTAAAGTCTCAGTGTGAAATTGAGTAAAGACTGTAATAAATAAAGACGTGTTTGAGATATTAAACTGTGGTTGATGATGATTAGCGGCTCTGATGGTTTTAACCGTTAATGAAGAATCGTGCATCAGATAAACCTTCACCTGTTTCACCAGGTGAGTCTAAGACAAACAGAAGCAGACATAATGTAAGATCATCTGACAGTTTATAGTTTCTGTTTAATGTCCTCTGTTGTTTCTGAGTGAAGATGTTCTTTTTTTTCTCCACTGTGATTTCTGTTTGCGTTTCTGCTTCTTCATTTTAATCCGAGTTGGGTTCATCTTACACTCTGATCCACACGGCGACAATCTGTACCTTCAGGGACCGTGTTTGTCTACAGTAATTGGATTATTTCAAATTAAACTTTCACTCACGGAGCTTAAATCTGAGCCGATATCTCAGACCAAAAGCCAAACCGTAAACAGGAAAAGGAAAGACGGGAACGTTGTTATTATAAAAACAGCTCAAAGTCTGTGAACTGAGACGACGTGAGAAAAAACAGAATCAGAGAGAAGTTTGTAGAAGGAAACCAAGATAAAAGCAACAATGTGCACAAAAATGACTTTCGAAAAGTGTTCTGACAAATAATACTTTTCTTCTAACCAGTGAGTCATGTTTTCTACCAACGCCAGGAGTTATTTTCTAAAAATAGGGAAGGACTTGAGGATTATATTAGTCTACATTATCTGTGTCAGACACTAAATATACTAACTCATACATACTTTAATAAGACGAATTGGAAAATAAGTGACAAAAGTGCTTAGTTGATGTTTTCAATGTATATGGGTGCTTCTATGAAACTGGGTTCATTTTGGTATCTGGCATTTTAGCAGCTTTTTAGTCCCAATAATAAAAGAGAAATTTAGACATATATCCCCCCAGGATGTACCTAATGATAACCTCAGATAAATGCAAAAAAAAATTATAGTCTTGCTCTGACCATCCCAAAATGAAGGAATTTTTAATAAAATAATGGGGCCAAAAATAGGACCAAAATTGGGACATGAAAAGCTACCTACGTGCCAATGTGTTTTATTTTGAAAACACAGCTTGAAATGGTCTTAGATACTGCTATAAATGTGCACTGCATTAAATTTGATGATCCTAGTAGTTTTTCTAATCCAGACATGTGGGTTTTTCATGAATCTCAGTTTCATTCCAGGTTTTGTATGTAACCCATCGTGTCCACTTGTGTTACATATAGAACCTGCCCATTTAAACACAAATAAATTGCAAATGATTTTGCAACAGTGGTCATTTTTGTGAAACACTCTGCCTTACATAATTGGTTCGATTCCCAAAATGTACCTGTGAGGGAATAAAAAGATATTCAAAAAATAGTAGCGCATAATTTTCGTGTCCTTTTACTGTGTTACATGCAGATTTTTGTATCAAATATAATGTAAAATAATATAAAATTTGTTTATCTGAAAAACAGTTTCTCTTTTATCTCAGTAAATATTTATTTTTAAAATAGACCCAAAGTGCTTCCAAACTTGCTTCATAACATTAGTCTACATCTGGTTTGAATTTTTAGCCCCATGTTTTTTATGGAGCAGTTTCACAGACGCACCCATTATAATAAGGTGTTATTTCACATATATATTGGTTTATGTACATTTATACAACAGATTCCTAAATCTTCCAGCATAAAGAACCTGTAAAGTGCATATATTATGAAGTGCAGACAGTGTTTTGAAGGAGATCTGTTGCTCTGAGGCGAACATTCCTTTGGACTAAACCCGTTCTCTCATTGATTCCCAGAATTTCACATTTTAACCCAAGACTGAATCTTTGAAACTACAGCCAACCTGAATTTTTGACTTAATTTTTCTTCATATATTGACTCAAATGTTCACTCCTTTTGTTCTGGAGGCCTTTTACTTGTAGACCAGTGTAACCTGACTTTGAACATGAGCAGTTTTCTTCCATTTGATCTCAGTTTGACTTAAACATCAGCTGTATGAGTGGTTAATATGAATTTAAATCTACAGCTCATCTCCACTTGAAAGGTTTCTATCCCAGTCCTCCTTGTGGGTGGTCCAGATGCAGCCCCTCATTTCACTTCTATAATATTCAACAACAAAACAAACCACAGATCATCATCAGTTCACCTTCGGTCTCATTCATGATTTTAGATGGTGATCGATCTTAATCTGTCATATCAATATTCATATATTGATCCACAAGAGGACAATAAAGCCCATCATATCATTTCAGATCATATCGTATGATCTGATTTTCAGGGATTGAACAGAGTGTATCAACACAAAAATAAACAACTCTAAATAAACAACTTTATTTACGCAGCTAAAGTTTCTTTTAATTGGTCCATCTATCAGTGTATTTTACAGAAGGTACTGCACCAGCTTGTAGTTTTGTAGCATTGATGTCGTTAGTACACATCATTATGATTTGTGAGTTTATTTCAGGCCATTTGTAGCAATACTTTTGCTTCATTCCATACTTAAGTGGTCAAGTTAATCAGCATTAACTTAAAAGATTTGTGCAGTGTGTTAGACATAAATTCTGCTTTGCACTGGACTTATTTTTAGTGGATGTTTAATGTTTTACTGTGTGTTTTAGAAGCATTTACTGTACACCTAAGGTTATGAATACTGCTGGAACTTGTGAATTTCTAATGTAATGTAATATAATGTAATGTAATGTAATATACTCTAATCTAATCTAATCTAATCTAATCTAATGCTCTAAAACTACAGAACCTTTAATCCTATCAGTATATGCTTTCTAAAATCAGGTAAAGTGGAGTTTATCTACTTTTTGTCTCTTTTGAATCCTCTGATTCTCTGTAGGAATATGTATAATTTATTAAATAAAATGTGTGTCACTGTTTGCATTTGTGCACTTGATAATATAAGTCATTTTGGGCAAATGTACATGGTCAGTTAATTAATATAAAAAATACCCTGAAAAACATCAACGATAATATTAGAAAAAATGGATTTCACTTGATTTTGTGGATGAAAATTCATTTGGCAGCTGAACATATAAGTACCTAACGTTCACAATAAAACCATGTTATTGTATTTTACTTTATTTTTGAATGTTTTCCAGTTTCTCCGTTTTTTCTGAACACATTGACACACACCATCCAGAGTTTATAAAAATCTTCACTTTGGAAAATGTACTAAAGTTCTAAAAGTGATGTTCTAATGTTCTAAAATACATGTTCCTTTCAACTGGATGAAACTTTGGGTTCACACCTGATGCTGACTCATGCAAAATTATAGAAAAACAGAATAAATACATAAGAGACAGACATCTAAAACACTGCTCTGGACCTTTAAGTGTTAAGCCCATCAACTGCAGGTCCAGCTTCTGAACGCTGATATTCATTAAGTCTGATTTACAAAGATTTTTCACAGTTATGTTAGAATGTAAAAACATTTTGATTCACTGTAAAACTTCACATGTATTTTTGCACAAACCCACCCCTGGTCTTATTGATTCTAACAGAACATAAACATAAAGTGGTCAGACTCACTCTCTCAGACGATGGATCCTGGTCTCCATTAGACTGATGTTAAACACCCGGGGTCCCCATGGACTCTGAGGGGTGTCGGACTCTGCAGTATCAGCTGGTTAACAAACAGAACGAAACACCAGACACACGTTACTCAGACAAACAGGATACTATATATGATTATAAAGCACATTAGATGGTATTTGTCCATGTTCTGTGGAGCTGAAGACTTATTGAACTGTGAAACTTCAACAAGGTGAGACGACCCTGTGTGGTAAAGATAGTCTACAAAGTGTTGAAACTACAGTAGACTTTGGAGAATGCTTTTGTGACCTAAAATATTGTTTACGTGTGGATGAGAGGCCCAAATGTACTTTATGTCTGCATTAGAATGGACAGGACAAAAGAAAAGTTAAGCAGAATCAAGTGTGGATATTTATGTTAAAATTATAAATCATTGCTTTGTCTTTTATCTCATCACTTCATATGTGTTTGATCATAAAAACATGCTCTTGTTTTTGTGACTTAAAAACCTGTTTACATGAGGACGACAGGCACAAATGTACAGGCAAATATGAGTTTTGCAGAATATCACTGTTGTGTATCAGTGCTGATAGAGAATAAATCAGTGTTTTACCTTCAGTGAATCAATGTCCACACAGAAACATGTGGGAGATGGGACCAGAATGAACAGTGATTATTAATAAATCACTTGGTTTTTATTCATCAGACCTCTGCTTCAGTCTGTCTCTGTTTTTACACTGTGGTCATATTTTGTTGGTCAAAACATAAATCTAGATCATGTAAAAATTATACCCAAACAACCCAAACCAACAGTTGAGGAAACTTATATTTGTAACTTCACTTGTAGTTGCCAGATTTTCATGACAGACTAAATCCTCTGTGTGCGGTACATAAATGTTTGTGACAGTTTGTACTCTTTTTTTTCTTTTACCCCGCCCCCTGAAGGGGAGTCATAGGGGTTCTGTTTTTGGTTTGGTTTGTTTGTTTCTTTGTTTGTCTCTTTGTTTGTTAATACTGTAGCAGCAGAACCATTGGTTGAATTCTTATCAAATTGGGTTTATAGATTGCCAGTGACCCAGAATAGACCTCATTACATCTTGGGAAAAATAGGTCAGAGTTCAAATTTTTTATCAATTTTTTTTTTTTTTTTTTTTACATATTTTTTTTCTTCCATTTACTTATAATGGGTGAGATTTCACATGTCTATAAAAATATCAATTTTGTTTCAATTGCTGTTTCAAATGCTAACATCAGTACACACATAGACATGATGACTTCAGCTGAATCGATGCCAAAACAAGCTACAATATGTGTGAGGGGTGGGGTTTGTTGTGCCTGGAACCACTTGTTTGTTTCTTCATTTGTTTGTTTGTTAACACTCTAGCAGCAAAACTATTAGTTGAATTCATATCAAATTGGGTTTACAGATTGCCAGTGACCCAGAATAGATTTCATTACATTTTGGGAAAAGTAGGTCAAAGTTTAAATTTTTTATGAATTTTTCAAATCTTTTTTTCCCCTCATTTTGTTGTAATGGGCGAAATTTCAAATGTTTATAACAGCCAAACTATTGGTACATGCATACCAAATTGGGTTTATAGATTGCCAGTGACCCAGAGTATATCTGATTATATTTTGGGAAAAGTAGGTCAAAGTTCAATTTTTTTAAAATGAATTTTTCAAATCTTTTTTTTTTTTCATTTACTTACAATGGGCAAAATTTCACATATCTGTAGGAGCAAAACTATTGTTTGAATTCATACCAAATTGACTTTATAGATTGCCACTGACCCAGAATAGATTTCATTACATTTTGGGAACAGTTGGTCGAAGATGAAATTCTTTATTAATTTTTAAAATATCTTCACATTTACTTATAATGGGCGAAATATGTGCAAGGGGCGGGGTTTGTTGTGCCTGGCACCACTTATTTTTGTTCTACTGTGGACAGAGGTATTTTAGAAAATGAAAGTGGATGAATTTCAGTGTGAACAGGGTAAAAAAATCTTGGGGTGTATTTCATCATGATTACGCAGAGTGAGTCATGGTCCATAACTCAACATATTAACTACAGCAGCTGCATCTGAATTTTACATATTTAATGTTCATGACATTGGACAAACGTCCTCAAATCCACAGTTACATCTGAGACATTAAATCCCACTGACAGAGACGTTTTTGTCTCTGTGATGCAACAGTATGAGTTGATCAGCTGAGTGTGATCAGCACCGGGTCAAATCATTAACATTCAGCGCTCATTAACATTCAGCTCTTTATAATCAGCAGCTTCATCGGGGCCGCGCTCATTAACATTCACACGTTGTTAACACTCACAACCTGAATATTAAAAACTCCGACAAAGATCACAACGGCTGCAGCTCAGACTTTAGTGTGTGTTGTTCATGTGTCTCTATTAGAATCCCATTAAAACCTCCAGAGTTCACTGTCAGATCCACTCTCCAGCCAAAACTTTACAAATACATGTTTTACAAAATGCTGAAGTAAAGAATTCAATGTTGAAACCACAGGAACCACAAATACACAATTTGTCTGTAATCTGGTGATTCAGGGGCTGATGCACATAATAGTAAAGAGGAAGTAGTCACAGTCACAGGTTTGTTATGGAACCTTCAGACAATATGATGTAATAGAAGCATGACAGAGAGAAAACAACATAAATGATGCAACAAGATAAAAATAATGTGAAAGATACAACAAGAAAATGACACTAAAGTTGCATCGAGAATATGATGTAAAAATGCAGAAACAAGAAAATGACCTAAAAGATGCAACGAGGTGAAAATGACATAAAAGACACAACAAGATGAAAAGAAAAGAAAAGATGCAAGAAGAAAAAACTGACATAAAACACAAAAAACAAAATGAAAACAATATAAAAGACAGGACAAGATGAAAACAGAGTAAAAGACATAACAAAAAGAAAATTTTGTAAAAGATGCAAAACACAGTGAAAACGATATCCAGGATGGTTGCTTTTTATCCCAATAAAAACTTCAGGCTTTTTCGAAACTGCAATTTTTTTTCCCAAGACCTTGACTTTATGTACTCTTGTACTTTTTTGGTTGCGATTGAACCTGTTGTGTGTAGTAGAAAAGTTAATGTTAATAAATGTATGAATGAATGAATGCATAATTTGCAGTAAAATATGTTTTACTGACAGAAACGTTTTCAAAACATATGAAAATCACAAAAGTGCATGAATATCACACAAAGAAGTGTCACTGCAATCCTTCCAGTACTGACCACTTGGTGAAATTATAACAAGTTTTTTATTTGCTTTACTCAAGTATTTCTAATCTTATAACATTCTGTCCCTTTGAGCAAACTGTAAAATTTGACTTTGAGAGAAAGTTTTTTCCATACTTCACTAAGACTTTCACCAAAAATTCCAGACTTTTCAAGGTCTGGGAAACAGTGTTTCAAGACTTTCAAGTCCTGCACAAGGACCTTGGATATAAAAGACAGGACAAGATGAAAACAAAGAAAAAGACGTAACAAGATGAAAATGACGTAAAAGACGCAACAAGAAGACAAAAATGTACCTGCTGTCTCTTATGATTTAGTGCTTTTTGAAATTTTATTTCATAAAATGGAAGGGTCCAATCAAGCAAAGTGAACATCAACATGAAATAGTAAATTTGCACACCTCATTTATCAAGTGGGTGCATTTTTTAGCTAAAAATCTCTATTTGATGGAACTGTTATCCTTTTTAAAATACCACATACACAGTACAGGAGAAGTTCCGAACCTTCTGCTAGGCTGCATTAAATGAACACACAGACACGTAAAAGACTGTCTATGACTTGGAGAAATTAAAATTCTGAATGATGAAGTTTGTGAATTCATACACTGGTCACATTTAAAAAGACTATCTGTGAACTGTTACCCAGAAATGACTCTTTATTTGTCATTTATCTGTATCAGTATGGACCAGCACAAGTTGTAAATAACACTGTGTTAGTATTAAATACATTAAATAAAACATTGTGATTATATCTGGCTGGTTGTTTTAAAAAATAAGTCAACATTTTGGGTGATGCATACAACAGTCAAGAGTCATCCACATGTTACTATGGCAACCTGTTCATGCGTAGACATAGACAATAAAACAGAGACTTTTCAATATTTTACTCCAAAATTTATTTTTAGCATAGTTGAACATAATATCTAAAATATTTTGTCCTACTTGATATCAATTTCTGTCAAGAACCACGTTTTGAATGTTTGCGTAAAGCTTAAAAAATGTATGTCTGTTTCAAGTCCACGTGTTACTGAGCAGTAACTGACATTTTTCACCTAAAAATTTTATCTCCCCAAATTGTGTTATACATAACGTTGAAGTGCTTATAAATACCTACTCAAATATGTATAATACATGCATATAAGTTACTCTGATTACATGACAAAGACTGTTGAACACCAAATGTGTCATGTCTCATGTTACCGTTTGATTGGACCTGAAAGTAATCTGAACACTTTTTCAATGAGATGCAAACGTGGACAGAAAAACCCTAAAACTGTGTTTTTCAACCTTGGGGTTCGGACCCCACATGGGGTTGCCTGGAATTCAAATGGGGTCACTTGAAATCTCTAGTAATTAGTAAAAAGAATAATAAAAAAAAAACAAAAAAAACAAACAAACGTACTAATAAAAAAATATATGGTGAGTTGACAGAGACAATCCCAATCCATAAAAGACATGACAAACTGTGAAGTTGAAACTGAAGCACTGTGGTACTGTTTATCTGTCAAATGTTTATTGTGGTCAGTTTCAGATGCTGCAGCTCTTTCATAATTCATAGTTTGAGTTCTTGTTTGTTCAGTATTAATTGTCAGCCTTGTAAATCCAAGCTGGACTGACTGTACATATCCTGACCAAGGAAAATAAAAGTCTCCCTTTGTGCAGTAATCTACACCTGGCTTTTCTGCCTCCATCTGTAATAATATACATTATATAGACTAAATGTCGTCTAAAATTAACGTTTATTTGCAACATAGTATAGCAAACTATTACATGATCAAAAACTAATTAATTTTAGCAAAAAAAGAAAAAAAAAAAAAGACTCCATATTGAATGTCTGGGGTCGCCAGAAATTTGTGATGTTAAAATGGGGTCACGAACCAAAAAAGGTTGGGAACCACTGCACTAAAACCTATTATAATGACATGAAAATACTTCTACTTCTTCCTCATCCATCCAGCCATTACATATGCACTTCATATTGAAAAGCGTTGTCTGTAAAAGTGTTGACCCTTTCCTGGTGACTCCCAGACCAGTTGAATCCAGTGTGTTCTTATCTGGTCCTGATGGTCATTATCAGTCACATCTGAGCAGTGATGGACTGATTGTTCCCCAGAGGAGGTAAAGTAACGGAGCACAGCATCAGCAGCGATAAACAGCCATTAGCTCTGTGAATATTGGATCAGCGTTGGTAACTGAGCTAAGGACCCACAGCGGCTCAGAGGACATTATCCTGATTTACCGGCCGATCACTGACTGTTAGTCGGAGTTGGACGGTGCTGCGTTTGTGTTCCTGAAAAACTGCTGAAGGTTTAGTTTCATTCACATCATTAGGTTTAAGGCTGGAAAACATAGCATTAATAAACTGATTAAAGATGCTACTACATTAGAATATAAGTGTCTCTGCCAGTTCTAGTAACGGATTTAATGATTTTACCACGTAGATATAAATGCATCACTTAAACATACGGTCTGTGGCATTTCTGGAGGATAATGTCGAAACACTAGGTCTTCTGTTTAGCTGACTTGTAAACAGATATTTTCTTCCTATTTTTTTTTCCCTACAACTACAAACCAACTCCAAACTGGTACAAATGCTCTGACAAACCATTGTTTTTGTTGGACTTCAAGGACGTTTAGGACCAGAATTTAGAAAAATCATCACTTTGGAAAATGTCTGGAAACATTTTTGTGACTTAGAATGGGTTCTGAGTGTAGACAAGAGACACAAACATTGAGAAAATTATCTGTTTTGCAAAATACTCGCATTAGTGGATAATATGTTTACATCACTGAGCAGTCAACCTGGTGTATTAAATGTGAATTAACCCTTAAAGACCTAGAGCTATTTTTGTAATAACCTCCAAATGAATTTTTCATGACATTTAACCTTTCTTTAGTGATTTATCATTTATTATAAGAATATTCTCGGCATTTTGCATTTTTGAGTGATAATCATGTATTTTCCTATATTTGCTGTAATTCACTGATCATGCACTGTAGATGGTCATAAAAGCTCAGTGTAAAGTCAAAGGTTATTGTATGAAAAGAGAAAAAAACGAAGAAAAAGTTACCTTTTCAGCAAATATCATTACCTGAACATAAATAGAAGCACCTCCAGCCCCTGTTATTCATCAAACTCCATGGGTTTTACTGCTGAATCAGTGTTGTAGAAGATGACGATGTTTCCATGTTCACTACGAAGCCTCTGAACGTCCAAATGGGTCATATCTGATGACCATGAAAAGCTAAGAAACTGCATTTTAACCTTTTAATTAAAATGTATTTATTGGATAAAAAATTTAGAAGTTATTTTAGATGAGTAGATGCTTTTAGGTGTTTGAAGGTTAATATAAAGTGAGAGTAAAAAAGACTAAACCTCCAAAGGGTCTATTATCTATCTATTAAGTAAAAACAGTAGAACAGTAACCGGCTAAAATTTGCTTAGAGGTCTTATTTATGTCTTTGTGCATAAGAAATCAATCTAAGTGAATCCCCAAAGGAACTTTGTGTTGGTAAATGCAAGTTATGCAAATTTACAGGATTTCAGTTCTGTTGCAACATGTTGATGGTCATATGAACTATGTTTTCAGCTCAAAAATGTCCAATTTCATCCCAATTAATGCTATATTTTCATGTCACAAATGGCAAAGTTATATTTTAACTGAATTTACCTGAAAAACAAATATTCTATTCTTTTAGATTCCCCAATTTTTCTTACAAGATTATATACTACATATCACATGTTTTATTTTTACAGGTTGCAATATGGAGTATAGTGCTGATCCATCCTGCTTATGTTATGCCAATACATACAGGGTGGGGGAAGCAAAATTTACAATGAACATTTAGTTGTTTTTTCTCAGCAGGCACTACATCAATTGTTTTGAAACCAAACATATATTGATGTCATAATCATACCTAACACTATTATCCATACCTTTTCAGAAACTTTTGCCCATATGAGTAATCAGGAAAGCAAACGTCAAAGAGTGTGTGATTTGCTGAATGCACTCGTCACACCAAAGGAGATTTCAAAAATAGTTGGAGTGTCCATAAAGACTGTTTATAATGTAAAGAAGAGAATGACTATGAGCAAAACTATTACGAGAAAGTCTGGAAGATACTATTAAAGAAGAATGGGAGAAGTTGTCACCCGAATATTTGAGGAACACTTGCGCAAGTTTCAGGAAGTGTGTGAAGGCAGTTATTGAGAAAGAAGGAGGACACATAGAATAAAAACATTTTCTATTATGTCAATTTTCTTGTGGCAAATAAATTCTCATGACTTTCAAAAAACTAATTGGTCATACACTGTCTTTCAATCCCTGCCTCAAAATATTGTAAATTTTGCTTCCCCACCCTGTACATTAAGAATGTCACATGTCACTTTTTAAATCAACAGTTTTCTAATAATAAGCATTTTTAAAAAGAAATAACAATTCTATATTGTTATTTCCTCTTTAGTATGATAATAAACTATACAATAAATAATTATGATTCTAGTTTTTGCACAGGGATCATTTGTGGAAACGGTGACATGGCTGCCGAGCATCAGTATGATGGGATCCATAACAACCATGTCACATCCGTCCACTGCCACATTTTGTGTTTTTGTGTCAGCTGTTATTGTTTTAGATCCACAATACTAACATTTATGAATAAGAGGAGAATTAGCAATAGTAAGTCTATAAGTTTTTTACTAATAAAGTACTGGTACTGACCAGATCATCATGGGTAATGTCACGTCCGTCCACCAGCAAAAGTTTTCACATACACGTGCTATTCAAAATCCAATATTTCTGAAAATATAGCTTCCACTGTCAAATAATATCAGTAGTCTGTGCACAAATGTAATAGCATTATTTCAACACAGTTCTATGCATTTCTTACAACTTTTTTTTTTTTTTTACAAAAATGGCCACTCATTTGACACCCTAAGTAAATTTTAGCCGTAACATGCTCTGAATCCAGCAAAGAAAATCTGTCTACTTTTTTGTTTCCAAAAGCCTTTTTTTCTTATTCTGAAGATAAATGTGCTTCATTGCTTCTATACCAGTGGGTCTTTACTTCATGACAGAGGAGAGAATATGGATCCAAAGGTGAGACCAGTTGAAAACCACTGAATTACCAGGACAGTGACTCCAATTTATTTATCTGCCAAACCAAAAACTATCCCCATGTGGTACCTGATGGTCTTAATTCAACCCACGTTTACTGAGCTGAAGGAGGAAAACCCCTGTTACTTTGACTCTCCCTTTGTTCTTTGACGTGCTGTGTAAAAGTGAAATTGATAGACAGAAAATTTAACGTTACATCCTCTTCAGCTGCTGACAATAAAACCAATCCTGAAGATCAGAAAGAATAAAACAGAGTCACTCGACATGTGATGGACCACAGGGGCCTTTTCATTATATGTCACTGTAACCGTGGCAACAAGCAGCCCATGACAGCAGCAAGTGCACATATATGCAGAAATATGTACATACATACATATGACATGAGTCTGTTCATGAATAAACTGAGAAACATACGATTC
This sequence comes from Sphaeramia orbicularis, assembly GCF_902148855.1. NCBI lineage: Eukaryota > Metazoa > Chordata > Actinopteri > Kurtiformes > Apogonidae > Sphaeramia > Sphaeramia orbicularis. The sequence continues at coordinate 22,543,397 of NC_043972.1, forward strand.
CACTCATGTTTGATTCAGTTTGACACATTATGTAAATTTTACTGTTTATGAAGCAGCTCAGGCTACTTTTACTCCATTAAAGTCATTTTATTATTATTTATTACAGTTGTAACAGGGGAGTTTTTTTCCTCTGTCAGTGATGTGTAGGTGGACGGAGACTTTATTTTTTGTTTGGTCAGTGAAGTGAAACGAACACAGAGACTGACTGAACCAGGTCAATGGGAACTGAGGAAGAGGAGGAGGATGAAGAAGAGGAGTACAAGTACAGATAAAACTGTGGTAAAAGTAGAAGAACTGAGTCAACTTCTTTACTGCGGTAAAAGTGAAACAGCTCTGAAACATCCTCAGAGTACGAGGGTCTAAAGTCAGCTGCTGAAGGACTTTTCTATTGAGCTCACATCATATTAATATAATGTGAAGACTGTTAAACCATTCAGACTTTCAATTAAATCAATAATAGACTGAAAATAATGAACATCCACTTCTCTTCATTGCATAAATCAGTTTTCAATTTCAACTCCAGAGCTGAAAACATTACGAACACTTCTCCTCAGTGATCCAGTCTCCATCCACTGTCTGTTCCATCTGCTAACACTTCCTGTTGTGTCATTTTTGTCTTTTACATGATGGATGGATGGATGGATGGATGGACGTCAGATGAATGGACAGACGGACGTATGGACAGGCAGAGTGATGGATGGACGGACGAACAGATGGATGGATGGACAGACGGACGGACAGACAGTGATGGATGGATGGATGGATGGATGGATGGATGGATGGATGGACGGACAGACAGACAAGTGGCTCAGAATGTTTTCATTCATTGTGTTTTCTTATTGTGTTTTTTGTCTTGAACATAATTTCTAACTTTTATCCCATGTCCATCTTTGATGCTGTTTTCATCTTCTGTCTCTGCATCATTTGTATCTTGAACAGTTCATTATTTCTTTGCTGACCCTATTAAAACCTTTTGAGGAGGTTCTGCTGGTGATCCTGTGCTTTTTCTAATTCTTTTGGATGTTTCTTGTCCAAAAGCAAAATTGAATCTCCTTTGAAATGAGACTCTACACATTATGGATGCAGATATCACAGCAAAGTTTTGGACTGATCGTAAACCATGTGAACTGTTCGCCCTAAAACCTGGAGCAACAACCAAAGGTCTCTTTTCAAACCTAAAATATGATGAGCTGACTGAACCTGAAGGTTTTTTGTCCCTTTAGGTTGTTGATTCTGATTTTTGTGTGAATCAAAATTAACACAATTCGCCGCTTTGCTCGTAATAAAGTTCAACAGCTGATATGAAATCCATGTATTGCTCACTCACTGCTTGGCTCGTCTTCCAGAACTTTCTCCATGTGCTTCATCATGGCCTCCAGTTCACTGACCTGAAGACGAGATGCAGATCAAACTCAAAAAAATATAATTTTTAATCATTGCAAAGGTCATAAATCAGCATCGGTTTTTACAGAACACCTAATGAGATCTTTATCACTGTCACAGACATGAAAAAAATCACCTGATATCTCTGAGATCAAGACCAGGACATGGAGTACAGAGCTGACAATTAACTCAACCCTCCCATCATCAGTGTTTTATGAGCTACAGATGAGGATGAAGAGCGTGCAGAGAGGCTCTGACTCTCCAACAGCAGGTTTCATTATATGTCCTGACCTCGGTCCTGTTCCCTGAGGATCACACACCACAGCCATCACCACCTTTTTAATCACCACATGACCTCTGACCTCCTGCCGACAGACAGACTTCACATGTCTCTATAGATCTGCTGTGGGTCAGGATATGAGAAGGTGAACTCTAATAAAAACTGGATGGGTTTGATCGTCTTTATGTCCCTAATGAGCTGCTATTCCTGCAATATTAAACACAGTTATAGACATGAAATGGACTCAGAGCAGATCCAACAAACCAAATGTGGGCGGAGCCTGTTCAGGTGAGACATTACCGACACCGGGACACAGACCATAGACTATAGTTATTGGATGGAAGAACCATGACATGACAGATTGGTTTCTGAAGTGCCATTTTGAAGCCTTTACTCTGTGATTTGGGCGTCACCATGGTTTACTGCTGTTACTCAGATCAACTGGGATTGATTTGTCATCAACAGAGGAAACAAATGAAAGATAGACCACTAGATCTCTTATTAGAGGGTCCAAATAAAATTGAGACTACAATAAGACCTGGAAAAATATTACTGACTTGTTTTTTTTAAGGGAAAAGTCAAATAAATAATAAATGTCTATGTGAACCAGGGCTTTTTGATGGAGCATCTAGTGGCCATTAGCGGTATTACAGTTTTAATAACCCCTTTCCCCTATTCATAGAACACTTAGTTCAATTTCTAACTCCTAAAGTAAAGAAAAAGTACTGATTTTATTTATTAATCAATGACAAGTTTACATGCATTTTTGCCACTTCATATATTCTCCACCTGTTGCTAAAAATAAAGGAAGATGTTCGATAAGAATGAAAACTGAACTGATCAAAATTATCATTACGTCAAAGAAAATGAGTGTGAAAATAAACAAAATGATCCACATAATAAACTAAATCAATAAAAATGAATAAAATAAGAAAAAAAGTCTCTTTAGTAGTTGGTTCTTTTTTCTATCTTTTACATTGTTCTAATATTGGTACATCTTTTATTTATGTTTTGTCATTTACAATTTTTCTTCTTAAATCTTTTATGCTACGTGTGCATTCTTATATCATAGTCGCTTTTCCATTGACCCTCAAATTGCGTGAATATAACTTGCGCATAAAAATTTTCCTAATAGAAAAACATCACTTTTACCAAAACTTGTTTTTCGAAGAAGAGTTTTTGCACTGACAAGAGGTGGTTTTTCAGGTTTAACGAAATTGGTACATCATGCAAAACTGCAACTGAAAGACCTTTTCTGCAACTAGAGTCAAGTGAATAAAAAAAAAAACAGATGTTGACAGCGAAGATGAAGCATTTTAAAAGAAACACGGCGCAGTATGTGTGGGCACACCAGAAAACCAAATCATTTTCAATTTAGTACAGGATAGAGGGGTAAAGACCCAGCTCTTCCGAGAGCACCTCCTGTCCTAGCACTTTCAGACATTCCATTTTAAATATATTAATAAGGTTTTTCCCAGGATTATCACACATTTTCCCAGGATCATCTCTGGACCTGCTGTGGTGACCCTGCCTCTCTCCTGCCTTTATCGTCATCACTCACTTATCCTCAACTGCATCCATGTGTCTCCCCCTACTCCCCCTCTCCCCCAGTCTCTATCTCTATCGCTCTCTCTTTTTCTCTTTCTTTACTCTCTCTCTTTAACCCCAACTGGTCAAGGCAGACGGCCATCCTCCAGGAGTCTGGGTCTGCTCCAGGTTTCTGCTGTTAAAGGGAAGTTTTTCCTCGCCACTGTCACCAGTCACAAGTGTTTGCTCCTAGAGGATTCTGTTGGGTTTCTGTAAATTGGCTTAGAGTCTGGTTTTGACCAACTCTATATATAAAGTGTCATGAGATAACTTTTGTTGTGATCTGGCGCTATATAAATAAAATTTGATTGATAGATTTGATTGGTTTTCCCCTTCAAGTCGCTTTGGAAAAAATTAGCGTCTGCCAAATGCATAAATGATGAATGAAATGATAATATACAATAATAATGAATATATCTGTAAATCAACACAATATTTATGTTCATCACCATGTTTATGGAATGACTTCTTGTGTCATCTCACGATAATAAATAAACAAATCATCGCATTTGTGATACAATGGAAAAACCGGCATTACGCACTTCTGTTTTTTCAACATTTAGTATTGGTAAAGTTGGTAAAGTTTTGCGCAGATGTCCAATGGAAAAGCCACTAATGTTATCTCATTACATCTTTTTAATATGCTCTATATTTTTCTCTAAGGGTTAGGGATCCTATAAAAACTGCTCTGCAACACATGTTGCACCCAGAAAACATAGCAAGAGCCAATAGTGATGTCTTAGGAAGAAGGCTAGTTTTACAGACTTAATATGTCTTTCTTTCTTTTTTTTTTGGATGGGAGTTTAACAAGTCACTTCTTAAATGTTTGATTTATTTTGGTTTTTCTTCTCTCTTTTTTATTTCAGTGATTATTGTCTTTCTTTTCTCTCTCTCCTTTTATACTACCAGCTCTAGTAGTAGACTAATTCCTCCTGAATTTAATTTACAGAGTTTAACTCCAGTTGTATTCAGTCCTGCAGGAGGTTCAGTGAAAAACACCTGATCATTTACCATACTTATCTTCATTTACACCAGAAAAACAGTGAAACCTCAACTACTGCTGTTTGTCTTCAGAGTGTAAAACTAAACTCTGGTGTTCTGTTGTTAATGGTACATGTAGTTTTAATAATGGTTGTGTTTTTAATTCTATTCCCTGAGCATACATATATAACAGGACTAGGAGCTGCTGTTCTAATCATGATTCATGTTTTTTTTGTTTCAGGTAAAACACTCACGTTCCTCTGCTTTTCCCTTTGGTTCATTACTGACTTTTTCTCCTTGTGATTCACATAATAATAACAATAATAACACACATGATCTATGTCTTAACTGTTCTTTTTACACTTTCCATCCGTGTTCCTCTGCCTCAGTATCAGGGGATCAGGGCAAACTCCAGAATGTAATGATAATGGACTCAGTGAAAACCCTCAAATATGAGGTTTTAAGGCTCCTCTGAGTCTGGGTAAAACAAATAACTATCTTAAAGTGTGGTACAGATCGTGTTGAATGGAAGTCGAATGTGTGACTTTGACTAGCTCTAAAATGCTGGATAAACATCATATATCCTACATCATGAACCAAAATGGAGAAGAAAAAATGTAATGTTACAAGTTCTTTTGCTTGAAGAATCTTCTTTTATTTTTGCAGATCTAAGTTATATTCTGATTTATAATTTTAACTGTATTTAGTATTCTTATCTGAACAGTCAGTGAAAGGTTTGATTTGTGTGTCTGTGTGTGTGGTTTTGATGAACTCACACCTGCCTGTGCTGAACTTGGAGAAAAGGCAAATTGCAACAAGAAAGATCTAATTTTGCATCTTTAGAAAGTAATTGTGGTAAAGAGAGTCGAGCAGAAAAAACAGATTATGAACCTTGGTACTCTCTGTGGTCAAGAAATGCTAGCCTAACTGCGCAGGTGTTAAGCAGAGCGTACTTACTGAAATTTTTTGTGGCTAAACTATGCAGTGTAAGCTAGATTTTTTGAGCAAATATCAAACCAAGGTTTGATTGACAGGTGTCCAGGGCACTTGTTAAACTCAAGTGACCTTTCAAAGGTGTTTTTTCTTAGAATTAGTTCAAGTTACGTGACGTGTTTTGCCTAGTAACTATTATTAACCAATAATAAGCGTACGACGAATGACGTCATTGAATAATGGGAGTCTCCAAGAGTCACTAAAGACTATAAAAAGGTAACAAAGGAACCTCTTTTTTGGGGCTTTGCTCTTTCTTTTTCTCTCTGTGACGAAATGTGTGTTTAACTGACTTTTTTCTTTTTGTAACTTTTTTTTAAATTTTTGCCTGAAGTAATAAATCAAGCTATTGTTTTAACTTTTTAAAACCTCAAACCTTCTTTTTGGTGTGTTCTTCCTTTCTCCTGGTTTGGTCCGTCCATCTGAAACATAACTGGTAAGTTAATTAAAATTACGCAACCCCACTCTGGTAAGCAGCCTAAATGGAGTAGTCCAGAGCCACCATTGGTCCAAAGAATCTCTAGAACACGAAGCTTTTTGTCCAAGATAATTGGAGATTTTTTGGTACCGAGGTGGTCTAAAGTTAAAAGAAACTGGGGCAGTAGTTCATTAACCGAAATTAATTGTGTTTCTTTTAGATTTACTGCTTGCTGTGTGTTTACAAAAGTATGTCTACAGAAAAGTCATGTTGTACATGTGGAAAATGAAAAGTGAAAAGGCAGCTTCAGTCACTTCACACTGAACAGGAGGGTATGAAAGAGGACCTATTGATCTGAACTAAGCACAAAAACAAGGCGAAAATATGAACAAACAAGTAATAGTAAATAATAAAAATGCCAGACCAAAAATGATATAAAAGACACAAGAAGACAATGTCACACACATCACTACCTGCTCTTGTACTTGAGGAAACTCTACAAGCTGTTAGTCTATTTTCTGATTTAATTGTGAAAACAATCAGCAGACGAATCGATACTGAAATGAGTCATTATCCCTGATCTGTGAACTTTTTCCTTGTATTCCAGCTCGACTGCGTTGGGAAGTTTCGGCTGATTTTCTCATTAATTAGTGCATCCGAGTGCAGTCTGACTGTTAGCATTAGCATGTGTTTAAGTCGCACTGAGCCGTTTGTATGTGGAGGCTTTGATTCCTGCTCCCAGGAGTCTGTATTTGGGCTCAAATTATCATAATGTGGTTCTCACACTGAGCCGAGACCCCAAAGTCCACTAATTAGACCATGAAACTCCGAAACTCACACAAACACAAGGACAGGCTGTTAAAAATACAATGCAAACTGTTAGCACAGAAAAAAGAAAAAAAAGCCTCCAAGTGCATGTGTGCATTTTCTCTGCTGCTCTTAATACAACTTTAATTTATTCAAGTCTGGTGTATTTTTAAAGTTCATGAAGCTGCAGCTCAGCAGATAAAATTAAAACCTAAATAAAATAATAATCACAGAGTAAAAAGTGGAAATAAAACCTGAGAAAACACTGCTAACTAGGGATTAAGAATGACTTAAACCACAACAGATGTTTGTCTAATTTTCCTGATAAGAGCTCAACACATATACAGATAAAAACACAATTATGATAAATTCATCCTGTGGATGCTCATGGATTTATATGATTTGTGTTTCTTTTTCCAGACCAGGACTTGCAGTGTCCACTTGACCTCAAGATCAGCATCATACAAGCCCAATCACTGGACCTAGTGTGTTCAGGTCTTCTTTTTCCCACAGGGGTCTTTGTGGACTGGGTTTATGAGGATCTTCATTAAGGCTTTCTGAGGATGAGCCATTAAGAAGGACCTTGAAACTGGGGCGGTGGTCTGTATCGAGAAGAAGAGGTTAAAGCTGATGACTGAAGTTCAGATTCAGGAGAAATAATGTGGGTGAAGAAGAAGGAGAAGAAGAAGAGGAAGAAGGAGAAAGAGAAGAAGAGAAAGAAGAAGGAGGAGAAGAGGAAAAAGGAGAAGAAGAAGAGAAAGGAGAAGAAGAAGGAGAAGAAGAAAAACAAGAAGAAGAAGAAGATAAAGGAGAAGAAGAAGGAGAAGAAGAAGGAGAAAAGAAGAAGAAAAAGGAGGAGGAGAAGAGGAAAAGGGAGAAGAAGAAGAAGAGAAAGGAGAAAAAGAAGGAGAAAAAGGAAAAGGAGAAGAAGAAGAAAAACAAGATAAAGAAGAAGAGAAAGGAGGAGAAGAAGAAGGAGAAAAAGAAGAAGAAGGGGAAAAAGGAGAAGAAGAAGAAGAAGGAGGAGGAGGAGGAGGAGAAGAAAAAGGAGGAGGAAAAGAAGAAGACGGAGGAGAAGGAGAAAAAGCAGAAGAGGAAGGAGAAGAAGAAGAAGGAGAAGAAGAAAAAGGAGAAGAAGAAGAAAAAGGAGAAGAAGAAGGAGGAGGAGGAGGAGAAGAAAAAGTTGGAGAAGAAGAGGATGAAGGAGAAAAAGAAGAAGAAAAAGAAGGAGGAGAAGAGGAAAAAGGAGGAGAAGAAGAAGAAGAAGAAGAGAAAGGAGAAAAAGGAAAAGGAGAAGAAGAAGAAAAACAAGAAAAAGAAGAAGAGAAAGGAGAAGAGGGAGAAAAAGAAGAAGGGAAAGAAGAAGAAAAAGGAGAAGAAGAAGAAAAAGGAGAAGAAGGAGGAGGAGGAGGAGAAGAAGAAGAAAAAGGAGAAAGAGGAGAAGAAGAAGGAGGAGAAGAAGGAGAAGAAGAAAAAGGAGAAGAAGAAGGAGGAGGAGGAGGAGAAGAAAAAGTTGGAGGAGAAAAAGAAGAAGGAGAAGAAGGAGAAAAAGAAGAAGAAAAGAAGAAGGAGAAAAGAAAAAGGAGAAGAAGAGGAAGAAGAAGAAGAAGAAGAAGAAGAAGAAGAAGAAGAAGAAGAAGAAGAAGAAGAAGAAGAAGAAGAAGAAGAAGAAAGAAGAAGAAGAAGAAGAAGAAGAAGAAGAAGAGATGCCTTTATTAGTCTGTCGTTGGGGAAGTTCCTAGTGCAGGTCATAGTGGATCAGCTGTTTAGTTTCAGGAACATGAAGACACCAGAGTGACAATCCTCTCACACTTTTTCACACCAAGGACCACTTTATCATAAAAAAATAATAATTCACAGACCACCTGACCAGCCAGTTTCCCACTCCCACCCTAAAATAAACTTTTTAAACAGCCTGTATTACAGTATTATTATATTTTGAATATTATAAATGAAGTCTGCAGTATAGTACAAATGGTGCTAACAGTTGGATGCTAACAGAATGTCTTTGCACTTCGTTGCTAACATTAGTCGTTGTTTCTCCAGCTTTTCTCTTCAGTCACTGATCCATTGTCGTATTTTAGAACTGTCCAACTCACTTTGTTTCGTTTCACTCTTCATTTCTGATTAGTAGCTATTCTACTTCATTTCCACCTCAATTCACAAGTCACCAGAGGTCTTCGATATGACAATAGGTAACCTAGGTAACGGTGACACAAAACGTGGGTTTGCATAGACAAATTCAATAAAAGTCTACTCTCAGGCTCATTAGGCTACATTTGATTCACTTTTAATTTAGAAAACCATTACCTGTACTTGTAATTTTGCTTTGGAAGTCAGATGAGGGTGATTTGAGAAACACTGATATAAATTTGACTTTTTTATGACATCCTCTCACAGACCACTTGGGGGAGCCTGGAGTCTCACTGCTCTACTGATGATGGATTTAAGTTCTTCAGAAACTGTGGGTTGAGATGATCCCAAATTATTAGTTTTTTGATTACTTCTATTAAACCATACCCTAACTACCAGAGGACGTTTTTTCCTCAGATCTGATGACACTTTAATATTCTATGAACCATATGGGTCGCTTTAGTGGCCTGAATGTGGGCCAGGGGCCACCAGTTGATTACAGCTCTGGGTTTGTAGACACAAAATACAATTAAATGTTTACATGTTTCTAAAATATCCAGCAACAAATGAAATATGTCTCCAGAATACAGAAAAAACATAAACAAGTAGTTTTCATGGCAGGTGTTAGTTTGAGTCTGTTTTTTTCATCTTTTGAGGACTGCCAAGCATTAGAATTAAGTTTTAACATAAAAGAAGTTATGTCCCCACATTTTGTTTTATTTATGAAGATTTTGTGATGAATAATTGTCATTTTCAGTCCCATGTAAAGGTGCAGTTCTTTCATCCATCAGGTCCTAAGTGTGATGTGGGAATGAAACCACACACCTCCACATCAGCGCGAACAGAACGAGTCACATCCCATTTTGGGGAAACTGAAGCTCTGCATTCTGGGACGATTACAGCCAATTTATCCCAGAGGAGTGAAGGGCCGAGTCCGGTTCAGAGTCTAGAGAGAGAAGAGGCCGGCAGCCAATTTGAGCTGAGCAGCAGCGAAAGCAGGCGCTGAAGGAGATTAAACCTATTTGTCACTGCTGATAGTGATGACAGGAAGAGCAGCGAGAAAAACAGGAGAAATGGAGCCCAGTCGCACAATGTGGAGCAGGATAATTAGTGGAGGAGGGTTCAGACACGCAGCTCGGAGGCAGCAACCAGCAGCAAATGACACCCCAGACCGGATCCATGAGGACCACCAAAGACCGAATCCATCAGGACCGCCCAAGATCAGATCCATGAGGACCACCAAAGACCGGATCCATCAGGACCACTGAAGACCGGATCCATGAGGACCACCAAAGACTGGATCCATCAGGACCACCAAAGACCGAATCCATCAGGACCGCCCAAGACCAGATCCATGAGGACCACCAAAGACCGAATCCATCAGGACCGCCCAAGACCAGATCCATGAGGACCACCAAAGACCGGATCCATCAGGACCACTGAAGACCGGATCCATGAGGACCACCAAAGACTGGATCCATCAGGACCGCCCAAGACTGGATCCATGAGGACCACCAAAGACCGGATCCATCAAGACCACTGAAGACCGGATCCATGAGGACCACCAAAGTCCGGATCCATCAGGACCGCCCAAGACCGGATCCATGAGGACCACCAAAGACTGGATCCATGAGGATCACCAAAGACCGGATCCATGAGGACTACCCAAGACCGGACCCCTGAGGAACGCCGAAGACTGGATCCATGAGGGTCACCGAAGACCGGATCCATGAGGACCACTGAAGACTGGACTTATGAGGACCACTGAAGAGCGGATCCATGAGGACCGCTGAAGACCGGATCCATGAGGCTAGCTGAGGACCACATCCATCAGGACCACAGAGGACCAGACTCATCAGGACCATAGAGGACCAGATCCATGTGGACCACATCCATGAGGACTGCCAAGGACTGGACCTATCAGGACCACAGAGAACCAGACCCATTAAAACCAGAATATACAGATGACCGGATGCTTCAGGAACGCAGAGAACTGGACCTATCAGGACCACAGAGGACCAGACCCTTCAGGACCTCAGAGGACTGGACCCTCCAGGACTCCATTACAACAAGGACCAGACACATCTGAACCATAGAAGACCATAATATACCAAGGATCAGACCCATCAGGACCACACAGGACCGGAGCCATCAGGACCGGAAAATACAAAGGACCAGACGAACTGGACTATATCATACCAAAAACCAGACCCCCCAAGATTACAGAGGACCAGAGCCACCAGGACTACAGTATATTGAGGACTGGATCCATCAGTATCACATAACTTGAGGAGACCCTCCTGTCATCAAACATCAGCGTTTCCATGGGAACAGACATTCAACTGAACATCTTTGACTCACGCCAGTCAAAATAAAAGCGTTAAACCACATCCCCCATGACCCACTTTGGGGTCATGACCCACCAGTTGAGACTCTGGATTCAAGGCAGTGAAGAGTCCTCATGTTCAGGATCAGACTCAGTTCAGAGGAGCAGGATCAGACGAGGCCTGGAGGGTTCTGAATGTGGTCTGAAGTGAATCAGACCAGGGTGATATGAGGTCTCAGAGCTGGAGACCAACAACAAACATCTGAAGGCTGGAAGAAAAGCTGTTATTTTCATTTTATTCGATGAAGTTTATATTCATAGTTTAGAGTAAGAATTGATGAATAAATGTGTTAATTCATGTAAAAGCAATTCATGGTGAATAAAAACACAATGTTTACAAAATTTTCATCCTGTCATACCTTTTAAATGATCTTCCACTTGTTTTCACTGATGGCATTTTTATTTAAGTGTACATTGTGCCTCCTTCCATTAAATCATACCACTATATCATTATTTTGTGTCATTTTGCAGACAGAGGAACCATAACATCACATACTAGTTTCTGAACTGCTGTTTTGAAGCCAGTCGTTTGCATGTGGCCATCACCATGTTGACTTTTTAGAGCCAGAAGTGACCGTATGTGGAAAAAAGGGGTGGGAGTATGGGAGCCCAATGGGTCAGAGGTGATACTAATGTGCAAACGTTATCAACTACTGCTAAACAAAGTAATTTTACAATTTTGTTATTGGAACCACTTAACCATAACTACAGTGGAATCATCTCAGAGAAAAATGCATTTTATTAATAAAACTAAACCTATGAATGTCTGACTTGGCAGGTGAGTGAGCTGTCACATACAGACCTGTCAATCAAAAGGCCCTTTTCCACAGCGTTTCTGTTACGGGAAAATTTCACATTTATTCCGGAATGACATCTGTGTAAACAAAATGGTGGGGTAATTTGGTCCCACCTTTATTGCAGCTCTGTAACACCTCTGGAGGTAGTAACAGAGTCGTGATAAAGGTGGAATCATGATTTCGGAATGCTATGGAAAAGAAGGTTTTGTTTTGATGATGTACTGCGTGTGCGACCCCTGCACCGGGGGGATTTAAATATGAGTGTGGGCTGTGTACAGTAAACAAACATATCAACGCAACCAGAAAGATGTTGAACTGAGGAGATGAGCTGTGGTCACTTCGGGCAGAGGACTCTATCCATGCTAACATTTGTGGAACGGTGAAAGACTCTGGAGAGGTTAGCAATACCGCTATGCTCAGGGTATTTCAGACGCGCAAGCTAAACGTCACACTATACACTGTGCTGCGTCACCACCCCTTCGATTCCTGAACACCTGTCCAGTCTGTCTCACCTCTGTTACTCCTTTTTCTTGGCTGTGGAAATCGGTCAAAGGTGGAGAAAAGGTGGGATCACCATCTCACATTTTTCCACGATCTCTGAGTAAAAGTGGTTAAAGTCTGACACCCGACGTCATTAACAACAAAACCTAACAGATGGACCATCACATCACTTATTAGAGAGTCCAAATAAAACAGATGAAACTGGAATGAGTCCTGGAAAAAAAAAACAATTTAGTATTTTTTTGAGAAAAGTCCAATGTAAGTCTATGGGATCTAGGGCTTTTAGGAGCCCTAGTGGCCATGGGTGGTATTACAACTTTAAGATACCACTGCATTAGCTTCATTTTTGAGCCACAGTCTTTGCCTCTTGGTTATCTAAGGGTATTTTAAAGCTACATTAACAGAGTTCTTCAACTTTTTCCACAAAATACAGCCTTTAAATTGAAAAGATATAGTGATGTATCATAATAATTATCCATATTAACTGAGTTTGTAGTTTTCTGACCACTTCAGTCTGTTTTAATTCTGCTCTTGTGTGAGGTTCACTTTCCTGGAGGTGTTTAGTTACGTGAACTTTTTATGGAAACAGAGAATGTTTCAGTCACTGAATAAAACTAGCCTAAAACACAGTGCTTCTCTAAAAGGACGAACAGCCCATGTTTTCACCGGTGTTTGTTCTTTATGGGTGGGCAGACTCACCTGTGGGTCAGACAGGTAAAGTGTCTCTACAGACGTGTCCTCCTCGTCCTCTGAACACGAGTCAAAGTCGTCCTGGTTGTAATAAACCTCAGCAGCCTGAGGATCCTCTGGAATCTCTGCATAAACACAGCGTACAGTCAGTGAGCTCTGATGATGACAGTTTTCACGGTGAGTGTGATTTGACAGATTTAGTGTCTCTGTGTGAACATCAGTCTGTAGATAAACATCACGCTTAAAAGATGGTTTAGACGTAAAATTGTTCAGATAAACAGAGCCGACTTCAGCCTTCAGTGGTTTTATCTGTCATTTTTACCGGCGCTTTGTTTGAATAATTATTTCAGCTAACGAGCGCTGAGAGTTTTAATGATGGATGATGTTTAATTCATGTGACTCTACGAAGTCTGTCTGTCTTTACCAATGTCCACTGATTCATTTATTATCTAACTTTTATTTTAACAGTTTACGATGACAGTCTGGAAAATGACAGGGGATGAAAAGCGGACAAAAAACGTCAAATATTATAACTGCATGTGGCAACTAAAAGGACAAAGTATAGTTTAACAAAAGACTAGGTCCAGAAAAGCCTAAAGAGAAGAGGACTTGACCCTGATCCAGGACCTGTGGATCCTCAGGTGAGTTTATTTACACCATGAACCACTGAGGGTTTGGTGGGCCACGACTTTTCAAAGACTAACAGTATAATCTGTCACAACTGCACCTGTACCTACATGAATGTAATTAGCTAAACTGCATCTGTTTTAGTCTACAATAAGTGGTTACTTTCATATTCACTTAAAGGGCTCATATTTAGCTAAACCCACTTTTATTAGTCTTTGGTTCATTTATTTGTGTATTTGGACCCTAATAGTTCATGAAGTTTGAATTTGAACCCTCCAGGTGCTGCAAAGCTATCTTTATATTCAATTTGGCCAAAATCCAGTGGATTTCTACAACCCGTTTTAATTCCTGCTTAATTTGTTACGTCTATAACTAGTTATGTCACAACATTTACACATATAAGGTCAAGACTTCCGACGAACATTTCTCCGAGTACACCATAATTGTTTGTCAGCAGCAGTGGTTGTAGTCCATACTGAAAATATGTCCAAACTTCTTGTTGATTACTTAAAATGTTCAGTTGTTGGCTGAACGGGACAGAGCAGCACAGTCAACAACCTGGAGGGGGTGGGGCGTGAAGTGGCTCATTTGCATTTAAAGGGCCAGCGCTCAGAACGACCTTTCTGGTGACATTATTCAGAAATAGGGTTGAAGATGGACCTGTGAAGTTGAATTAATGAAGAATTCAAACCCAAGCAGAGCATTTACAGTTTATGTAGACCACAGGGAAATGTTTTAAAATGCATAATTCCATTTAACCCTTTAACACCAAATGTCTCATATTTGATACAAGAGTTTTGAAGCACTCTACATGGTCAGTGTGATATTTTTAATCTTGAAAAACCTGATGTATACGTACAATTAGATACATGCAATACATGGATTATCAACTAGGGGGGCGGAATTCATTCACCAGAGGCCTTTCCAGTGACACTACGAGTTTAGTTTAGTTTGGTTTAGTTTAGTTTAGTTTAGTTTAGTTTATTAGTTTGATCCCCATTAGCTGCTGCACACCACAGCAGCTACTCTTCCTGGGGTCATCAACAACACAAAAACAAAGCACCACAATTTCCCACAACTCACTCAACAGGATGTACATACACTCAACACAACACAAAAACCAAAAATCAACAACAGCACACAATGCAAAACAGTTACAGTAACAATGATAATACCAACAACAACAGAAAAAAATGATAAACAAAAAATCAGAAACAAAAAATAAAAACATAAAATAAAAATAAATAAATAAATAAAAATAAAAATAAATAAAAACAGCTCCACAACAAACAAAAAAACAAACCGTCTAGATGATGTCATTACAGGATGTGCAATAGCTCAGACTGTCATTAATGAGGAAGGAGGCAGAACTTTGCCAATTTTGAAAAGGAATTACCAATTTGTTAGACATGTTTGTGTTATATCATGTTTTTATTTGGTCAAAAATAATAATATTTGAGCATTGAGACCTGATGTATCAAATATGATACAAAATTGAAACTCATACATGGAAATTGATATTTGAAAAAAATCTATTTGGTTGTTCAGAAGGACCAATAAAGGCTCCAGTTTCAAAGAAGTGGAATTTTTAGTCAATGATTTAGTGGTTCGGGCTTTACAAGGTTATTAAAAAGCAAACTAGAAAAGCACTCAGAGAGCACAGACCTCCGCCAAGGCAGATCAACCCCCCCACCACCACCACCACCACCACCACCCACCCTGATCACCACCAAAATTGAATCATTTGTTCCTTGTGCCAGTATCAACATTTCCTGAAATTTTCATCCAAATACATCCATAACTTTTTGAGTTATCTTGCACACAGACAGACAGACAGACGGACAGACAGACAAACCAACGCCGGCACAAACATAACGTCCTTGGCGGAGGTAAATAGCATACCTTTAAAAAGCTATTGAGCTAATGACTTATTATCTAACTCATACTCATGCAAAAATCCCTTCTTTCAAGTCAAGTAACAACCACAAAAAGTCACCATGGTCATCACTGCATCAGGATATGGAAAACCTATGACCTATTTTGACCCCAAAACTGGAAGATTTCACCAGAAAATAAGACGTAAACATGTACATTCTGTGACCTTTTTGCTGTGGTGACAGTGCTCTCCTCTGCACCACCTTGTCTCCCTATATACTATATGTATATGCAATAATCCCAACACACTTCACATACTGTGATGAGTTTGACACAGACCAATGAAACAACACTGAAACCACTCAAAACTTTGTAAAACTGAAACCAAAGAAGAACCCAAACAGCTTTAATGCCTGTCAAATCTTTAAAAATTGGATCACATATTTTGACATAATACTGCTCCTCCTCCACCTCAGGCTTTTGTTCATTACAGATGCAGCTCTCAAATGATCACAGGAACCAGAGGAGGAGACTGTATCATTCCTAGAAGAAGCACTTACAGCTGATCAGCTTTATTGATAATAACCTCCAGTTCACGTCAGGGTAATAATCAGTGATCAATGAAGCTGTAGCACATAAACAACCAAACAGATGAACACTGAACATACAGTACCAGCTGGGGTGGATCTGCGTATTTATTGAACACTGGAGTATATACAGGTTATATATGTGTGTGTAAGATAAGATATGCCTTTATTAGTCCCACAAGGGGAAATTCCAGAGTGTGTGCATGTGTGTGTGTGTGTTCCTCTACTGCTACTCATCTACTGTTTGTACTGTTTTTACCACTGTACATAACATTTTATATTTCTTTATATATATGATGTACATATTACAGTGAGCAGGTATTTCATCTTGTTTTATGTATTTAACTTGCACTTTATTCAGAGCTGCCTGAATAAATATTATGTGTTCACGTAATGACAATTGAAATTATTGAATCTTAAATCTTCAATCTTGACATACACACACACACACACACACACACACATACATACACACACACAGACACACACCTACATTTACACATACATACACACCTACACACACACACACCTACATATACACATACATACACACACACAAACACATACACACATACATACATTTGCACATACTTGCATACATACACACATATGCACACATACATACATGCACACATACATACATACACACACCCATACATACGTGCACACACACACACATACATACGCACATACACATACATACAGGGTGGGGAAGCAAAATTTACAATGAACATTTAGTTGTTTTTTCTCAGGAGGCACTACGTCAATTGTTTTGAAACCAAACATATATTGATGTCATAATCATACCTAACACTATTATCCATACCTTTTCAGAAACTTTTGCCCATATGAGTAATCAGGAAAGCAAACGTCAAAGAGTGTGTGATTTACTGAATGCACTCGTCACACCAAAGGAGATTTCAAAACTAGTTGGAATGTCCATAAAGACTGTTTATAATGGAAAGAAGAGAATGACTATGAGCAAAACTATTACAAGAAAGTCTGGAAGTGGAGGAAGCAACAAAAAATGTACCAAAGCTTTTGTTAAAGCTCTCAAATCCAAAATCCTAAAGGATCCAACCAAATCCATGAGAAAAATGGCAATTGAACTTGAGGTAGACAACAAGACCGTTAGAAATGCAGTAAAATATGATTTGAAGATTTAAATTCTCATGACTTTCAATAAACTAATTGGTCATACACTGTCTTTCAATCCCTGCCTCAAAATATTGTAAATTTTGCTTCTCCACCCTGTACACACACACCTACATATACGCCAACATACACACACATACACACATACACACACACACACACACACACACACACACACACACACACACACACACATACATGCATACATACACACACACACACACACATACATATATATGCATACATACACATGCATATACACACACATGTATACATACACACACACACACATACATATTGTACATACTGAAATAATTTAATTTCCTTTTATTCATAAATGGTTTGTATCACTGGTGATATTTTCTTTTCTACATTTGTTTTGTTTTTCAGGTGCCTTTGAACCAACAGGACAGGCAGAACATGAAAATGGAAATGATCCCCATGGACCAAACTCTGGCTCATTCACAGCTATTTCTGTGTCTGTTGAGTGAAGACCACTGTTCCATCCAAGGACAAACCCTCTAACATCAATAACAGCAGCGAGTACAGAGGAAGATCACTGTGGGATACAGATTCAGTTTGACATCCTGATAAAGTAATGATATTCCAGTGCCCAGGGGATTACACATTTACTAATTATCATAACTGCTTTTTGGAGGTTGTTAATAGAGAAAACACTGAGATTATAGGAGACAAATCTGCTAAAATTTTCAATATTGTTCCAATCATACTTATTGTAGTTATTATTTCTTGACTATATCACAGCTGATTCAAAGTCAGGAATATCAGGATGTAACTGGTTGTTGTGAAGTGCTGAGGCAGGCAGAGATTAGGAAATAAAACTAATAATTATGGGATTTACAGGCCTGTTTTTCTGCTTCAGCAAAAAAAGAGCAGAAAGCTTCACAAATCAGAACATTTGTCATTTTTACTCAAAATCACTAAAACCATGAATCCATCCATCATCAGAATAGATGCAGATTATTTCTTTTCGATACACTGATTGAGTATTTTGCTGTAAATTGTTAAAGATTGTTGTCAGGGTGTTCATCTAATCCATCCTTTATCCAAGACTAAAGCAGCAGCAAAAGGATGAATGTTTTCACCACAGGAAACAGGTTTAATCTAATTTTATATTATGTGGTTGACAAGTTAAAGATCCTCTTCTCAGCTGGAAGCTCTGAATAAGGAAACGACAGGAGGAGAGGAGGATTAGTTCAGCTCATACTGGTGTACTTGTGTCTGTCTCTGAGCAGATAAAGGCCTGGAACACACATGGATAACACACTGAACATATGTGTGAAAAACATGCAGAAATTCACATTGAGAATCTAAAAATAAACTTTGAAGTCAGACTGAATGTCACGTCCTTCACTTTGAGGCTCCGCTGTTCAGATTTGTGTGCCGTTAAGTAGAAAACAGGAAACACCAGGAGTGTGTGAGGACTAAAACACCAAAGAGTCGCCTGATAAAACACTGGCACCGAAATAAAGCTGAGGAAGGCTCGAAGGAAACTGACTGTTAAATGACACAGTGATCTGTGTAAACATTTACAACTGTCTGCTTTTAGAGCCCATTCTGGCTTCACTTCACAACGTAAACAGGTTTTTAAAGTGTGTTTTTGAGATGATTTATCAGTTGGTTTAATATGATGGTCACTGGTATTCAGGTTTTTCAATGCGGTGATGAAAAGAACCTTTTATGAAAATGAGTGGATGTTTCAGGCACGATCTGAACAGATCGAGCCAAAAACTTTATCAAGATGAATATTTTCACATCAGTTGATAGTAATTATCTCTGTAAATCAATATTTTTAAAACGCACAAAAGTCAATTTTGAGAAAGTTAAAGAACTCAGATGATGTTTGTGTTAAATTATTCATAAAAGATGCATTGTTTTATTTATGTGAGTTTTACTGTTTCTTATTACTTTTATTAATTTTATGTGTTGTGCTTTTAGTCTGTACAGCACTTTGGTCCACTGTGGTTGTTTTAAAGTGCTTTATAAATAAAGTTGGATTGGATAAGATGAAAACAATGTATCTGATGCAGACAAAACACAAAAATGACAAAGAAGATGCAGCAAGATGCAAACAATGTAAATGACACAATGAAACGACAATAATGTAACAGACACAACACAAAACAAATGTGAAAGACACAATAAGACACAATATAATTGAAGCACCACGTAAAATAATGTAAAAAAAGATGCAAGGTGGAAATGATGTTAAAGAAACAACACAACAGTGCTGAAAAAGACATTAGACAAACTACACAAAACACACAATAAGACAAAAACAATATAAAGGACACAACAAAGTAAAATGTAAAAGATACACTAAGACAAAAACATGCCTAGTTGGTTCAGTTTGAAACATTAAATCAGTGTAAAAATTAAAATTAGTGTAAAGGAAGAAGTGTAAAAGATGCAATAAGACAAAAACAAGACAAATTGCACACAAAAAAAAAAAAAAAAAGAGATGTAAAAGATACAACATGAAAATGAGAATAAAGAAACAATAAGACAGAATGTAGTGGATGAAACAACACAAAAATGATATAAAATATACAAAAAAAATGAAAAATACATAAAAGACAATGAGATGACAATAATGAAAGTGATGCTACAACAAAAAAAAGATGAAAAAAAAGACGTAACAAGATTCCAACAGTGTAAAAGACACAATGAAATGACAACAACACAAAAATTATGAAAAAGACAAAAAAAAAAAAAATACATAAAAGACACTAATACACAAAACAGCACAAAATACATGAAAGACTGGATGAAAACAACATAAAAGACGCAGTAAGGCACAATGTAAGTGACACAACAGCACAAAATAATGTGAAAGACACAACAAGATACAATGTAAAAGATGCAATAAGAATAAAATAATATAATATGATGTAAAAAATGGAAGAAGATGAAAACAATGTGTCACAACAACATAAAATAACATAAATAAGATACAAGACGCAAATGGCGTAAAAAGGCACAGTGAAACGACAAAATGTAAAAGACACAACAGCAGAAAAATGGAAAAAGTACATCAAAGATGACAAAATGATACAATAAGACATAGCAAGGTATTAATGATACAAAAAAGACACAATAATGTAACTGCCACAATAACAAGAAGACACAAAAAGAGAAAAATAAATAAATAAAAGACAATAAGATTAAAACAGTGTAAGTGATGCAACAACCCAAAATAATGTAAAAAAAAAAAAAGAAATAAAACAAAACAAAAAGAAAAAGAAAAAGAAAAAGAAAAACAAGTGGTGTCAGGTACAACAAACCCCTCCCCTTGTACGCATTGTAGCTTATTTTGGCATCGATCCAGCTGATGTCATCATGTCTATGTGTGTGCTGATGTCAGCATATCAGTTGCCTCTATATATGTGCCCAGTTTGAAGTAAACTGAAACAAAATTGATGTTTTTATAGACATTTGAAATGTCACCCATTATAAGAAAATGGGAGAATAAAAGATTTTCAAAATTCATAAAAAATGTAAACTTTGACCGACTTTTCCCAAAATGTAATCAGATCTATTCTGGGTCACTGGCAATCTCTAAACCCAATCTGGTATTAATTTAACCAATAGTTTTGCTGCTAGAGTGTTAACAAACAAACAAACCAAACCAAAGACAATACCCCTTGCCTCCCTTTCGGGGGGTGGGGTAAAAATACTCAACAGGATGAAAACAAAGACAAAAATACAAAAACAATATGAATGAAGGAACATCAGAAAACCTCTGTAAAAGATTCTAAAAAACACACAAAAAATGACAGAGGACGCAACAAAACAAAAATGACAAAGACATAAGACGACAACACTGTAAAAGACTCAATAAGAGGAAAATGTGCTTGTTTTGTTCATTTTAAAATATTAAATCAAAATGAATAAAATGTGTGTAATCTGATTTCTTACCCAATAAGACGAAAAAACTATGGCATTTTACGTTTTATTTGACAATGTGACAAAATTAACCCTAAAAATAAAAGATAAAAAGACATAAGGATAAATATAACGATCAGGATCCTGGGTTTAGATCTGAAGTGAGCTCTGGCTGACGACACAAAAAACACACAAAACTCATTGAAGCGGCTGTGAATCATTTATCTGATAAAGCTTTTCCATGTTGAGTTTCTTCCAAAGTGACTTCTTTGTGTCGTCTGTGGAGTTGGTAATCGTCAGGAGAAAAGCTCGTCTGAGGTGTCGTCATGTTTCCCTCAGCGGTTTGATGCAATCAGCTTAAAAATAACTGATGCAAAAATGAGATAAAGCGTCGGAGTTTCGCACCGAGTCCGACTTGCAGCTGCAAAACAAACCCTCACACCTGATCTGGGTGATTAACATCCACATCTGCAGGGAAACGCCGACACAACGCAGAAGAAACGACAAACTGCAGCGGAAAAGCCCCACAAAAATACCAGGTTTGTTTTCCGTTTCCACTGCTCCCAGTCACAACAGCGTTCTCCTTATTTTTAGACTGTGCCGCTTTGTTGTAAAACTTGTTTATCATATTTTCTCACTAATTCCATGTTTCGCTTCATGTCAGTGACTGTTCGATGTGAACAGGCCTCAGGACAAAACCAAAACACACCTTCAGTTAAATATAGACTCATGGATTAACATCTACAACAAAAAGACAAGAGAAACCTTTGAATATTTGACTGTAAAAGCTTTACTGTCAGACCAAAGAAAAGCAGGTTAGAGCCACTTAAACTGTTTTACATTAAAACAAGACAATAAGATCTGGTTCTAACGTGAACACAGACTGTAACTGAATTCCATCCATAACACATCCTAATGAATTACTGACTTAATCTGTGTTTTTGGTTCTATTATTTAAACAGTTAAGCAAAGTTCTGTTTTTTTGGTCCTTGTTGTCTACCTGTGATCAGTTTCATATAGATTATTTATCATGTCCATTATTATTAATTATTCATGTCCTTTTGTGTATTTGTCTTTTCTTACCATTGGTTTCTGACTCATTCTGCTTCGTGATTGGCTGAGACCCTCCAGGTGAGTCCTGATCGTGGGTGCTGATTGGCTGTTCCTCTGAGCTCTCCTGTAAAACCAGAGAACAGGACGACATCAGAAGATGAATGACACGACTGTTAAATATAACAACAGGACCAATGGCCCTGCATCTCACTGGCCAGTTCTATCAAGTATCAGTAACAGGTTGAATTTGTGAAGCTGTCAGGTTCTGTCTCTATGTTCCAGTCCTGTGGTCTGAATGCAGGAGATCTTTCACCCAACAGAAGTGGGAGGACAACTCAACTACTTCAATTAAAGTCCATAGATGACTTCTTATCAGTGCTCAGCAGTAACTATATTCACATCTGTAACCACTTCCATGTTATAAACCATTCAAATATGGACCATTATAAGTAAAGGCACATATTCAATATTTCAAAAATGTGTCAAAAATTCCAAAATCAAAATTTCTCAAAATTGTGAACCAGCTTTGCAGACATTGTTCCAAGGAAGATACATAAAATATGTTAAATGTATCCAAGTAGTAGTTTTGTCAGAGAAAATGTCTGAAGAAATTGCTGATGAAGATAATGATGATGACGAAGATGACAATGACGAAGACGGCAATGGTGAAGATGATGATGAAGACAATGATGATGATGATGATGATGATGATGACAAAGATGACGAAGACGGCGATGGTGAAGATGATGATGAAGACAATGATGATGATGATGATGATGATGATGACAAAGATGACGATGACGAAGATGACAAAGACAGCGATGATGAAGATGATGATGAAGACAACAATGACGATGATGAAGATGATGAAGATGACGAAGACGACGATGATGACGATGACGAAGATGACAATGACAAAGACGGCGATGGTGAAGATGATGATGAAGACGATGATGATGACAATGACAAAGATGACGAAGATGACAAAGACGACAATGATGACAATGATGAAGACAACAAAGACGGCGATGACGAAGATGATGATGATGAAGGCGACGATAATGAAGGTGACGAAGGTGATGAAGATGACAAAGACGACGATGATGATGAAGACGACGATGACGAAGACGGCGATGACGAAGATGGCAATTATGAAGATGATGATGAAAACAATGATGAAGATGGGGATGACAATGATGACGATGATGATGACGATGATGAAGACAACGAAGACGACAATGACAAAGATGACGATGACGAAGACAACGATGACGAAGACAACGATGACGAAGACGACAATGACGAAGACGACAATGACGAAGACGACAATGACGAAGACGACGATGATGAAATAGTTAGTGACAAAGACGATGATGATGATGAAGATGGTGATGAGGACGAAGATGAAGATGACGAACATGAAGATGAGGAACACGAAGATGACGAAGATGAAGATAACGACAATGGCGAACATGACAACGATGGCGAAGACGGCAATGGCAAGGACAGCGATAACGAAGATGAAGATGACGAAGACAAAGATAATGAAGAAGATGATGAAGACGACTATGTAATATCTGATGATTTGTCGATTAAAACCGGAGACTGATTAGTGTTTTTGTGAGTAAATCAAAATATGATCTAAAAAAAAAAATCTGAGGTCCTGAACAAATTCAGGTTTCACTGATTTTGCTAAAATCAGATATCTTCCAATAGCAGATGAAAAGTGTATTTATTGATTATTTCTTTCCCATCTATGAGTGGTTTAACAGAAACAGACGCTGTTTTAAAAGTGGATGGATTCATGAGGTCAGTGGTGAGTCCAGCTGTGGTTGACGAACATAAATGCGTGGTGTCGTGTTTTGAACCCACCTTCAGGACATCCACGCTGACTCTCTCAAAGTGTCGTCTCCTCAGTTCTGTCCTCCTGCTGTGAATCTCTTCATATTTCTCTTCGGCCAGTTTCCTGTGGAGACACAAACGCAGCCACTGTCCTCAGCTCACTGTCCTTTATGTCCTCATACAAACACTTGTTGTGTCAGCTTGGATGACCTCAGCCTCTTCGCCTTCTCGTCTGCGGCTTCAAGTTTCCGGAGCCTCATCCTCTCTCTGGGCGTCATCTTCTCGACCTCTGACCTCTCCCTCAGCGTCTGCAGGTGGACCTTCATCTGCCTGAAAACATCCAGTGGATTCACGATGACAGACAGTATCAGTGACACCGAGACCCCCGAGGACTGTGACGGTCTGATGTAACTCCAACGGCTTTGTCACTTTTCTGAAGCCAAAACTTTCACAGTAGAGACGTCTGATATGAAACAGCTGAGGGTTAGAGATGTTCGTGTCATGTGCCATGGACACATGAACAGACTAAAAATAATATGGTTTTAAAGTGAGGACAGCTGAGAATGTCCCACTTGACATAATTATTACCACTTTATGACACGTTAACCCCATAAACGTCATAAAAATTTGCAGCTTTTAACGTAATAATCCCACAAATTTAATAACTTTTCCACAAACATAATAACAGTTGCCTACCACAAACATAATACCTCATTTCCCATCAAGGTTCTAATAATTTTGGATTTTTCATTCTAGTTTAGTTTTATTTAGTTTTGACTTTTTTTTCTCTAATTCAGTGAGTTTTAATTAGTTTTTAGAGCAGGTTTGATACTTTTTATTAGTTTTCTTTTTTTTTTCTAAATGCTTAGTTTTGGTTTAGTTTTAGTATTAATTTTAGTTTTGTCGTCTCTTTCCTCTTCTTCTCCGTCGTATTCAAGTAAATCCCAGACAGGACTCTGCTGCTTTCTCCCAACTTTAGTCTCCATGTTTCCGGGTAGAGTGGGGACCAGAAGACGACTGGAAACCACAAGTGACCACAAGTGTCGGACCGTCAAGTGTCGTACGGTGCCAGCAGAGAAAATTGCTAGAGCGAAATAAATCAACATTGACATCGACTTTGACAAAGATGAAAACGAAGGGAATAGTATCCATAATTTTTATCCGTTTTAGTTAGTTTTGTAAGCACACAATACAGTTTCAGTTAGTTATGTTTTTTTTCTTTTAATTATAGTTTTTATTTATTTCAGTTAACGAAAATGTTTTTTCAATTCTAGTTTTCGTCATTTCATTAGTTTTCGTTGACGATAATAACCTTGTTTCCCATAAATGTAAAAATTATTATTTTTGTGTGGGTTTATTACATTTGTATCTTCAGTTTCCAAAATTGTAAAAACTTCCCACAAATGTAATAAATGAGTACATCACATACATTTAAGTCATGTCTGCATGAATATTCTTTCGTCTTTCTTTTTCTTCCCATTTATTCTTGTCCTTTGCCTTTTTAAAATGATCAGCTGTTGCAATTACACCACATGGTACTAATTCCAAATTAATAGGTGTTTAATTACAAATACAAATGGAGGAACAAAACAGAATGGGCAAAAATGTTGTAAAGCTTTTATTATAAAAGCTTCAGTATGAACTGGATATTATTTATTCTCATTAAGTTTAATAGAAGCCTATGTTTGAACCATGTAAATAAAATATCTGGATATGATTATGATAACAGTGGAGTGGGTAGGAGCACACTGTGGTAGGCGACTGTTATTACATTTGTGGGATTATTACGTTAAAAGCTGCAAATTTTTATTACATTTGTGGTTTATTACATTTGTGGTTTATTACATTTGTGGGGTGAACACCACTTCTCCTTTCAGGGATCATAATGGGCCTGTTTACAAGATCATAAAAATCTGATAAGTGGGGGTAATCCCATAATTGTAATAATCAAATCTGATGCACTTAAGAAATGCGATAATTGAAAATCCCGGGTTTATACATTTCAGTCCAAACTTTCTATTACTGTCCTCTGTTCAGATTTGACTGTTACATCTGGGGTTCTTTTTTACATTTTTTTTTAACATGCACAGATGTAAAAGAACAAAATAAATCAGACAAACCTGTATACATGCAGGAAGATGTTGGAGTATTGGGGAGACATCCAGGTGTGTTAGTCTGATGTCTCATAATGAGATTACCGCTGTTGTCTGATAAATCATATCAGATTATGTTGTTCACATGATCATTTGAATAATCTGATAATCCCAGATATCAGATATAAGTGTACATGTACACAGGTTCACTGTGAGAGCTGATCAGTGTATAACAGATGTTTAAGAATCAAATTTGGCATTGGTGCGACGCTGAACATTATGACACAGATGATTCTTCACTGATCACATGTCTGTAAAGTTTTTAGAGCCTACAGTTGTTCTTTGGAAAAAAAAGAGTGAACACATAACAGATTAACATGGACCCATGTGTTGGGTCATCACTGTTAAACCAACCAACAGATGAGGAAGACAGAGTATTTGTATCAGAGTTAAGGCAGCAAAACAAAGAGGAGAAAAAAAAGAGGTCAAGAAAGAAAAACAAAAGGGAAGGAGGAAAAGAAAAAGAGGTGAAAAAAAGAGATGAGAGACAAGAGAACATTTGTTACATTCTGCAACGTTTTTGCCATTTTGCATCTTTTATGTATATTTTGTCTTTTGCTTCTTTAGAATTGGCTGTTACATCTTTTGCAATATTTTTTTCCTTCATGCATCACATTATATTGTTTTTATCATGCTACATCCTATATAAGGTAAGATAAGATAAGACAAGATAAGATTTTTATTTGCCTCATTCACAGTTGGTCTTAGCACAATGCACAGTGAAGTATACCCCCCCCCCCCCCCGAAGTGGAGGGAAGGGGTATTGTTTTTGGTTTGTTTAACACTCTAGCAGTAAAACTATTGGTTGAATTCATACCACATTAGGTTTACAGATTGCCAGTGACCCAGAATTGATGTCATTACATTGTGGGAAAAGTAGGTCAAGGTTCAAAATTTTTTATGATTTTTTTTTTTTGTATCTTTTTTTTTCCCCATTTACTTATAATGGCTGAAATTTTAACTGTCTGTATCAGCAAAACTATTGGTTGAATTCCTACCAAATTGGGTTTATAAATTGCCAGTCACCCAGAGTAGATGTGGTTACATTTTGAGAACAGTAGATCAAAGTTCAAATTTTTAATGAATTTTTAAGGGCTTTTTTTTCCCATTTACTTACAATGGGCGAAATTTCAAATGTCTATAAAAGCATCAATTTTGTTTCAGTTTAATTCAAACTAGGCACATATGTAGAGGCAGTTGATTTACTGACATCAGCACAGGCATAGACATGATGACATCAGCTGGATCGATGCCAAAATAAACTACAATATGTGCGAGGGGCGGGGTTTGTTGTGCCTGGCACCACTTGTTGCATCTTCAGCCAATAGTTAAATTAAAAAAAAATTATATGCAGTACACGAAATACAGAAAAAGTATGTAAACAGATATAATGTATGTATATGTGAAAAAGTAACTCTAGTATGTACAAACACTGTCAAGTTTTAGTTGCTGCAACTTTTCAACTTTTTGCATCTTTTATACAAAATTTTTCATGTTGCTTCTTTTGTCTTTAGATCTTTTACATAATTTTTGTTTCATATTTATCTCAGTTTTTATTGGCAGATCTTTTACATAATTTACAGTATCTGACCTGTTCTGTTCTCAGCCATTTAATTGTTTGTTTACATTTTCACCATTTTCCCGATGCATTTTCCATTTACCATTTTGCCATTTTATGTACTACATTTTGTTGCATTTCTTATATTGTTTTCAATGAAATAGGAGGCAAAAAGAAAGATGAAATGAAAGATAAAAGAATCAGGGGGAAAAAGTGGGAAAAAAAATAGTGGAAGAAGAGGACAGAAAAAGGCCATAGTAGAAAAGGAAAAGTTAGAGGAAGAGTCTCACATGTTTTTGGCGATGACTTCAGCTTCTTTTTCACCTTCAGAGGAAAACAAGATGAATCTGTCCTTCATGTTCTGTGGACAAACAGAAATAAATGCACTTTATTTACATGTTTTTGTACAAACACCAAGTCAATTCTGTCTGTATTTGACCTAATATTTAATTAACAGGAAAATACATTGATTCTTCTTACAACTTTTTTTTCATCTTTGAATTCATTATTTTTATTTTACATCATTGTGCATCTTACAGGGCTCATATTTAGCTAAACCCACTTTTATTAGTCTTTGGTTCATTTATTTGTGTATTTGGACCCTAATAGTTCAAAAAGTTTGAATTTGAACCCTCCAGGTGCTGCAAAACTATCTTTATATTCATTCTGGCAAAAATCAAGTGGATTTCTACAACCTGTTTTAATTCCTACTTAATTTGTTACATTTTATAACTAGTTACATCATGACATCTGCATATATAAGGTCAAGACTTCCGACGAACACTTCTCCGAGTACGACATAACTGTTTGTCAGCAGCAGCGGTTGTAGTCCATACTGAAAACATGTCCAAACTTTGAGCAGATTACCTAAAATGTTCAGTTGTTGGTTGAATAGGATTTAAAGGGCCAGCGCTCAAAACCACCTTTCTGGTGTCATTACTCAGAAATAGGGTTGAAGATGGACCTGTGGAGTTGAATTAATGAAGAATTCAGACCCAAGCAGAGCATTTACAGTTTATGTAGACTACAGGGAAATGTTATAAAATGCATAATTCCATTTTTTTTTTTTAAAAAAAAGCAAAATGTCACTCCTTTAACAATAATAAGACTGATTTCAACCACAATGAATGAAACAACAACACAGAGAAAAGTTAACATCAATGCTATGTAGGTTTAGTGGAAATGCAAAAAAGATGTCTAAAGTGAGTGTTTCTGAGTTTGTAAAGTACTGTCTGTTGAGGTTTACTGAAACAGTTGGATGGAACTTGAAAGCAATGAAAGAGTGAATTTAGTTTTATTTTTCCTTTTTTTTTTGTATTTCCTATTCCTAATCTATTATTCTTAGTTTTGTTGTTTTTTGTATTATTTACTGACTTTTCATATGACATTTTCTTCTCTTGTTTTATTCCATGTTTTTATTTTCATTGTATTTTATCCATTAATTATCAACTGCTACTACTGTTTCATTTCAGACTGTGACAATTTTGTTCTTCACACCATCATATCTTACTCATTTTTCAGTTGGTTAGTGATTTTAAGACATAACATTAACTCATGCCAGTCTCATCATATGTGTAACTTCACTGCTGTATTTTTGTTTATTTTTTACCTTATAAAGTCTTTCTGAAGCAGGTTTTTAAACAACACTTCCATGAAAATCTTTTCTCTTTTGTTCTAGTTTCTACTTGTCTTCCACCTTCCCTGTTATGATATCCCATAGTGCTGCGGTGCAGGGTATGGAATCCCATCAGCATAATGATATTTCAGCAGAAACCATGGCAACGAGTCCATAAGAGCCTTAATGTGTAAAATCTCCTCCCAGGAGCATCCACATCCACACAGGGAGCATCTACTGAGATTCATGATAAACTGCATGACAATAATATCCTGCTGACATTCACTCACACCAACACACACACATTAACACACACATGAAGACACACAATCTGCTCTAACCTGATACAGTGTATATGTGTGAGCATGGGATCGATTCTTAATGGTTTTCTGTGTGAATTAAGTGAACAAGCAAATACACTCATGTACAGTATACACACCGAACATAAGACCAGAAGGATGTGGACATTGTTTCAGTCTTGTTGCATCTTTTACACATTTGTCTGTCTTTTTGTATGACTGAAACATTAGCTGAGATCCAAACTAACAAAATAAACTCTACAGTTATTGAGATGTTTATTACCCAACGGGCAAGGGCTATTGTTTTTGGTTCAGTTTGTTTCTTTGTTTGTTTAACAGTCTAGCAGCAAAACTACTGGTTGAATTCATACCTAATTGGGTTTATAGATTGCCAGTGACCCAGCATAGATGTGATAACTTTTTGGGAAAAATAGGTTACAGGTCAAATTTTAATGAATTTTTAAAATCTTTTTTTTTCCCCATTTACTTATAATGGCCGAAAAAATGCCAAATGTCTATAAAAACATCAATTTTGGTTCAATTTACTTCAGTCTTGGCACCTATATAGAGGCAATTGTTATACATCACTCTAACATAAAGCTAAGCCATTGTATATAACTGAAACAACACAAAATCTTTCTTAAAGTAATCTCAATGTCAACACTTTTTTGGTTCAAATGCTGACATCACCACATGCCCAAACATACTGACATCACCACATGTACATGTATATCAATCAATCAATCAATCAATCAATCAATCAATCAATCTTTATTTATATAACACTTTTCATACACTGAGGATGTAGCAGAAACTTCTTTACATATAAGTTTAAAAATCAGTACCACCCACTCACACTCACTCACCCACACTCACACTCACACTCACACACACACACACACACACACACACACACACACACACACAAGCACACATACACTTAAAAAGACTGACTGAGCACGAGAGGACCAGAAAGTAAAAGTAAGAGGAGGCGCTGTCTCAGGGAGCCATCCGCACCAGGAGGCAGCCGCTGACCCCGGCAACCAGGCGCCAGCGACACAGCGCCGCATCCCAACCAGTGAAAGACGGCCAACCACCACTGCATCATGGTGGCAGGGACCCCCATCCACCAGAAAGGAGCAGACCCCAGTGAAGGAAGGCACCACAGCCACCAGAGTCCACAGCCCCCCCCCCCGGCACGGAGGGCTCCTTCTGATGAAACACTGGAGAATATAGATAAAAAACATTAAAAAGATATAAAAGAATTGATTAAAAGAATCCAAATGTAAAACATATATATAAATATAATATAAATATTAAACATTAAAATGATAAAACAGAAGCATTGGTTGAGAGAATCTAAATATAAGACATATGTATAAAAATATAATATAACTATAAAACATCAAATGGATAAAACAGAGGCATTAGTTAAAAGCCAAATTAAAGAGGTGGGTCTTGAGCCTGGTTTTAAAAATTTCTATTTTTTTCTGCGGCCCTGAGGTTCCCTGGCAGGCTGTTCCATAGGCGAGGAGCATAATGCTGAAAAGCTGCCTCACCATGAGTTTTTGTGTTAGCTTTTGGAACTGTTAAAAGGCCAGCGCCAGAGGACCTCAGGTTCCACGAGGGTTGATAAGTTAAAAGCAAGTCTAAAAGATAAGAAGGCACAAGACCATTAAGACATTTAAAAACTATTAAAAGGACTTTAAAATCAATCCTGAAACACACAGGGAGCCAATGCAGTGATTTTATACAGACATGTATATAGACATGATTATATCAGGACACGCCCAGATATGCTGACATCATTACAGGCGTAGACATGATGACATCAGCTGGATTGATGCCAAACTAAGATACAATGCGTGCGAGGGGCAGGGTTTGATAATGCCTGGCAACACTTGTTTTATTTGTTTTTGAGATGTGCCGTTCCCAAATGTACAACCCTCTGGACATCTTTGTGGCAAAAATGTACATAAATAAAAAATCATATCACATCTATATAAATATTTCCCCCCCTGTTTTTTCATAAATCTCTTGAAAAACTTCAAACTTGCTAAAAAATACCACACATTCAACCATTTTCAGGCTTTCTACCCCTTTAAATGCCAGTTTAATTATTCCAATTGTGAATTATTTATTACAAAGAAACAAAATGTAATTATTTTCCATGTAATAATTAATCTGGGGTGGGGTACACAATTGATGGTTCGTCCCGGTGGTAGCAGTTCTAAATATGAGGAACAGGTGCAGTGCAAACATTAGGGATTGGAACACCTAGTCCTTTTAACAAACCAGTGGGAGGATGGGGCATTGGTGCTAACTAGAGTCTTGGATATGTCAAAATTTAGCAACAAAATTGATTTGACTGCATTAGTAATTTTTATGGAGCATCAGATACTCCTATGGACACCTTAGTGACCAAAAATGTCCCACCTGGCCCCACCTTATTGACTTCCATTATATCCAGATTTTTAATCTCACTTAAATTAATCTCACTGCTTTTACAGTATGTAACCATGCGTTCACTAATGTCAACATTTAATTTTGAAGAAAAGTAATGATATTTGACATTATTAAACACAGGTAAGAGTAAAAGACATTGGATTTCAAACATTTTACCAAAAAGAAAAGTTGTTGCAAAAGTTCACACCACAAGCTGTAACACAATCAAAATAACCATCAAATAAATAAATAAATAAATAAATAAATAAATAAGTTGGGAAAAATGTATAAAAAGACCCAAGGGGGTACATAAGGGTTAAGCCTGGGCTGAATAACTCACAGTAATGATAAATACCACACACAAAGGTACTGGAACCCACTTCATAAACAGTAGATTTAAGTGTTTAAGATGGATCAAATAAAACACAAAGCACAAAAACTCACACACACTAGTGTAATAATGTGGTGCAGAGCTTCCAGAAAAAGCTCTAAAGGGGATTAAATCCATATTAAAGCTCATAGATTTGGAAGGAGATGTTTATTTACACCAATAAGATACCCCTAATGTTACTGAACTCAAACGCCTCAGCTTTGAAGCCTAATAAGTGTGGTACCTTCATGTTCTGCTCCATGAATCCGGTTTTCAGCAGCTCAGCGGCTGAAGGTCTGGATGACGGCTGTTTCTGTAACATCCTGTTGACACACAAACACACTCAGGTCTCAGTGGGACCGTCTCCATCCATGAAAAGTCATTAGAAATGTATCTGACACAATTGCACTATAAAAACACAGACTCAGTGGAAACGGAGCTAAACTGCACATATTCATACGTTTCTGGCTAAAGTGGCACCAAAAATAATGAATAAATGAACCCCTTCAGCTGCATCACTCATTAATGTTTATAGGTTTTATGTTTATCTTCACACACCAGTGGTCCTCAGTTCCACAGTTAAACAGAGCTGCAGCTAACAATCATAATAACCCAGCTGATTATACTGTTATATGGCAGGAGGATCATTTAAATAATGGATAATTCCCTCAAATGAATTAAAACAACAACAATGAGCGATAATAAATCTATTCCTTGTGAGTAGGTTGACTGAAATAATGCATCACAGCAAATAAATTTAATTAAGTCACAGATGGATAAATAGTTGTTGTAGAACATTTAATTAACCTGCCATCAGCAGCTCCTTATGTGGAGTCGATTACAGCCGACACAGAGTTTAATGGAACAAAGTATGAACAGGTTTATGGAACAGCAGAAACAAACACCCAAAAGGCGTCTGAAGCACAACATCAGCCTCATAGTGGGACTTCCTGACCTCTGCATGACAGAGTTCAGTTCTGCCGAGAATCCAGAGGGCAGCGCCGGTGTTTCTCCCTCCACGATCTTCAACACCACCGACAGGAAGTTGGAAGCCTGGAAGGCATGAGTCAGACAGCACATCTGATAGAGGAGGCAGCCCAGAGCCCTGCAGACAAACCAACAGACATTAAACCAGTGGTGCCAGGCTCAACAAACCCCGCCCCTTGCACGTATTGTAGCTTATTCTGGCATTGATCCAGCTGATGTCATCATGTCTATGCATGTGCTGATGTCACCATATCAATTGCCTCTATATATGTGCCAAGTTTGAAGTAAATTGAAACAAAATTGATGCTTATAAGTAAATGGGAGAAAAAAAAAAGATTAAAAAGTACAACTTTGACTGGTTTGGGGACCACAGGATTTCATCTCTGCCTTTTGCAGATGACGTTGTCCTGTTGGTCTCATCGAACTTGGACCTTCAGCATGCCCTGGGGCAGTTTGCAGCCGAGTGTGAAGCGAGTGGCATGAGGATCAGCACCTCCAATTCCGAGGCCATGGTTCTCGACCGGTAAAAGGTGGTCTGCCCTCTCCGGGTCGGTGGAGAGTCTTTGCCCCAAGTGGAGGAGTTTAAGTATCTTGGGGTCTTGTTCGCAAGTGAGAGAAGGATGGAGCGTGAGATTGACAGACGCATTGGTGCAGCGGCTGCAGTGATGCAGTCGCTGTATCGGTTGGTCGTGGTGAAGAAGGAGCTGAGCCGAGAGGCGAAGCTCTCGATTTACCGGTCAGTCTACGTTCCTACCCTCACCTATGGTCATGAGCTTTGGTCATGACTGAAAGGACAAGATCCCGGATACAAGCAGTCAAAATGAGTTTCCTCTGTAGGGTGGCTGGGCGCACCCTTAGGGATAGGATGAAGAGCTCAGTCACCAGGGAGGAGCCGAGTAGAGCCGCTGCTCCTCCACATTGAGAGGGGCCAGCTGAGGTGGCTGGGGCATCTGTTTCGGATGCCTCCTGGATGCCTCTCTGGGGAGGTGTTCTGGGCATGCCCCACCGGGAGGAGACCTCAGGGAAGACCCAGGACACGTTGGAGAGACTATGTCTCTCAGCTGGCCTGGGAACGCCTCGGGGTCCCCCCGGAAGAGCTGGAAGAAGTGTCTGGGGAGAGGGAAGTCTGGGCATCCCTGCTTAGACTGTTGGCCCCGCGACCCAGCCCCAGATAAGCGGTAGACAATGGATGTAACCACATCTATTCTGGGTCACTGGCAATCTATAAGCCCTATTTGGTATGAATTCAACCAATAGTTTTGCTGCTACAGACATTTGAATTTTTGCCCATTATAAGTAAAGGGGGGGGAATAAAAAAGTTCATGAAACATTTGAACTTTGACCTGCTTTCCCCAAACTGTAACCACATCTATCCTTGGTCCCTGGAAATCTATAAACACAATGTGTTATGAATTCAACCAATAGTTTTGCTGCTAGAGTGTTAACAAACAAACAAACAACCAAAAACAACATCATTTGCTTCTCCTTCAGGGGCCGGGGTAATAAAAGAGGAGGAGGAGAAGAGGGTTTAAAGCAGGAGTGTCAAATGTATGGCCCCTGGACCAAAACCGGCCCATCAAAAGGGTCCAGTCTGGCCACTGGGATGAATTTGTAAAACACAAAAATTAAACTGAAGGATGTCAATATGATTTAAGTTCGGGTACCACATACAGACCAAACTGATCTCAAATGGGTCAAATCAGTAAAATACCATCGTAATAACCTACAAATAATGACAACTACCAATTTTTTATTTATTTATTTATTTTGCACATACATAACATTACTGAAACACATAATAACAGTAACAGTCACAGGGAGAGTCAGAAAGCCTAAAATGGCTTCAATTGTATCTCTGTTTTGGCCTAAAAAAGTAAAATAACAAAATAAAATGTGAAAAACCTGAAATATATTCAGAGAAATATGAGCGGGCTTCAAAAAGTTTGTGTGAAATGGACAGTTGGAAAAACTGCTTAAGTTATGATGTGTATTTTTTCAACATATGCTCCATCTCCATCGGTCAATACACTTCTGTGAGCTTTGATAGCAGCCTTATAAGTCCATCTGTGTAAAACCGAGGGCCACATGATTTAAAACAATTTTTAACTATGGTCTGTTTCATTGAACTTTTTGAAGCCCCCTCATAAGTGCAACTTTAACAACATTCTCCCTGTTATTAAATGTTTTGTGTCCTGTCCACATTGGTAAATGATAAGCTGCGAAAAATGCATTTACTTTTCTTAGAAAATTTCGGGTTGTTCATGTTATTTACAATTTTTAAAGGAGAGTTGATAAACATTTTCATCATGTAATTTTACTTTTTTTTTTTTTTACTCTAAAACACAAATAAAAGTCTGGAGTTGATGTTAAGTATATATACTCTGACATATGTTATCATGTTATAAGTTTACTGGTTGAGATTTATATCATATTGGGCTGTATGTGACCCCTGAAGACGAGCAGAAAAGAGGGTTTAAGACAAAAGGTAAAAGTTTTCATCTTCTTTCCGCCATTCCAACATTTTTGTTTGTTACACTTTAGAGAAATAAATGCTTAATACCTCATTGATTAATGTCTTGAATATCTCCTGTAATGATGTAACTATGGGTTTTTGTTTCACTTCCATCATATATAACATAATTAAATGAATCCTGGTTTATGGTGTCACATGACCTCTACTTCAGACTCCCACACAACTGAAGTTGGATCAGTAAAACTTTCCAGGTACAGAAATCTTCCCTTTTGTTTTCTGTTAATTACCTCTTCGTCGTTTTCCTCGTCTCTGATGTTCTTGCTAATTACACCAGCTGACCTCAGCTCAGTTAGCGAAGGCAGACTCAGCTGATTAGCATGACCTCTGACCTCAGTTACTGTTTGCCTCGTTTGGAACATCATGCGATCAAAGTGTGATTAATGTAAAGCCCTTCGACAGTGTGTTTCACTTAATGTCAGCATCCTCCTCCCACTCCTGCTGACTTTTTCATTATCACATCCACTTCTGAGTTTTATTGAACACTGGTTCACATGCAAACACATGATCCTGTAGTGTTTCCTGTTAAAGAGCTACACTTTGTCATGTTATGAGAATCCGCTTTGTCTTTTATGTCGTTTTCATCTTGTTGCATCTTTATGTTTTCATCTTGTTGGATCTTTTATGTCGTTTTCATGTTGTTGTGCCTTTTACTTTGTATCTTTAACACCATTTTTGCCTCTTTGCATGTCCTACCTTGTGTCCTTCACACTCTCTTCGTCTTGTTGTGTCCTCTATGTTGCATCTTTCATGTCATTTTCATCTTGTGTCTTTTACAGCATTTTGTTCTTATTGTATCTTCTATTTCACTTATGTCTCGTTGCATCTTTTATGTTGTTTCAGTTATTTTAACTCATTCACAGCCTTTTTGTTGTGTTCAATCTTATGCATCATTTTCATTTTGTCTTTTGTGAATTTCATCTTTTTCAGAATAAGTGGGAACATTTAAATACATTGTGCAGGTAAACATGCAATCTGAAGTTGTCTGAGATTATTTGCTTAGAGCCAGAAAAAGCAGAAAACAGGTTCAAATGGACAAACTGAACACTTTTGGTACTAAAGAGTCACAAGAAACTGACTGAAGCACAACCACTAGACTGTAATAATTTCATAGATAGCTTTCCCCAATATTTGTCTGTTGTGTTTATTTTAAAAGTTGTTTGATATCATCCATCCTCTACCACTAATCCGGGAACGGGTCACAGAGGCAACAGTCTAAGCAGGGATGCCCAGACTTCCCTCTCCCCAGACACCTCCCCATCTCCCCCGGGGGGACCCCGAGGTGTTCCCAGGCCAGCCAAGAGACATAGTCTCTCCAGCATGTCCTAGGTCTTCCCCGAGGCCTCCTCCCGGTGGGACATGCCCAGAACACCACCCCAGGGAGGCGTCCAGAAAGCATCCAACACAGATGCCCGAGCCACCTCAGCTGGCCTGTCGATGTGCAGGAGCTCCTCCCTGGTGACTGAGCTCCTCATCCTATCCCTAAGGGTGCGCCCAGCCACCCTTTGGAGGAAACTCATTTCAACCGTTTGTACCCGGGATCTTGTCCTTTTGGTCATGACCCAAAGCTGATGACCGTAGGTGAGAGTAGGAACGTAGATTGACCGATAAATGGAGAGTTTTGCCTTTCGGCTCAGCTCCTTCTTTACCACGACACACCGATACAACGACTGCATCACTGCAGACGCTGCACCGATCCGCCTGTCAATCTCATGTTCCATTCTTCCCTCACTCGTGAACAAGACTCTGAGATACTTGAACTCCTTCACTTGGGGTGAGGACTCCCCACTGACCCGGAGAGGGCAGACCACCGAGAACCACGGCCTCAGATTTGTAGGGGCTGATTCTCATCCCACTTGATTCACATTCAGCTGCAAATCTCTCCAGTGTACGGTGAAGGTCCAGGTTAAATGAGGCCAACAGGACAACATCATCTGCAAAAAGCAGAGATGAAATCCTGTGGTCCCCAAACCGGACCCCTTCTGGCCCCTGGTTTGATACATTTGTCTGATTTAACAAGATACAGTGATGAAAGGCTGAGAGTCTATGTCTATACAGTATATAATGGAGACTTCTTAGTTGCCTCTTTAAACATCTCTCACCAGATGTCAGACTTGGTGTCGTAGCCGTGGTGCTGCAGAACCTCTGGACTCATGTAGTATGGCGTCCCCGTAAAGGTGGAGGCCAGATCCCATGACCCCATCAGCAGACAGGAAACACCAAAGTCACCTAAAGCAGAGACAGAAGAAGCATGAGGACAGAAATGTAATGACAGTGGATCAAAGAGAGGAGGAAGGACTCAGATGAAATGAATCAGTCTGAACACTTTGATGCTGAAATTCAACTTGTACCGGAATTTCATTTCTCTGAGACTCAAATATGAGATTATTAAACACAAAACCTAGAACAAGATGGATTTACAATGAAGTGGATGGAAAACAGTCTGTACTTTCAGCTCTATGTTATCAACAGCTGTGTAATCTGTGGGAATTGGACAGAAGTGTCAGTGGAAGCGTATGTGATTTACACACACTACTGTTCAAGGCTGTGTTTGTGAGTCTTCTCTCTTTGTCGTTATTATTTTAGACCTTCCCCCCATCCTTTTCATCCCCCTAGATGTAAAAAATTATGCTGCAATGTGTCCAGATGTGACAAATGAGAGTGAGAATGCATAATTCACTTTCTCTTAATGAGTAAAACACCAAAGGTCCAGACATCATCCTGGGCTTTTTCAGCTGTGGTCAAAGTGTAATGATGATAAATGTTCTGTGTGCCAACGTGAATGAATGTATGAACACAACCTTTATATTAAAAATCAACAACCACATAAAACACCACAAAAACATCCAACTGTCATTCATTCAGAGCAGAAGAAGTGAATGAGGTTAAGTAAAGTTACAAGTATTAACCCATAAAACCCAAACAGCCACCTACTGATCTAAACTGTTTAATACCTGTTGATCCACTAATCCTATCAATACATGTAAATAATTGGTGTAAAATACAGTTTATCATCTTTTCATGATCATCAGATATGACCCATTTGGACGTTCAGAGGCTCCATAGTTATTGTGGAAACACCATCATCTTCTACAACAGTGATTCATCAGTAAAACCCATGGAGTTGGATCAATGACAGTGGACGGACACACTGGGTTTATG
Organism: Sphaeramia orbicularis; assembly: GCF_902148855.1. Lineage (NCBI taxonomy): Eukaryota > Metazoa > Chordata > Actinopteri > Kurtiformes > Apogonidae > Sphaeramia > Sphaeramia orbicularis. Next base: position 22,582,514 of record NC_043972.1, read on the forward strand.
TTCAGTTAATGATAGCTTTGCTGAAAGTGTGACGTTTTCCTCAGTTTTCCCTGTTTTGATGTAATAACCTTTGAATTAACTGTGTTTTCATGAACATCTACATTAACTGTAGGATATTAAATATAGGAAAATACATGATTTACTGAAAAAAAAGAAGAAAAATACAGAGGATAATATTAGAATAAATGGTGGTAAATCACTTATGAAAGATTAAATAGAGACAAAAATTCATTTGGGAAATGCCACAAAAGTAGAACTGGGTCTTTATGGGTTAAACTGAGAAAAAAAAGTTGGCATTAGCAAACATTAGTTCCCTCTGCATCTGCCAAACCAGACCTGAGTGGATTCCCCTGATACAGAATATGTTTTTTGGGTTTGTTTTTTTTAACACTTGATGGCATTAGGCTTAACTTGTACTCATATCCTGCTAAACCCAGAATAGAAAATATAATATTTCTCAACTAACCTTGACCTGACCTTAATATAACCCTGCTGATTCTGCTTCTGAAACATATAAAGTGAACATGCTCAGGTGGGACAAACAGCTCAACAGTTTAAAGACTTTATCGACATGTTTGTTCAAATGAAATAGTTGAATCTCATGAATAGATTAATGAGAGTTATTACTGTTGTTTGAGAAATTGAGCAAAAAAGAACACACTTCCGATGCTGGACAACGCTGTGTTTGTTCTTCGTTCTTCACCAACAGTCTCAATTGTCCATTTGTGTCTAAACTGCAGGATAGAATGTGTCTGTGTGTTCAGCTGTAGATCAGTAACTAAACTGCAAACACAGAGTTTGGTTCGAGTCCAAACCTCCAGACGACGGCGGCAGCAAAACGGTCTGCTGAGTTTACACTCACATACCTCTGAATAATCAGCCTCATAATCCACTGAAGCCTTTATTCTCTGTGTCTGATCCTCTGTTTGTTGTTTTTATAGTGAGAACAGCTTTGAACTAAAGATGCATTCACTCAAACAAACAGAAATAATGTCCCATGAGCCTTTGCTGCAGCAGCAAACTCACCAATTTTAACGAGATTTCGTTTCAGGAAGATGTTCTTGGCCTTCAGATCTCGATGGATGATTCGCCTGAGAGAAGAAAAACAGCAGGCAAGGGAGCAGGCTGAAGTACACAACAGATCCTTCAAGATTACTGTATACAAATTGATTGATTGATTGATTGATTGATTGAGCTTTTTGGTCATATGAAAGCTAAAGATCCAAGTTTTTCATGTTAAAAATTTACGGAATAGAAACAAAAGGTGATAGAAGTAGTGATAAAACTCCACCGGAATCTCCATAATGAGGCAGCAGAGGGATGCCCGTTTCCATGGTGACTGTATCCCTCACCTGTCATGCATGTAGTGGAGGCCGAGCAGCAGCTGGATGAGCCAATCGATGACCTGGGTTTCAGGCAGGCTCTTCCCAGCTCGGCTCAGCTCCTCCAGCTTCCAGTCCAGATCTCGATCCTGACAGAGGAGACAAACATGAGAACCAAGACCTGTGAGACCAAAACCACGTCCAGGACCCAGTCCAGCAAATCCGCAAAAGTACAGCCACAACTAGAGGTCTTTTTAGTATCAGTTAGGACATCCAAAACCTCATTAAACCAGAATATCAGGTTATGAAATCTGTGACCCATGGGTGAAAGTCCTGGTGGATATCATCACTTTCACTTTTATTTCCTGACACTATCCCACTTATGGATGAAGACTGAGCTACAGTCTGTGTTGCAGAAGCACAAACACAATGTTCACAATATAACATCCTTTATTGTTGCCACAGGAAAATTTGTTTTGGCCAGCAGCGCTACATTATGGCGGAACTGGAAAACAATCAAAAAAAAGAAAAAGAAAGAAAAAGAAAAAGACAATACTATTATGAATACAACAATGTAGCCAGACAGGACACAGCTACATCAGTTCAGCAACACTAAGGCCATGTATAGATGTAGATGGGTATTTATAGAAACATTCCCCACCTCTGTTTTCAATAATATCCTACACACCAGATTGTTTTCATCTACATGAACCCACATAAATGAGCAGTAGAGCTCTATCATAGGGTTAGATAAGAGTGACACACATGACGCTGATGTATTTTTTGTCCTTTACTATAACATTCAGGATCATAAAACTTCATTTTCCTCTGAACACACTCCAGCACGAAAACAGAGTTTTACAAAATCTCCACTTTGCCTGGAGTTTTCAGAAATAATCATTTTCAGTGACGTAAACCGTGGTCTTTGTGTGGATGAAAGGCAACAACACATGAGGAAATATCTGTTTTTGCCAGAACCCTGGGTATGTGTAAATATGGCATAAGAATGAGAAAGTATTTGGACCAGGGGTGTCAAAGTCATTTTAGTTCAGGGGCCACATACAGACCAATTTGATCTCAAGTGGGTCAGACCAGTAAAATAATAACAGAATAGTCCAGTGGTTTCCAACCTTTTTTGGCTCATGATCCCATTTTAACATCACAAATTTCTGGCGACCCCAGACATTCAAAACAGAGACATTTTTCTCTTGGAGATGTCTTAGCGGGGCCAGGTGGGCAAAGGAATGTTTCCATTCTCTGTTCGGTCTGGTTTTCTAAATGCGACTGTGTCCAGGCAGGTTGAAGCATAGTAACACACATGGTCACATGATGGGGTCAATCCAGATACACCCTCTCAGATATTATATCCTGCATTTTATTACCTCCACCAAGGGGGTTATGTTTTTGTCAGCATTGGTTTGACTGTTTGTCTGTGTGCAAGATAACTCAAAAAGCTATGGGCAGATTTGGATGAAAATTTCAGGAAATGTTGATACTGGCACAAGGAACAAGTGATTAAATTTTGGTGGGGATCGGGGGTGGGGGGGCCACTGATCTGCCTTGGCGGAGGTCTGTGCTCTATGAGTGCTTCTCTAGAAAAGACAGTGCAGACCTCCGCCAAGGCAGATCAGTGGCCCCCCCACCCCCGATCACCACCAAAATTTAATCATTTGTTCCATGTGCCAGTATCAACATTTCCTGAAATTTTCATTCAAATCCGGGGCATTGATCTGCCTTGGCAGAGGTCTGTGCTCTCCAAGTGCTTCTAGTTTTAACTTGATTTTTTATTAGAAGTTTGTGGTGTTTTAATTATAATGAAATATATATTGAATCATTAAAAATATTTTTTATTATTATTTTTTTTTATTCATTACTAGAAATTCCAGGTGACCCCATGGTTGAAAAACACTGTAATAGCCTATAAATACTGACAACTCCAAATTGTTCTCTTCATTTTAGTGCAAAAAAAGTACAATTCAATTACAAATATTTTTTACATTTATAAACTACTTATTCACAAAAAATGTGAATACCCTGAACAACCTGAAATTTCTGATGAAAATTAAGTGTAATTTTAACAATATTATACCTAAACTTATCACTTACACGTGTACATTACAACTTACAGATCACAGTGGATCTGCAAAGGCATAAACTATTTAGTAACAGAAAATAAAATAAGAAGATAAAATTTTAGAGTTTGGAACTAAAATGAGTTTGACACCCTTGACTGTTCATACCTACAGAGTAATTTTTGCATTTCACAAATTCATTGTTTTACACGGTTCATTTAGAATGATAGGTAAGACACTGCATTTCTACAGAGATTCCAAAGACATGAAAATATTAACATGAGAAGTGAAAAACAGTCTCCAAACCCTTGACTATTCTCTGCCTGAGAAGAGGTGTGTTGGTTGTAGAAGTAGAACCAACACTGTTAACATGGTTTTAAATCCCAGTTTTTAAACATTTTAAAAATAACAACGGACTGGACTTTTCATATGGACCTGTGATATGGATGTTGAACTTTTCAAGGTGACAGTATGAGAGGGTGCAAATACAAGTTACCGTCCATGGAAAGAGGATGATTATGAAGTGGAATGTGGCACTAACATGGACACCAAGAGGTCTTTCTATAAAAAATGTTTGAACCTATGCAATTCAAAACCAGGGGGGAACCCAGAGCAACAGTTAAAGCTGCAGAAGCTGAAATCATAGAGAAAAAAACACCAGAATGGGAAATACCTTCCCTCTGTGTTCTCTCTTCTCTCAGTCCAAATCAAAAGACTACATATAAATATAAATGAACCTGATGCCGTTTCACACTGTTATGGAAAAGTGACGCCACCTTCCCCAGCTTCTATGTTGAGACATGAAACAGAGCAGTAGAATCTGATCAGCCATAGGTAATTACAGCTGTCAATAACATATATGACCCTCCCACCTGCCAGAGAACAGGGCATCACAGTAATGTTCTACAGCCCAAAGACACAGATGAATGAGAATGAGTAGATGCAGACCACTTCAATTCAATTATACAGAAAGGTCATTGTAGATATGTTCCCAGTAATGCAGCTTTAATGTGGTAGACAACATAGACTAATGCCATCAAATACCATACACACTCCATGCATTTGTGATAGATTGCATTAAGAATCACTCTGAAGTCGGTAAAGTCCAAGTATTGTTTAATTCTGTAAACCCTAGGGCATCCCATTTTTGGGACTTCTTTTCCGATCAAGCTCTTAATTTGACCAGTTAATCTCTTATATATTTAGTAACACCCAAAAAAATTTCGGCCCAATCTGTAAAGTTTTAGACCCCCCCCACTGCCATCTTTAGGGTGCCCATCAGCTGAGTGCAGAAAACCCATTTTTCAGTGGAAAATCATGCATTTGTCGGTTAGTTATGCCATATTTGCTCATGCAAATGTCATATTAGAGGTTTTGGGGGATGCTACTGTCGTTTCTGGTACCTGCTGAACTGAAGAAAAGGGAAGTACCAGATGGGTAATCTAGGATCAACTGTTCTCCAGTGAATGCCCTGAGTGCATATCTTTGAAATAAGACAAGGCAAAAAAGAAATCAGCAAAAATGTGTGATTTTACCCATTTTTCAGTGTCAGATGACCTTGACCTTGTCTAAAATCATGTGACCTTGACCTGTACATGATTTGAGACCTTTATAAACGACAGTAGCATCCACCAAAACCTCTAATATGACATTTGCATGAGCAAATATGGCATAACTAACTGACAAATGCATGATTTTCCATTGAAAAATGGGTTTTCTGCACTCAGCTGATGGGCACCCTAAATATAGCGGTGGTGGTGGTGGGGGGTCCTAAAACTTTACGGATTGGGCCGAAATTTTTGTTGGGAGTTACTAATATATAAGAGATTAACTGGTCAAATTAAGAGCTTGATCGGAAAAGAAGTCCCAAAAACGGGATGCCCTATTACACCCACATATCCTCCTTTCTGCACACGCTCTGTTCGACAAGATAATGAAACACATCTAGCGCATGAAACTGTCAAGAATTTAGTTAGGTTATTTCTTCTTGTTAATTAACAAAACAAAAACAAATGAACAAACAATCCCCCCCAATCAATCAATCAATCAATCAGTCAGTCTCTGTGCTGTGCCACCGTTCTGTCTCTGAGCTCTTGGGCCAGTTCCACTGACCTCCTGATTCTCATTTGCTCTGCCATGCTCTGTGAGCTGTGAGGTCTTCTAGACAGGTGTGGGCCTGTCCTACTCAAGTCCAATCAATTTAATTAAATACAGCTGGACTCCGATGAAGGTGTAGAACCAGCTCAAGGAGGATCAGAACAAATGGACAGCAGCTGAGTTAAATATACCAGTGTCACAGCAAGGGGTCTGAATACTTGTGACCATGGAACATTTCAGTTTTTCATTTTTAATAAATCTGCAAAAATGTCTACAATTCTGTTTTTTCCTGTCAAGAGGGGGTGCTGTTTGTACATTAATGAGGGAAAAAATGAACTTCAATAATTTTAGCAAATCACTGCCGTATAACAAAGAGTGAAACATTTAAGGGGTTCTGAATACTTTCCGTACCCACTGTAGCACCCACCTTGTGCCTTATGATCCAAACTGAACGCTTGGCTCTTCTGTGCAGGTTTACTTGTTTTTCCCAGAGATTATTATTTAAATCGGCTAAAATTTGCTTAGAGGTCTTATTTCTGTCTTTGTGCATAAGAAATCAGTATAAGTGAATCCCCAAAGGAACTTTGTGTTGGTAAATGCAAGTTATGCAAATGTACAGGATTTCAGTTCTGTTGCAACATGTTGATGGTCATATGAACTATGTTTTCAGGTCAAAAATGTCCAATTTCATCACAATTAATGTTATATTTTCATGTCACAAATGGCCAAGTTATTACCTCCGCCAAGGAGGTTATGTTTGTCTGTCTGTCTGTGTGCAAGAGAACTCAAAAAGTTTTGGACGGATTTGGATGAGAATTTCATGAAATGTTGATACTGGCACAAGGAACAAATGATGAAATTTTGGTGGTGACTGGGGTTGGGGGGGGGGGGGGGGGGGTTGGATCAATGACAGTAGATGGAGACACTAGTTTTTACAATGTTTGCTAAAAAAGTCACTTTTTCTTCAGTTTTTTTCTGTTTCTGATATAATATCCTTTGAATTTACTCTAAATTTTCATGAACATCTACATGATCAGTGAATTACATATAGAAAAATACATGATTTACATTGAAAAATACAAAATACAGAGAATAATATGATCATAAATGGTGATAAATCATTTGAAAATACTTAAATATAGAGAAAAAATCAATTGGGAACTGCCATAAAAGTAGCACTGGGTCTTCATGGGTTAAAATGTGAATGAAATGTGTAATACTGGAATATGTACATGTAAATAATTGAAGTAAAATGCTGTCTCTCAGCTTTAAATCATAATCAGATATGATCCATTTTGACGTTCTGAGGCTCCATAGTTACCGTGGAGACACCGTCATCTTCTACAACATTGATTAGCCAGTAAAACCCATGGAGTTGGATCAATGACGGTAAATGGAGACACTAGTTTTTACAATCTTTGCTAAAAGTCACTTTTTCTTCTTTTTTTTTCTGTTTCTGATATACACTGAACAAAAATATAAATGCACGACTTTTGTTTTTGCTCCCATTTTTCATGAGCTGAACTGAAAGATCTAAAACTTTTTCTGTGTACACAAAAGGCCTATTTCTCTCAAATATTGTTCATAAATTTGTCTAAATCTGTGTTAGTGAACACTTCTCCTTTGTCCTTTGCTGAGATAATCCATCCACCTCACAGGTGTGGCATATCAAGATGCTGATTAGACAGCAGGATTATTGCACAGGTGTGACTTAGGCTGGCCACAATAAAAGGCCACTCTAAAATGTGCACTTTTACTGTATTGGGCGGTCCAGGGGGGTCAGAAAACCAGTCAGTATTTGGTGTGACCACCATTTTCCTCGCACAGTCTTCTTCATGAATTCTCTGAAACAGCTTTGGAGATGGCTTATGGTAGAGAAATGAACATTCAATTTACAGGCAAAAGCTCTGGTGGAGATTCCTGAAGTCAGCGTGCCGATTTCATATTCCCTCAAAACTTGTGACATCTGTGGTATTGTGCTGTGTGATAAAACTGCACATTTTAGAGTGGCTTTTTATTGTGGCCAGCCTAAGGCACACCTGTGCAAAAATCATGCTGTCTAATCAGCATCTTGATATGCCACACCTGTGAGGTGGATGGATTATCTCAGCAAAGAAGAAGTGTTCACTAACACAAATTTAGACAGATTTGTGAACAATATTTGAGAGAAATAAACCTTGTGTGTACACAGAAAAAGTTTTAGATCTTTGAGTTCAGCTCATGACAAATGGGAGCAAAAACAAAAGTTGTGCATTTATATTTTTGTTCAGTATAATATCCTTTGAATTGACTCTAAATTTTTCTGAACATCTACATCTACATGACAAATAATAAAGCAGACTCCAAAAATAGTTCATAACCTACATAGGGAATGAAAATGCTCTGTCATTTATTATTCCCCTACTTTTCCTGTGGTTTTAGGTTTTTGTCGTGGTATCATTTTCAGTGTTGTATCAAATTCAGTCAATCAGAATGTTTCTATGGTAATGCGACTGCCTGAAGGTACTGGTTCTTATTCTGAATCTAGAATGTATGAGGAGTCCTGGAGGATTTTCTGTGCCTCATTACTGCAGCAGCGTGGTCACACCCTTCTTAATAAGCACATAATAGGAAAACAATGTGAGGCAGTTTACATCTGTCATGAATGAGGCAGCAATTTTGAGAAAGACTGTGTTTGTGTAGAAGTTTTAAATGAGAAACGTCTTAACTCCGAGTGAAATAAAGCTTTAACGGTTCGGGCTTGAGCTCTGGTTTAAAGGGTGAATCTGTGTAAGTAGATGTGAGCGCTGTACAAATGTGTGCTCATGCTTACATACTGGTTTGTTTTTGTACACATAAGAACATAAAATAAAACCCCGCAGTCACAGCAGAGACGTGAGCATGTCAGCTTTGTGGGGAATTAAAGCTGCAGGCGGCGTTGAAGCGGGAGGAAGGCAGAGCTGGATAACGAGAGGAATCACCAGAACAAGATGTGTACAACGGAGATACAGCAAAAAGAAAAGGAGGAGGAGATTCATCAGAGCAGAGTGTGTGCACACAAATCTGCTGCACAGATAAAGGGAAATCTAATGATAAGATGGAGACAGAGGACCATGGGGGAAGGGCCACATCTGAGCTCATGTTGTTGCCGGATTTTGATTTTTGGTAACAAAATGAAACCAGATAACACCCACACCAAGATCTACTGTCACTTCTACACCAGTTACAGTCACAAAATCACTAGTGCTAGGCAGCAATTAAAATTTTTAATCGCAATTAATCGCGTGGATTTCTGCGATTAATCATGCTAAATCGTGGGGGGGGGGTTAGAACACAGAATAACAGCCATTCAGAGCGGAATGTCACAGAACATCAACCAATCAGACCACAGCGTCACAGAATGTCAGCCAATGAGAGCGCAGCATCACAAAACATCAGCCAATGAGAGGGCAGCATCACAGAACGTCAGCCAATGACAGCGCAGCGTCATGGAAGATCAGCCAATGAGAGTGCAGCATCACGAAACATCAGCCAATGAGAGTGCAGCGTCACAGAATGTCAGCCAATCAGAGCGGGGCGTCACAGAACGTCAGCCAATCAGAGCGCCAACTAATCAGAGCGCAGCGTCATTGAACGCCAGCCAATGAGACCGCAGCGTAAATGAACGCCAGCCAATCAGAGCGGAACGTCACAGAACATCAGCCAATGAGAGTGCAGCGTCACAGAACACCAGCCAATGAGACCGGAGTGTCACAGAAAACCAGCCAATCAGAGCGGAGCATCACAGAATGTCAGCCAATCAGAGCGGAGCGTCACAGAATGCCAGCTAATGAGACTGTAGCCTCACAGAACATCAGCCAATCAGAGCGGAGCATCACAGAATGCCAGCCAATAAGAGCACAGCGTCACAGAACGCTAGCCAATCAGAGCGGAGCGTCACAGAACATCAGCCAATCAGAGCGCAGCGTCACAGAACATCAACCAATCAGAGCGCAGCGTCACAGAACGCCAACCAATCAGAGTGCAGCGTCACAGAACGTCAGCCAATCAGAGCGCAGCATCAAAAAACATCAACCAATCAGAGCGCAGCGTCACAGAACGCCAACCAATCAGAGCGCAGCGTCACAGAACACCAGCCAATGAGACTGGAGCGTCACAGAACGCCAGCCAATCAGAGCGGAGCATCACAGAACATCAGCCAATGAGAGCGCAGCGTCACGGACCGCCAGACAATGAGACTGGAGTGTCACAGAACACCAGCCAATCAGTGCGGAGCATCACAGAACGTCAGCCCATCAGAGCGGAGCGTCACAGAACGCCAACCAATGAGAATGCAGCATCACAGAACGTCAGCCAATGAGAGCGCAGCGTCACAGAATGCCAGCCAATGAGAGCGCAGCGTCAATGAATGCCAGCCAATCAGAGCGGAGCGTCACAGAACATCAACCAATCAGAGCACAGCGTCACAGAACATCAACCAATCAGAGCACAGCGTCACAGAATGCCAACCAATCAGAGCGCAGCGTCACAGAACGTCAGCCAATCAGAGCGCAGCGTCAAAGAACATCAACCAATCAGAGCGCAGCGTCACAGAACGCAAACCATTGAAAAGTGTCTGTGGAGCAGCCACTTTCATTCGTGTTCCACCACAGTATTGCAGGCAGTGCAGAACAGTACACTTCCGCTTTTGTGTAACACATCTGGAAACTGATTTGCATGAACTTTGGCAGTGATATTTGTCGGTAAATATGAATGTTTTGAATCGCACATGTCTTCATCTTCTCAACCGTCAACAAGGAAGTGAACATGATGACATACATGTAACGTATACAGGGGTGGGCGAAAGGGGGCTAAGGTGATTAGTCAAATTTGCGGAAAACTCGCGGTGATTGGACGAAATTGCAGCACCGTGCAGAATTTGCGATGATTGGTTGAATTTGCGTTAATAGTTGCAATCGCAACATCGCGAATTCCTGGAGGGACTGAACGACATCAGAAAGGTGGTTTTGAACGCTGGCCCTTTAAATGCACAGGTTGTTGACTGTGCTGATCTGCCCCGTTCACACTGCAAAAAATCTAAATTTTACCAAGTGTATTTTTCTCATTTCTAGTCAAAATATCTCATCGCACTTAAAATAAGACATAATCACCTAAATGGTAACTTTCCAATAAGATGTAAGAACTTATTTTTAGACATTAGATGTTGTAAATGTTAGTTCAAGAAATCTTACCAAGATCATTTTCACTTGTTCCATTGGCAGATTTTTTATTTTATTTATTTATTTATTTTTTGCTTAATTGAAGATTTTTTCGCTTAATTCAAGCAAAAAAAAAAAAAAAAAAATCCGCCAATGGAATAAGTGAAAATTATCTTGGCAAGATTTGTTGAAATAAGATTTTCAAGATCTATTGTCTAAGAATAAGCTCTTGTATTTCACTGAAAAGTTCCTCTTTAGGTGATTATGTCTTATTTTAAGTGTGATGAGATATTTTGATTAGAAATGAGAAAAATACACTCGGTAAGATATTGATTTTTTTCCAGTGCAGCCACTTGTGTTCTTTAGTACAACCAACAACTGAACATTTTAGGTAATTGGCTCAAAGTTTGGACATATTTTCAGTTTTTACTACAACCGCTGCTGCTGACAAACAGTTATGTCGTATTCAGAGAAATGTTCATCGGAAGTCTTGACCTTATATGTGCAAATGTCATGACGTAACTAGTTATAAAACGTAACAAATTAAACACGAATTAAAACAGGTTATAGAAATCCACTTGAATTTTGCCCAAATGAATATAAAGATAGCTCTGCAGCACCTGGAGGGTTCAAATTCAAACTGTATGAACTATTAGGGTCCAAATACACAAATAAATGAACCAAAGACTAATAAAAGTGGGTTTAGCTAAATCTGACCCCTTTAACATAGATGTGAACCTCCAGGAGCACGATCCACCACAAAGAGCAGGTGCAGATATGAGTTTTAAGACATTCACTTAGACTCAGCATTAATTACACATAGTCTGACAGTGACCTGCAGTGACATTTAAGCAGAAACTGCCTTAAAGGACGATCTGTGAGGGTACGTCAGTGGTAAAGCTCCTCATGTCCTTCTGCAGAACAGTGCTGATGACTTGTAACTAGCATTTTATGATTTAATATTGTTTTTATGTAAAATATATTAAGACTTATTCTATTTTACTGATGTGAACATGTTTTTTTCCAGTGGGGCACACAACTTGACAGCAAGTAATGTTGTTATTCATTTGAGTTTTTGTTGTTGTTTTTATATTTTGTGCATTCTATTAATGTGATCGTTTGATATGTTTGAAGTTTAGCCTTTTTCACTCACGCAGCAAGGGTGTGAATAAATCATTATTCAGTCTCAGTTTCATTTGAGACGTTTGGTGAAAACAGAATGACAGACAACATTTATGCTCAAAAGACAGTATTACAAAACTTCATTTAGACATGTTTTCTATATTTACCTATTATTTTATGGATAGATTCCAGTACTTTTCTGATGTTAAGACTTTGATAAACTTATTTCAAGCACCAAAACACTGTGTCCACATGAATGAAGGTGTGTTTTCACAAGACATTTGAAATTTTTCACAAGTCTGACCCCAAACTTTGAGCATTTGGACTGAAGTACCATTGTGTTCAGCCTCTACGACAAAACCGGCCTGAATTTACAGAAAGCTGCGACTGTCCTGAACATTTAGATATAAAACACTTGGGTACTGGTTTATTTGTTACAACTTTAAAAACATGAATTTAAGAAAGTATGTAGAAGTCAAGAAAGTACCCTTGGAGCTCTGAGGGTTAATGAGTTTAGATATCATATATGTAGTATTTATTGTGTATATGTATGTAGTTAACTTTTTAGTACTCAGTACTCACTGGAGTCAGGTAAATATGCAGTACATTCAGTTATGGTACAAGCTCAGGATGGATGAGATACATGTTTTATATATAGTACTCATTATACGGCTCGCAGTATTCTGTAGAGTACAATATGCAGTACTCTGTCTATTTGAACCTGGCAGTACTCTGTTTATCTTTACATACTCTGTATTTGTACATACTCTATGTCGTTGTACCTGACAGTACTCTGTGTATTTGTACACACTCTGTGTACTTGTTCTTGACAGTATTCTGTGTATTTGTACATACTCTGTGTATTTGTACCTGACAGTACTCTGTGTATTTGTATATACTCTGTGTATTTGTACCTGACAGTACTCTGTGTATTTGTACATACTCTGTGTACTTGTACCTGGCAGTACTCTGTGTATTTGTACATACTCTGTGTACTTGTACCTGGCAGAACTCTGTGTATTTGTATATACTCTGTGTACTTGTACCTGGCAGCACTCTGTGTATTTGTACATACTCTGTGTATCTGTAGATACTCTGTGTACTTGTACCTGGCAGTACTCTGTGTATTTGTAGATACTCTGTGTACTTGTACCTGGCAGTACTCTGTGTATTTGTACATACTCTGTGTACTTGTACCTGGCAGTACTCTGTGTATTTGTATATACTCTGTGTATTTGTACATACTCTGTGTACTTGTACCTGGCAGTAATCTGTGTATTTGTATATACTCTGTGTACTTGTGCCTGGCAGTACTCTGTGTATTTATACATAGTCTGTGTATTTGTACATACTCTGTGTACTTGTACCTGGCAGTACTCTGTGTATTTGTACATACTCTGTGTACTTGTACCTATTGCCTTGTTGCTGAAATGTGCTATACAAATAAACTTGCCTTGCCTTGCCTTGCCTTGTACCTGGCAGTACTCTGTGTATTTGTACATACTGTGTGTACTTGTACATATTGTGTGTACTTGTACCTGGCAGTACTCTGTGTATTTGTACATACTCTGTGTATTTGTACATAGTCTGTGTACTTGTATCTGGCAGTACTCTGTGTATTTGTACATACTCTGTGTATTTGTACATAGTCTGTGTACTTGTATCTGGCAGTACTCTGTGTATTTGTACATACTGTGTGTACTTGTACATAATGTGTGTACTTGTACCTGGCAGTACTCTGTGTACTTGTACATACTGTGTGTCCTTGTACCTGGCAGTACTCTGTGTATTTGTACATACTGTGTGTACTTGTACATACTGTGTGTACTTGTACCTGGCAGTACTCTGTGTACTTGTACATACTGTGTGTACTTGTACCTGGCAGTACTCTGTGTATTTGTACATACTGTGTGTACTTGTACATACTGTGTGTACTTGTACCTGGCAGTACTCTGTGATGATGCAGAAGGCGTCTCTGTCTAAGAAGCTCTGGTAGAAGCTGAGGATGGACGGGTGGTTCAGCTGGGAAAGCAGCTGAGCTTCCTGTGTGGCTCGAACCGTCTCATCAGGTCGAAGGTCGCCCACAGGAATCTGCTTCAGCACTTTCCTGGATGGGACAGAGGTCAGAGGTCAAAGGACATGTAAGAGGATGAGACGGGTACCTACAGGAGTCTGAAATTAGACGACATTGAACCAAAGTCGACCAACATGTGTCCGGTTCCAGGAGTTCTCTGCTTTATGTGGAGTCTGAAGGAGGAGCCACATATTCAGATTTAATGAAACCACAGTAGAACCACGTACATTTTTTAGATCACTTTCATCTTTCTTCCATGTTTTATTTTTTCATTGCATCATTTACTAATAATTTAAAATCCCTTTCATTCAGAACCAAAAAATCTGCCTTTAAACTGTAAAGATATGACAGTTTGACATAATATTTGATAGTGACCACTAGGGATGGGAATCGATAAGAATTTAATGATTCTGATTCCATTATCAATTTTGCTTATCGATCCGATTTCTTATTGATTCTCTTATCACCTCTCATTGGGTGAGGGAATAAAAGAGTACAAACGGGTGTGTTTGCATTAACTGTCTTTTATATTTCCATCTCTGCACAAAATATATAACATATACAGTATGTACAAATAATAATAACAGATGACGCCCGGGGGGGGGGCAGTGAAAGTGAAACTAAAGACGCTTTACTAATTCCTCAATTGCCGTATTTTCCACTACGTAGAACCGGTTCGACTCTGCTCATCTCCTGTTGTTGTGCACCTCATTTCCTTTCCCCTACCTTTGGAAACTTGTATTTGAGGGGGTACGACGTTTGTTGTCCGCACCGGAACCGGAACTGGGCCTGGTGTTCACTCTAGCGCTGCATTCACAAGCGTCATTAAGTAGCGAATCAAATACGTGACATTCCTGTAAATGAATCACATGCTGTGGACAAATGTTTGAGCATATTGGAGGGATTCCACTGTTTTGAAGAAATGGAAGCTTTTTAAGAGTTACAAGTGGACCTGGTGTCACCTTTTTAGACCGTTTCTGCCTCAGCGCCATGTTGGCCACGTTCTGACCAAAACAATGCAGCGTACGTGTGATGTCATTGCGCATGCACAACGAAGGCAGAATCGATGAGCAGAATCGTTAAGCAGGCAGGCAAGCAATTCCAAGGAATCGAGCTACTGGGATCCGGTTCTCAAAAAGAACTGGTTCTCGATTCCCATCCCTAGTGTCCACAAACATGTCCACAAACATGGACAGAAAACCATAGCTGGGTCTTAGGACGCTAACTCTCTGAGATCACACAGCAGTTCAAATTCTAAAAGTAAGATGGCACTTTTTTATAGTTTTGCTTAGGGTCTATAGAGACTGCCCCTGTGTGGTTTGGAAAATATTGCCTTTATAACCCTTTGGAAAGTGCGTTTAAACTATGTGTCCATAAATGTGGACGTCATGCATGAAGGGGTTAATATGATAAGTTCTTTTCTGTCCCTGTTACTCATTAAACCCAGCCATGTTTATCCCAGTGGGAAAGGGACTACAGCAGATTGTCTGTTCACAGTTTTCATCAACTGACAGCAACAACTGAATAATTCAACAGCTGTTAAGAAGCTGCTGTGGACGGAGGTGACTGCAGCTGCACCGACTCTGAAAACAGGAGCCACATCAGGACCAGGGCACGGCGCTCTATCTCCTCAACAGGCTGACGGTGGTCATGTGGTGCAGGTCAGAGGTCACCTTCATCAGACTGTCTGTGGCTGCAGGTTAAACCCTCACCTCTCCTCATCCATGAGCTGTTGACGCCTTAGCTTGTTTTTTTTTTCTTTTCTGCTCTCAGCACCAACAGAGAAACTCTGAAACATCTCAGCTTTAATAAGAGAGTCACACTTCAAACAGGCTTTCTCTGTAGTTGCATAGCAACAGCTCCAGGCTCGGCAAAGTGCTTCACACCGGATGGAAAGAAAAAAAGAACCCAGCCACCAGTCAGATCATAGAGGGGAATGAATGAACTGAATGAAATTAGTTTTTCGGTCGTGGATGATAAACTCAGGGCTCTAAATTTGATTTCCCAGCAGCTTTTTAGGTTTAACAAAGAATCAAAGCTCTTGAAGGTGTCGCTGAGCTGCTGCTCTTCTGTCAGACCAAGTTTTCTGACTCTGTCAAGTGACACTTTCCACAGGCTGTCATCATTAACGACGCTTCAAAATGTCACATGGAAAGACGTTTGTATGTCAGATCACAAAAGCAAAAAATAATCCTGTACACATTAATCCTAGAGTAAGAAAACACAGAGCCATTAACCCTTTCACTCCTGAGACATTATTCCAGGGAAATGTTCTGCTGTGAATGTGCATCTGTTCCAGGTTCATAAAATCTGCTGTGAGTATGTGTTTGTGTTCCTTTTCTGCAGTGGTTTTGTTTGTGTTTTAGGGTCAAAACAGGTGGAATTACAGAAAAAAACAAAGAGAGGAACCAAAGTTTGGCAGGTTTTTACTAAATAAGGCACTCCGAATCAGTGGTGAGTTCTCATAGACTGCAAGGGAAGCTCGGCTTCCCCTGAAATTATGAAAATTAAACGGTTAAATATGTATGGTTGTGTTGACATTTCATTGGCTACAAATGTCTTAGAACACGTTCATCTCACAGACGAGTTTGTTCAGAATCAGCTTTATCACAAATCAGCCGACTCGATGTTGTTCACTTGTCACAGATTCCCGTTGCGCTGTTTTCTCATTCGATCTCTGCTCAGTGCATTTGCCCGTAGACGCTCAGCGTCCATGCACTTCAATGGGACTGAGTGGAACAGTTTTTTTCATTGCCTCAAAACTGGACGGTAATTGGATAAATGCCACCATGTTGTCCTGCCCCCGGATGCCCGGCGTCTTTGGGGGTGAATGGAGCTGTGGGCGGAGCTCGACTGGGCTGGACGCCAGGATTCCACGTGCTGATTGGAGGATCAGTCGAAAGGCTGAATCCCGTTTGATTGACAGCTGTTTTCAGATCTACTCCTTCATTTGACAGAGTTAAGTTTAATACCGTCGCACATTCTGCTGTGAAATCAAGAGAGAAACCACTACGAAATTACGTGTTCATTTCTTGCACTGTAAATAAAACACACTCACTGGATCTCCTTGTTTCAATTTAACATAATTTCAATGTTTTCTTGTTTACTTGGTACGATAAAGTCACTGACCATTTTCTTAAAAAGGAATGGAGGGCTGAATTTATGTTTAAATAACTTGACATTTTTTGATCTAAGCTGACAATGAGCTTCCCCTCTCTGAAAGATGAGCAGCTGCCACTGCTCAGAATGTACATCAATAAGAGATTTAGGATGTAGAACATGAACTGTGAACTGGAACACACTGGACAACAACCAGGATTTAAATTTGGGCCCACTAGTTTATATTTTGGGGCTCTTTTTTTCTAAATCAGTCCAGCTACTTTTTGGCACCTGATTAAACTCCAAAAAAGCAGTTACACGATCTAAACTCATTAAAAACATAGTAAAGAAAATAAATGAAATAAATATAGGAATAAATAAAGGAAAATCACCACAACATTGCAAGCAACAGTACAACAAAAAAACAATAAGGAAAATGGTGCTTTAAAAAAAAAGCCCAAACCGTCTATTTTTACAGCAAGTTGGTCTGTGTTTTGCCGTCCATTATACCAGTGGCGGGGGGTACACTGAGCATGCTCATGTGACCGGACTATTCCCTCTGCGTTGTGTTATTGTGAGGACAGAAACTCGGGACACAGTGATCTCTTGCGGAGACAGTCTCTATTTATTCACCCTGGACCACAGGATCACAAAGACAGTTAGCTGGGATGCTAAACTAGGTCCCGCACCCAGATCTCCCGCCAGAGACAACATGAAAAAGGCCAGAGCTACGGGCACAGGGAATTTATATACGAACACTACGGGGGGACACATGAAGAAGAAGTGGGTGTGGCTGGAGGACTAACACCCCAAACAAACTGTGCAATAAAGGAAGACACCAGGTATGCATAAACTATAATTGAAAATGACAATTTAACCCAATTTTGTGTAATTATATTAACATATATTGAACGGGTTACATTCACCCCCCCAGAATTACACAAAATAATAAACACCACATGACACTGGTTAAAAAAATGTGCCACAGAACCTGATGACTCAACCTGCCAGAAGACCATCTACTTAAAGATTGAGAGATTATGGGAACTAGCTTCGTACCTGTAGTAAATCCCATAAACCTGTAAGGCAAAGTATGGTGCCCCTTACACCATACCATAGAAACCAGTCACAAAGTGTTGCAAAACACAAATACAACTCTTAACAAAGAACACAGTGAAATATACCAAAAACAGTTTTCACAATATCCTGAACAATATAATGGCCCCCAAACAAACTAGATAGCGAGGCAGTGCACATTGAGAGGACCTTATCAAACATGGCCACCATCTGCTGAGCGACAGGATCTGGTGCAGGAACACTGCAGAGGATGAATTAACTGGCAGAGACGGAGCAGTGGCTGACACGTGTAGCTGTCTCTCTGCTGTGAACATGGGCTGTGGACACTCGTACAGAACACTGGATGATGGGGGCTTTGTATTAGACGGTGCCCGCTCAGCGTGAACTATTCGGTTGGTCAGAGGAGAAGACAACTGATCAGGAACTTGTGGGGAGAAAGCACTGGTTACCGTGGTTACTGAATGTGTGTTAGTTGCCACGCCACTTTTCTGTCTCACACGACTGTCCAGGCGTTGCTGGACTTCTGCAGCTGTCCACTCCTCCGGAGCCTTCATTTGAAATGACAGAGAGAGTGCAGGGTCAGGACAGTGGCTTATGAACATCATCACAACTTCAGAGCTAGGGTCGTCCACACATTTACCACGCCTCCGGAGACTCTCATCAACAGCATCAATTGATTTATTCAAGCAAATCCAATAATCCAAAGCATCCTCACCAACTTTCGGCACTGTGCTATAAAAATCTCTCATCGGCAGGTTGGAGCATGTGAGTTCACTGAAGTTACGTCTAAGAATGTCAAACACAGTCGCAATCACCTCACCTCCACACAGTTCAGAACGACAGCGGAGAGACACTTTAACTACATCACGAGCTTTGCCTGTCAGCCTGGACATCAGCAGTTCATATTTTTCTTCAGATGTCACACAGTTTGCTCTAGAAAGTAATACTTCATCATCCCCTCCCACTCTTGAATGGAAAAAGTGTCAGTATGGTCACCACGAAAGAAAGGAGGTGCCTTGGCTTCAGATTGCACCACTACCTTTAACTGGGACGACTCAAGGCGACTTGGAGAGACACTATCATTAGGAGGCTGCTGGGAATGGCTGGGTTGGTGCTGGCTCATGGTGTTAAGACTAGATGTAATGCTATCACCAATCTGTTTTGCCAAATCTGTAATTAAACCACTAAGTTCTTCATGTGTAACAACTCTAGTGGGCTCACGGTGCATATCAGCAGCAGGAGTAGATGTGGCAATAGGTGGGCAATAGGAGTCACATTGTGTTCACTACGAACAGCAGGTACTGGTCTACCCCTCCCAAAACCCAGTGGATTAGGATTAAACATTTTGAACCAGTACAACAAACAAAAATAATATATATATTATATATTTATATAACACAATATAAAAAAAAAACCTTACATGCACTAAAAGCAAGAACAAACTGACCACGTTAAACAGGGAAAAGAAAAAAACAGTCTCTAAATGCAGCACATTAATTCAGGACCGCTAACTCAATGCCTGACAGACTGCACTCGGGGCAGCGGTCCGTGCGTACAGATGACGTCAGTGCGTCGAGACGCGGGAACAGCAGAGGCGAAGGCGCCGTGGCAGGAGGATACAGGAACGTAGCTCCTCAGGAGAAAACCACTGAATGGCGATATCACTGGACGGGTCGAACGGCACCAAGTATGACCGGACTATTCCCTCTGCGTTGTGTTATTGTGAGGACAGAAAATCGGGACACAGTGATCTCTTGCGGAGACAGTCTCTATTTATTCACCCTGGACCACAGGATCACAAAGACAGTTAGCTGGGATGCTAAACTAGGTCCCGCACCCAGATCTCCCGCCAGAGACAACATGAAAAAGGCCAGAGCTACGGGCACAGGGAATTTATATACGAACACTACGGGGGGACACATGAAGAAGAAGTGGGTGTGGCTGGAGGACTTACACCCCAAACAAACTGTACAATAAAGGAAGACACCAGGTATGCATAAACTATAATTGAAAATGACAATTTAACCCAATTTTGTGTAATTATATTAACATATATTGAACGGGTTACAGTCAGATGTCTAAGGAGAGCACAAGGTCTATTCTATCAGCATGTTTTGAAATTTTTCCTATTGAGCAAATGGTTTTATGAATATTGAATATATATTATACATTCAGAACGCTCACCACAGACACATCAGGGGTTAAAGGGTTTTAATAAGTGTTCAGATGCTTCATAGGAATGCACCAATATCAGCCAATAGTGGTATCGGTATACAGTTTTCAGAAAAAAAGTATTAGACCACCCTTGTTTTCTTCAATTTCTTGTTCAGTTTATTGCCTGGTACAACTAAAGGTACATTTGTTTGGACAAATATTGTGATAACAACAAAAATAGCTCATAAGAGTTTAATTTCAGAGCTGATATCTATCCATTTTCCATGTTTTCTGGATAATAACCAAAATCACTTCAGTTCTTACATCAATATCTATGGCATTGTACTGACAAAACAGTGCTTTTAGGCATTCCATGTTTTCTTTTCTGTCTGTTTCAGTCACATGATACACACAGGAGTTAGTACTTGATTGCATAACCATTGTTTTTGATGACTTTTGATGATCTAATCATTTTTTCCACGACTGTATAAGATGTCTTTTCACTAATGGCAGTGTCCCATATTGTATTGTATTAAAAGGTTTTTCATAAATGTGTCTGACTGAATTCATGCCTATTCAGAGATTATGTAATCAAGACTCAAAGGCTCCTTCTGATAACTTCTATGAAATGCAGGAGCAGCTGACCTGACATTACAGATTCTAACACAGACGGACACCTGGAACATTCTTTGCTGATTAATGTGAAGTACTTTCTGAAAGTTTTCCAAAGGATGTAAATACGTGACCATGAGGAGCAGGACTCTGTGGAGGAGGACGAGGCTGGAGGCCAAGTGGTAACATGGTGTGATGAAGAAAGGACTGGCCAAGACACAAGTGAGCTCTGAGTACCTGAGGCACTGAGCGGGGATGCCAGACCCAGACTCACAGCCCTGGCTACAGGCCTGAAGAAGTACAGCAGAGAAGTAGAGTCCAGCAGGATACACAGGATGTCCTCCACCGACCCATCCAAAGTGTACTCTCAAAACAAACCTGAACAAAACTAAAGCATTCTTCACACCACACCAGTGCCCAGTGACTGGTAGACCATTAAAACCTCCTGGAGCAGGATCCAGGAACCATCACTTAAGGCTGGTTTATGCTTGCCACACAAACATGACATGGTTAAAATGGACGCGGGGAGTGGCACAAGAGTACGCATGGTGCTTTTATACTCCAGGTGGCTCCGCACGGCGTCTATTCCCAAACTGCAGGGGGCAGTGTACCACAAACACGTCTATCACAGTAAAAAACTAAAGAAGAAAATTGCCAAAACAAACCTGGGTTTAATAAAATTCCAGAGCCAGCTCAACTCTCTCAGAATCCGTGGGACTTTTGGGCTCCCCCCTGGGTCTCCACTTCTTCCTCTGGCTGTCTTTTTTGCCTTCACATGTCTGTCCCAAATGTTTTTCCAGGTTTTTTTTTTTTGCCCATTCCTCCTCTTTGCCAACTGTAGCTGCAATTTCCCTCCATGAATTGTTCACCACTCGGCTGTCGCGGTGGTCCCGGTGTGACGGATCATACAAGTGCCTGTACTTCTGTACTTCTACCACCAGGAGCTCCTGAATGTCGGCCATGTTGTCTGTGCATCTCTTACAGATTTTCTGAGGTGTGCAAGTTTCCACTTAAGATGAGCCACACGAAGGGGTGTGGGTGTGAAAATTACGTCAACTGGCCGCGTGAAGCCACGCGGACCTCGCTGATGTGGTAAGCATAAAACAGCCTTTAGGCAGCACAGACAGAGGCTCAGCACCAGGACCTGGTACGGGAATACTAGGAATACCTAGGAATAAAGTCTCAGGGGTTAAAGGGCTGGGGCACCTTAAAGGGGGGGGTGAACAAGACAAATTCATGGGACCTAGTATTTCTGGGGGGCCCACAGAGCAGTGGAGGGGGTCCAGTGGATACAGGTTAGAAGTTGTGAAAATTTCTTGTAGGTCTGCTGTTTAATAGAGGCATAGAAGCTGGGAGTCAGACATTCAAAGTATGTTAAGTTTCACTTTCGCTTCACACCAGCGTTAATTATGTTAGTTATGGACCCATGCTGCCTCTACCCCACGTACATACCCCACCCCACCCACTCTGACAAATCGACAAGATACTGAATTTTATGAAGGGCCCACAATGTTTAATAGGGATGCACCAATACCACTTTTTCCAGACCGAGTATGAGTACGAGTACTTACATTTGAGTACTTGCCGATACCGAGTTCCGATACGAGTACTTAGTAATCCCATTCCAGTTCTTAGTTCCTTTTGTAAATGTGCTTTATTGTTGTTGTCATCAGTCTGACTGTAACAAAGTGCTGCTACTGACATTTAATGTGTTGGAACGAGTGTTTCTCAATTAATCCACCAGGGGGCGCCACTCTGAATTAACCATACTGGACAAATACCACAAAGAAGAGTAAAGTTTTTTGAGAAGAAGAAGAAGAAAGTCAGTTAAAAACAAAACATGGAGACAACAGAGACAACACTAATGTGATACTAATATTGCAGCGTTTTCGCTGGTAAGGTTTAAAAGCTTAGCTTCAGCAGGTAGAGAAAAGAGAAATGAGCGATAAGTTTGGTTTTCACTTCCACTGGCAGCGGTCTGCACTGCTCCGTACTCCCGCTGGTATTCTCTGGGTACGCATCCGCCAGCACTTGGAAAATGGATGGAATGTACGCAGAGGATGGACAGAACGCTGCGTCCATATCTGTCTGTCTTTAACGTTACTTATAGTCAGTGTTACTTTTATCACTGTCATTTATTTTTTTAAATCTCCACACTCTTCACACTCTCCACACATTATTCCACCGCTGCGTACCTGCTGCACCGAACTGGGAAGGTCACACGGCCGTAAGTGGTATCGGTGCATTTGTATTGGATTACTTTTACGAGTACGAATACGAGTACACACACGGAGTATTGGAGCCGATGCCCGATACTCGTATCGGCATCGGTGCATCCCTAACGTTTATAGTTTTCATGGGGCCCCCAGTTGCTAGTGTTGCCCCAGTTAAAGGGTTAATAACATGAGTAGCTTTCACTCACTTTCATTTTGTCCAACTAACAGTGAGCAGCTGTATCACTGAGATCAGATGCTTCTGTTTATCTGGTCTCACCCACACTTGAACGTGTCATGTGAGTGGACGTGGAGGTGGTTGTAATGGAGCTGAACTCATGGCGTCTCCAGACTTGACGCTGTCCTGCTCAGCTCCGCCTCCTGTCTTCGCAGGTGTTTAACTCCTGTCGAGCTGGTGAATTGGTTTCACAGGGAGAGGATCAGCTTTGAAGCTCCAGCCGCATGCTGGGCCCGAAAAGAAACAGGAAGTGAATAAATGAGGCCGCCACCCGCTCGCTGCGACTCAACATCAACTCCGATGTGGGTGTTTGTCGATGGGTGGGGAGTGTGGGAGCTGAGAGCGAATAGATCGATCACCCAGCAGCAGATCACAGCAGCATCCAAGCAACTTTTATAAAGAGATGACAGGGGAACACTTTCATCATGTCTGAGTGGGTTTGTTCAGCTAAACCGAACTGGATCACGGCTCACAGCCCAACGACTGGAACACACAAACTCAATATTTCAGTTACAAATAAAACTAAACTTACTTATTTAATCATGTAGAGGACTCAACGTAGAGAACTAAATGCTGCAGGTGGATTTAAAGTGTGTCATGGCCTCTCACATCCAGAAAGAACAAATTATGGACATTTTTACTCTAAAGGGGAGGCAAGGGGTATTGTTTTTGATTCTGTTTGTTTGTTTGTTTGTTTCTTAATTCTCTAGCAACAAAACTTTTGGTTGAATTCATACTAAATTGGGTTCATATATTACCAGTGACCCAAAATCGATGGAGTTACATTTTGGGAAAAGTAGGTCAAAGATAAAAAATTTTTAATGAATTTTTTTAAATCTTTTTTTTCTCCCATTTACTTATAATGGGTGAAATTTCAAATGTCTATAAAAACATCAATTTTATTTCAATTTACTTCAAACTTGGCACATATATAGAGACAATTGATATGCTGACATCAGCACACACATAGACATGATGACATCAGCTGGAACGATACCAAAATAGGCTCCAATATGTGCAAGGGGCGGGGGTTGTTGTGCCTGGCACCACTTGTTACGTCTTGTTTTTCTTGTTGCATCTTTTACATCTTGTGTCATTTTCGTCATTCAGTCTTGGATCATTTGTTCTTTTTGGTCTTGTCGTGTCTTTTACAGTATTTTTGCCCTGTTGTGTAGTTTTCATCTTGTTACTTCTTGCTTAACCTTATACATTATTTTCAACTTATTTCATCACCAATGTCATTTTCACCATTTCACTTTCATTTTGTTGCACCTTTTGCGAGGTTTTCGTTCTGCGTGGTTTACACGGTTGTCTTGTTTTCGTGTTGTTCGTTTCTTGTTTCATCTTTTACATCATTATCATCTTGTTTTGCCGTTTATGTTGTATCATCTTGTTTCGTCTCTGTCATCTTGTTGCGTCTTTTACATCGTTTCTTCTTTTTTTCTTGTTGTGACTTTTCTCTTTTTCATCTTGTGTCTTTTACACATCTTTTGTCTTCTTTTGTAGTATTTATCCTGTCAAATGTTGTTTCATCTTTTACATTATTTCATTCATGTTGTATCACCTTGTTTCATAATTATTTTATCTCAATTGGTTATTTTTTTTATGTCTACAACATTTTTTGTCCCATTTTGTCATTGAACATGTTGATACTAAATATTCAAATACAATACATTTCTATTGGCTTATTCATCATCTCCAGTGTGTAAAGCTCTTTAATCAGCTTTAAAGATGTTTGTTTAATTCAGTTTCACATAAAAACAAAAACTGAAGGAAATGAAGTGACTGCAGACTGATTCATTTGTCAAACTGCCCAGAATTAGTTCTGCCACAGATGATGAAGACCCCAAACAAACAGAAGAAGCTCTGTAAACTGCTAACTGGAGGAAATTAAGAAGCACGCTAAATGTTCTGTCAACTCAGATAAAACTAATTAACATTAGAAAGGAAAAACTGGTTATTTGTCTCCTCTGTGTTCATACTTTTCCAACTACGCTGTTTGCTGACAACTCTTTTAAAGGTCCATGCCATCCCAGCAGGCTTTGCAGCGTCCTCCTGTGCAGCTGCTAAAACAGAGCCCAGGTGCAAACAGGCCGAGTGGAAGATCCATCATCAGGTTCACACAGCTGCTCCGACACAACCCTCTGAGGAAACACTTCATCTGGACGCCTTCAAGAGGAACCACATTCAGGAGCTTTAATTCTTCTACATTAAACATATTTAACTGTGTGGAGAAAGAAAATGACAGGAGTACCACATATGGGTAAAGTTAGGACTGAGCCGCTCTTTATGCTCCAGGTTTGACTTTTACAAATGAAATACACAGAAGAGTTTGTATCCGACGGTCTGAGCTATAAAGAAATGGACTGGAACTGAACAACACCGCGCTCAAACCGAATTTATCCAAAATACCAACAAAAGATCAACATAACAGCTGTCATGCAATAAGTCCCAGCATGCATTTCACCAAACTAACGTCGAATCACAGAGCTTCAAACTCTCATTTCTAGAACCACAATGTAAATACAACCTGTCGCTCCAGTTCTCCAAGACTAAAGGAACCAGTTACTGCCTGAAAGAATAGAATAGAATAGAATAGAATAGAATAGAATAGAATAGAATAGAATAGAATAGAATAGAATAGAATAGAATAGAATAGAATAGAAGTTGTGAAAAGTATTCTCTTTCATTCCTCTGGTAGAAGTATACATACTAGGGTTTAAATAGACTAATGTAGAAGTTGAAGTATCAACTCAAGCTTTTTACTCCAGTAAAAGTGTAAAAGTACTGGTTTCAAAACTACTTAAAGTATAAAAGTAAATGTAAGAGTAAAAAAATGCCATTAGGACAAAAGCTTAGGCGACACCACAGGGGCCTATAGTGCACTACCCCACCACCCCAAAAAACATTTTTCTAAAGGCGATAATACAGTGGTTTCCAACCTTTTTTGGCTCATGACCCCATTTAAACATCACAAATTTCTGGCAACCCCAGACATTCAAAACAGAGACATTTTTTGCTAAAATTAATTTATGTTAATTTATATAAAATTAATAGTTTGCTATACTGTGTTGCAAATAAACATTAATTTTAGATGACATTTAGTCTATATAATGTATATTATTATGGACGGAGGCAGAAAAGCCAGGTGTAGATTACTGCACAAAGGGAGAATTTTATTTTCCTTGGTCAGGATATGTACAGTCAGTCCAGCTTGGATTTACAAGGCTGACAATTAATACTGAACAAACAATAACTCAAACTATGAATTATGAAAGAGCTGCAGCATCTGAAACTGACCACAGTGAACATTTGACAGATAAACAGTACCACAGTGCTTCAGTTTCAGCTTCACAGTTTGTCATGTCTTTTATGTATTGGGATTGGCTCTCTCAACTCACCAGATATTTTTATTAGTAAGTTTTTACTTTTATTATTATCAATTACTAGAAATTTCAGGCGACCACATTTGAATTCCAGGCGACCCTTCGTGGGGTCCAGACCCCAAGGTTGAAAAACACTGCCATAATGACTATGATGTTATATCAAAATGTTAATGTTGAAACATTTGGGATGCACGAGTCTACCTGTTTCAGCTGCATATATGCCCATTGAAAATGAACACATTTTAGTCCAATACAAATGTATTAAAGAACTATATATGTGTACTACTAAGCATTAACATGTGTTTCATGGAGTGGAAGATATGATGACTAGTTGAATATAAGCATTAGTATGGTGCAAAAAGTCAGGTGCATGAATCGCCGTGACAAAGACTCATGACAAAGATTTGGAATAGACACAAAAATAACTTTATAACTGAGTTACCCATATAATCTCCCTCTACACCATTTGTTATTCCTCCATATCCGTCCACAACCACCTCCTTCTAAGGTTAGTTTCTATTTAATGTAGTCACCTGTTCATTGTTATTTTGTAACACATGCTTATTCATACAATCACATGAGTGCACGAATGTCAGTTGTTTTAATACTCTTTGAAATTGATTAGTATTGTCATTTTCACATTCTGTCTTTAACAGTTTGATTGATTTTTTTAAAAAAAAATTTTTTTTATTTACCAGGGAAATGTTAAATTATTAGTCATTACAAGTTTCAGGTCTTCAGTGGCACTCTGACTTCAAATTTCCAAATATCCATTCTAAATACTACAATACCCATGAGCCTCAGCTGCTGTGGAGAAGGGGCGGCAAACTCTTTCTACATGATCTCATCTGTAGCGTCAGCTCATTGATCAAATTGATCACGTTGTTCAAAAGCAATAGCTCATTTCCTATTGGCCGGTGAGCTAATAAGAGAATGTAAAGCTGTGAGGCTGGAAGTTTGCAGGGGAAAGGCATCTTGGGAGTTGTAGTTTGACTGCTGTTTCAATTAGGTTTTGACTGATGTGGATTTCATGACATACTCTGACTAAATCGTTTTGAGTTTTGGTTCATTTTGGCTCTCTGTGTGTTTGTGGGCTAATGTTCTGTGATGTCTGTAAATGGTTTAACAGTTTTTAAAAAATGACAAAGCATAAGTCGACTAAAAAGAGCATGAGTAGAGTTAGTAGAGCTCATGTGAGACTTCTCTGTTCGTACATCAGGCGCCAACTGTTTCTAGTAATATGTATCCTACATCAGGGTTTCGCCGTGACGTTAGATGTGACAGACATTCCCAAAGCTGCATCCTGGTATCATCTTCTGTCAACCTCAGATCGAGGAGCCTCTTCTGTCTCCATGGTAACCACATCACGACGGAGAGCGAAGGTCCGAACTCTGCTCAACACAGTTTCAGATGTCGCATTGTTTCCTTTTTGTTTCCATCGCCTCTGTTGGTGTTTTATCTTTGTTCATGTTGGTCTTTTATGTGTCATGAAGCTGTTTCCTTCTCATCAGAGTTTGTGGATCCTGGTTCGTTCTGTGACGGACACAGATCTGTGAACAGACGCTAACACAACGATCAGAGTCAGAGTCTAAATCTGGACAAGGGGGGGAGGAGGTCTGTCAGATGGTGAAAGGCCACAGATGACATCTCCAACACCAACTCACCATCTGGTCTCTGACATCACCAGGACTCCTCACAGTCCAAGTCTCCCTGTTTGGACACTTCAACTCTCTATGTCCTGCCTGAGTGCCCATCGGCAACACACTTAGCGGAACTGTACCAAAGTCTACTGGTTCAGGTCAAGGCCATGTACATTCTGTGAGTCTGAGTCTGAAAGAGTGGAAAGAGTAACGCCAAGGAACAACACGATGACAACATAAAACTATAAAACGGCTGTAACCTTTTACAGTGTAAAAGACACGAGTACCAAAAAAAGAAACATCAAAATAAAGTTGTGAGAGATGCCACAACAAATAAATGTTAAAGAGGCAACACTACAAAGAAAATATGCAATAAGATGAAAATGGCATAAAAGATGCAACCATGCAAAAATGACCTAAAAGATACACACAAAAATACTGTAAAAGATGCAACAAGAGACAAACCACTGAAAAGAGGCAACAGTGTCATAGACAACACATCAAGGCAAGAACTACAGCACTCTTGTGTAAAATTCCTTTACACTGTAAAAGACACAAGAAGTTTTTTAAAAAGTGAAGGAGATGCAACAAAACAAAAAACATTGTAAAAGATGCAACAAGAAAACAATGTTAAAGAGGCATCACTACAAAAACACTGTAAAAAATGCAACAGATGAAAATGGTGTAAAAGATAAATTATAAAAGATAAAATAGCTTAAAAGAGGCAACAAGACAGAAATACAGTAAAAGATGCAACTGCATTAAAACAAGTTAAAAAGGAACATTGTAAAAGATGCAACAAGGCAAAAAAAAAAAAAGTTGAATTATTACACTGTAAAAGACACAAGGTGAAAAAGCCATAAAAGGTGCGATAAGACTAAAAATGTTGTAAAGGACACAACAAGAAAAAGACATGTAAAAAAGACAAGTAAAAGGTTCAATAACATAAAAATGACAAAGACAAAAACAAAAACAACTTAAAAGAGGAAACAAGACAGAAATGCAGTAAAAGATGCAACAATGTGAAAACAAGTTAAGAAGGAAACACGATGAAAACACAATAAAAGAGTGAACAAGATGAAAATGTTGTAAAAGACGCAGGATGGAAACGCCATAAAAGGTGCAACAAAACTAAAACTCTGTAAAAAGACAACAAAACAACATTAAAGAAGCGCCAATGGAAAAATGCAGAAAAAGATTAAAGATGGTGAAAATGATGTAAAAGACACAAAATGACAAAAACAACTTATAAGAGGCAACAAGTTGGGAATGACATAAAAGAAAATTTGGCACATTTCCAACAACTTCAGCATAAGATGTTGACAAGTGAACTCTGACAGGATGAACCCCAGACTGGACTGTGGAGTCCAGAAGGATCAGAACCTCCTCCAGTCCATCATGTGTCTGAGGAACGAATGCACCAGAGACACAGAAACTCACAGAGGAGGACGAACCTGCTGCCAAGTCGAAGATTTCACTAAATCTGTCGACTCACATCCAGAGGAAGTGGAGGAGAACAACAACCACGACCATCACGCCGGCGGCACAAGGTGTGACGGAGCGAGACCGGGTGAATCAGAGCTGGGTGTTTCTCAGACAGTCTGAGCCGGAGTTTACAGCCGACTGGTGACGACGGGACAGCTCAGCTCTTACACACAAAACACTTTACACACACGTCAAAGAAACTGGGTTCAACTGCAGACGACGATTGCATATAAATGTGTAAATAACTGCAGGAACTAAGAAGTGAAAAGTTCAGATTTATCATATATGTGACTGTAAAGACAGCAGCTGTGAAGAAAAATCAGCTGTTTTTACATGTTTTTACTGTTTTTTAGGCAATGGCTACTGCCACAGTACTGTGGCATGAAATATCAGTTTGTCTATTGCCACAGAGCCAATCAAATGTTAGCATTTGTATTAGAGCCAGTCACAGATACTGTTCCATGAACTCATTAACCTCTTGTTGCCACAGTACTGTGGTGATATATGACATATACTTCAATACATTCTTTTGTGCATTTCACTACCACAGTACTGATGGAAGAAACGACAAATTAGTGATAGTATATAGTATGGAATAGGAATTATTGTTCTAAATACTCTATATGTTGTTTTGTGGTGTTCTTTGCCCCCCCTGTCCCGTTGGACCTATTTGCTATGTGATTGCCTTGGTATGTTTTGGGCTGTAACAAGTTGCCACTTTAGACATGTTATAGTGAGGATGCTGACTGACTCTGTGGTAATAGCTAAACCAATAGTTTGTGCCACAGTACTGTGTCAGTAACCACTTCATGAGGGTTGACCTCGACAGACAGCTCCAATTTCCTACCATGATTACCACCACACCTCTTTGCCCCGACACTGTCGTATGGTCCGAATCAGCAAAAGCAGCGTACCTCGCTGAACTCACACTTCCATCAGAGGAGGAGATCGAGGCTGCATTTGAGCACAAGAGGGCCAATTCCACAGATCTGGCTGCTGGGTGTCGGGAGGCTGGCTGGAAGACTACCATCTACCCATTGGAGGTCGGCTGCCGCGGCTTTGTGGGGCTCTCAATGACGTGGCTACTGAGGGACGCAGGAGTGGCAGGGGAGAAGCTGAGGAAGGCTATGGAAGAGTTTTCCAAGGAGGCGGGAAAAGGCAGCTTCTGGCTCTGGCTCAGAAGGAAGGACAGGCGCTGGGGATAGAACACCTAACCCCAACAACAACCACAGGGGGTAACAGCGACCAGCTGCCGGGGGTGGCTGGGAGACATCCCTCTCACTGCCCCGCCACCAGGAGATGTTCCAGGATTAAAGGGGCGAAACATCTGTGAACGGTGGTTCCTGGCTGATGACCCTGCAGCTGACCCTGTGGCTGACCCAAGGGCGCTGGAGGAGGTGTGACAGGCAGTAAAGCCAAGCAGAAATTTCCACCTTCCTGTAGCTTAACCGTTTTTCTAATGTCATGTGTTTTACATAGCTGCATCAATTTTGAGACATCTTACACATTTTTTCATCGATGTTTTTATCTTGTTGCATCTTTCATTTTGTTTTTTTTTCATGTCAAATTCAAACTAATCCATGCAGAAGAAACACTGTGATTTTCATTGTCATTTCAGTTCTCATCACATCTGGTAACTTTCCGATGCTTTGGCCAAAGATCTTGTGGCAACAACTCTTTGGCAGAACTTTATAGCTCTTTATTCTAAACACTAATGATAATTTACAATAATATTTTAATAATTGAAAGTAAAAACACTATCTATATCCCCTTTAAAACCACAAACAATTCTGAAAAGAGTGGGAGTAATAGTAATAGTAGTTACAGATATTTGAATATTAAAGTTATGAATCTGTGTTCTGTGGTTACAGTTTAACTCAACTCTTATACAATCAGTTCAGATAACATTTAAACACCAGCTCCCCTTCACACTGAGCTTTGTTTTATTTCGCTTGAATGTTTAGTGGCTGTATTATACTGAAATCGGTTTTTAAAGGTTTGAAGTATGAAAATATAAAATGTAAAGTGTCAGTTCAGCTGTTTCTTTTGTACTCTGGTCTGTCTTTACAAACAGATCTCAGAGATGCTCAGATATCCTTGTATCTGCAGATGTTCTTCTTCAAGCACAATCTGACAATATTTCAACTATATTTAACTATAAAACAGTAGATTTCACCAACACAGCCTATCCGAGGCCTGGCATTATAAAAACAAGCCCAACCACACACAAAGTAGCAACAACAGTGAATAATTACAAACCAGCAGAAAATTATGTTAAAGAAACAGGTTAATGAGATGAGTTCAGATGTAAACATGTGCAGATAATGAAGCCAGAAATAAACAGTGTGTGTAACGTCTGTTCTGTTTCAGAACATGAAACGAACATCGTCCTCACTCATGAGTTTACAGTCTGTAAACTGAACCTAACCTCTGGAGGATTACAGCTGTGAAAGAGCCAGCTTCAGCTGAAATATTTACATCAACACTGAAAACTGACCTTATTTCACTTCATTACGACTGAACATCAGCAGGTTCACTGGATTTTAACACCTGCATTTTAATGGTTTTATCTTTTGTTATTACCATCTGGGTTGTGTTTACACTGATCAGCCATAATATTCCAACCACTGACAGGAGAAATAATAATAATATTGATTATTTCATTAGAAGAAGAATCTTTATTTTGTCAGAAGGTTCACACACTGAAGTTTGTTCTCTGCCTTGAACCATCAAGCATCACACACTGCGGACTAGGCTCACAACATCAGGCACCCGGGGAGCAAATGGGAAGTTGAGTGCCTTGCTCAAGGGCACATCAGTCAACAACTCTCCAGTCCAGGGAATCGAATCCTGGTGACCCATCAGTCACAAGCCGACTCTCTACCCATCTAGGTCACGGCTGCTCCAAAGACAACATGGTCTACATGGGAATTGAACCCGCAACCATGGCATTCTTTGCACTATGCTCAAACCAACTGAGCTAACCGGCCT
Source organism: Sphaeramia orbicularis (assembly GCF_902148855.1). Taxonomy (NCBI): domain Eukaryota; kingdom Metazoa; phylum Chordata; class Actinopteri; order Kurtiformes; family Apogonidae; genus Sphaeramia; species Sphaeramia orbicularis. Next base: position 22,615,273 of record NC_043972.1, read on the forward strand.
TTCACTGGGTTGGATATATTAAACAGAAAGTGAATATTTACTGATGTTCAAAATGAGCAAAATAAGGGGCTGAGTGACTTTGACGTGTGCTATACTGTAACAGTGATGACTGGATCAGAACATCTCCACAACTGCAGGTCTTGTTGGGTGTTCCTGGTCTGCAGTGGTTAGTACCGACCAAAAATGGACTAAGGAAGGACATCCCATTCTCAGGTCCATTGAGCATCTGTGAAATGTACTAGATAAACAACTCCACAGCTTTGAACTCTGAAATATCTGCAGAACTTTGTGAGGAGGCACTGTCTTGGGTCCACTGTTGCTCTATTAACTCACGTCATTCAGTACAAGCTGTTGCACAGATTGCATTACTCTAAAACACAGGTGTCAAACATGCGGCCCGGGGGCCAAAACCGGCCCGCCAAAGGTTCCAATCTGGCCCACGGGATGAATTTGCAAAGTGTAAGTTAAGGTATCAAACTCAAAAATAATATCATAATAACCTATAAATAATGACAACACCAATTTTTCTCTTTGATTTAGTGCAAAAAAACATTAAATTATGAAAATGTTTACATTAACAAACTATCCTTTAACAATAAAATGTGAATAACCTGAACAAATATTAACAACCTGAAATGTATAAAGAGAATTATGTGCTATTTTAACAATATTCTGCCTGTTATTAAATATTTTGTGCCTTTGTGGATGTGATCTGTAATGTATATGTATGCATGAAAAGTTGAGGCAAAATATTGATAAGATTGTACTTATATTTCTTAACAAATTTCATTTATTTCAGATTATTCACATCCTTTTTGTGTGGATAGTTTGTAAACATAAATATCGGCATAAATAAATGTCTTTTTTTTTTTTTTTTGCGCTAAAACAATTTGGAGTTGTCATGATTTATTGGCTATCATGCTTTTATTTTACTGGTCCGGCCCACTTCAGACTAAATTGGGCTGAATGTGGCCCCCGGAAGAAAATGAGTTTGACACCCCTGCTCTAAAACAAAGCTAATCATATTTTCTCGTCTGTGTGTCCTGTAGGTGATAAGTGTCATATTGCTGAGGGTTCACTAGTGCATCTTTTCTGGTTCTGCTCTAAACTGCTCAGTTTTTGTGCAGTTGTCCAAAGTCTACTCTAGACTCATTCAGCCTTTCTGGGACCTGACCATCCTTGGATGTTCTGCCGAGACTTCCAATCATCCGCATGACACACAGGTCGCTCTGTACTTAGGGATGGTGGTGGATAAGAAACATACTCTCCTAACCTGGAAGTCTGCCACTCCACCCACCTTTACTCATTGGCTCAGCAGGATGTTATTGGTTATTCAAATGGAAAGACGGCACCTGTACAAACCCAGCGAACAGAACAGATCTGACAGAATTTGGGGACCCTTCCTAGCCCAGAGTCAGGTGTAATCCCCGACTCAACATTTCACACGGTACTTGCTTTACTTTCACTACTGCAACTACGTTATTTCTGTAGTTTATAACTGTCTGGCAGCCTCTATGTTCATCTGTTTCTGTGTTGTGGCATGTTTTGTTCAGTTTTGTAAAGTTAAAAACTGTAAATAAAGTATTAAAAAACTGAAATGTCCAATCCCTGGGTGGTGCTGTGGATAGCACTTGTGGGGTGGGAGGTTGGGACCTTTCTATGTGGAGTTTGCATGTTCTCCATGGGTTCTCTCCGGCTTCCTCTCACCATCCAAAGACATGCACTGATAAATTAATCTAAATTGCTCATAGGTGTGACCTCCATGACCCTAGTGAAGATAGAGTTGGTTCAGATAATGAATGAACAAATCCAATCCCTTCTCTTTTACAACTTCCAGGACTTCAGGGATCTGCTGTTAAGGTCCTGGTCCAGATACCACAGCACACCTACAGAGGTCTGTCTGGTGGAGTCTAGGCCTCGGGTCAGAGCTGTTTTTATGGAAAAAGGGGAACCTACACAATATTAGACAGGTGTAATAATGTTCTGCTCCCATAGATGTTGGACTGGTTGAGATCCGGTTTTTGTTCTTTAGATACTTTTGGTCGGTACGAACCACTTTACACTCAGAACTGACAGTTTAGTCTGAACCGTGGATCAAAAAACTGTTGACTAACATCACATCAGAACTGTACACCTTCACAAAGCTCATAATTAAATTCACCAGTGGAGACAAAAAAAAGGATCTCTGCATAACATTCCCTTATTTTATTTTAGAGCTGCATCCAGTGATGAAAACAACAGCAATGCATCAGATTTTTATCACTTTTCTTGACTCAGAAAGTTGCTTCTGAATAGTTCTTGTCTCACACATTTTGATGTTTTGGTAAAAGATTCCACAGCATGAAATTTTCAATATCATCACAGACTCATAGAGTGACACACTACTCCCTCTAGTGGTCAAATAAATCCAACACCCCCCCCCCCCCACACACACACACACACACACACACCCCGCCCCATCATCAACAATAAATTCAGTTCTTATCTCGACATTCCAATGCATTGACGGCATCTGCATTACATCAGAGTTATTCACTCTAAACACTTACATCAATTCATTACATATCACCTAAATGTACATCCTAATGTGATATTTTGTTATTATAGCTGTACGTATGTAATGAATGTGAGCCACAGTTCTGTTGCTTCTCAGAGTTTTTCATGTGTTTTGAGTCAGATGATGTTGGGTTTTATTCATCAGTTTTAACAGGTATCTGCTGCCTCCTGCTGGTGAACTAGAGAACTGACTATTCTAATATAACAACTCCATTTAACTTTAGGGGTATTTTAGCAGTCAAAAGTGAAGACAGTTACTATCATACAAAGAATTTATATAATATGAAGCACAGGGTGGGGAAGCAAAATTTACAATATTTTGAGGCAGGGATTAAAAGACAGTGTATGACCAGTGAGTTTATTGAAAGTCATGAGAATTTATTTGCCACAAGAAAATGTACATAATAGAAAATGTTTTTATTCTATGTGTCCTCCTTCTTTCTCAATAACTGCCTTCACACGCTTCCTGAAACTTGCACAAGTGTTCCTCAAATATTCGGGTGACAACTTCTCCCATTCTTCTTTAATAGTATCTTCCAGACTTTCTCCTAATAGTTTTGCTCATAGTCATTCTCTTCTTTCCATTATAAACAGTCTTTATGGACACTCCAACTATTTTTGAAATCTCCTTTGGTGTGACGAGTGCATTCAGCAAATCACACACTCTTTGACGTTTGCTTTCCTGATTACTCATATGGGCAAAAGTTTCTGAAAAGGTATGGATAATAGTGTTAGGTATGATTATGACATCAATATATGTTTGGTTTCAAAACAACTGACGTAGTGCCTGCTGAGAAAAAACAACTAAATGTTCATTGTAAATTTTGCTTCCCCACCCTGTATATTCAAGGCAAAAGTGAAGGGAGTTATTGCATATAATAAAAAAAATAATAATAATAGAAATATTTTTACTGAAGTACAGATAAATACAGATGTCCTGTGCATCTAGTGATTCAACAATAAAAACTCTTTGAATCTTGTATTTGTTCTACTGTCAGTCTAAAACACAGATAAACCATGAATATTTATAATCTACATCATCTTCTACCTTTATTTGGTCGTCATGTCCTCACCCTATTAAACACACTTGCAAACTTTATTAATAATAATAATAATAATAATAATAATAATAATAATAATAATAATAAAGATGTTAAAGTGATTCTTTCTTTCCTTTTTCTTTATATCTCTCTCCCTTTCTTTCTTTCTTTCTGTCTTTCTTTCTTTCTTTTTTCTCTCTCTTTCTCTCCTTCTCTCTCTTTCTTTCTTTCTTTCTCTCTCTTTCTTTCTTTCTCTCTTTTTCTTTGTCTTTCTTTCTCTTTCTCTCTGTCTTTCTTTCTTTCTCTCTCTTTTACTGTCTTTCTTTGTGTTTCTTTCTTTTTTCTTTGTCTTTCTTTCTTTGTGTTTCTTTCTCTCTCTCTCTCTTTCTTTCTTTCTTTCTATCTCTTTCTTTCTTTCTCTCTTTCCTTCTTTCTTTCTTTCTTTCTTTCTTTTCTTGTTAAACTCACAGTGTGTCTCCATCTGGATCCTTCGTATCCTGAACCAGATAAACGGATCCAAAACTTCCTCGTCCCAGACTCTGTACGATGATGTATCGCTTAGCAACCAAATCGCTGCTGCTGCTGAGGGGCGTAGCCTGAGATGAGCCCGCCTCCTGAAACCTGGGCATCATGACGTTCACCTAAGAATGAAGACAGAGAATGAATGACAGCCTTCTGTCCATCTGAATAATTTCTGTACTATATATTTATATTATGTTGGTTTCCATGACGACAGTCTCTCGATCACTTCCTGAAGGCCTAGGGCAGGGGTGTCCAATCCTGGTCCTCGAGGGCCGGTATCCTGCATGTGTTAGATGTTTCCCTCTTCCAGTACACCTGCTGGTTGTTTTCAGACTTCTGCAGAGCTTTATGACAGTCTTATCATTTGAATCAGGTGTGTTGGAAGAGGGATCCATCTAAAACATGCAGGACTTTGGCCCTCGAGGACCAGGATTGGACACCCCTGGTCCAGGGTTGGATTTCAGTCCACAGCTACAGTGATTTCACCAAACTACCTCTTCTCTGATTTGTACACGAACAACACTGTGAACAGAAGAGTCAAAACTGGACTCCAGTGTAATATAATGAAATGTGTCAAACTGAAGCACTGACAGTTTATCTGTTCATCAGACACTAAGTACAATCTGCCTCTGAACCAGAACGATCACCGAACACACAGAGTGAACATTAGAGGCATATTATATTATCTAAACATGTAGAGGATACTGTGAATAACATCAGATCTACTGTGTGTTTCATGGCTCTAGTTTCTATTATTTACCAGCTACATACTTATATATAGAACCTGATGTAGATTAGTTTATTTCAGTAATAGACCCATAATGCACCTCCACAACAAATACAAATTCAACAAATATCACTAATTCTGGGATGATTACACACATTATCACTCTGTGGGGTCATTATTTATTATTATTACTATTTAATGCAAGACAGACACCTGGTCCAGTGGTTTTCCTGTGGTTCTCAACGCGTTTCCACATTTACCTCCAACCATTAAACAACTTTTACAGAGTTCAAACCAACCAAATAAATATATATGCATTTAAGGCACATGACTCAAAATAAACTGGGTGAACAACACATTAACATTCTTAAACTGAATATGTGATAAATTATAATATATACACTTATGAAGTTAATTTATAACTTCTTGGTTTTCATACACATATGTGGAGGGTTTTTGGCTCTAAGTCCATTTTATTTATATTAATTTTGTCAATGCATTTGACACTGTAGATCATGGACTGATATAGAAGAAAATATGGATTACACTCATCACATAAAAATTCTTACAAAGTATTAATGTTTAAGTGCCATCAGTTTGAATAAACAGCTTTATAAATATGATTATAATTAACATAATAAAACTACAACCTGCATTTGCATCTATGTAAAAAAATATGTTCTTTGAGAATTGATTCAGAATTCATCACAATAAATAAGTGTATTAACATTTTCTGACATCTTGTTTCTTATTGTCCATTTCACAGATGAGGAAAACTAATCATATTTCTTTGTAAACTGTCATTAAACTATTGAAGTAATAGAAATAGTACAGTGATGATTATATAACATCTACAATTTAAAAAACTACAACCTATAATAATGACTAAACCCTTTTCTTTTTCTGCTCCATAACAACTCTTTTACAAGAGGAAGTACGTTTATTTAGTAAAATAATCAATGAGTAAAGTGATTTTATTTTGAAGGTATGACCGGATGTTTATTCTAAGTTGAATATCCGATAATAGAGTACCGGAATCCGGGTTTAAAGACTTAAAACGTTTGATTTGTTTGTTAAAGTGCAAATAAGTAAAGAGTACGTAAAAGAACATTGTTTATTATCCGGTTATTCACAGTTAAACTCTGAAAAGTGATGAAAACGATAGAAAAAGACTGATAACAAACGACGTGTCCGATAATGGATTCAGCGGTGATTAACCTTTAACCACAAACTGCAGAAGAAGAAGAAGGTGATCATTTAGAGAATGTCACTATATTGACATGGTATAGGACTTTAAAGTGTGTAAACAGGTGTGTGGTGTTGTTTTACCTGACACTCAGATGAAGATACTTCCGTGTTTGATTCCGGTTTCCATGGAAACGATGAATCCATTTAATGATACGCCCCCTTCCTTCAACAATGTGACCAAACGGGAGGAAAAATAAAAACTATTCATCAAGGAAAAATTACTCTTATAAGTAATTTTTAATATTACTATGTTGCTTTATCATTATTATTATATTATTATTTTATTATTATTATTATTATCATTATTATTATTATTATTATTATTATTTATTTATTTATTTATTTATTTTTTCCAATGTAAAAAGTATTTCATCCCAACATCAATACACCACGTCATTTTCCCTTTTATGTTCGACCTTTTCTTTAAAAAAGACAAAAATATTTATTAAAGTAACAGGACCATAATTTAACCACAATCTAAAAATATATTTCAAATTTCTTATTTTTACTGAATTATCCTACTGAGTTGCCTTCCACTGTTTTTATCAATAGATTGTTTTTTTCCTTCTTTTTCAACTAATATTGGTAAAATCACCATACTGTCTTTTTTTCTTGTGTTCTAATAAAAAAAAAAAAGAAACAAAATGGAGTGATGGTCTTCATAATGAAAAGGTCATATATCACAAATACATAAGATGATAATTATGCTGCTGTTAGTTTTCTTTCTTTCGTACATTGGTAGTTGGTGAAGTTGTGCTGGAACCTTCTATTTTGGATCCAAAATCCTAAGATGAAATATTATTGGTATTACAAAAAAAAAAAAAAAAAGGATATTGATCACATCAGCTCTAAAATGTTTAAAGCATTGTTTAACCTCACTCAGATGGCTGCTGTTTGTATTCTATGATTTTGTGGATGTAATGTATAATTTTGCATCATTTTTGACCCATTTTATGATCACAGTGTTCAAAGATTCAGAAAAGCAGTCCAAGCATACACAAATCTGAAAAAACTATACTTTTTGAAGTTGACTGGGATTAATGAAGTGATCATTTTAATCAGTTTTGATCATTAATCGTTAAGAACTATGAACTGTTATGAACTGTCTGTGGATGGTTGAATCTGCAGTGACAGGTTTTGTCCAGCAGGTAGAGATGTTTCATCAGAAGAGGAAAGCATCAGAATAAATATCTTAAAATCTCTAAATAAACACATGAACAGAAAGCTTAACTTGGAAAATACTGAACTAAACATCTGCTTTAATGACTGATTCTTCTCCATCATTTTTTTGTCCAATAACTGTTGTCATTTCATCAAAAATGTACAAATCAAAACACTTTAAAATGTAACTGAAAGTGTGAATCGGATTAAATACTAAACGTTAATAAAAATCAGTAAACTCTTGATTTACTGCCTCATAATTACCATATAAATGTGACATTTTAACATAAATCCCACCATTTTGATTTATCTGTAATTATTCTTCTTGTTCTGCTTCATTAAAACTCAGAAACAGATCAGATGTAAAATAAATGTGTAATTTTGAAGCTAAAAGATGAAAACCTGAAAAAAAAAAAGTTTTAAATGCAATAATATTCATTTTATCTATGTTAACTCCTCCAAATGGCGTTTTACCTTTAAAAATAAACAGAATAAACAGGACATTCAATCTCATGTGGTTTCCACTTTATTTTACACTTTCATATTTTCATTTTATTCTTATTTATCTCAACATTAATAGTTTGTGTAGAAACCAAAGCAAACAGAGTGTCCGTTTGTGAACACTTGTCTGTTGAATTATTTCTATATTTATTTATTTAGAGTTTTTAATCCCTACTTTATGACTTTATCAGAGAAAATATAGAAATTTTTAATAAAAATTCCTAGTGAATTACTGAATTTCTTCTCTTAAACTCACTTTAATCTGAATTTCGGTGTTTCTGTAGCAAATGCATAACTATAATTTGAGATAATTTTTAGTTTGTTGTTCTTTTTCATAGACATTTACCAGCTTCACCTCAGACATCCAAGTTCATCTTCTCATAAATAGAAGACGTTAATCTGTAAAACACAGTTCTCTTGTCTCATACTGACCTCCCATCCCACAGCCTGTAGAACATCTGTCCTTTGTGTATATTTGTTTCTTCTGATCTTTTCAAAGCTGTTTTGAATCAACAGCTGTCGGTAAAAAGCTGAAATCATCAGGAGACAGTAAATGGTGTAATGAGCCTTTAATTCTCAACATGCAGCTTAAACACACTTTAAAAAAATGTAGAAAAACAACACAAGTCATGTGATCTCTGCGATGTGACAAATAACACTGTGGACATCTTCACCTCTAAAATAGAATAAAACCACTTCATTTCTTCATCAAACACCTCAAACCTCCACGCCTCGTCAAAGCCGTTCTCACTGAAAGCCGTTCGTTTCCCCTCCATACGTTAACGTTAATAAGGCACTTTGGAGAAAAACCTCAGTGAAACCGACAGAATCTAAAACCTCAGAGTCTGAGTCCACTGGGCCGGACTCATCCAAGGAGATTTATGAGAAAAACCCCCAGGGACTGAAACCAGTGCAGTGGACTCACACTCAGGACACTTATCGTCAGTGAGAAAACCATCAGAAACACTATTCAGTTCAGTCCAGTTCAGTCTGGAACCACAATGAAAGACTCACAAACACCAGTAAGAATCGATTTCAGGAAGAGAAAAGTCAAGGAAACGTCTGGTTAATGACGACTGTTTAAACCAGGGGTCAGGGGTCACATTCAGCCCAGTACAATCTGAAGTGGGTCAGACCTGTAAAATAATGACATATTAACCTATAAATGATGACAACTCCAAACGTTTCTCTATGTTTTAGAGAGAAAAAAAATAAAACTGAAAATGTTTACATCACAAAACTAACCTGGAACCATGAAAAACCTGACACCTCTGAAGAAAATTAAGTGCAATTTTAACAATATTATGTCCTCGTTTACTCATGTGCATACAACGTACAGATCAGTGAATCTGTGAAGGCACAAAACATTCAGTAACAGACGGAATATTGGTCAAATGACAATTACTTCTCTTAAGACATTTCAGGTTGTTTGTATTTGATTTTGATCGGGTTATTCACATTTTTTGTGAAAGGATAGTTTGTAAATGTAAATACAGTTGCGGAAAAAATGATTAGACCATCAAAAGTCATCAAAAACAATGGTTATGCAATCAAGTACTAACTCCTGTGTGTATCATGTGACTAAAATAAACAGAAAAGAAAACATGGAATGCCTAAAAGCACTGTTTTTGTCAGTACAATGCAATAGATATTGATGTAAGAAGCGAAGTGATTTTGTTCATTATCAAGAAAACCATGGAAAATGTCCAGATATCAGCTCTGAAATTAAACTCTTATGAGCTATTTTTGTTGTTATCATTATATTTGTCCAAACAAATGTACCTTTAGTTGTACCAGGCATTAAAATGAACAAGAAATTGAAGAAAACAAAGGTGGTCTAATAATTTTTTCCGTGACTGTATGTTCATGTAATTTTACTTCTTGTACACTAAAACAAAGACAAGAATTTGGAGTTGTCATTACTTTAGGTTATTATGATAGTATTCTACTGGTCTGACCCACTTCAGATCATATCTGTCTAAAATAAAATGATTTTGACACCATTGACTGTTAATGTCTTCAGTGTCATTTCTATATTTCAGATTCATCCCCACAGACTAGATTGGACCCTTTGGTGGGCTGGTTTTGGTCAACGGGGTCTGGTGCCCTGGGACCCAGAGAAGGTGGAATGACTTTTATTTTGTTTTTGTAGTTTTCTTCTTATATTGACTTCATTTCAAGTCTTGTTATGTTTTATATGCATACTTCAAAAATAAAAAAAATAACAGTTTGGTTCTTTAATTTTCAGAACCAAAAACCTGCTTTTAAACTGAAATAAATAATAATTTGACATTCATCATTATAATCATTGACACTCAGACCAACTCTGATTTTTGACATCATGTTTCCGACATGTTTCTCCAGTCTGTTGATGTGAAACCAAAGTGTGCTTCATTTTCTGACTTTTCCCATTCAATCTGTACACTAAAGGCTTTAAAAACATTTAACCCCATAAAGCCTGAACCATTAAATCATTGATAGAAAATACCAGTTCTTTGAAACTGGAGTCTTTATTGGTCCTTCCGAACAACCCCCAATTTTTTTTTCAAATATCAGTTTCCATGTATGAATTTCAATTTTGTATCATATTTGATACATCAGGTCTCAATGCTCAAATATTATTATTTTTGAACAAACAAAAACATAACATAACAAAAACATGTCTAACAAATTGGTAATTCCTTTTCAAAATTGGCAAAGTTCTTCCTCCTTCCTCATTAATGACAATCTTGTAGTGTCACTGGAAAGGCCTCTGGTGAATTCCTCCCCCCTGGTGGATTATCTGTGTATTGCATGTGTCTAATTGTATACATAAGGTTTTTCAAGAAGAAAAGTATCACGCTGATCATGTAGAGGACTTCAAAACCCATATATCAAATATGATACATTTGGCATAATAGGGTTAATCATGGTCATAGTTTCAATGTCTGTACAGTTTCTGTTGATAAACTCATTGTGGTTCCACACTAAACATCCAGGCAGCATTTTAAACCAAGCTCTGTTTAAGAAAAACAATAAAAATACCCAATGTCGATACTAAAAGTGGATGAAAAACATGGGCATTTCTATCAAAAGTTCAACAATAGTCAAATAGAAAACCATAAAACAAATCAATCTAACAAAATCTCAAAGATTCATTACTTTTTTTCCAGTGACTCAAACTAATTCTTGTTCATTCATATCTGACTGAATTATTGATCATATGGCATCTTATACATATTTAATAAGTGCATCTGATGGAAATAAAGCTTTCATAGAAATAAAATACAATCAAGTGAAGCAGCAAATACACAGCAGATGTGAACATGTTGGACCAAACACTATAAAGTGAAAATGAAACACAGCCAGTTTGACTTCATATAAGAAAGGTTTTGGATTAAATACAACAGTGGAAAGACCAACACACTGTGGTTTTAGGCCGAACATGAAAACTGGAGGAAAGTAGACAAGTCTTTGGTCTTTTAACTAAAGTGGTGTTTTTAACCTGCCTTTGATTAATACAAGGATTTAATTACAGTTACATTCATTTAGAGTTATTTCACTGTAGGGTTGTGTATCACTGCTTAGACTTGAACATAAAGAGCAGTGTCATCTGTAAAGTATTTAATTCAGCATTTTTTCATCAAAATGCCAATTTTTTTTTTACAGTTTGTAGCCTTTTCTTTGTAATGTCTGATCATATTTTTTTTTCTTTTGAGCTGCAAAAACATAATATCGCATGCAAAATTTCTCTCAAATCTCCAGAATCGCAGTTTGTCCTAGTGGCCAAACCGTGGTACTGCAGTTTCCATAGTCACTGGTGGATCTTCTTAGGCAATAAATACTGTAAATTGGCATTTTCTGCTGATTCTCATGAATTTGAGTTTTTCTTCTAATGTCATATTGTACACACTCACAGAATTTTAATTTTTTCTCAGAAGTTGCTTACTTTTTTTTTTTTTTTTAAATCACAAATGTATGGCTTCAGTCTCATAATATTGAACTGTTTTTATGTAAAAATTTGTGAGTTGATTTCTGGCAAAATTACGACTATTTCAGAGAATTTGCACTGCTTTTCTTGCAAATTTACAGGACATCACGTCACTGAATTAACTGTTATTTATATGAATATGTGTAATAAAACAGTTGTGTCACAGTTATTAAGAAGTTGCAGTTTCAGTTTCACATCCAGTTGTTTCCATGGTGCGAGTTTTTACATCTGCACAGTTTATATCTACAACCTATGACCAAACAATATTGATTATCCCTCTAAATAATAATAATATTAATAATAATACTAAATAATACCACCCAACTCGTGTCGCAGCTCTAGTTGGAATATATACATGTTAATTTAATGTGACATATATTGTGTTCACAGCCTAAAACAAACAGTGTGTTGGGCTTCGTGTAAAACAACCTGTGATCATTTGTCCAGTAAACGTATTAAAAGTCCGTCTTTTTTTTTTTTTTAATCCAATTGGCTCAAATCCTTCATCAAACAGAGGAATCAGTGCATCTCTGTGCATGAGGCCAAAGACACAACGAGTGCAAATTCTGAAGCATCACTCAGAGACTTTTGGCATCTGATCATCATAAGGCATTTATATTTCAGGAGTTTTAACCTGAAGACAACGACTACAATTACATCGGCTTCACATTTGACAGTTTGAAGCGGCAGAAATAAACCTCAACTGTCATTTCTGCTGAATGAGACTAAAAGAGGTCACATGGTAGAAAAACACACCCACGTCAAAAACGCTGATGGAAAAGTGAAACATTAGAAATAATCAGAATCAACTGTAGGAGACGTGGTTCAGTTCAACTTTGTGCTTTATTTAATGTTATTTAATGTTAACGTGCTGTGATGTTTTTATTCCATTACACTGTACTTAATTGTTTTACTACTTCTGACTCTTATTAGTCTGTGTTTTCATACAATATTATTATTTTGGTGAGTTTATTTCCCTGCTTTAATTCTATTAGAATCTCCTCAGACCCTAAACACACACATTTTATACATGTGCATTTTATTTATTATCTGTGCACACATTTTTATTTCACATGAACACTTTAGAGCATATACGCTATTTTATTTTTCCATTTTCATGAACTTTTTAAAATCTCTAAAATCCTTTGGTTACATTAAAATATTTCTTAATGTAGACATTTCATTGATATGTAAATTAATGTGCACATTTAATAATTATATAATATGTGCATGTTTGTTTTAAGATATTTGATCAAATCGCATAAAATAACTTTGTTGCAACTGAAATTACTTACTCATTCACACAAAAAAATCTTTACAATTACATTTTCTTTATTTACATCAGTTTTAACGTTTCTTACAACTTCTTGTTGATATATTTGTTCATTTTTGAGAGCATTAAAATAATGTATAATTTACTGAATATTTCAAATATCATTGTATTTTATGTTAATGTTACCATCTTTTTAATTTCCATGCAAAATGTTTACATGTATTTTTTTCATGTGTTTTGTGCATTCAACACTAAATAAATTCATGTTCATTTCCAACTCTGCAAACGTACATTTAATTAACCTGTGTTTATATTTATGTGACCAAACAAGATGCAGCACTTTTTGTGTTTGTTTGTGTGATTAGCATGCTAATGTTTCATCATCTGAGACTACACATATTTTTAACTGAACAGCTTGTTTTTTTTAGTTCAGAAGTTTAGCCCGAGTATGTTTTAACAATAACACACTCATTAGGATGTGTTACCTTCAGTCAGAGCTAACTGATGTTTGTTCACACTCTTGCTAGTGTAGTGGCACACATTAGCATGCTAGCAGAGTTGGCACAGCAGGCTAACAGGGCTACGCTGTATTGACTAACTGGACATAAAAGTAAAGATTAAAAACACCTGTGGTTCTATAAACTGATGAAAAAACTTCACCTCAATTTATGGCACCAGAAGAAGATACCATCCCTTCAAAATAAATGAGCTTCATCATTAAATATGAATAGAGTTTATTTACATGAGCAAACGTTTATGTTTTTGTGTGTATTTTTCAATAATCTGTATTTTCTCTACCATGTGACCTCTTTACCCTCAATGATCATATGTGTTTTTTAGATTAGTTCCTCCAGTTTTGTCCTTGTTTGTTTCATGTGCTTTTGATAGTAAAAGGAAACATCCTTTCAACAGTAAACACTGCAGGACAGTTGTATTTATTGATTTAAGCACCGAGGACTTCGATGGAAGTCCCGTCTGTTATTTAAACAGTAAACGACTCTATGTGAGTTAACGTGATGCTTCATGGGGTTACTGCCTCAAACCGATGTCAGCGATTCAATCGCTGTCTAATCATCATTTCATCTCTAGTGCAGTTTGACATTAAAGTCAAATGGATTAGATTATTCTGTATTAACATTAATGTCAACAAATCCACTGAAAAACATCAAACTTCTATTTTCTCTCAATACATTCACATTCAAGGTCAAAAACATTTGAAAAGGTCTTTATATATTAAGTTTTACATGTAGAAAAGACTCAGGGTCACACTGAGGGAAAAACTAGGACTTTGCACAAAGCATGGTGTGATATTTGAAAAAAGTCTCAATACAAGAATAACGTCCTGTGTATGGAATTTCTTATTACAAATGAAGAAATTCTGCTGCATTTGGATCGACTGTGAATTTGACAACCCTACTATAATCAAGGCTAAAAGACTTATAATTTTTCTAACTTTTCTTCTTGAAATGACAGTTTATTTGCAAAATATTGTAACTTTGTAAAATATCAGACTTATATATGATCCTAAGTGGGCTCTAATACTCCTTCATGAATATCATTAAATAATATTTTAGTCAAACAAACTGGAGAAAACAGTCCATTTACTGGGACTACTTTCAGTGGCGGATTAATCCACATTTTCAATAGTTTTAGACCAAATCTATCAGCCTATCATCCCAAAATTTTTCTTTGTAATGTGTAAGACAAAAATATCTTTGGAGTCAATGTAATAACAAGAGCCAAATAACTGACATTTCAGACAATTTTGTAGATTTACTAATCAAACTAATTATCATATACACTATTCCATCTGCTTTGGTTTTGTTCTAAATCACTTAATTTTCACTCAAGTGTCTGGGATGTGCATTTTAAGAGTTGTTTTCCATAACATTTGATGTTTGGATTTGGAAATAAACTAGCAATCTGTCATATTTTATCGGCTAAATCATCATCAATAACAATGACTCATAACAACAAACTGTATTACAACTGTAAAACCCAAAATTACCACAAGTATTTATGTCATCTTCAGTCTTTACAGTGTTTTTCTCTACTTTCTGTTGAAAGCAGCTGATTTTTTTAAAATGGGATTTGTTGACAAAAATTAAAATACAGATACAAATATCACCAGTTTCATTAAATTACAGAGATGCAACACTTTTCTTTCCGTGTCTTTTGTGTTGGTTTGTATAATTAGCATGCTAATGTTTTACCATTTGAGTTTACACACATTTTTTACATGCTATTTGTTTTTTTGCACAGAAGTTTAGCCCCTGAGTATGTTTTAACAGCAACAAAGTCACTAGCATGCGTTATTTTCAGTCAGAGCTTGTTGATGTTTGTTCACACTCTGAAGGACAGTCTGCACATGCTAGTGTATCAGCACACGTTGGCGTGCTAGCAGAGATTAGCATGGCAGGCTAATGGGGCAACACTGTGCACTGATTCACTGGACATGAAAATAAAGATTACAAACACCCGTGGTCCGATGAACTGATGAAAAGGAGACGTTCACCTTATTCTTCTGTAAGTAGTGACACTGACTTATGGCACAAAACAGGAAGAAGGCGTCGTCTCTTCAAAATAAAAGGAGCTTCATCACTTTATTCAACATGTTTCTAAATATGGAAGAAGAGGAGTCTGAGCTGATCTGGAATCAGTGTTACCAGATGAACAATGACCATCTGTCTCATCATGTCAGTCTACACTGCGTTAAATTTTAAGGAGTTAGAAACATTTTCCAGCACTTTGATTGTCTTTAAACTCTTCTCTTCTCCCTCCTTCCGTTGATCAGGCTTGTTGTGTTCATGAACTTCACTAATCAGAAATTTGAGGTATTTTATATTGAACTCAGTAACTTATTGGTCAGTCTTGTATTAACCCAGTGCAAACCTATAGGTTATGACTTGTGTATAAGAAGTTTCACATTCAACGTCAGCGGTACAAACATTTTCCATCTGGCAACACTGATGGGAATCACATTCTGTTTTACTGAATACAGCACTTTTAATTGTCGATGCTTATGGTCAAATATGTTTATTTACATCTACAGCTCTGGAAAAAACTAAGAAACCACTGCAATTTCCTCTGAAATCAGCATGTCTGCATGCATGACAGCCTTTCCATTCCTGTGTCTGTCGAATTCCAACACAAACACACCTTATTCTACTGAATAAACATCTGATCCATGTCTTATTTAAGAAAAAGAAGTAAAAACCACTACTGTGGCCATCACTATCTTCTTACAATAAGCAAAAACAGTGATATTAGTACTGCAAAAGTAATTGGAATCCAAAAATAACTATAGAAAACTACTGGACTTCTGCTCTGACAATGTTCCCAAACTCTGAGGACTGGTTTTCTATCAGGACAATGCTCCTGGCCTCAGCTAGGTCA
Source organism: Sphaeramia orbicularis (assembly GCF_902148855.1). Taxonomy (NCBI): domain Eukaryota; kingdom Metazoa; phylum Chordata; class Actinopteri; order Kurtiformes; family Apogonidae; genus Sphaeramia; species Sphaeramia orbicularis. Next base: position 22,631,667 of record NC_043972.1, read on the forward strand.
ATAAAGGTGTGGGTGACGGACCACCAGATGAAGACCCTGTCATGGCCAGCCCAATCTGCAGACCTGAACCCACTTTGAAAACTTCTGGAGGAACATGGATGGTCCAAGCCATCAAATATTGCTGAGCTTCTTGAATTTCTCTGCCAGGAGCTGCATAAAGTCATTCAACAGCAATGGCGGAGAGCCAAGACATGTGAAAGCTGTCATTGAAAATCAGGGTTATTCCACCAAATATTGATGTGTGAACTTTTCCCAAGTTCCAACATCAGTATTGTGTTGATTAGAAATGAATATGAACTGGTTTTCTCTGCATTATTTGAGCTCTGAAAACACCTGCATCTTTTTGTTATTTCGACCATGTGTCATGTTCTGCAAATACATGCTCTAAATAACAATATTTTTATTTGGAATTTGGGAGGAATGTTGTCGGTAGTTTAGAGAATAAAACAAAAATGTTTATTTTACTCAAACACATACCTATGAATGGTAAAATCAGAGCAAGAGATAATTTTGCAGTGGTCTCTTATTTTTTTTCCAAAACTGTATATCCTTTGTTTCACTAGATATAAAATAAATCATTCAAATGTTTCTTATTAAATAAACACACATTTCTATTCATCAAGCAGAGATGAACTACGCTCAAACAGCTAAGGTTAGATAGTGAACTAACGACAGCCAATATGAGCTAGAGTTAACCATTAATATCAACTAGTCATTATTCTGTTTGAATTCTGCATTGTTTACACACATGACGTTTGTCTATTTTATTCTAATCCACAAAGTTACTAACAGGAATCACAAGCTAAATAAATAAAGCTACTGTCAGCAAAGTTATATTTACACATTTACAGTTCAACATTAGCTAACTGCAGCTTCAAGACCCGGTGTTTATTTAATGAAGAAAATGTAAATGTTCTGTTTCATAAGAGTCACATATTAGACATTCTTTTCCCTTGTTAAAAACATGTACTTATTTAACAAGAAACACTGGAATCTTTTATATTCGATCTTTTATAGTGAAAAGTAGCTTAATTAAAATTTTTAAGGTCTTTAAATTCCACAAACAGACATAGTTGCTGTATTTTGCGTAGAACAAATTGTGTTTCCAAAAAATCTAATCTCTTCTGTCACACCTTTTTTATCAGGGAAGGGAACAGAGAGCAACAAGCAGCAGGAATGATGGGAAATGTAGTCGTAAGAGCGATACCGTTCCATGATTGTACTGTTTGTTCTCAACACGAATGTAGACGTTATGTGACAACAATAATCTGTGACACTGAGCACCTTTAATGTAAAAATGTGACTTAAGATATATAATAATCTATGAGAAATAAAAATGAGCTGTAATTAATACTGTAACTACGGTAACTCTGTGTTTAGAGTGTATATTTGTGTCCTTCAGTTTGTTGAAACCACGGCTGGTCCTGGGTCAGCATATGTGTTACCTTGTGGTTTACATTTTCATCCAATCGGGTTAAGTATCCAGATGGTTGCTAGGCAGAAAACAGACCAGGACCGTTGACTGGAGTCTTCATAATGGATTGGTATTTACACTGCAGCACCTGAAAGAGACGAGGAAAAGAAAAGTAAAGAACATAGAAGAAGCATGAAGAATGTATGTGTAACCAGAATTATCCTGTTGGTCTGAAAATATTAAATAAATAAAATATTAAAACCATTATAAACTCATCACTGAGCCGTGTCAATTTAGCCACGTTTCTCTTATAGGAAGAACTGGTTCACAAGAGGGTTTTCTATCTGGTAATTCCACTGTTTTAATTTTTTTTTTTTTTTGCAGAACTGTTACTTTTTTTAATCAAAATTTTAGGTTTTTGTGTCATTATTTTCATAGTTTTGCATAGTTGTACTTTTTATGTGAATTATTTTTTTTTTGTCATTTTAATAGGGTTTCTATCTCATAATTCCACAATTTAATTTTTTTTTCTCAGAACTTTTGGGTTTTTTTTTTTAATCAAAATTTTAGTTTTTTGTGTCATTATTTTCATAGTATTTCCCCCATAATTTACATTTTTCTGTCAACTTTAGGTTTTTGTGTCATGCGATTTTTTTTTTACATAGTTGTACTTTTTATGTGAATTTAAATTTTTTGTCATTTTAAGCTTTTTTTTCATAATTTGATTTTTATGACAATTTTAGCTTTTTGTGTCATTATTTTGACAGTTTCTCCTCAGAATTTTACATTTTATGTCACTTTTTGATGTTTGTGTCAGTATGTCAAGAGTTCGTTTCATAATTTTATATTTTATTTTCATGTTTTTTACTTTTGATCTCAGTATTTTAATTTTTTTTGCCGTAGGTTTCTATGACTGTGCTTGTCTTTAGTTATAAATTACTTTCCCTTCTTCTCTTTCCTACAATAGGAACATGTGACAGGTTTGACTGGGATGAGTGTTTTTCATGTGTTTTTCAGTCGATCAGCTAAATAACATCACACAGGTTAAAGAGTTTACATGTGAATTCGATGCTGCTGTTGGTCTGAACAGAGCATTTACTGACAACAACGAAAGGACAGAAATGAAAAGTTGCTGCAGTTGAAATTATTTCCACCATGTGACTGTGGATCATGTGATCTGATGATGTGGAGTTTCTCACAAAACAGTGGGTTAGTTCACTGCTGTAAAAACATAAGGAATATTCTATGTTTGTGTTGTTTAACGGTTGATTATCACCGTCGATAACATTCCTCCTCAGTCACACTGTGTCTGAACATTAAAATGGATGTGCTAAACAGCTTTATCAGCAGCTGAACACAAAGTAAACTGAGAAACAAGCTGAAACTGAATCTGAAACAGCAGAAAGAACATCTGAATGCACATTTGTTTACTTTGCTTTCTGCTTTATTTACATTTTACATCACTGCAAGATTCAGAATGTTAGAATAGTGTATCTAGAGGTCACATGACACAACTCTGAGTCATGTTTAGTGTAGTTTTCCTTTTAGATAATCGGTACTAAACAGGAGCAGGAGGAAACGTACCGGTCTGATGAGGAGCACAGGACACACTGTAAGACGTCCACAAACTAACCACCATCAGGAACGTGGCTATGAACCCGAACACCTGCAAACAGACAAACAACAAAATGACATCACATCAGTGTCAATATTTCAGATCCCAGCATTTCCTGTTATAGGATCGATTCAGATTAAATAACTGATATGTTCTGTACAACCCAGAATCCTCTCCTCCTGTTCCAACAAACAATCAGAGTGTTTTGGTGTGAGATTGAATCAGTCATATGTGATTTAATCAGGTAAACAGCTAAATTAATTACACACTTCTGATGAGTAACTGAAGAAAACACTGAAAAGTCATTCACTTCAAATAAGGATTTCTACAAATACTCATAAATTACACTATGCACATATGAAAGCCAAATCTTTATATCAAACTGTTATTCAGAGATTTAGTTTTTAAACCTGGAAAAATGAATGTATGATAGATAATGATGTCTGGGAAAAATGTTGCTGATGCCTTGGAGAATGACAGTGTATAATGGAATTAAAGAGTTACAATAGTCGCTGAAGGTCTACATTTTTCATGTATATTTATTAGGGGTGCAATAGTACAGGTAGCCCACAGTACATTGTGTACCGCAGTTTTTGAGCCACGGTTTCAGTTCAGTTTCAGTATGTGTTTTGTGCGTAAAGAGAACAGTTTTTTTTTCTCCCAAAATTACATTTTTATTTTGCTTCTCAGGAGAAACTTTTTTTTTAAACTTTAATTATCCCATACGGGCAATTCATTTGCAGCTTACCACAGACATCAGCCCACATCCAAAGCACAATGTGACAAACATAAATAAATCATTTCACAGTAGGAACAAATTGTGTGCTGAGAGAAAGAGAGAGAGAGAGAGAGAGAGGTACAAGCCACAGCTGTATATTGCATGTGTAGCTACTGCACAGTTGGAGTGACTTAAACCCTCGTGAGTTCTACAGCCAAACCCCCCTAGTCACAGTTGTGGAGGCACAACAGTGATTGGACATTAACTTGCGGGGGTGGGCTTTCACCTGCCTGGACAGGCACACACACGCAGTGGCCTGTAAAGCAGCATATAAAGTGCCAACACAAATCAATTGGAAAACTGAAAAACTGCGGTCCATAAGGGTGGACTGTCTCATGCAGGGCGGACCGAATGGTACATGGTTTTCCAAAGTACCATTGCATCCCTAATATTTGTAATAAACATAAAAAAGGTATAATGTCAAATTGCCCAAAGTGTAAAATCAAAGTAGTAAGTCCATAATTTAGATAGTGAGAGTCATTAAAGACACCAGTGAAACATGTATCAGGAAGCAAGCAGTATTATGTTTACTTCCTGATACAGTATATCAATGAAAGGACTTTTTTGCAAAAACTGGGAGTAGAATTCTTGTTTCCTCTCAGACACTTGAATTACAAAATGATAAAGGGTAATGATGGAATTTAGGATCAAAACTGCAGCTTTAAGTTCATTTTTTCTGCCTAGATGAACTTGAGATAAAGCGATTCATTGTAGTTTCTTTATAAAACTACATCGCAATTTGGCCAAGTCTATATGGATTATTATCACCATGAATATAAAATCATTCATTCAATCATGTTTAAAGGCTGAATGCTGGTTCCAAGTGAAGGTTGATAAAACCAGTTGTGGTTTTAAATTAAGTCAAGCTAGTCAGTTCTGTCATCACCAGTTTGGTCCATTTTTTTACTATAAAGTTAAACAGAACGACATATTTCCTGAAGTGAAAGTAGCTGATCTTTGCACAATGTTATCAGAGAATCAGTGTAACATCCTGACTGATTAGACGACGACGGAAACAGGAAATTGCCCATTCCCTAATCCGACTGCAGGGGGTCTCACTCTGACCGCCGGGTTGTTATTTCAGAGGGTCTCACTCTAATCAGGTTAAATTTCAGGAGGTCTCATTCTGACTGTGTTTTCAGTTCCGGAGGTTTCACTTTGACTATATTTTAATTTGAAGAGGTCTCACTCTGATCAGTAATGATTTTCAAAGTCTCAAATCAGTGACAAACAAATGCATCAAACGGATTAATGTCACTCATAGTTACTTCATCAAAGTTTGTAAACACAAAAAGAATCCAGACACAAACTCTACTGATACATTATGTGAAGTACACTGAAACTATTTATTTTTCATTCCTGATTTTAAGTTTTGACACCTGTGGATTTTTAATAAATTGACTTATATTTATATTAAAATAAGCCCAGGTATAAAGCACTTAAAGGTGTGTGTTTAATATGTTTGTACAAACTCACAGCAGAAAGAGGCACAGATGGCAAACACGATGGATAAACAAATATCTAACCTCTTTTACAAATTAAATCTAACTGACTTACTTTTACTATTTCCCTTCTTTCAGTCTGTTAGTTTTAAAACGGAAACAAAACCAACCACTGATAAAAAGACACATTATCATATCATCACATCACTCAGTATCGATGATTATCATGATTAATGCCATATCCCCTCCTCTGTAATTTACCCATAATTCCCACGGTGTCTGTGTGTTTACATACCGATGCAGTGACCAGCGCTGAAACTCCTCCGGCTTTAACGCTGGCAACGATGGAGGCGATGAGGATGAGGACGGATCCAACGGAGTAGTGGAAGAACTCCTGAAGATGGAAAAACCACAACCTAGTCATTAACAGATCACTATTATACAGACTAGGACAAAAACCTGACAATTATTTTAAGTAAATGGAAAAAAAAAACAGCTGTGAAAAGTGCATCAATAGTTTTTATTAAAGGAAACAACAATACGGTCTGTGCTCACAAAAGTTTAAGAAAATGGTGGTCTCCAGAGTTTGGTAAAACAGTTGAAAACATGAAAACATGAAACTGTCAAAATATGAAACTTTGACGGATTTTAAGTCTTTTTTAAAGCATTGAGAAAATAATACTCCTGGTCAGTGTGAGGCCTCTAACCTAGCATAGTTTGTTTTTTTTACTTGTTTGTTATTAATCTTAATCTTTTTATTCAACTGTCTTTATTCATTTGTAGGGGATAGAAGTTGTTTGTTGTGTCTTTATTTATTGTTGTAAACGTCTCTGCTGTTTGAAGACCAGGTTGGAAAGAGATTTGAATTTCACTGAGGATTTGATTTGGTTAAATAAGGATATAACAGAAAAAATTATGTACTTGTGATTATGTCTTAACTGAATTACACAATGAAAGACTGTTATTGACCCAGTTTTTCTCATGTCTAATTAAATTACTGTTCTTAAACCTCTGCAGCTGAATTCACTTACAACTGCTATAATCTACCAGAATCCACTCAGAACTACGGCGTTTATTATGTGACGTAGTGTTGTAGTCAAGACCGCAAAATCCGAGACCAAGACACTTCCAAGACCAGAGGGTTCAGGGACCACGACAACACCAAGACTTTTAAGGGTCAAGACCAAGCGAAGACCAAGACAAGACCAAGACCAAGACCATACATACAATGAAAAATTATTAGAAGAATGAACAAAGTAAGAATTCTCTATTTTAAGATTGCTTTACAGTAACAGTAATGGTAACAAACAGTCTCTGTACTTTTTCAAAGCACCACAAATGCAGGAAATCTCAATTCATAGTTTATTTTTCTGTGTCTAAAATCCAGCATCCATGAACCGAACAATGGGAATAATGGGAACAAACCAAACCTGAATAAAATGGAATGATAGAACACTCAAATGTCTTCACCATTAAGAACAAAGCTATGAATATATATGCCTTATTTTTTTGTCACAGTTTTTGGTTCAGTTTAGTTTGGCATGTCATTTTACAGATGAATTTTTTGTGGTTGGAAACTAAACTTTATTATTAACAAGTTTGCAGACATCACTGCTAGTGATGTCCCCATCTGGATTTTTTTGCTTCTGATCCAGTTTTTTTGTGATGATTAGTTTTACCAATACTGATACTTTTTACTAGGAAATTTTGATTTAAATTCAGAGTAATTATAAAAGGCTAGCATGCTATTATTATACTTGAGATCACAAGTGGGTTGAATGTGGAACCTGAAGTAAAATAAGTGTGACACTTTTGCCTGTGGGCCAAATTAGAACCTTTGGCAGGCTGGTGTTGGCCTGTGGGCCATATGTTTGCCACCCCTGCAATAGCGCGTCTATGGACAGGTCCATCCAGGGATTATATGGGGGATGCATTCCGTGCCATAGGCTACGTACACGCATACAGACACACCGCGTGTCTGTATGCCGCTGTTGCTGGGAAACCGTGGGAAACAAATCAAGCAACCATTAACTGGTTGCTTTGAAATAGATCCCTTTCCACTCTAAACAGTGTTGTGAGCAAATAACTTAAAAGCAGTGGTCTCGACTGGTCGTCTTAAAATCCTGAATCCGCACAGTCCGAGACCAAGACAAGACCGAGTAAAAATGCCCTGTGACCGAGACGAGACCAAGACGTTAAAAAAGTCTTGAGACCAAGACTGACTAGAGTACTACAACACTAATGTGCCACATATATCATATTAGTTTAACTCACATTATTATACCTGTAGGGAAAGTCACTCTCTGCATTTTACCCATCCTAATGCACACAGTATTTAGCATTAGCTTTAGTATTTAGGGTTTGGGTTTGGGTTAGGGCTGACTCCTCTGAGCTATGAGTGAAAACATGGTCAATTTAAATAATAATTTTCTGATGTATTTATAGTATTTGTTCATATCACTTTACATTATTAAATTCTCTACTTTCGGTTTTCTTTATATTAAAACCTGCCGGGTGTCCACATACGTCTGGACACAGAGTTACATATTTTTCCGTACATGTTATAGTGTGAAGTTTACACCTGCAGCTGCTTCCTTCCTGTTCTCACTCAACATGCAGATGACAGTAAAATCTTCTGAGTTTCTGTTCTGTAAACCAGGCGTGAACTGACTTTATCACCTCAAAAACCAACAGAAAAAATGATTATTTTAATGCTACCTTCAGTTGAAATCATTCAGTGACTTTTAAGATGACAACATCAGCAATCATCACCAATTTTATTTGATCCTTGTTTCTTTTAAGTGAAACTGAAAAGCTGACATTAGGTGATGGTGTATTTGAAACCCTGTGTGATTTTAACTAAAAAACTAGAATGAGGCTGTATTATTTCATTAGTGATGCATCTATGATTTTGTACAGACCCTTGTGATATTCATCTCTATCTGATTCATTAACGGCAGAAACTTCTGAGCTGAACCGCCAATTATTTTAAGAAACTTCTGTCAAATACTTATTGTTGCTATGGTTACAAACAACAACAATGCCATATGAAAACACTGAACCAAACCATAAGACACAACATCTCTGATTTTACACACTCCTACTATTAATCAGCTTTATATTGTATATAACTGAGCTTTTGGTGACAGATCTGTTTGCTGACAGTGGCATTTTAAGTCCCGCCCATTTTTCAGTTTTATGGTCAGTGACAGATAAAAGATTGTGACGAGTGTCTTGTTGTGCCAAACGGTTTTTAACTCAACGTAAACACAATGGGGAAAAAACTCTGATCCATGTTGACAAAGATTTTCATGGGATTTAAATAGAAAATAGGCACTGAACAGAACCAGAACCAACTGAAAGTGAAAACAGAACCTAAAGCAACAACTAGTGTGATATATTTGACACAGTTTGATTTAGTTTAATTTGAATCCTCTAGTTCTTCTTCTTCACACAGTGAATAATAAAAGGTGATAACATGTGAACTGTCTCGGTGACGTCGACTGCAGATGTGAGTTTGAGGTGTATGAGGTCTCACCGTTAGTGGCCAGTTGATGCAGGGCATCTTCGCCTGCAGCCTGAACAGATGCATTAAGAGGAAGATGATGAGGGCGATGAGGAACCATAGGACCACCACCTCAAAGTATTGGAAGGCATACCAGTTAGGCCACCCGCGAACACAGTGGACACACAGGAAGGCCACCAGCAAGGCAAGCTGGGGAAAAAAAATGAAACAGACAAAACAACAGCAGACAGGGTCTTTATCTGCTGAGCTCATGAGTAAACAGACATATTTCTATCTTCTAAAATGACTCCCTCTTTGCTATTATTACTACTACTATTCATTTCAAAGCAAAATTAGTAAGGTTTGCATGTGCCTCCAAAATGTGAAAATTCATTCAAATGCTCTAAGATGGGAGACTTGTACACAGACATTAAGGTGATAGATATAGATAATAATCACTTAATAAAAGGGTTTTCCCAAGGTTTTAAACTCAGGCCTTGGGTACGGATTTGTGAAAGATTTAGTGACATGTATTTTTAATAAATACATAGAATTTAACATATTGTTGGACCATTATCACTATATCTATATATGAGGATATCTGTAATGTTTCTTCTTTCAAATATTATAAAATTAACTAAAATGATCAAAAGAGCATTTATTTAAAAAAAGAGCTTTGAAGTTCTGCCAAACATGACAGTGTGTTGGATTGTACAGATATGAACTGAGTATATTCATAACCATGGTCCAAATGATGTCTGTGACCACTACAGGGAGTAGTGAGTCACTCTGTGTTATCTCCCACGGTGAGAAAAACTAATACCACAAAACCTTTGACTAAAGCATCAGAAAGTGCCCAGATGGGATGAAAACCACTAAGAAACATCTTTTAGAGTCAAAGAAAGTGACAAAATGGTTTAAAAAAAAAAAAAAAAAAAGAAGCACTGTTGTTTTCACCACTGGACACAGATCTAAATGAAAACAATGGAGTTTGATGCCGAAATAACACTGTTTCTTCTACATGGGTGAGTTTGATAATGAGACTTATGAAGGTATAAAGACATTATGTGATGTTATTATCTTTCCTAAGTTGCTGTTTGTTGATCCAAGGTTCAGACTAAACTGTGACAGTTCTGACCTTGTTCGGATGATTCCAAACAGATCTTTAGTGCAACTACTGACAACACAAACCAAACAGAAAACAGAGGTGACTTATGGTTTTACTGTGGCGGTTTTCTTTTTAAACACAGAGCTAAGCTAACAGAGCTATAATGTAAACTATCAGCTCATGGAGCACATGAAGATTATAAGGCGCAATGTTATTTTGACTGATGGTCAAAATAACCAGCTCTGAGTTAGTTTGAAAAAGAAAACCTGATGATACCATAATACAGATGTGTGTAAACAATGAACTTTATACTTTATTCAGTGTGCGATACAGTCTGTGGATACATAGGGTTGAGTCATTGGTGGGTTTCAGTGTGTTCTATTATGTAACTTCCTCTAATACTGGGAGTTGTGAATATTAACAATTACACAATACACTTTTCAGTTTATGTAAACATATTATTAGTTTGAAGTTGTGTATTTAAGGTTCACTAACATCTTCGGGTGTCAAGGTGAATATTACACTTATTTTATTAATGGCAATGATAGTCATATTGTCACATTAACAGACTGAAACATGATTTTTTTTTTTTTTACTTTGTTAATTTGTATGTGAAATTCTTGATTTTTTTTCCAGTGACTTGAACATTATATATCATATTTCCATAAGTAGCTAACCTTACAGATGTTTGTCACCTGCTAATGAACTCTGAGATTATTTTTTAATCATTTTTCATATTTCTAATAATGTCATATATTTACAGGCGTAATTTCATTTTACGAATATTACTCAATAACAGCCACATTTATTATATTTATTATTAGTCACTCTCACACACATTTAACATGAATAAAAACATAACTTAGATTTTTCCTCCATAATGTAAACATGATAGCTTGTAAGCTAACTGTGGCTAATGTTAGCTAACATGTCCCGGTGTAGGTGTGAAGGCTCGGTTCTGGGTAAATCCCGGTAAACTCACTATCTGTCCGATCTTGAGCAGTCCCGGGATGGTCCGGGTGTAGCCAAGGTTCAGGACGCCGTCAGACGGTCTGGTGGTCGTGGTGGTGGTGGTGATGACGGTGTGTGACATGTTGACGCGAAAACAGCGGCGAAAACAGCGGCAACAGTGAGGAAAAGAACCGTCAGAATAAGTTTGTAATGAGCAGAGAAAGAGCGGAGACACCACAGACTGTTACCGCCCGAGAAGCAGAGCCAGAGGCCCGTCAAGGCAGAGCTGGACCCCGGTAAACACACACACATCCGGGGCTCCGCTCCACAATAAGAGCACACAGAGGAGGAAGAGGAGGAGGGGGAGGAGGAAGGGGAGGAGGAAGAGAAGAGGACGAGAGGAGGAGGATGAAGAGGAGGAGGAGGAGGAGGAAGAGAATGAAGAGGAGGAGGAGGAGCAAGAAGGGGAGAAAGAGGAGGGGGAAGAGGAGGTGGAGGAGGAAGAGGAGGAGGAGGTGGAGGAAGAGGAGGAGAATGAAGAGAAGAGAAGAGAAGAGAAGAGAAGAGAAGAGAAGAGAAGAGAAGAGAAGAGAAGAGAAGAGAAGAGAAGAGGAGAGGAAGAGGAGGAGGGGAAGGAAGAGAATGAAGAGGAGGGGGAGGAAGAGGAGGAAAATGAAGAGGAGGAGGATGAAGAGGAAGAAGAGGAGGAGGAAGAGGAGGAGAATGAAGAGGAGGAGGAGAGGAGGAACAGGGGGAGGAAGAGGAGGAGAAGAGAAGAGAAGAGAAGGAGGAGGAAGAGGAGGAGGGGAAGGAAGAGAATGAAGAGGTGGAAGAGGAGGAGGGGGATGAAGAGGAGGAGGAAGAGAATGAAGAGGAAGAAGAGGAGGAGAAGGAAGAGGAGGGGGAGGAGGATGGGAATGAAGAGGAGGAGGATGAAGAGGAGGAGAAGAGGATGAGAAGAGGAGGAGTAGGAAGAGGAGGTGGATGAAGAGGAGGATGGACAGTACAAAGAAAGAAAGAAAGAAAGAAAGAAAGAAAGAAAGAAAGAAAGGACTTTTTTAAATATTCAGAATCAGATTATATTTATAATATAAACTAAAAGGAGAGTTTATTTTCAGAATTATCTGGATTAAATATAATTATAAATAAAAGTTGTAAGTTATAGAAGGATTGGGGGAAAAAAAGGAGAAAAAAGAGAGAACTGGGAAAAAAATACAAAAGAAAGAAACATTTTCTAAATATTCAGTCAGATGTGTATGTGCATAATGTGTATGTGTTGGAGTAAGACAAAAGTAAGGAACAAACTCAAAAGTCACTAAAAATCATAAAATAATACATGTTTTTATATTGTATTTTCTTTGGGTAAATAAATACAATATTTTTCATGAAGAACACAGTTCACATTTTCAGGAAGGAAAAAAAAGACCCATAAAACAGAAGAATGTAAATGGGCCTATATATGTTCCTCTGCTGTCTGGTTGGCTGAACAATTTTTTTTTTTTTTTTTAATGAATCAAGCTTTAAATTAGACTAAAAGTCCTTTAACCCCCAAAAAGAAATGACACGACCTTCACATGTGCACAAATACATAGATGTCAGGAGTGATTTCTGTGTAAATTCTCACATGAAACCTTTGGAATTCCATGTGAGGTTTGTTCATTCCTTACACAACAGGGTTTGTGCAGGTGTTGGGATGGGAACTGTCACTGATCCAACTCCATGGACAGTGTTTCCACGGTAACTACGGAGCCTCTGAACGTCCAAATGGGTCAAATGTGATGACCATGAAAAGATGACAAACTGTATTTTACACCAATTATTTACATGTATTGATAGGATTAACTGAACAGCAGTTATTAAACAGTTTAGATCAGTAGTTGGTTTCGGTCACCAGTGGCTGTTTGGGTCTTTATGGGTTAAACAGGAAAATACACAATTTCCACTGGAAGAACATGCAAAATTCAGAGAATAATATTAGAATAAATGGTGATAAATCACTTCGGAAAGGTTGAATATAGACAAAAATTAATTTAGTAATTGCCACAAAAGTCACACTGGGTCCTTATGGGTTAAGGTACATTAATGAAATATTTCTACTAGAACTTTGTTACTTCCACCTTTTAAGAATTTATATGGAATTACTGTACATGTGGAACTGACATTGTAACATGTAAAAACATACTTTATTTCCTTTGGATCACGAGTGAATTCATGTTTTGTCTCTGTATCAAAGAACTATTTCCAACCAAAACACTTCAGTCTGCAGCTACTATAAATATCAGTCCAGATGCACCTGAAAAAAAAAATACAAATACTGCAGTTTTCATCCCTTTTTTTTTTTTTTTTTTTTTTTAAATTTTGGAACAGTAGTTTATATTACATAACATGTATAATATCGAGAGCAGTTTTGGACCCACTGCCATGCACATATTTTATAAATTTCAGTAACTATACAGGGTGGGGAAGCAAAATTTACAATGAACATTTAGTTGTTTTTTCTCAGCAGGCACTACGTCAATTGTTTTGAAACCAAACATATATTCATGTCATAATCATACCTAACACTATTATCCATACCTTTGCAGAAACTTTTGCCCATATGAGTAATCAGGAAAGCAAACGTCAAAGAGTGTGTTATTTGCTGAATGCACTCATCACACCAAAAGAGATTTCAAAAATAATTGGAGTGTCCATAAAGACTGTTTATAATGGAAAGAAGAGAATGACTATGAGCAAAACTATTACGAGAAAGTCTGGAAGATACTATTAAAGAAGAATGGGAGAAGTTGTCACCCGAATATTTGAGGAACACTTGCGCAAGTTTCAGGAAGCGTGTGAAGGCAGTTATTGAGAAAGAAGGAGGACACAGAATAAAAACATTTTCTATTATGTACATTTTCTTGTGGCAAATAAATTCTCATGACTTTCAATAAACTAACTGGTCATACACTGTCTTTCAATCCCTGCCTCAAAATATTGTAAATTTTGCTTCCCCACCCTGTATACATCAGGGGTCTCAAACTTATTTTCTTTCAGCGGCCACATTCAGCCCGATTTGATCTCCAGCGGGCCGGACCAGTAAAATAATAACATAATAACCTATAAATAATGACAACTCCAAATTTTTGTGTGTTTTAGTGCAAAAAACCCCCACTAAATTATGAAAATACTTACTTTTATAAACTACGCAAACAAAAAAGATGTGAATAACCTGAAAAAACTGAAATTTCTTAAGAAAAATATGTGCAATTTTAACAACATTATGCCTCAACTTATCATTTCTACATGTGCGTAATGGATCAGATCTTCAAAGACACTAAACACTGAGTAACAGACAGAAAATGGTTCAAGTTGTGCTTAATTTTCTTTGGATGTTTCAGGTTGTTCATATTTGTTCAGGTTATTCACATTTTATTGTTAAAGGATAATTTATAAATGTAAATATTTTCATAATTTAATGTTATTTTTTGCACTTAAACAGACAAAAATTGGAAGTTTATCAGCATTATGTGATATTTTTTTCACATCAAACGGAGAACAAAATATGGAGTCATTATTTTTTGTAAGTTATTATGTTATTATTTGACTGTAGATCATATTGGTCCGTATGTGGAACTTGAATTAAAATGAGTTCGACAGCCTTGACTGTGGAATTCAAATTCATCCCACGGGCCGGATTGGAACCTTTGGCATTTGGCCACAATGTTTGAGACCCCTGATATTCTATTGGGAGAGAAAATGTGAACAAATTGACAAAAAAAAAAAAAATCAGGGAGAAGGGATCAGATTCATCTTATTTTTGAGTGTAGTTTAACAGTAACATATGATCTAAATCTGCAAATTGCTCTTTTTATCACCATGTTCTTCCACAGATAAATCCTTCATGGTGTGTTCACTCAGGTTCAGTGGAGGTTCCTTTTGCCTTTTACTTTGAAGGCGACATCCTGTCGGTGTGGTGGCTGTGTGTTTTAGTTTGACAGGAGTGTGTGTTGTTGAGGAGGTGTGGTCTGTGTCAGGAAACACTGCAGCAGCAGCAGCAGCAGAGACACAAACACTGCTGAGTCTGAAAGCTTCCAGAGAAACACAGACCCCACAGCCAATAAAAACACACGATTGTTCCCTCATCAGTGACGCTACGCGGAGCCCCAAACACACTGATACACTAAAAACACTGAACACACACATGCAGACTGTACAGACACTGGGTCGACTGTTCCAGCACATGGGCAGAAGGGAGTATGACCAAAAAAAGCACAACACAAGGCCTATATGTTTCAAGGATTTAGTTGAAAATAGACTCTTAAAACGGATCTATTTACAAATATAATAATAAAACATCTCTCTGGATGCGTTCGGGTGTCGATGATGATCCTTTAAATCAGGTGTGTCAATCTCATTTTAGTTCAGGGGCCACATTTGGCAAAATCTGATCTGAAGTGGCTAGTGAAATAATAACATAATAAAATATAAATAATGTCAACTCCAAACTTTTCTCTCAGTTTTAGAGTGAAAAAAGTCAATTTACATCATGAAAAGCTTTACATCTACAAACTATCCTTTCAAAAGATGTGAATAACATGAACAAACTGAAAAGGTAAGTGTAATTTGAACAATATTCTGCCTCAGTTTATCATTTACACATGTACATAATAATAATAATAATAATAATAATAATAATAATAATAATAATAATAATGGATTGGATTTATATAGCGCCTTTCTAGACACCCAAAGCGCTTTACATTATTGACCCATAATTCATTCGCTCTCACATTCCCCCTCTGGTGGTGGTAAACTACATTTGTAGCCACAGTTGCCCTGGGACAGGCTGACAGAAGCGTGGCTGCCAATTTGCACCTACGGCCCCTCTGACCACCACCAAACATTCATACACCAGTGTGAGTGGCACTGGAGGCAAGGAGTGTGAAGTGTCTTGCCCAAGGACACAACGGACTGACTTGGACAGAGCGGGATTTGAACCGCCAACCCTTCGGTTATTGGACGACCCGCTCCACCACCTGAGCCACAGCTGCCCTGATTATAACTTACAGATGACAGTGAATCTACAAACACACAAAACATCTTGTTAAAATTGTACATACTTCTCTTAAGACATTTCAAGTTGTTCATATTTGTTCAGGTTATTCACTTTTTTTTTTGTGCAAAATTATCCTTTTTTTATTGGAAAAACATGAAAATACGTACATTTATAAACAGAAACATTTGGAGTTGTCATTATTTTTATGTTATTATGATAGTATTTTACTGAATCCTGCCCACTTGAGATTGAAATGGTCTGAATTTTGGAACTTGAACTAAAAGGATTGTTAATATCTTATTTTTGCATTTCACAAATTCATCCCAAGGGCCAGACTGGACCCTTTGTCAGGCCAGATTTGGCCTCCGGGCCGCATGTTTGACGGTTGCGCTTTAAATCCTCAAATATGAAACCAAAGATACACAGCTGATTAAAAACAAGAATACACTTTGTGGTTTCTTTCATCTACTAGGTATTTTCTCATGGTGTTGCTGCTGAAAACAAAACTTACAGTATATGACAGTTAAAAGTTTTTAGATTTAACCCTTACAGACCCAGTACTACTTTTGTGGTAGTTCCCAAATGACTTTTTCTCTGTAATTAACCTTTCTCAAGCAATTTATCTCCATTTATTATAATATTATCCTCTGTATTTTGTGTTTCCTCAATAAAAATCTGGTATTTTCCCAAATTTAATTGACTAATCATGTAAATGTTCATAAAAGCTCAGATTAAAGTTAATTGTCATAATATCAGAAACAGAGAAAAATGAAGAAGATGTGACTTTTTCAACAAAATGCATCATTAACTAAACATAAACCCAGTGTGTCCATCCACTATCATTGATCCAACTCCATGGTGAATCAATGTTGTAGAAGATGATGGTGTTTCCATGGTAACTATGAAGCCTCTGAACGTTCAAATGGGTCATATCTGATGACCATGAAAAGATGATAAACTGCAT